>NC_134954.1:9705605-10345605 GCF_965638725.1 Aptenodytes patagonicus | reverse complement strand
TTCATAGCAACCAAAGCATTGTAGACTGCAGGCAGGCTTTCTCTCAGGAAGACAACTCTGGGACAGTAAATAAGCACAATTGTACTGGCCATCTACTAAGAGCTAATGTCAGTCAAGCCAATACGTCAAATTGAGACTTAGATTGAGCTAAGTGTTTTGCTTTCTTCTTACCAAAATGAAGTATCTATTTTGTTGAATGCAGAAGCTTGATTTAACTTGCTTTTCTAACAAAGCACGTCAAAGCTAGAGGAAATAAAAAGCTGTATTCTCAGGCACAGATGACTGCACCACCCTCCTCAAGCCTGTCCCCTTCCTCCCTTTTATCTAATACCACAATAGTAAAGGCACTAATAGGCACTCTCTGATATGAGACACCTACATTTGAATCCCTGAATGAGTCTTAGCCTCATTTTTACTCTCTGGTTAAATTTTAATGTTTAAGTACTTTGCACAAAATGGAAGAGCTCCCAGCAGGAGAGATTTAAAAGATCCTCCTGCAGCCTGAGGCTTTCTGTGTGGTAGGGAAGGGGGGAGATCTTGTCTTAAAGCTCCTCAAGGATAAGAGGAGTGGAGATAAGTGGAGATAAAAACCAACCCTGATCTTTTCCCCTGTCTTCGGAAGATGATTTGGCTACAGGATAGAAGGCCCTTTCCTTCTTCTTCAGGGTGCAAACTATACTTTGATCATGCAAATGATTTTGGAAGGACGTGAAAACCTCTCCCAATTTTACTAAATAGCCTATTGAGTGAAATATAGAGCAAATCTGCTCACCATTAGTAGCTTCATGTCATTTTTGGAGTTCAGCCAAACAGCACCTAAGATCCCCTGAGGTCCCCCTGCATACATGCTATAGATGCAAATGCTGTTGCACCAGAAGGCTAAGTGTCACCATAGTAAAACACGGGGTAAAGCCCCAGCATCCCTTTTTGTTACTGATCTGACATAAACACACAGTCAGGTCTGATTCAAGCTTTAACAACTGCCCTCTTCATAATCCCAGGCTTTCCTGAGTCAATGCCTGCCTAGGGAATGGTTGGAGGAGAAATTTTATCTTACATGTGCTTTTTTTTTTTTCCTGACCTGACCTGGTTTTGCTGAAGTTTGAGGCTCACGCCCAAACTCAAAGTAAAACTCAAGGGAAGTGAAGCAGAGAGCTCTAAGCCATACACAAACCCACCACGTTCCTCCTGGCCCTAACACAGTCTGACAGCAGCAGTGTTCCTGTCTCTCTGCACTGCACAGATCCTCTTCTGCAGAAGCATCCCTGCTCCCCAGACTCATTTAGGAAGCAGCGCCAGCAAACGAATGCCTTTTCCAGACACCAAAGGGTCAGAAAGCACTTTGGAGACATACAGATCTCTCCTTCCCTGGTTTCTGCATTTCCTTGGGTCTCTTCCTACAGGAGAGAAGCGCTGGTGAGGAGCTGCACCTGAACTAAATACAAAAGCAGCATAGACACACACACAGCCAGCACCAAGTTCTCTCCTCTAACACAGAGCACAGCCCAGGAGGATTAAGGAGTTGTCTGGGCAATGGATGATTTATCTCACCTAGTACAGCCGCGCCTACACCTGAACTGGGCTCCCTTTGCATCCCAAAAATCAACAGGCAAGCTAGGCCATGTCCATAGGGTCCTGAAGCCACCTGTATCTCTCCACTGATCGCAGAGGGACCAGCTCAAACACAAACAGCTACACTGGTGACAACAGCCAGCAGAAGAGCTGCTTCCTACCAGTGAACCTCCTGTCTGGACATAAAGTGGGATACTGGGATTTGTCATTCATACAGCAAACAATGTGGCTGGGAGGCCTATAGACAAAATTTTAGATGAAGACAGCCTTTAACAAGGAACCAAGGATTTACCCATCTTTCTCCCTAAAACTCACTACAGAGTTATTACCTGAAGAGGGAACTGTATAATCACAGGACAGGACTTTTCCTGCTAGCCCAGAGGCAAAACTCTGCCTATGACTTTTAAGAGACTCCCTACTTTTGTCATATCACGTATTTTAACATCACTTCTTTCCATCTACAGAGTAATTTTATCACAGTCCTCCAGCATTGCTATCCCTTATGCTGCAGCAATCATGCTGAAAACCTCAGTTTATAGAAAAATCTCAAAACCAGCAGGTCTCCTTGTCAATTAAGGATGGTGGGACACCTTGATAAGTCAGAACAGAAGGCAGAGAGACAATGAAATAGACTGAGAACTTTTCACAGTTTTGCAATAAAAAAAGGAAGAAAAAACCCTCTCCAGCAGGCAGTATTCCCAGTGCTTATTGGAGCACTGGGGGAAAAAATTAAAGTAAAACCCCACAACCTTGATACTTTTATTTATCTAAAGTTCCCTCAATGATACTGCTCCAGGCTATAATCAATAAGAGAAAGAAGCAAACCATAAAAAAGGAAAAAAAGAACGCAGCACAGATAAGCACAAACCCTGCCATGAGCATCGTCTTTCTATAATTCACAGAATTTACCGGGAATCAAACTCAAACCTACTCTCTAACCTCATTCTTGTACAGCAAGGGGGACTCAGATCCTCTTGCTTTTAAAGGAGCAATAGCGCATAACGCACTTGGGATAAACCTATTCCCCCCACTCAGGCTCCTCCATACACTCTTCTATTTTGCTGTAGGAGCAGCCTTCCCTGCAGAAATGTAACTGAACTAATGTGGACAAGAATTCAGCACCAACTTAGCGTCTGTCTAAATACAAAGTCAAGTACTTCAGAATGGATTTAAGAAAGAAGTTATGACTGCCTTGATCTCAAAGTACCGACTAAACACAAGAGATTTCCACACAGTGTGCATTCCCAGTGCAGACTCCATGCTATTAGGATTCCCATGCGATATGCAAAGGGATATTCTTACCCTTATTTTATAAGCAAAACTGTTATGCTTTAGGATGCTTACTTTAAAGATCCTGTTCTGGTTGCTCATACACAGCTGTTCAGGACTCAGGGGTGCTGGAGAAAGCTCAGCAGACCCTCTCCTTATGCTGACACAGTAAGCTCAAATCCTTCAAACGTGGTGATCCCAGAAGATGCAGGAGAAGACCACCCCCAGGAAGCACCCCCAGTGGGCACGGTCACAGTGCTGGACAGACCAATGAGGGTAAGAGGGAGCAAGAGCTAAGCCATGGCTCTGTTCCTGGTCTGCAGCATCTGCCAGACTGGGGCTTTTCCTCTAGGGTGAAGACATGGTCCTCAGCTAATAAACCTTCTTCGAGCAGTCATCCAGTGACCAGCTCACTGCACACCCCCTGAAGGGCATCCTGCTTGCTCCCCTTTCCACAGGCCAAACTCACTAGCTCTGCCTGCCCTGCTTTTAACTTTCTGAGCCCTTTGACACAGCAAGGCTAACTAAATCATGATCTGATTGCTAATCTCCTTGTCTTTTACTTAAATGGTAATGTGATGCTGCCATTATTCATTTCAGCTGTCCTGCTGCTGAGCCTTAAAGTCATCTCAGTTCACCATCAGCTGCTTTGCTTCCTGCCTTATTGTACAGCTATACAGTGATTTTCACTCTCCTGGGGCTTGCCAAGGACATGGTAAGTGCAGGGTGCTCACACATACTTTGTCTGATCTCCAGGGACACGCTCACCGAAGGCCAGGGAATCATGGCCAAATCAGCTACCCCCCAGAGTCACATCCCTCAAACCACAGGCATTGCTGAAGGTATTCACTGTGTGCTATGGGGAAAAGAGCAAGAGCTCTGACAAGGACACTGGCAGAAACGCTTCTTATCAGAAATATCACTGGCTCTTTAATGACCTTTTGTTTTAGTTCTGCTATTTAAGGTGAATACAGAACTCACCCCATTAACTGGAAAACGGAGAATGCACAAGCAGGATAACTCCCCTTAAGGCAGAGAGGACCTATGAGGTTATGCACCAACACTGCATTTAGCAAAGCCCCACTGAGGACACGAACTCTTGCTCATTCCCATCAGCAAAGCAGCAGCACAGACACGACCTGGCCACATGCAGCAGCATAAACCTCACGGTGAGGAACCCTATACTCTATCAAGCGCTGTAGGGTGGCTCAATCCAATCCAAAACCTGCGCTCTGGAGGACCAACGAATAGGGCACGACACTGATTTCCAGCTGAGACTCCGTCGTGGAAGGCAGTCTGCCACAGCCTCGTTTCTTGCAATTCACAGAATACCTCTCATTATGACCATATGATTACCTGAGGCTGCAGCAAGCCAGACCCCACTTTGCCTTGGGCTGGGAAATCTAGACAGACTCAACAAGACCCTACTCACACCTTAATCTGAACTCTCCAAGTTAACGGCAGGGATTTCAGATGGGCTGTTTTTCAATGATCTCTTGAAAAGATGAAGGGCTTAGCGATCTTTCAGGGATTTGAGCCACTTGCTCCAAGGATTCTTGCAACTCATAGCAACGCTCTGGTTGGCAGGCAGGCCTCCACTTGAGGTTGCTGGTGCAGAACTGTTTTTACATCCAACTCCAGAAGTTACCGTGGTGGGTGCCAGCGGTACTCTCTGTTGGTTATGGCATAAACCCTTAAGCTCTTGGGGTTACTGTTCTCCACGCAACGAGCTGTCAAACAACAGAGGACTCCGCTAGCTCAGACAGCAGCAGCCATTTTATATTCAGCAACGTGCAGCGAGGTAGAAGGAAGGTACCTGCTGTGTAATTTTGACAGGAGACTTGCCCATTTGTTTGCTCTCTTTTTCTGCAGCAGGACACGCTCTGACTCAACGCCTCTGCCTGGTCTTCACACAGCAGGGCTGTCAGAGATGCCAGCAGCAGGCTCCCGAAACAGTCCCTCTGGTACCTGCTATGGACATCGGTCTGGCAAAGGGAGAAAGCATCTCCAGCCCTGATCTGAACCATGGCTGGGCATACTGCTGGCTCTCTTCTGTGCCTGTGCAACAGTTTTGCTGAGGATGTGACTGCAAACACGGGACCTGTAATACATCTCAGGAGCATATTTCACCTAAATGTTCTTTAAACATTTGTTTATTGCAATTAAACATTTTAGCCTGGAATTTACACATTCCATTATTCTTATTTTCCCCCATTCAGGCTGCAGCTGTCATAATGGGAGGTTGATTTATGACTCACCCAACCAGCACTCAAATCTTTAATGCACCAAAACCAGCATTCAAGTCAGAGCGTAAACTGCTCCTAATTTACTTAGATTAACTCCACATTTAAAGTGCCACCACAGAAACTGCAGTTCCCCTCCCCTGAAAAGGATGGGTTCCAGAATACTCGATAAGCCAAATACTGCAAACACATGCAGACAGAGAAGGGCACCGAAATCCCTCCTTCGGAAGTACAGTATTAATGAAGGCTTGTATTAACTCGGCACAAAAATGCATCAGTGAGCTCCATGAAGATTACTATGGTGACAGGCATCAGCACAGAACTCGGGGAGAAAGAGAAGATGAAATGCTGAAGGAGAAAAATGTTGGGTTTTTTTCCCATCCAGGAGCTGCTATGTTTTCCAGGGTGTTTGGAGTTAAGATGAAGTAAGTGGCTGCCTCCAATTAAATGCACCACTGTTGGCATAAGTTTAATAGCTCAACTCACTACGATGATTCACTGAATCCACCCAAACCAGGAAGCTCAGGAATAACAGCACCTGCAGCTGCGACAGAAGCTGCTGCCCTTGAAGACCAGGGGTGCGTTTCCCCCAGACGAACACCTTGCCCAACTCTTCCAAGCTGTGATCACGGCGGAGCGTAAGCCTTTAGCAAACGCTGCGCATGGGTGTCTGTGACTGCACCTGCAGTGAGTCATGCACGAAGCAGGTCAAAGCCTCCTGAGCCACACGCAGGGATCCTGGAGGACACTTCAACTGTGTCACTCAGGTGCAGAGGTAGGAAATCCTGCTGCAAAGTGCTGAGCATTTTCAGCTCCCACAAAAGTCACTGAGTACAGGAAAGCACACAGGCAGAGGCAAGGAGGACGTTTCCCAGCCCTGCAAAATGTTTTCCATGGCTTCTGTGGCTAAACTCAGAAAAATTGTTCGGAGAAGGACACGCTTTGCCTGGAGGAAGCCCACAAGCAGGTGGCTGAAGGGACTGGGCTATGCAGCCTGTAGCATCCTGAGGAACAGGCAGGGAGAGGGCAAACAAATGCGTGTGCTGCAGAGCCAAAGGAGGCAAGGAGTATTGGTGGGTACTTGCATTTGGGCACCTCCTCAGGCTGCCTGCACAGAGGTCACATCACGGTGCACAACGGCGGCTGCCCAAGCATCAGGAGGGGCTCCGTAGCAAAGCCAGGCATCCAGCCCCACCTTGCAAAGCTGCCACGAACCCCTTCAGTTTAGATACAGCCATTCAGCTTAACACATGGGCACATCACCCAGCCTGTGAGTAGGATGGAGAGATGTCAACAGACTGACTGACTGATGCTAAGAAATATATTGCCAAGGTCTGTGACTCCGGGGGCACCACACAGTTGATCCCAACACCTTTCCCGATGATGCAGAATGAAGGCCATGCCCAGCTCCAGTTCAACGTGATTAGAGGGTTAGTGTCACCCTCCAATTACAGGGCATTTATTTTGAGAAGAAAATTACTCTGGGACAATAGGGCTGCATGGCACACTCATGTATTTACTCATCTCAAGTGTGAATCTCCACCCAGGGCTAATAACTACAGAGAGACAACTGGTGTTTCCAGGACGCATTACATGAAATAACAGGCTGTGCTGAGAGGGATGGCCTCTGCGTTCGAAGGACAAGCTTCTGAAAATGACATTTCCCTAACTCAGAGGGATGATGGGCTCAAGCCAATGACAGCACCCATCAAAGCAATCGCCTCCTGTCACCATCAGTGAGTCACTAGAGCAGAATGGCACCTTGTAGGCAAAAAGAGCATCCAGAGAAGTGATTTCCTTTTCTGTGCTGATGCCTGCAAGGAGAATAGTAATTAGCCCTCCAGCACTGAGCACAGCTGCCTGCCTGCACACCTCTACCAAGGAGCAGACATGTGCAAAGCTCTGCACTATGCCTGCTTTGCTCTTACAAAGATGAGTCCCTCCAGGGAAGTCTATTTCTCGCTTGTAGACTAGGTGGAAAGGATGTGGTTGCACGGCACTGGCGTTTATGCAGGCCCTCTCATATCCAGGGAATCAGCTTTACACAGATGTTAATATAAATCCGAGGTAAGGGGCAGAGAAAGGAGTCATATAAAGCATTGAAAATGGGGGGTGCAACATGGCACCACTGCTACATGTCTCTCCCAGACCACCCTTTTCCTAGGAGCCTATGGAAGTTAGGACTTAGAGAAGTCACCCTGCAGCTCACTTGCTCTCCAAGCTCCTGACCCCATGTGACAGCCACCTAAGGTCCAAGGCTCAAGGACAAAGAGATCCAAAGTCTTGGATGCGTTTTCCTAGAAGGTAAATGCCGAACTAATGCACGTGATACATGAGCTACTCACTCTGAGCAGTCCCTGCACACAAGCTAAGGACGAGGCAGCCATCTCCAGCACTGCAGGGCCAAAAGAGGCCCCCAAAGACCACCGCAGGTGAAAGCAATGGGATGGCAAGTGGAAGAGGACTGATGACCTAAATGCCACCAGTTATTCTGGCACAGAATTGCTGACTACTTCTGGGTGAAGTTGTCCAGCTCAATATTTTAATTGTCAAAAAAAATTCAGAGTAAGAGCAGCTGAAGCTGTACACAAACACCATCTCATTAGCCGGGGGGGGGGGGGGGGGGGAAGGAGATCTGAAAAGGGTGAAAGTTTTGATTTTTTCTTTTGCGACAATGTTTTGTTTGGAAATTTAATGAAAAAAAAGATGTTAAAAGAGTTGTTAAAAGTTTCATTTTAAGTAGAATGAAATATTGCATTGGATCTGAATCCCCTCCTCCCTCCAACCTTTTATTTGACCAGAGAACTAAAAAATCAATTCTTCATACAGCTACACTCCTGGGTTTGTCTTTGCCTCCCCCAGGACACGGTTTGTGTTGCTCTGTTGATCCAGTGTGTTTTACCAGCAGTCAAAATTTCAAAACATTTCCCTTTAAAGAGCAATCTTCTACACCTGTATTGACTTGAGCTCCGATGAGGAGAAAACCAAAGCCTGACAGGAACGGAAAGCAGAGATGTAGGGCTATTCCAGAATTTATGCAGGGTGAGCTTTTTCAGGTAAGGGAATTAAAAAAACTGAGAAGTTTAATGGAAAAGAAGTTGTAGCTACAGCTCCTAAGCTGTCATTTTCCAGCACAGTCAATGCCTTGGCTGCTGAAGGTTAAAGCATGCTCATAAGTATGGATAGCAGAGCACACAAGATATATTATTTATTTTGAGGAACACCCTGCAATTATTCCTGACATATTGTGTAATTAGCCAAAATTACAGCATACTCACCCAGAGCGAAACAGAGGATAGCATAAATATTATGTGTGAGCCCACAATCACAGAGCGCATTTCATTTGGGTGCAAACGTGACTCCATGAACCAATTGAGTGTGTGCCCCTTCACAGGGGCTTCTCCCTGGCCCCCACGGGGCTGCACCAGCTCCTGAGTGGGTGCCCACAAAGGGGAAACATCAGGAGTAAAATCCACACCTTTCCCACGTCGGCGCCGACAGCTCAAGTGCCACACGAAGATTTAGCAAACGGGTACCCTTGCCCTGCAGAGCTTTTGGGCTGAGGGATGACTGAGCCCAAAGTTCGTATCAGCAAAGAAGGGGCCACAGCTATGCTATCCCCAAGGGAGGTGGGAAGGCAGGCTCAGAGGATGATGCCTGGAGATGCCGCTTGCCGGGCTTTGCTGCCTGGAGCTGGCAGGAGGGACAAACGGAAAACCAGCTCTGCCCTCTCCCCCACGCCTGCAGCACCTCTCACCCTACAAACGGGGATGGAGAGGGAGAGGGTTTCCTACAGGACCATGTGTCACCCAGACGCGTCCTAAGGAGTTGTTTGATGGGTCAGAAATCCTGGGCAATCTTGTGGCAGCGCTCTGCTGCTTGTACAGTTAGAAAGGCCGTGTTTTGTTGTGTTGACTCCCATGTGCAACACAAAACTTCTTCACTGTCAATTAAGCAGATTTCTTCCTGGTTTCCTACAAAGATTTGGTTTGGATATTAGGAAATTCTTTCCACCTAGAATTTGCTCCATGGGAGGATGTAAAAAACAGGTTAAAAACCATCTGTCTGGGGAATGTATGTCTGGTGTCAGTGCAGGCCTGCGGTTGGACTACTCAACCTCGGGGGTCCCTTCAGCCTTGCTTCTAGGAGACCACGACTTGGTGACGTTATCACACTTCTGCACCCCAAGTTTGTTGAAGGGCTCCACGACAGAGTGCCCAGCTCCCCGCACGTTGAAGTGCTCCACGCAAGGCACCAGATCACTAATAGTCCTCACATGAGCAGAGCAGACGCCATCCCTGCTGTTCACGCCTGCCACGGCGCTGTGATTTGTGCTATTCTCAGATGCTAAATCTCTCCGCTTCCCCACATCAATCCAACAGGCCTGAAATACTGCAGAAATGCCGAGAAGTCCCTCACACAAACAAAATACACTATGGAAACGACCACATCATTCTTCCACCTTGCTCCGCATGCCTAGAAAAGTAAATTCATTAAAATAGCAAATGGACAGAACATGCTGTCAACAAGCACTGAGCAGAAATTAATCACTTAAGATGCTATCGGTCTTGGGGAGGGTACCTGGTCCTACCAACACCAGCCCACAGAAGAGCCCTGGGTAATCACTGGATGGCAACTCAGGGTAAAATTTGGGTCCCAGTGCCACTCTGCAAGCATTCAGTAACACCAGGCAGTAACGTCCCCTTTTGCTAGTCTTCCTCATGCACTCCCTCAGCATTTTTCCAAAGGGATGAGAGGTGTGAGACTTCTTTAGTTAACAGGTAATGATCCTGTGATGTGGAAAAATTAAAGCTTGAATCCGTCAGGTTGTATTATAAGAATTTTTTTTGCTTATTGCACTGATGCAGCTTAAGCCTTCCCATAGCAGTTTGCAAGCATTTTTTGACCCAAAATTACGATGTTACTAAATTTCAACAAATCTTACACAACACCCAAATGCATAAAGAAAATGTGCTGGTTGTACCACTCTGGTTTGAAACATTACACTTCAAAGAGCAAGATCATGCTAAAAATGGCCAAAACCCACCATGTGACTCAAAGCTCTTTCTTCTTTCCTTTTGCTTTGTGAAAATACACCTTTTTTTACCTGCAGAATGATTTTAATTCTCCGTCTGAGCCAGAGGTTTCCTTCAACCTAATGAAAACACGCGCAGTGTGAGAAAGCCATCATCCGCCTCATTCCACCTAAAGCTCTGTTTTAAATAAGGATGGTGCTTCATGGTTCGTATCTCACTGCAAACACCTCGTTCCCGATGTTGGGTGGCCCCAAGGACTCCAGCGAGACAGGCAGGTTCACCCGCCGCCCCGTTGCCATCTCAGGAGAGAGCTGTAAACAGCGAGCGAGCTCCCCAGGGATGCGTGTACTCAGGATGACACAGTGCAGATGGAGCGAAAACAGAAAATCTGCCTCTCCAACAGGTCTCTGAACACAGCTCCTGCTCCTCCAGCTGCCCAGGAGCCACTCGCTGCCTGAGGGCTCAGGGCAAAGGAGCTCTCAAACTTCACCTGGTGGTTTCTAATCATTCAAGAGCCACTATTGGGCTCTACCTCTAACACCTAGAATTTATTTAATGGAAAGCAGAGCTGTGTTTTTGAAGAAACAGAAAGAAAAATAGTAGAAGAAATGTTTAAGGAAGCAGAGAAGGTAGGAGTGGCACAGAAGGAAACGAAATAAGAGCCAAAACAAATGTTTGTAAGTTTTTAAATAATGATGCTGTGTGTTAGCCAGCAGGCAGACCCTGTACTGAAGAGCATAAAACCAAACCATAAAAAGCCAGCAGAGCACTGATAGTTATACTGCACGCTCTGCCAGCCCTTTTAGCCACCGTCACAGAAGATCCCCACAAGACGGTGATGTCGGTCACCAGAGGATGCCTGCACGAACGGCTGCAGATCGATAACTGAGGCGGAGGGTGCAGGCAGCCAGCAATTCAGACCCAGATCGGGTTATAGGAGCTGTGCCAGGGAAAGGACGGGCTCGGGAGCAGGTGGACAGTCCAAGCCCCTTGCCTGCCAACGTGTGATCACGGCATCTCCTGCAGCCCAGCGGCTCCCAAGTCTCGGGGGAGCATCCTTCAGCAACTGCCATGTGCTTCCCAACCCCAAGCCGGTCCCTGGAAGCCAAAACCGCTGCATCTTTTTGCTAATTTCTCCCTGTTTTTCAATTTTCTGGAAGATGTGGACTGGCTCTTTGCAGCCTGGCTTCACTTGCAGCAGTCCCATACTGCTTGACCTTTTGCAAACAGTTTCGCTTTGGGGAATGAAGGAAATGTATTTATTTGACAGTTTGGGCAATATGGGTGGCAACTGCTAAACAAAGAAACTATCTGTGCAGCCAGCAAGGGGAGGGGACTGCAAACTATGCTGTTCTAGGTAAATATCAATTAAGTGAGCATGTTCTATTAACCCCAAGACCTGGCTCTTTTCTTCCTTCATTTCAATCCTTAAATATTTCAAGAAAGGAACATTTCGGGGGTTTTTTTATCTTTATCATGACTGCAATCAGCTTTCAGCTGGGAAAGAGGAACAAGTAACAGAATTATATTGCCTCTCTGTGGATATTTTGCCAGTTCACAGCATGTAGCCGTGCACTGGATGTAACACATCCCCTTAACAGAGCACGCTGCTGGAGGGAGAGTGAGACAGGAGTGCCACGGGGAGAGAGCTCTGCGCGGCACGCTCCATGGATGCTGCTGCGTGATGAGGGAGAAGCCCTCTGCTCTCCATCACCCTAACAGCTGTATCTAGCCCTGGATCTTCATCCTCCAATCCAGCTCCCTGCCATTGGAGGCAACCAGCCACTTCCCATCTCCCATTTTCTGACATCTATCAATGGAGCCAAGCACTCTAAACATGAACTATTGCCCCAGAAAGAAAGATGGGGAGCGTGGGCAGGCGGCAGCATAACCGCACCCTTCCTTTCCCCATGGCTGCCCACCTTCTGGCCAGCGAAGTGCCACAGGTCCCCAGCTGAGGGTTTCTCTTTGGGAACATGACAGTGCCAAGGACCATCCAAAACAGAGTTCATCCTTGTGCTTGGTAACGCTGAAGGAGAAGGGGGCACTGATGCAAGGCAGACTCTGAAGGAGGTGTCCCTTGGACAAAATCCCCCCCTCCCTCCCACACACAACTTCAGATGCACACGCTGCTGAGAAGAGAGAGGAGCTGCTATTGCTATTGCTACCTCCCCCCTTGCCCTGACCCAAACCAGGGTCTGCAACAAGAGCTTGATGGTCCTCCAAGCTTAAGAACTCTGCCAGGAGCAGCACAACCCCGTACGGCATCTCCTTAGAGAGACCTCAGCGCAGCAATAGTCATCTCCCTGTGATATTGGGGGAAAGGGACAAACCCAAAGCCACAGAGCAGATGCAGGAACAGAGTTGCGAAGCCCCATTCAGCGGATGATGCTGTTTCCAGCATTAACCCCCATCTCACAGCCCAGCCCACTCCATGGGGAAAGGGCAGGGAACAGAAATGCCCAGAGGCACTGCATGGAGCCAGCCTTCGCCATTGTCCCAGCCCTCACGCCAGGAACCTGCCTGCAGCTCACCCCTGAGGACACTAAGGACTCTCTGGAGTTGGCTACCCTGTGCCATCACCCTGCCTCCAAGCCCGTGGCTTTGTTCCTCTGCCACCTTTAGCCAGGACATGCTGGAATGAGCACGGGACAGCAGACATGTTGACAGGTTTCAAGGCGCATCCAGCTGAATTTTCTCAGCAGCCACGTAAGCTCCATCAGGGTTTCAGAAAACCCCAATTCAGTACCTGGAACAAGCATGCAGAT
Source organism: Aptenodytes patagonicus (assembly GCF_965638725.1). Taxonomy (NCBI): domain Eukaryota; kingdom Metazoa; phylum Chordata; class Aves; order Sphenisciformes; family Spheniscidae; genus Aptenodytes; species Aptenodytes patagonicus. The sequence continues at coordinate 10,332,717 of NC_134954.1, read as the reverse complement.
ATTTGTCTATGCCGCAGCGTGGGGGCTGGAAAAGCCGAAGTGGTCTGCCTGAACAGTGAATACCACAGTCGTGTTCCACAGCTCTCTAGAAAGCTGCCTTCTGGTTTACCATTTTAAAAATGTGTCGTAGCTGCTATTTTCAGAGGCAGTACTGTCAGGAAGCTGTAGCCCTACAGCCCTGCTACCATGCTGCAAAAATTCAGTGTCCACACTGACTCCCCTCAAAGCACAAACCACTCCTTTAATTTATTCCAGGAGCCCCTGCTAGCGGTGTTCACTGGGTGAGGGGCACAAAGCTCTGTGTAGTAGAGCTCTGGCTCTACTACAGCTTTTAATAGAGATGCAAAGTAAAACCAGCCTCCGGAAAGGCCAAGTTATTTCGAGATTCTGCTACACGTCAGAATAGGGCAAAGGTAAATCAATAGATGTAGTAGTTTGCTTTATGTTCAGAAAGGATAATGTATTAATATGAAGAATATTGTGTTAGCTAGGGAATAGAGACGAACCATGTATTAAACAGGAGAACAGAGCATAAAGGTACCGATCCCTGACAGACAGTGTGTACGGCCCAGGTACAGAGTAGCTGATTTTGGTACAGGTCACTTCACAAGAGACTTCCAAGATTAAGGCACAACAACAATGCAGCCATGCAATGATGCTAGGACAGAACACGGGAACACAGAGCATACGGAAACGTATGTGTATTTAAAGGTTAGTTCTCTGGAGCTGCCTTCCCTGAACTCATCTCTTGGTCACCTTTTGCTGCCAAGCCATGGAGCTCGCAAATATGAAAGGGATGTCACTCTCTTACATGTTTTGCGTGTTAAAATTCCTGCTTTGATTTAATAATAATAAATCACAGCTTGGCTTCAACTGTGCGGGAGTAGGAAACTCCCAGAAATAATGTGCACATGACTGTTCGGAGGGATGGATCAAATGGAACAAATGCCAGAGGGATGGTACAAACACCTGCCTGACCACCGTGCTATCTGGCAGTTCATGGTGTGCCCATTTGGGGAGGGGAAAGAAGGAAGACAAGCCCAGGTGAGTTTGCACTTGCTCCTCAACATAGTGAGACTCATGATCACGTTTGTCTCTCACAGGAGTGAGACTCTTACAATCTCTTCAGCTCCCGTGGCAGCTCTGCTCTCCACACTGCCCAAGTCAAGCTGCTGAATTTTTTTTGTAATAGATATCTTATCTGTTAAAATATGCAGTATCTGGTCTACTGAAATTATTCTAAATTCATGCTGAATTCAGCAAAGTACGGAAGGAAGGAAGAAAATCTTGTCTTCCTTTCAGTATTTTTGGAACTCAAGCTTTTGGGTTTTTATTTCAAAGCAACATTTCATTTAGAAGTATACCTGAAAGTTAAAGAAAAATACACATATAAAAATCCTCCAAATGAAATTGCACCTTTTTTCCCCAAAAAAAAACCAGTTATATCAGTCAATGATAAACTGATATATATGGATCTCTTATTTTATGGGGAGGGAAAATAATCGCTCATGAATCTCTTTTCACCCTGACTTTTCCATTTGGCTGGTGACAGAGGAATCAATCATTTGTATTGCTCTAATGGTGAACCTCCTCTGCTGGCTAATGATTTTCACTTCTCCCACAAGCACAGCTACCCCTGAGGCCATGGGGAGAGAATATATCCATCCCTCTAGGAGCTTGGATGACTTCCACGGATTTTTCTTGGCATCAACCACGTCTAGCCCAGAACTAGTACGAAGTGGCTTACTGACTGACATGCTCACCCACAAGCTGTGTTGCAAAGCAGGCTGGCTGCTGAGTTTTCCATGCTCTGGAGTAAGCCAGGAGCCTGCAGTTCTTCCCCAGATTTTAGAGCCGGAGAGCTTGGGGTTGCTATCTGACCCCCCCATCAGTAACCGAGCACAGGCACACACCGTGACAGTCACCACATCCTCAAGTCACGAATGTGTGCGATACCACCCCCGGGGATCAATTTGATAAAATGAAACCCATCTGCTGAGCTGTCACGAGCAGGAGGAAGCCTTTTCCCCCCTCCCAATTATTTCAGTGTTCATTAGCACCGGCGGGTGCAGAAGGAACTTACAGCACCAACGGCAGACCTCACTGACAGACTGCCCCAAACAAGAAGGACGTACGCCCTCAAGGCTGTGCCCCTTCCCCTTGACGTGATCTAGGCTCATGTTTGGCCGGCCACTTGGCATACAGGCCCTCATCTCAGCTAGTACTTCTAAAAACTCTTGCTGGCCAGGCAATGCCAGGACTTCCAGGCATTTCCATTCCCCTCAGCCACCCAAATTCCACAGAGGAGCAGGCAGAAGAATGTGATGGACCCCCTCGGCTGAGCGCACACCTGGATACGCATACACACGCTATGGAAAAGTGCTGGGATCCAGCCTGAATCCTACTGCAGACAGCAGCTACGTGCTGAGATAATGTAGCCGGCATCAGGACACTGTAGCAACAGAGGGGCCCAATTCCACAGGTTAGGCAGATATTACAGCTGTTCTGAGACAAACCACTCCATAAAAGCAGGCAAGGACTACGACAAATTTAATGGGGAGCTAAAAAGGTGGTTTTTTCCATAAGCTTCAATCATCATTTTCACCCTGCATGAAATCAGAAAGGACTTCAGGATTTAACCCAGGGAATTTAACAGCTTGCAGCGATGGCAGACTTCTCAAATGTTTTAAATGAATCTCCGAATGAACAAAGTCCTTCTGTGTCCTTCAACTAAAGTTGCTCTTGTATTTTACTTGTACTGCTGCAAAAATATCTACATACATATATTTTAAATTCCAAATCTCCATTTATTATTCAAAATGAGAAATACCGCAAAGGGAAAAAAATGTTTTAAGTTACTGGTTTTTTTCTATATGTGAGCCATTTCCTTCCATCTTCCTTCCAGATCCTTCACTTTTAGATCTCCTTAAGGAAAAGCATCCTTTCCCTGGAGGAGCACAAAATACGTATCAGACAGAGAAAAAAAAAAAGGGGGAAAAAAAACGAACACAGAATTTTTTTTCTTTTTTCCTGGGGTAAAAAACCTGTTTGAGACTGAACTCCACATTCTGAGCTGGAAACTCATCTACAAAAGCAACGCCTGAAGGGACGGAGATGATGCTACACGGTGCCTGGCACCGCCTGACCCAAAGCGGCCTGAATTCAAATATGATTTCCCCAAGTAACGACACCCTTTCAGCGGGCTTCACTCAGATAAAATCCCCACCAACCCCCACAGACGGTGTGCCTGATGCTCCAGCCTGTTTCCCTTCGTGCAAGGCCCCCAAACTCCTCAGCTTAGCCACTCAGTGGCCATGGCGTGAGGAGGGCCAACCCCACCCCAGCTCTCCGGGGTGAGCTCTGCCTGAGAAGACGGTCGGTGAAGCAACAGCCGCAGGTTTCACAAACAAGCTGGACCCACCAGCCCAGGGCTTCCAGCCCGTTACAAAACAGCTGAAAAGGGATGAAGAAGCCGCAAAGGGGATGCAACTACTTGGTTCAACCATTTGTTGGCAGAGAAGTCATGTAGAGATAATTGCTTCGTCTAGTCTTCTGCGTTCACCTCTTGGATCTATCATTCTCTGATGAAAATCCATCACTTGAAACTGCACCAAAAAGCCACTCCATACAGCAATTTCTTTTGAATCCTTTATCAAGCTACTATGGTCAGAGCAAAATATATAATTTAATCTTTTCTAGCTGTACTTTATACATATAATTGTACAGGTGCTATTCAACATACACATATTTTGCTTGGCACCTGCACAATTGCGGCCAATGACCTGTGTTAATTCACGATAATGGGATTAAGCCCACGTGCCCAAATTTTCAGCTTAGTCCACAGCGCTCAGCATCCTTATTTGGCCTATCTTAAACTGATAAATCGTATCTTAGAGCCAAACACATGCAAGAGATATAAAAGAACATAGCGCGTGCATGTGAGAGAGCTGCCTTTGCCCGTCAAAAAGGCAGACGAAACAAGTGTTCGTTTTACAACATGGTGCTTCTTGCAACTGACAAATGAGATGTTTTTGCAGTCTGTTTTCCCTAGGAGCTGATAGCTTTGATTATACAAGATGTCCCTGCACGGACCTGGTTCCCCGTAGCTTGCCAAAACCTGCGACTACTCATGCCCACTGCCAAGCGAGCCTGAACTTCTACCGGGTACAAACTCTCCCTTCCCATACAAGAGCAGGAGTATTTCACTCTCACTTCACACAAGCTGCGAAATAAAGCACAAGGTGCCAACCAGTGCAAAATGTAACTCTGCTCACACACATCTTTACTGAATATTTTAGTTACAGCACTGTTTGAGTTGCATATTAAAAAACACTTAATTGACGTAAGCTCACACAGTTACTTTCACAAAAGCAAAGAACAAAGGGAACATGAACCACCATCAGAGTTATATTTCTGTAATGGTGCAAGTTGCTACAGCTCCACCATTGCCGCGTTGTAACCTCACTGGCAGCCGGGGGCCCAAAGCGCGGTGTGCTGGAACGAGCATCAGGAATTAGGTCTCTGTGTCAGGTAACTGCTCCGTGCCTTGGTCTCGCCTTCTGTAAAATGGGAAGAATCCTCTCCATTTGGTAGAGCTTGTTGAGTACTACAGATGAAAATCACTCTGTAAACGTGAAGTATTTTGACAGTTACTCCCCGTAGCCATAAAATGAGGTCGTGTTTAAAAAGGTAAAGATAGTTCCCCTAGCACCGCACCATTTCCAGATGGGATTGTGCCCCTTTTGAACATGGATGTTTCTTATGTTCCTTTCACTGACTTGCAAACTACTGAGCCAGCATATCATTAAGTACACATAATCACCGGGGTTGTGGGTCACTGCACAACGTACGCACATTTCTTCAAACCAGTTTCAAATCATTTGCCTGTTGTTTTCTATGCAGAAGAGCGACTCTGCAATGAGTAAGTTATCTGGGCACAATACACTCCCTGAATAAACAATCCAAGTAGCAGCGAACTGAGTGGCATGCTGCCTTCTGAGCAGCACACCCGCGTCCAGGAATAGGACGTACCACTGAAACAAATCTCTGTTTAAAAGATGGATATAGGGAACTAAAGCAGACACGATCCATAGCCTAGGTAAGGACACCTGAATTTTTTTTAAAGCAACTTAATTTCTCTACCTTAATTTTATAAAATGAATACAGTACTGGTTACGAGTGGTTGACTGACAGCTCTAAAGACTGAACAGCTCTATTTTTACAGCACTGAGTAGCATTGATCCTTCTTCTAACTCAATAAAAAGTCTTCCTTAAATCACTGTGGTCTGTAAGTTATTGAACACCTTCCTCAGCATGAAAGTTAAGGGAATTCTTAGAATTCATCAATTCTTCACAGGCATTTAGTGAGTCCAAAGGAAACAGAATTGGGCCTGTGCAGCTGGGAGCACTGTGGTAGGACCAATAAAGACTCAGCAACCACACCCTGCTGTAAAAGTCACTCAAACTTTAATGTGACGAAGCATCTTGAAATCTAGGTAACAGGTCTAGACTTCCCACACCTTTTAGTCCTTGGGGGACCTCATTCAATAGCAGATGGAGATGAGGAGGAAAGAGGGAATGGCAAAAGATTTCATCAGTGAGACTCCCAGGTCCCACTCTTGATCCTACAAAGAGTGATTCCTGAGACAAAATGACCACACTTTTTGGGCAAGAGCCATCTTTCGGTCTGGGCTCACAGGTTAACTAATATATAGGATGGTCCAGCAAGCTACCACTCATCGTAACTTGAGCAAAGGAAAAAAAAAAGGCAACTTTTTGCCCTTTGAATATTTCAAGTCATGCTATATTTCAGATATTTTGCATCCTCTTTTGGTAACTGCTTTCAAACAGACCATTAAAGAGTCTGGTTTTCACAGCCTAACCCATGCATTGCAAGTCTTGAAGCATTTTGCTAGCTAAATATAGTCCCTGCTCCACAGCCTGTGAATCAGGGGTGCTGACAGCAATCCAGAGTAATTATTCTTTCCCCTTTCTTGACAACAGTAAGTGGTCTTCTATGGTGAGAGGCTTTCCCCCTATTTCTTTTTGTTCCTCACTTAAGTACAGGTCACCTACCTCAATCTACAGACCAGAAGAGCAGCCCTCAGCTAGCGCTGACACCTTGCTGTAGAGTCATGACTGACAGACTTCAGATGTAGAGAAGGGGCTTCATGAAGAGACTAATCAACAAACAAACTATTAATGTATATGGGAAACATGGGAGGATTACACAGGTTGATGGTACATCCCGAAGAGCTGAGTAAACGAGCATCACTCTTTTTTAACCATGATACTAACGGACACCTGAGAAAAGTACACTCTCACAGCAGCTTCTCAAACCAATCGCTGTTCTCTTACCTTAGTGATGATTTACAGCAGAGAAAAAAATAAAGGAAGAAGTAAATAATAATTCCACTGAGAAATCACAGAAGGCCTACTCTTGCCAGGTGCTGAGTTCTCACACCTACCAAAGACAGCTGAGACCACAAAGCTCAGAACTGTGGGTGGTGGGACTTCATCGTGGAACTGTGAGCAACACGTACACTAGGGCTGAAGTTTTCCACCAGGAACCAAGACTGAGCACACACACACGCACAAAGATAAAGGAAAGAAGGGAAGACTACCCTAAAATGCATTCCTAGGTCTTTGCAAGCTCAGTTAGGTGCAACAGTCATGGAGCTGCCATCTGGAAAGCTTTCTGAGCTAATGAAATTCCCTATGCCACTCTGCTTGAGAAGTAGCACTTGACGGATCTAGTTATCAAATGACCACAATTCTAATTGATCCTCAGTGTATCGATTTCCTTGTCACTACCCAGAAAATAAGAGAAGACTGTTTAAAAAGCATACCAACAGGGAGGTGGAAAAATACAATTCTGGGTTAAGCTAGCACGGATTAAAGCCGCAGGGTCTCTCCTGCCGGAGGACCCACTTTGCTCACGCTTCGGACAGCGGCGGAGGGATGCTGGCGGCTGGTCTGCACCCACCTATCCCACCAGCCCGGGGAAGGAGACCCGCCGGGAGCCAGGCGAAAGTTGAGCGCGGAGCAAGCCTGTCCCCAGACAGCACCCGGCGGGGCCCGGAGAGCCCCGGGGCCGGCCGGCTCCCCCCGGAGCAGCCATCCCGGCGGCTCAGGGGCTGCCCCACCCCGCGGAGCGGGTCCCCACGGCCCCGGCCCGCCGTACTCACCCGGTCTCCTCCTCACCGGCCTTTTCCTGCCGCTGCAGAAGCGCACTTTGCTGAAGACCCCCAGAACGTGCCTCTCGCAGAGGGAGCGCCCGTCCTTGCTGGGGCTGGAGCGGCGCTTGGAGGCGGACACCCGGTCGCTGTTGGATTCCCTCGCCTGCCGCTTCTGCCGGATCAACGAGCTGGCGATAGCCGCTGCCATCGCCGCTCATGGGCCCCCCGCGCCGCTCCGCGCCGCTCCGGGGGGCGCCGCCCGGGCGCGCTGGGGCCGAGCCGCCGCCGCGCCCCGCGGGGACAGGGGACGGGGACGCCCCGCTTAACGCGCTGCAGCCCCGAGTCCCGGCGCCGGGGAGGGCTCAGCCGGCCAGGCGGAGCAGGGCGCCCGGGCTAACAACCATGGCTGGCCGCTGGACCCCGCCGCCCATGGGTCTGTCCCCGGGGAGCGCAAATCCCGGCGCGGGCGGCCGTCGGCGAGACCCCCGGCCGGGCTGGCAGCGCCCCCGCGCCTTGTAAATCCGGGAGGCGGCTGCCCCGCTTGCAAAGGTCCGCCGGCGGCAGCTGTGTCCAAAGGGGGGGGGGGGGGGGGGAGGGGGGCCGCGGAGGATCCGCGGGTCCCTGCGGTGCGGTGCCGCTCCGCTCCGCCCGGGCGCAGGCGGCGGCGCTTCCTCCCGCCGGCCGCCCTCCGGCGAGGGGCCGTGGGATGAGTCAGAGCCCCCCCGGCCCGCGGCCAGCCCCGGCCCCAGCGCGGTGGCTCCGAGGCGCGGCGCGGCAGTGCGCGCACATGGACGCGGCTCCGCTCCGCTCCCGCGGCCGGGCTCAGGGCGAGCCGCGCTGCATTTCTGTTTGCACTCCTCCTCTTCCTCTTTTCCCCCCCTCCCCACTCCGCTCGCAGAGAGGGCGGGAGGGGAAGGAAAAAGCAGCCACGGGAAAAAGCACCAGGCCAGCAAACAAACAAAAAAGAGGCGATACAATAAAATTAAATTAAAAAAAAAAAAAAAAAAAAAAAAGAGGCGCCCCGGCCGCGGGTGCGGGCTCACATCGCCGCAGCTCGGCGCCCCGGGCTCACAGCGCCATGGCTGGCGCAGCTCCCCCAGCCCTGCTCGCCGCCTCTGCCCCGGCAGCGGCTCTCCCCGACGGCAGCAACCCACATCGTCCGGCCCGGCGGGAGGCCGCGGAGCGCTCGGCACCGGGGCGGCACCGGGCCCGGCTGCCGCGGCGGGGACGGCGGCGGGAGGAGCGATGCGAGGCGGGGAGGAGGTGGAGGAAGAGGGCGGGGGGTGCGGCCGCCGCCGCCGCTGCTGCTCCGTGCGGGGCTCAGGATGCTCCGCGGTGCCGCCCGACGGCGGCGGGGCGAGGAGGAGCCGAGCCGCGCCCGCTGCTCGCCCGCATCCTCCGGCCCGGCCCGGCCCGGGAGCCGGGAGGGGAGGGGAGGGGAGGGCGAGGCGAGGCGGGGGGAGGAGAGGGGAGGGAGGGGCCGGGGAAGCCCCCCCGGACGCCCACGCCGCGCGGGGCTGCTGCCAAGGCGGCGGGGAGCCCCGCAGCCCCGCGGCGGCCGGGCGGGTCGGGTCGGGTCGGGTCGGGTCGGTGCCGGCCGGGAGCTGGGCTCCGGGCTCGGGGGGAATTGCAGCTGCTCCCGCTCGCCCTCCTCTACGCAATCCTACGTGATCGAGGTTTGGATGAGAAAAATCGCGCAGGCAGAGCGAGGCAACTGCAGCTCCGCGGCGGCTCTGCCCCTCCGCCCGGGCAGCCCGCGGGCCGGCCCGCCGCCCCCGCGGGGAGCCGGGCTTCCCCGGAGCCGCAGCCCCGCCCGCCCCCTCCGAGGGAGCCGCCTGCGACTTGTGCAGCCACCCCGGCCACCTCCTCGGCCGCTGCTGTAGGTGCCCGAGCACCCAGCCTCAGCAGCCGAGCATCTCCATGCCTTTCCCTGCTTCTCCGTGCAAGCAGAGACAGGGCGACAGCCCCCGGCACCCCAAGGGCTGCGCTGCCGGGGCCGGGGTGGGGGGTGGGGGGTGTCGGTGCCTCGTCTGGGGAGCGTGCAAGCCGACTGCAGCGGTGGGCACTACCAGGCTGCCTCTGGTTAGAGCGGTCCCAAGGCAGACCACCTTACCAGCGGGTGCTCTGCTCGGGCCAACCCGCAGGAGCTGGGCGGGCTCCCTCCTATCTCCAGCCACAAAACTGCACCAAACAAAATTTAAGGTGCAGAAATACACCTCTGGCTATCCAGGTAAGTAACGGCTGTTGCTGCCATAAGAATGGTGCTCTCCAGATTTCAGGTTCAAGTAACAGCTCACGAGTCTTATGTGCAGGAGGTGATGAGCAAGATACTTGGGGGAGCGTGCAGCAGTCAGGGTGGAGGGAGAGGGAATCTCGGCTGGGAAGAGCAGACCTGCCCCAGCTACACTTTGGCGAGTCCTACCAGTGGCAGGATGAGACTAATCCAGTCCTGAAGGTGTAGGGGTGAAGCATGTACCCAGCTGAAGAGGGCACTTCAAACCAGTTGGTGACACCCCCTGGGAATTACCAACTTCAGCAAAATAATCTTTGTAACTACTTCGTTGCGAGAACTTCAGCTCTAAACTATTTTAATGTATTGGGGGAAAAAGACAATGGAAACAACCACCCACTATGTCCATAAAGTTTAACTAAACTCTGGCCATACTTCCTGATTTTCACTCTTAATCCCTATGCATGCCAAAACGAGGTGGAATCAGGTTCTCCAGGAGAGAACAGGGGAGGAAGATACTCAAAACCATTTGGGAGGTATAAATGTTTGGCTGTTGATCTCTTTTTACCTGCTGCCAACTTTTTGCAGCAGATTTCACCATCCCAATCAATAAAGGTTTTTCTTTCCTTTCCTATAACTAAAATGCTTCATATTTGAATTTTCTCTGTCGGATTATTTCACTTGACACAGAAGAATGCTGCAGTACAAGGTACAGGCATGGCCTAAAGAAAGCTGTTCGCAATCGGAGTACCACTGTCTGAACTGCCAGTGAATTATCCAAAGGTTCATCTTCAAAGGATGTGAGCAGATCTGACACCTTCCCAAGAAAGAGGTTTTCCATCTATATATAAAGATACTTTTTTGCCTGTAGTCTTCAAATCTCTGGTGAAAGAATGCTGTTTTATCCCCCCCCATATTAGATAAGTTTCAGTTATTTTGACATGCGACTAATTTGTTTTCTTGTGTAGCTGTAAACTAGGAGCAGCAGCTCTGCGCTTAAAAATGATCCTACTCAGTGATAAAGTTGGTCACAGTATTTTTTTTTTCTGGTGATTTGTGGATCTGAAAAGAGAGCTGCTGCAACTCTACGAAGAAATGCTTCTCCCAGGTGTCTCTGCTTCTGCAGTGATGGAATTAAATTAAAGCAGAGCTTGTGAATATAATGATATAATGAAATATAATATTGTGAATATAATGTTGCATTTGCTAACACGCAGGTCTGTATTTCTAGATGGCCAAGGAGGCCACAGGGTTTGGTTCTGAACGCGGGCACAGTGCCATGAACTCCTGGTGACATTACTGGCACGCGCATCTGCTCTGCACCACTCTGGATCATGCCCCAGCTCACAAAATTTTCTGAAGAGCCCATGCTTTCATAAACACCAAGCAAGCCCAGAGCCATCTTGAGCTGGAGAACTGAAGGCCAACCTCATCATGCTCCTGCACTGTCATTCTTGCAGGTGAAACGTTACCTTTGGTGGGCTGCCAAGTGAAACAGAAAAGCCTCCACGTGCTTTGGTCTCTGCCAGTGGAAGTTCTCTCCTTCAACGTCCATTTGGGTAAACAGGGCTCAAAACGTCTCCCATTTTCATCTGTATCAGCTACTCCTCGTTGAGGGTAGCGCAGCCTATGCTGTTCCATACCAACCAGCCCCTGCTGAATCCAGGGGCTGCATTCCTCGTTGCCACCAGTGGAAGCTGAATTGTTTGACCAAACCGGGCCAATAAGGCATTTTTCCTTAAGGCACTTTTTTTTTTTTTTACATATTTACCTATCTATATTTAATATAATATAATAATTTCTATATTATATAATTATTAAGGCAATTTTTCTCCCCTGCCTCTTCTCCCCTGGGCTCCCTCCTCACCTCCAGTCCCAGTCTGGAAAGCTGCACAGTGGGCACCATGAAGAGGGAAGGAGAGAACAATGATTCATAAAATGAACAAGCAAGACAGTGTTTCGATCACGCTGGAGAGATACGCCAATGCTCCTCCTGCAGTTTGTGGAGAAAGGCCCCACCTCGCACACAGGAGCAGACAGAGGGTCGGACTCCCCACGGCTGTTGGAGAATCAGACTCGCAATGCTTATTAAATAACCCCACCCCACCCTAAGCGTACAGGAGCCTATGCGTTAGGCACTCGCTATGGAAGGAGGCCAATATAAACATTTCAAGACACTGTCATTTCTGAGGTTTTGTTCACTTGATAAATAAACTCTTCTGTCCTCAGTGCTGAGGTTTAAAATGAAGGCCTGGCTGAATTTCAGGGCTTTGGTGGCTTGAACAGAGAAGAGATCTAGAATTGCATTCCCTTACCTTCCTAAACAGAATGATCTATCTAGGTCAAAACGGAGGTTATTGGCATCTTTCCTTAGTGGAGTGCAATAATTCCCGCAGGGTTGCTAACAGAATATCCTGTTTATTTTTTATAGAGCCTTCAAAAGCCATGGGCTATGTTCTGTAGATTCAGTCATTAGGCATATCTCTGCTTTACTAATGCTGTACGCACAGAGCTAACTACAGATAGAAGTGTATGCAGGTCTTTTGCTGTTTTATCTGCATAGCTACTGAAAATGCATGCACGGAAGTTAAGGAAGAGATTTAAATTTAATACCACTTTAAAATGTATATGCATATTGCTGTAGTTGAATGGGGAAAAGAAAGATGCCCATCTCTGGCCAATAATTATGAATGGCCTAATTCACCATTTTACAGCAGCATAGCAACAAATCTCTTCCAATAGGAAGGCACTGTTGAGTTTGCAAGTCTGCATGCAGACACCTCTTAAGAATTGTACCCAATTTCCACGCTGTGTAAATTACATCTAAAATGTGCACTGCCAGGGATGCTTATTAAGCAGAATTAAGCCCATATCCATGTTTTATTAACTTTATTCTTTACAAGGTAGCCCCTTGTTTCATGTCTAGCGTAATTAAAATTCATGCAGCTTTGGCATTCCCCAGTCTCTCTGCGTGGGTGGCCTTTTTAAAAAAAACCATGCCTAGGTAACCTGATAAAGAAAAGACAAGACCTTACAGTATTTTGCTCATTTTGTGTGCAGGGTAATTCTGTTTACAATGCATGGTTTTACATCTATGTTAGGATGCCTAATAAGAATTCACATGGCCACTTAAAAATATGCTGTTCGGGGAGAGAGATCTGGCCCTAAAACAGTGGCGGAGTATGAAAACTGGCTGGCTTTCTGGGCTTTTCTCGCACAGCTGAGCTCTGAGCTGACTAGGCCTTTTAATAAACACAGAAGAGCCTGCATCATCTGATTGCTATATTAAAATAATTTATTTAATGGGCCCCTCACCCCCTTTTTTGGCTTCAAAGATTCAATTAAAACAAAATTTGCAACTCATCACGAGGAGCATTCATCAGCCTACCCGGTGTCTTTAAAAACAGCTCTAGCCTGGGGAGAAGTTGGGCTTGTCTGTGCCTTAAAGCAAGTGGCAGGTAAGCAGTTACGCAGACTGCAGAATGAAACCACTGCTGCAAAAACCGGGCCACAAGCAGCACCAACACAACAAAACCAGCTGGAGCCCAGAAAAAGAAGTAATTCTACTCGGATTTTATACGTCCATATATATTTTTTCCTTTTTAAGAGAGGATTTCTACTTAACAGAAGGTTTTATTTCTCCTCAGTGACTTGTTGCCTATACCAGGCGGAGGCAGGGGAACACAAGAAAGCTTTGCTTCACTGAAGGCAACTGTGGCTGTCTAGGAATGAAAATGCCATGATGCATTTCTCTTCGAGAAGCCTCCTGTATGGCTGAATAGACTTTGACTCCTGGGTTCTGGAAGCACCTGCTGGGAGCAGCAGGAAGGTACACCGTCTAGGGTCAATCCTGCCGCCTATGCCTTGCTGCAAAAGTCATCTCCCCAAAACGAAGCCCGAAAAGGAGTAGTAGCAGAGGCATCTGAAACTGTTCCCATGTATGAAGAGAGACCTCCCTGCAGAGAGGTCAGTGCCTGTCCCACATGCCAGACCAAGACCTGTGGCTTGTTCAAGATGGGCTCATCTCAAAGCTGCTGTTACTACCCCACCCCAACAATCCTGTTCATCAGCCATTCTGCCGTTGCCTTCCCCAATGGGATCAGGGCATGAAAAACTGCTGTCCTTGCAGTGACGTGTTTCAGCTGTGGCTTCATCCGTGGCAGGAGTCCAAGGGAAAGGGCCTGCAAACACCTGCCCAGTGACAGCTCCCGCACGGCACTTCAGTCTTTAAGGCAATGCAGGGAGGAGGCCTCACTGAAGGGTCTCCAATCAAGGAGCAACGAAAGGATGGGTAGTCTACTTGCAGATAACCTTGTGCAAGGCAGAGCTAAGAGCCCTCTCTTCCTGAGCAAGGGACACACAGCCAACCAGCTGCTCCAGGCTTAGAAGCACCCACCTAAGCATATGGAAAGAAAACTCAAGTATCTTTTTGCCTGTACTATAGCTGCTGAATTTAAAAGACAGGACAGGCAGCTGCCTCCCTTCCTTCCTCCCTCCGCCTCCTCTTCCTCACTGGGCTTCTCCCAACATCCAGCAACTCCCTCCGTCTGCCCCCTTAGGGACTTCTTCACCCATGGCCACCCATCTAATAGCCCTAAGCCACAGGAACTGCAAGGAACTGGAAGGGGAGGGAGAGCGTGGACTTGAGATTTCATCCTAGGTCTTAGGTCTGCGTTCACAGCATGCAAGAAAGAGGAAAAGACCACATTCGTTGTGCTTTTAATGCACAGCAGGAGCTTGAGGCTGAAATAGGTGAAATAGCCACCACAGAACCACCCTAGTTGTGAGCCTGAGACTGAATACACACACATCATGCCCTGTTCTGTCTGAAGCAGAGACCTAGTCCTCAGACCTCAGGGTAGCAGCTCTTTCATGAACAAGACAACTCCTACAACCTTCCCCTCCCTAGGAGAGGTCAGCAATCCCCATCGTTCTCTTTGAATCCTATTTGATGACAGCCTGTAGCCCATTTTGGCCTACAGTTTCAATAATGCAAGAGGTGCCCAGTTCCCATGGACATTGAAACTGGTTGCATCTGGCTTTACATCTCACCTGCTTGAAGGCGATGTGGTCTGGATTGGAGAGGGGAGTGGGACCCCACAGTGCAGTTTCAGGCCCAGGGCGTCCAAACCCCCAGGCTCAGGAGGTCTAAGGGGCTGCCCATGCTTTTCCCCCCTCCCTGGGAGGAAGGAAAGATGCTCAAGCTGTGAAACCTCCTCACATTGTAACCATGCAGCCAGACACTGATTCCAACCAAAACCGTTTTCAAGCGTGTCGGGAAAAGCCTTTCAGTTTAAAGTTTCCATCAAGCTGACTTTGCTGAAAGTCAAACAGATCCCTCCTGATTAGATCTTGGCTGAAGCAAAACAGCCAGATTAAGTGACTGAGAATGATAAAAAGAAGGGAGGGAGAACGAAACCCCTATCGCGTTCCTCCAGCAGGGCTGTGGGACTGTCTGCTCCACAGCAAGTCAAGGCATGGAAATTGGAGACATCAGCCTCCTTAATGCACATGTGTTGCACTGGCATAGGCCAAGAGGGGAGGAAGGGAGAGAAGCTGTCAAGGAGAAGTAACAAACTCCCTCCAGACCCATAAATCTCTCTATCTGGATTCTGCCAGATCTCAAGAGGCCTTGGAAAGTTCCCTGACCCCAAAGCTCGCTTGTCCCTTCATCCAGCCTCCAAATCCATAAGAAGCCTAGCATTTGCAGCCTGAGCCAGGTCATATCTCAAATCCTGCTGGGTCAGAAAAGCAATGCTTCAAAGGGGCAGCCCATTGCTCTGTCACTCAGCAAAGGCTCCTTGCAGTTTGGAGAGCCTGCAGGAAATGCAGTGCCTCTGACAAAACCTGGTACTCCCACTGCCATCAAGCTCTGCGGAACAGGAGTGCTGGGACATTAATCCTGCCCTCAGGATGCCTCTGAAATTACATGCAACCAGATTGCATCTTATTTAACCAAACCTGCTTATTTCTCCCGCATACTGCAAGGGCATACTCAACACTAAATGTAAATATGAGATTACAGCTGTTATACAGCTAGGACAAGGTTTGAAGACTCCATCGTCCCCCACTGACCTAAAGTGCTGGGTAAAAAGGATCTGGGTGATACATCACTTTCCCCACATACCCCTGGCCTCCAAACACACCTCTTGCTATTTACATTGTAATTTATTTCCCTCCCCAGCAATAAATCAACTTTTCTACCTCCCCAGCAAAATGAAATCCCATGTCCTCTCTCCCCAGACTCTCACAGCGACTGCAATCCAGACACCAATAAAGATATCAGTGGCCTGGAAGCAAATCTAAGTTTGCCAAGGGTACAAAGACGAATGATCACAGCAGGTCTGGTGAAGAGACTAAACTGAACTGACGTGGAAACTGAGTTCATAGAAACAAGTTTGATTTTAATGCAGCCATATCAAACCTCTGGGGATAAATTGTGCAGTCTGTATTACTTCAAGACTGGGCACTTTCCCCCCCCCCCAGAAAGCAGTGACTCTGGGAATTAGGAACCATGAGAGAGAGACAGCTGAACAGGAGCTTTCTCCACAGAACTGCAGCTAGGAGAGCCCAAGCCCATGGGTGCACACGTGGAGCAACAGGGAGCAGAAGCAGAAATGCTCTGTCACATTTGTACCCAGTGCAGCAAACACCTGTATCACAAAAGTCACAAAGTCTGGTTGCCACACTTCAGAAGTGGCAGGGATCAGAACACAACTCCAAGAGGGTCTGAGGTCTACGAAGAATATGGATATAGAGAGAGACTCGAGCAGTTCAGTCTCTTTGTTGCAGTAATAAGCACATCTACAGGGGATTCACATGGGGCCACCCTGTGAAAATGCTCTTGGTACTTAGCTGTATTTAGCCTGTTAATACTGTGGCCACTGATAGTTTGCTGTTGCTGAAAACCTGGCCACAGAAGAAAAATGGTTGAGATCCTCTGTATCCAAGAGAATGACAGAGAAGACTTGGCCCTGACTGATAAATCTCTCACCTCTCAGTAAGAACATTTTCAAAAGGAGGGGCTCCTTCAATCCAGCAAAGTCAGAATGAGATTTGGAGGCTATGAGTCAAGGCAAGGCTCATGTTTATTGTTATTAGCAAAGGTAATTCATCAAGAGAATGATATGGCAAGAGTTGTGATGGATTCTCTATCATTTCAACCTAAGAGCCAACCTCTTTCAAAAATAGATGAGCTGATATCATAGCGCACAGGGTACAAAGGACCCCGGAGAGGTCACCCCTGTACTGTGCCAGCAGTACCTTCATCATCGCTGACAAGGTTGGTCCGACCCCTGCTTAGGGACCTGCAGCAGTGGAAATCCCTTGGGAATGCGGCTCTGTACCACCCTCAGCTGAGAAAGGCTCTTCCTAACATCTAGTCCAAATCTCACGTAGCTAGAAGTTTCTTGCCCTATTGATATGCCCATCACAGAGGACTTACTGGGCTTGCTCTGTGCAGTCCTGACTTGAGTGAAGCAGGAAACCAGACTGCAAAATCACAAATAGTCCCTTCCGTCTGACTTCTGAGACTTACCTGGTGTCAGTCAGTATTAGAGCTAATAAGAACAGAAATCCACTTTGCAGAAAATCTTGGGTTCAAAGTTATGTTTCTTCCCCACTAGGAATGAAAATGAGACCTTTCAGAGCTCGCTATGAAATGCCAGAAGAGCAAGAAAGCACACTGCTGTGGTAGAACTGGTGGTCTCACCACTTTCAAGACCAAGACTCAAGTCTCCGCTTTTGCACTAGGCAGAGCAAGGGCATGAAACTGGGTCTTTAAATCCCTGTGCAACGGGCTCTTCTGAAATGACTATTTCCCTTCTCCCTCCCACAGTTTTGATAAAGTGGCATTTTTTCAAAGGAAAAAAGCACCACTACCGATTGTTTGGCCGCTCCTTCTACAGGCATCCATCACAGCCTCCCAATTTGTATCACTCATACGTGTCTCCCTGACACGAATTACAGTTTTGGCCTTTTCTGCCCTCAGACTGCTGAACTCCAGAAGTGCTTAAAGCAGAAGCTGCAATAGCTGTTCTAACCACTTCGTAGGACTCTTTTGGGGCTTTCCAAGGATAGCTTTTGGACACGGGCAACCCTGTTTCCTTGCTTCCTTTATCCATGACCTCTCTACAGCTCTTATCTTGGACAAGGAATTCCCGTACCGTGTGATTTCTTTCCTCCTCTCTGGCCATGCTTGCCTGCTTGCCTGTCCTCCCTCTTCATATGCATGTTTCTTTTCCCACTTCAGGGAAAGGGTTGGTGTCTCTTTGGTCTTATTCCATCATGTAACACAAAAAACGTTATTCAGTTAAAGGGCTGTTGGAGCCTGCTACAGACAAGTCATTGGTTGAATTCAGTGTCCAGAGACTACCCCTGTAAAACAGTAGAAGTAAGCAGAGAGAGCAATGCCTTCTATCAGGCATGGAGAAACAGGCATGGACCCTGCTTACCCATCAAAGTCATGCCCTAAAGCCTTCCCCTATTGAATGCAGCCAGTTTCTTCAGGATGACAGGACAGGATCCCCCGAGTTTCCCTTTCTAGCCCCACAAAGAAAGCTGCAAAGTTGGGAATGCTCCCTCCCCACCGCCCCAGGGACAGTGTCAGCTGCTCCTCCTCCGGCACCCAGCACGATGGCCGTGGCTCATCCTTGCCACCTGCCCCCATGGCATTTACAGGAGCCCGTGGGCACTCCTGGGACAGCTGTCTGCTGTGCGACACTCCTGCCCCAGCGCAGGGGCAAGGGGCAGCCTCTAGTAACGAGACGAGCTGGCAAGGCAGCCAGCAGTACTCCAGCAAAAGGTGCTGTAGCGTTGCCAAGTGTTGTTGGATGCAGGGAAACTCACAATAAGAGCTTTCATCTTTCATTATGATTGAATGCTCCTCTTCTAGCCTGTTGAAAATACCATCTCCTGAGATGCTATGGGCTCACCGAAGTTCATGCAAGGAAGTATAAACCAGGGGGCAAGTTATTTGCATTTTCTTTTGGCAGAAGCTTATACATAAGACTAGCTGTGCTTGGCAATTGGAAAATGTACGAGTTGGGGGTGGGGAGCCTAAATTAAAAGCCACTTAAGTGGGTACTCGAGTAATTATTGGGAGGCTTCTGAAGAGACATTTTTGTCAGTAATTAAGGAGAACATGGCTTTGTGCTGGGTACAGGTGGCAATATGGCAACGGAGATCATCAGCACTCCACACAGAGATTACCAGCTCTGCATTAGCTGCAGAGGCACGTTGGGGTTTTCTGCCCAAAGAGCATCCTTCAGAGTTGAAAGAGGGCCAGGGCAACAGAGGGGCTGAAATCCTGATTGTCTCACAGTCTCAGAGCCTCTGCACCAGGGAACAGGATACACAAAATTATTTTTATGAAGCCACCTGGCTCTCGAGGTCCCTGTTCCTCAACAGAGGTGGGTCCCGCTGATGCCTCTGTCTTCAGCAGCTCCAGAGGCCCTGAATTCCTGGAAAACCTCCCCATCCAAAGGAACTGAAGCAAAATGTGCTGGGCAGTTCCAGCCTTGAGGAGGGTTGGCTTATGCCTCCCGTCAGTGGCATGGGCAGGTTAGCGGTGACCTGGCTCCAAGAATGCTCTCCCTCTTCCCTGACTTGTTTTCATAAGCCTTATGCAAGCTTTGACTCCCATTTGCTTGGTTTTTGGGATCTTTCTGTTTCTTAAAGAAAGCCAATAATACATGCTCCCCTCTCAGTGCTAAGAGCCAAATATATTATTTCTTCAGTCTACTATAGCAGACACTTCTAGGAACTGGTGCCTCTAATAACCACTTCAGCCCCCCTCAAATGCTGTAAAATGTGGGGTGCAAGAAGGTGCCCTCACATGAAAAGACTGATTTGACAATGAAGTGACTGAGAAATAGAGCAACTTCCCCATGACAAACTCAGGCACTTCGGAAATTAAGTGTGAGGATCTGTAGCTGCTAGGGCAGTGTCTGCCTCCTCATTAAAGACGCAGGTAAAGAAGCTTGAAGACAGTAGCAGTAAAAGGAGCATACGCAACACAACCACGTCCTTGTGAAGGAGCATATTTCATAGACACTTCATTACCTTCAACAACTTTCAGGTCCTTGCTTATTCATCAGCCAGTCTTAACAGGCGTGAGCCAAAAAAACGTGGGCTGGGTTTATCAAAATGGACATAAATGAGCTAGACTTCCAGATCTCACTGATGCTCCAGGGATCCCCCCGCAAGGTCCAGCCTCAGCCCCTTGCACTGCCAATGCTCTGTGCTGAACGTGGGGTGTCCAAGAGACCCCTGCGCAGCATGCACCAGCTCTCGCCCCAATTAAACATGCCAGACTGACTCCTGCAAAGTTCCCGTCAAAAAAAATAGTTGACATAAGGAGGCAGGCACCAGGCATTTGTTCTAGAAAGGGCTACATGCTACTCCCAGACTTATTATTTGCGCTTGGATGGCTCCAGCAACTAATGCAATCCTCTCACTTTTCTTTCTTGACCCCCAGCACAATGTAGGGTCTGAAAAGTCTTCTTTCTGTTGTTCTCTATTTAACCATTTCTCATGGGCTCTGTCAGCTTGAATTTGGCCCGGCTTCTCAATTTTGGGGGGGGGGGGGAATGGAGCATTCATAAACCTTCAATCAAATAGAAAATATGCCCACAATATTGTACAGCTTGAATGAAAGCTTTTCTTTTTAAACAAAGGATGCTCCCTTGCATTGCTTAAACCGTGGCACTGGAGCAATTAAGAAAGTGAAACTGGCTACAAACTAAAGCAGAATGGACATGTTTCACAGATCTTCATTGCCCAGGCAGAAAGAAATGTAAACAGGGCATAAATTACAGCAGCCAGAGGACAGATAAGCTGAAGGGCAATGCTGGCACAAGAGCAAGTGGGTAGAAACTGGCCAAGAATAAATTTAGACTAGAAATTGGACATGGTTTCTAGCCATCAGAGGAGTAAGACACTTCCAATAGGGCCAGCGGGCACCGTGAAAAGACCCTTTCTCTCATCTGTAGCACCAATACTTTTGGCCTTTAAAAGAATGGGGAGACATTTGATGCGCACTCAGTAGGTTTTTTTAATGAGCACTGTCCCTTTAACCTTTGCTAATTGTTCCATCGTAAAATACATCTATCCTAATAGCCTTGCTCATTTAACTGATGAATTAAAGTAAGCAACAGCAATTATTGAGTGTTTTTATTTAGTGGCGTCGTCAAATAAAGTGAAAGAAAATAAGATCCCATAAAACACAAATGGTCTGATGTAAGTGTTGTTAGGGATGCAATGACAGGAGGGCATTCAGTCAAGTGTTCATACTGTGACTATCATTCAGACATCAGCTCCAACGCTTATCTAATTTGAAAGCCACTCCTGCAGATCTTTCCTATCGATTGGTGCAGTCTGCAGAGACACCACTTTCTACAAACTCATTCCAGAATAGGGAAGCTGTCAACTCCCACGTGTGGGGTCCCCTGTCCAGCTGGTACCCACATGTGTCTGCATGTGTCTTTTTTGCTTGCCAGATACTTTGGGGATACCCAGTATCACCAGGGGGGGGGGGGGGGGGGGGAGGGCGGTATTCTGTTGGCAGGGTGAGTTAGGAAGAGACATAGCCTCAGCTCTTCACCCCAGAAGATCTCCCCTGACCAGGATTGCTGGTCTCTCAACTTAGCTGCTACTCAGCCTAAGTAAAACTTATGTTTATGCCTGCAATTTCTGCACTGAACTGCTATATTGCCAGTTAATGTTGTTTAGAAATGAATTGCTGCTGCATAATGTACGGCAGAACAACAAATACACATTAGCTACATATCACAAATCAGATAATTACCAACCAAGATATTCTTACGCGTGTTCAACCTCTTATACGATGTAATAGGACACTATCAAAATAAACCTCACATTACAATGACAGTTTTGGCTTCTAGCACTTTGGCTTTTATTGTAATAAATTCTAATTTTCTGATTTTTATCTGCTCCTCCCCCCCCCCCCGCTCCTAGTGGCGTAGGAATTATGATTATGCCAGCTCTAAAACTAGACCGCCTGTTTTTAAAGCAGCCTTTCTGCCCGATTCACAAGCACAGCACTGAAGCATTTGAGACACAAACATTGCAGATCATCCTCAATGCCAAGAGCAAAGCACCAAGTTGACAGGCTTCATTTCTACTCCCACGTCCGCCACCAACCCACAGAGTGACCGCAGGTGCGTACCCTCCTCCCCACGCTTCAAATTCCTCCCATCCATAAAATGAGGGCGATGATACTGCTTTTGTGAGCCTTTACCATCGGAAAGCTTGCAAAGGTACTTTCCTTGGGGGGTCAGATAGATTTCAAGGCGGGATTTTTCAAGCAATGCAGGCAAGAGGTGCCAACGGAGGAGCCCCCTCTTTCCCCATGCTTGCACAGATGGAGCTGTCAGGAAGGGCCCCCCCTTTTGAAAGGACCGACACACTCTTCAGCTGACACCTTTCATAGCATCCCCTCGGCGTCCAGCTCAGCTCCTCTCCACCACGAGCTGAGACCCTGTCATATCTTACCTCCCCCTGCGAGGCCGTAAGGAGAGGGCTTGGCACCGCTGCTGCAGAGGAGCCCCGGCCCCACCGGCCGTGCTCTCCCTCCTCGACAGCTCTTCCAGCGTATTTACAGCCCGCAGGATTTCTGTGGCACTGCTGTGAATGACAAGGTTGCCACCTCCCTTCACCAGGACTTCGTTTTTTAGCCCCGCAGTCCCTCTGCACCCAGTACAATGACACACGAGCTCGGCAGCCCAGAAGCAGGGGAAGAAGATGGAGGTGCCAAGCAAGGCTGGGGCACACTTGAACCTGTGCCCCAACAGCCACCGGGCGAGCAGCGGGGACCCAATTATCCCACCCAGACCCTCGCAGGCCTCGGCGTTGCACCAACAAAATAATTTTGACTAGTAAGAGACGCTGCTCATGGGTATCAAAGATGCCCTGTCCTTCCAGCACGCTGAAAGGGCGGTCAGACCTGCAGCCTCCACCCAGCTCTGGGAAGCACCAGGGCTTCACAGAGATATTTCCCACTCAGAAAGATCCTCTTCCATCCTGCAGAAACAACTGAGGGATCTGACTACAGCAGCACAGCAAGAGCAACTGTGCCCCAAAGTGCTGTAGGATTAAAGCTCTCAGCATAGGCAATTTCAGAAATTTTTCAGCAGTTTTTTTGTGCATGTGAGGAGAGTGAAAAATAAGAAAAATAAATAGCGTTGCACTGAGTTGTCTTTTTTTCTTACAACAAATTAAAAAAACCTGGAAAACAATATTGGGTTCACAGAATTATTTTATTTTGCTTGAAATTAATCTTGTTTCTTTTCCACATTATTTAACCCTTAGAAGGTTAATTTTGAGGAAAACCCAAGATTTTTTAAACTTTCCAATGTCTTTTTGGTTTTTTGGGGGGAAGGTGAATTGCAAAATATCTTGGAATTTGTCGTCTCTCATGGAAAAATCTGAAGTGCAATTAGATAATGATTTGGAACAACATAAAGCTTCCCAGGTTATGATTTCATCTATTTTTTCTAAAGTTGGGAAAAGATCTCATTTTGCCTCTAGATCCAACATTGGTTTTTGTTTTGGAGGCACCACGGTCACCCCATGGCATCTAAGCCAAAGTTTTCCCAGTTCTGTTTCCCACGGTCCGTGGGTTAGAGCAAGCCTGGTTTTTTTCTTTTTCCATATGGAATAGTCCGAATCGGGTATTTATAACCGAGCTTGGAAGGGGCTCAATTAACCCCTTTTACAATGAAGGTGGACAATCCCCCCCCAGGGCATGAGGATCCACAGACCGACACGCGACAGAGGGGAAAGCAGCCAGATTCGGGGAGCTGGAAAGGGGAGAGAACCTGCCGTGCGAGGTCAACCGACCGCACCGGCGTTGCTGCCCAAACTGAGCAAAAATACAAGAAGCGCCAACCAAAACGAGGGGGGGGGGGGGGGGAAACCAACAAGTTTTGAGTTTCTTTTCACCCGGCTACAGCACTGTCCCCCTGGGGCTGACCATGGACCGTTATATATATATAAAAGCTACCAAGCACATCGGGGGGGGGGGGACAAGACCGGGCGGCTGCGGAGCGGCAGTGCCGCCCAGCGGCGGCTGAGCCGCCGCTGGTCGCCACTGCCGCTCCGCAGCCGCGGCCGCACCGCGGCCCGAAGAGGAGCATCCCGGCTGGCGGAGTCGCCTGCGGCCCCCCGACTCAAGGGAAAAAGGGGGGGGGGGGGGGAGAAGAAGAGAGAAGAAGAAAAAGACAAAAAAAGAAGAAAAGGGGGGGGGAAGGGGGGTGAAGAAAGGAGGGAAAAAAGGAGGGAAAAAAGGAGGGAAAAAGAGGAAAAAAAGGAGGAGAAAAGAGGAAAAAAGAGGAGAAAAGAGGGGGAAAGAGGGGGGAAAGAGGGGGAAGAGGAAAAAGGAGATAAAAGGGGGGGGAGGGAGAGAAGAGAGGGAAAAGAGAGAAGAAGAGAGAGAAGGGGGAGAGGGGAGAGAGAGAGAGGAGAGAGAAAAGACAGAGGGGGAGAGAGGGGGGGAGAGAGGAGAAAGAAGAGAGAGAAGAGAGAGAAAAGGGAAAAAGGGAAAAAAGATAAAAGATAAAAAATAAAAGAGAAACGAGAAAAGAGAGAAAAGAAAAAGGAAAAGGAAAAGGAAAAGAAAAAAGGAAAGAAAAGAAAAAAGGAAAGAAAAGAAAAAAGGAAAGAAAAGAAAAAAGGAAAGAAAAGAAAAAAGGAAAGAAAAGAAAAAAGGAAAGAAAAGAAAAAAGGAAAGAAAGAGAAGCAAGAGAAAAAGAGAAAAAGGAAAAGGGAAAAAAGAGAAGAGAGAAAAGGGGGAAAAAAGAGAAAAACAAAAGAAAAAAAAAAGAAAAAAACCCTAGAGTATAAATGCAGAGGCAGGTTTTTTACAACTCTCTGAAAGACCTTTATTCATTTAAAGTGGGACTTCTGCACACCAACACAGTGGACAAGCCACAGTGGGAGCTTGACAGCGGTGCCCTTTTGAGCAATGCCCTAGCATAGCTGCTGGGCCCAGGCACCCCTCTGCTGCCCGCTTTGCAGCGAGAAGCCAGGTCTCACGCAGGCAGCAAAGCCGCCCCAGGAGATTTTAGCAGGGGCCAGGACCTGCTGTAGGGTCAGCTGGAGGGAAATGGGGCTGCTGGCAGCCAGGAAACGCTCCTCTAAACACCTGCGTTCAAGAGGAGGGAGGGAAATGGGGGATCCACTCCAGACCCACAGGGCTAGCCGGCGCAGAGCTCAGGCAGCTCACCACCCCGCTTTGCACCAGGCAGAATTTGCAGCCCCGGTTCGCTGTGCGCAGCAAATCAGCACCTTCGCCACATCCCAGATGAAACTTGTCGGACTCAAGCCTTGCAAGCTGGGGGCTTTCTGTTGAACAGAAACGTGAAATAAACAGTTTCGGCTCAAACTTGGAAAACACGCATGCCCTGGAAATCGGTGAAAGGAGAGAGCGGTGCTCAGCACCTTCAAAGGAGGGGGCTGAGGGACTTTGCCGGCGAAGCCGGGCCTTTTCCCGAGCAGGACCTTCTCCAGCGCCCCAGCACCCCGCAACCGTGCAGGAGCGCCGGGGAGCCCGGGGAGCGGCTGCCACCGCCGCGGCTCTCCCTGCGACAGCACTGCCACCTGGTGCTCGCAGGGACACACTCACTCACACTCACCCGTGGCACTCTCCAGCAGCGGTCCAGCAACCCACCTGCAGCCCACAACGAGACCTTGCCCAGATGGACCCATCTATCCTAGGCCATTTTCTAAGGCAAGAGTTTCTCCAGCAATACCACGGCTCTTCTGCCTGCCCGGGGCCACCACTTGCTCCTGTCCAAGTGTTGCAGCTTTGCGTCGTTCTTAGCAGGGCTTTTCCCTTCATGTAACAAGCGGCTCTTGAGCCTTCGCGCTCTCGGCGGCTCTGTGACAGAAGCGCAGGTGCCCTGTGCTGCAGGTGAGAAGTCAATGAAACGATCTGTCTCATCATCTCCACGTTTAAAAAAAAAAAAAAAAAAAGACATCTGCATGTGGTTTGACCAGAATATTTAGTCAATTTGTGCCATTTTACAGTGCTAGCTTGAAAAAAACTTGAAAGAACTGAAAGGAAGGAAAATGTTTTTCTCTGCAAGTCAAAAGCTTGCCTATTCTTTTATTCAGGGTGCTCTATTCTACGTATTTTTAACAAGTTAGAAACAGAGTGTGTTTCTTTCTGTTGGAGTTTTGGACTAAGTGTTTCAAATCTTCTTCTTTCCCTCCAAACTTTTTGGCACTGCACAAAACCCCAGGTCTGTTGTTCTCCCAGCACTAAGTTAAAATGCCTCTCCCCTTCGCAGCACGCAGCCCTTGTGCTCCGTACCTAGCAAATCCGAGTGCAAATTCTAAGCTAGAATTGCTTGCTGCTAAATGCAAAGGTCTATAACTGACACTGGAAATGCCTACTCGCCTCCACAGATCTTGCTCTGCTTTACAGACTCCAGAAAACTGAGTACTTACCACGGTCACCTTCACTCCCCACTGAAAATGCAACCAGCAACAGGGTGGAACAAATCACCCGTTCAACAGTGCAGAGCAACACCCTGCAATGTCCCTGCCAGACCGGCCGGGGACAGCACAGCGAAGGAGACGGGGGTTTTCGAGCAAGCCATCGGCAGCCAAGCCAGCAGCTGACCAGAGCCTTGGAGCGGGCATCACTAAACACCTTGGCCTTCTTTGTTTTACAGCTAATCAGAGAGACCATATGGGTTTCAGTGCTTTTTTTCTACCCCACAAGGGGTACGCAACAGTTTCTTACACCGTCCTTCCCTCCTGCCTGGTCCTGCTCACTGCAAGCCAGGACTCACTCAGAAGCAGGAGGCAGCTGCCCAAATCTGGACCTGCGGTTGTTTCATACACAAATTTTACAACAAGGGAGGCAGCTTTTGCCCCTTTACCATTCGTTTTAGCATAGTCACCCTATACAAATGGCGAGAGCTGGGAAGCTTAGATTCTACACTTCAGCTGTCTGAGTATACGTCCAGCAAAATCGGGTGCCTCTGGGTGTACCGCCAAGCAATCAGGGACACCACTCACACAGATGTACTACCACATCAGCTCTGGATATTACAACCTGCAGGGTAATGTAGGTGCACAGATTACAAAGAAAAACATCAGCTAACTACCTTGGCCTTAGCTGCATTGCTTGTTCATTTGTCTGCAAGCAAGTTGTGAAAGTCCCCACTCGCTCTCTTATTCATAGCTCTTTGTTTATGTTGCCTTGAGCAGTTCTTGCTCTGCCAGTCATGCAAGCCCAACATTTGTAATTTGTCCTATAAAATAGGAAATTAACGTAGGAAAGAGGCTGCATACAGCTTTCCACCACAGCATTAATGTCAAGCACTATATTCCATTTTAACAGAATAAAATGGGTTTGTGCTGTACTGGCTAGTTGCTTGCCTGGGAAAAGGAAATTTCCACAGTCCTCTTGGTCCCACATCCTGACTCCGCAGCAAGAGCTGAGAATAGATCACAGGGGCAAATCTTCTAAGTTTTTTTCTCGGGAAACAGATCTATTTAATATTTGTTCTTCAGGAGATCTTCAAAAATTGCAGATAAGGAACAGAAAAAAACCACAAAATGCAGCTATTCCTGTCTGAATACCCATTTCTCCCACACAGAGAAACGTGCTGGGTATTGCTTTAGCTCACCACAGAACAAGTAGAGCAGAGCCACAGTTTAAATGAACTTAGGCTGTAAAAAGCCGTGGCTTTACTGCTAGCTGCTCTCTTACTGGCAAACGTATTACAAAGTGAGAATGTAGCAGTCACTCACATCTCTGGCCTATTTAAATAAATCTTTAAGGTTACCTTGCCCAACAAAATCACACTGATAGAGCCCATTATTTCTAATGCACCACTGCTTTCTCTTCTGGGTACTATCTTCCTTCCCAGTATAGCCTGTTTATACAATTAGGCATCTCCTACCCTGGGACACAGCCTTTACAGTGTCATTGATCACAGCAAAGAGTAAGTACACGCAGGATGCTGCAAAGTCTC
Organism: Aptenodytes patagonicus; assembly: GCF_965638725.1. Taxonomy (NCBI): domain Eukaryota; kingdom Metazoa; phylum Chordata; class Aves; order Sphenisciformes; family Spheniscidae; genus Aptenodytes; species Aptenodytes patagonicus. The sequence continues at coordinate 10,305,301 of NC_134954.1, read as the reverse complement.
GGTGGGCCGACACTGAGCTCTCATCTTAGCAATTTTTCCAGTAGATTTTGTTTTGAACAAGATGTAAGAACAGCCCGAACAGCCTCCTGTGTACCTGCAGCACACCCCTGGGCACAGCACAGGGATAAGATTAACTCCTTTTGGAATAAAATTACCCGAAAAGAACACAGCTAGTGCTCTACCTTGTTAGCTTTATGTTAGGGGAAGTAATTAGGATTTCTATGAGATAGTTTAATTTTATAAGATTCTTCCAGTTTTCTTGGTGCTAAGTAATTACAAAGACTTCCCAGCCAATGCCTGTTACACCAGTGTGAACAGCAGTAAGTGCAGCCACTTTTGCTTGAGCAGGACCCTGGCTCAGGCACGTGACGCCCCACCAAAAGTGAAGGAGGTGCAAATGCCGCTCCTACTTACGCTGAAATCTGGGGAGTCACCCTGGACTTACAGAGGGGCTGCCAGGAGCAAGCCGAGCCCCGCTCACATTTCTCATGCTGTTGAGGCTGGTGCAGGCAGACACAGTGCCATGAGCTACTGCACGCTCGCCAGGGTGCTGGCAACAACCCCGGCACGCAGCCTGCAGCTCAGCGTAGCCTCGCAGGCTGGTATCACCCTCAGCAGCTGGACTGCAGACAGTAGACAAACCAGCTTGCCTAAAACTCATTCAGGTACGAACCACAGTGGTATCTTTATCACATCCTTCAATACAAGCTGGCTGTGGGCTTCCCTCTTCTCTCACCTTTCAGTACCTGAGCTGGTGGTTTCTGTCTCACAGCAGTGAAAAATGTGTCCTGCAGTGCAATAAGCCCCTGGTTCCTCTGTGTGTCTGCACAGCTGGAAAAACGTGGGTCCAGGACAGCTTTGCTTTTTGCAACACAGCACAGCAATCCAAGTAGGCTCCTGGGGTCTCTGGAGGGTTCATGCTCCGCTGTCATTGCCTCTGCGAGCTCAGGGCAGCCTGGCACGGTGCTTCAGCCCCCCGGGTGCCTGCCTGCCCGCCCCTTGGGGAGTGTGGTACTGGCCTGGCAGGAGCTGCCGGTCTGGCAGGCTCTCGGGGGGCTCTGACCCAGTGTGCCGGTGTGGAGCAAGCCCGTGTCTCGCTGCCATGCTTGTTTCCCTGTGGTCCCACAGGCGCCTTCTTGCAGCCAGTGAAAATTCAAAATTACTCTTAGTAAATAATTAATTGTCCTCATCCTGGATCATCTTTAATGAATGAAAAGGCTGGAAACCTGCTGGGCACAAGAACATGGCTCCGTGATCGGGGCACAGATGTGCATTTCTGCAGGTGTTCCCTGAACTCCCTAGTGAGAGATCCTGGGGCTGCGGGTTGAAATCCCCATTCATTATCTTCTCTTGGGACCCAGAAACCTGAAAACACTGCAGGACAAATGTTCATTTTCACTAAAGATGTCACACACATCACAAACTGGGCACAGAAACTGCACTTCCCTGTGGAAAAGGCATTCCTGTGACGGGTGCAGAGAGAACAGTGGAGAGAAAGAAAACAGGCCAGGCTTGGCAGATACATTAAGCGACTTCTGTTTAAGCACGGGTATTTGGAGCTCCCTGAGCCACGTGCCCATTTTCAGGCTGTCCCCCCCCAGGGAGAGGGGGCTCTCTGCCACCCGCCAGCTGCCATGGCTGCACCAGTTCTGCAAAAGAGGGTTAATCTGTCCCTGCTGCCGTGCCACCAACACGCTGCAGAGTGCATGGCCCATTTATCCCTGCCGGGGCTGCCGCAGCGCTGCCAACTCCGCCAGGGATTTGGCAGCTGATTGAGAGACCGAGGCTTAGAGAAGGACCAACGAAGGGTTCCAAACCTGCGCAGCTTTCTAATAGGGGTGAGTGTTCAAAAGGGAGCGACGAATTTCTTCGCATCTTTAGAAGCCAAGATACTTGTTTAAGCAGCAAAATGTGCTCTTAGGAGCTCACCTTCCCCTTCCCAGTGTTGGGCTTTGTAGGTGATGGCAGCAGCACCCTCCCCAGCCTCAGTGGCTCTAGGGGCAGAGGGCAAACCCACTCCAGCTCCCACCCACCCGCAGCTCCCTGAAGCCATGTGGCCGAGCAGCCACAGGGAGGCATCGAGGGGATGCTCTGGCTCCTCATTAAACCAGGAGAAGGAAGGAAAGGTCTTGGGCACAATTACCTTAATGAAGCTGGCAGCTCTGCACGCTAACAGCACCTGACGCGTGGGGTTTGAAGCGCAGCTGCACAAACACAACCACCAGCGCTTTCAGACCCCTTAAAAAGCATAAGCGCCCAGCAAAGCAAATACCTGTCTGAAAGGAGCCTAGATACCCATGCTGCAGAGCAGGCAGCGAGTTTGCCTCTTAATTAAGCATATGTTCGTGGAAAGCATCTGTGCGCTGAGGAGCCTCAGCCCTTCCCTGCTTCCGCAGAAAGCGGCTCCCTCTGCCAGCAGCTGCGTCCCGCATGGGTAATGATGTGGGTGACATTGGTCCTAACGCCCACAGGAGTCCTGCGCGGTGCCGGCAGCCACAGCACAGACAGCACTCAGAAGGTGGCTGGTTTTTTTTCTTTCCAGCCTTTAGAAAACACCAGTGAACTTGCAGGTGATGAAAAACGGGAAACTACGGAGGGAAAAAGCACGGCGAGTGTTTTGGAGAGCAGACAGAAAAGGATCCCATGTTCTGCCTGGCACGCATCTTTTGGACTCGGATGTTGTTTGTGTCACGCACAGCTGCAGGTTAGGCTGGCGAGTACAAGTAGCACTATAACATACGGCAAGGAACATTTTAAAGCCACGGCTGCTCCCACCCTGATCAGACCCAGTTTGCAGACGGGAGGTGCAGAGGCTGCTCCTGCGCGGGCTGAGTGAGCTGTCGGCAGGGTTCGATCAGCCTGCCTCGCTGCGGGATTTTTTTCTTCGTTGTGGAAATGTACCAGGACACATTCAAGTTCAGTCAGGCTCTGACAGGACATTCTTCAAAACCGGCTTGATGGGCTCCTCTTTCCTGACATCACAGGAATTCACAGCAGATATTCCCCATCTGCATCTCTGCTCCCCATATTGTACTTACGTTGGTTCCCTGCACTGATTATGTAGATATTTGCACAGCGTCAGAAAAAGCAGAAAGAGCACAGAATTTTGCACAACTGATTCGTTCAGATAAGCATGCAAAGCACTTTAACAGGTATCACAAATTACGTAAAAATGCTCCTTTCAGTTCCTTATTTTGCTTCACTCTATGAATATTACAGTACAGACAAAAAACAACAAGTAAATAAAAGTCAGAAACGCAGGCTGATACTTTAAGGCTATGGATGCCTCCAGGAATAGCTATCAGTCCGTATCATTAATTTTCAAGCTTGCCGAGGGTTATCATTAAAATAAAAGGCACATACATGCATCTAAACTAGGTTATAGTTTGAAAAACTATCTAGCAGATTTGGATATATATCTCTTGCTAGTTTCAAGAATAAGTAGAAATTGAAATCCAGTACAGAAGAAACAGCCACAAAGTTAAGAATATTTTTTAGAAAAGGATTTGGCCATGCTTTTCTGTCAAAGAAGTGAAAATACCAGACTTTCCCTTCACGTGGTAGAAGCTGGGCATATCAGGGGCTTGCCTGAAAATAGCTGGTTGCTCAAAATTTTTCTATTCTGGGGATGATCACGTTAACTGGAAGAATACTAACTATGGTCCAAGACAAGAGTACTCCTGGTGCTTCTTATGGGATATAAGTTGAAGTGGAAAGTCCCATGAAGGGTGGGTCGGAGGTGGAGTGTTACTGAGCTGAAGGTGTATTTGAGCTATTGGTAGGCACATCTAACTATAATCTATTTATCCTGGGTAATAAAAACAGCAGAAAAAATAAAATGCTTGAGCTGCAGCATAACTTATACCAGCACACTGGCTGCTCTGGGTAGGCGCTTATGCGATGAACACATCAGCACTGCTATTGCTGCTGGACCTAGCTAGATTAAAGGAAATTATGCAAATCTCTGCTCTGCACATCCCCAAATTCAGTGCAAACATCCTGAAGGGGAAGGAAAAAAAAAAGGACTACTACTACAAGAAAGATGGGGAGAGGAACGAGTCCAGCAATTGCTAATGGACACTCCAGGAGACAGCATCGTCGTGAGACGTTACTCACAAAGGTGACTCACCCAAGGAGGGGACAGAGGTGATACAGAGTCCTAGACTGGAGGTCCCAGCTCTGCACCATGAGGGGCTGGTTAGGTCTCAGAGACCTCTCACTGCTGACCTAAGATCACCCAAAGCAGCATAACACAAAAAGCCTTCAACAGAGAGAGGTACGACCACCACAACTGCCTCCACCACTCTACAGAGGGGAACAGCAAGGACTCTCTTGTAACCAAGAGGCGCGATTACTCCCGGGTAGCCCTTAGGTCCCTGCTGACAAACGTGCCCTGCTCTCCTAACGGGACTGCAGCCATGCTCAGGGTCAAGGGAGGCCCTAACCCACCATAGCGCCATCCCAAGACTCTATCTCTTCTCCCATTATCAGCCTCTCATCAGCAGTTGAAGGGACTCCAGATGGTTGCCAAGAACTGCAGGTCTGACGAACATCCTGCTACTGGGCCACTGACAAACTTCTCCTCCGCCCTGTAGGCCGTTGTCCTGCTTTTGGCTGGGATAGAGTTAATTTTCCTCCTAGTAGCTGGTACAGCGCTGTGTTTTGGATTTAGGGTGAGAATAATGTGATAACACACTGATGTTTTAGTTGTTGCTGAGCAGTGTTTATACTAAGTCAAGGACTTTTCAGCTTCCCATGCTCTACCGACTGGGAAGGCTGGAGGTGCAGAAGAAGCTGGGAGGGGGCACAGCCAGGACAGCTGACCCAAACTGGCCAAAGGGACATTCCATACCGTGTGACGTCATGCTCAGTACATAAACTGGGGAGAGCTGGCCGGGGGGGCCGCTGCTCGGGGACTGGCTGGGCATTGGTCAGCAGGTGGTGAGCAACTGCATCGTGCATCACTTGCTTTGTGTATTCTATTATTATTATTTTTATTACTATTATTATTATATTTCAATTATTAAACTGTTTTTATCTCAACCCACGAGTTTTCTCACTTTTACTCTTCCGATTCTCTCCCCCATCCCACGGGGGGGGAGAGGGGGAGTGAGCGAGAGGCTGTGTGGTGCTCAGTTGCCGGCTGAGGTTAAACCGCGACAGCCGTTGAAAGGACACGGCTGTCCTGCTGCAATGTAGTTTTCCTGAAAGGCTGCCTGCAAATTTCCTTCTAGGCCCTGCAAAAGGCAGAAACGTCCTTTGAACTGCTGTGTAGGACAGGCCGACGTGAACACCTGAGATGTCTGTAGAGAGACCAGGGACTTCCCATCTGCTGCTGGATCCCGCACTGTGAGCCCCATCCGACTTCCCAGAAACAAGGAGGAAACCCTGTGTTTGATCACCAGAGCCAAAGCAACGGCGTGGTTGCAGCTCCATATGACACAAGCCACAGTGACGGATCACCTGCATGCCATTAACCTGGACTGGACCACACGACAGATAGCCTGGGCTCCTGCCCTTCCAAAACATATCCCCCCCCCCGCCCGAGCTGGGGAGGCAATTCTGCTAATCATAGAATCATAGAATCATAGAATCATTGAGGTTGGAAAAGACCTCTAAGATCATCAAGTCCAACCGTCAACCCAACACCACCATGCCCACTAAACCATGTCCCTAAGTGCCTCATCTACTCGTCTTTTAAATACCTCCAGGGATGGGGACTCCACCACTTCCCTGGGCAGCCTGTTCCAATGTTTCACCACTCTTTCAGTAAAGAAATTTTTCCTTACATCCAATCTAATGCTACTGGGCTTACGACACAGCCGGCGAGAGCTCACCCCAGGCACTACAGGCAGTGGGAACACATGCACAAATACATACACACTCACCTGCCATTTCATGACAGAGTGTGATTTGTAAAGCACCACTGCTTCCACACCCTTGAACATTCAGGGGAAGACTTTTTCATCAGTAAAAATGCACCCACATTTTGCCAGAGGAGAATTAGATGTAGGAAATATCCCGTGGAAAGATCCTTCTTTCTGCAAGAAATGTCAACTTTTCCTCAACAGACTAAATAAAAAGCAAAAAAGCAAGATTTTTACTTTTTTTTTTTTTTTTTTTTTTACTTAGCAAGTTATGTTATCATGGGAAAAAACAAAACCCCAAATCAAAATGTCATTTTCTTCTGGCTCTCCCCTCTGTTTCCTTCACTAGGGCAGCAATTCAGAATCTAGATAACTTTTTGAATCTTTGGGAGCAAAGCCAGAAAGCATCCCCCATGCCCTGCAGACTGCTGGGCTCAAATTACTTAGTGGATTATCTCTTTATGATTAAAGGATTTTGGCTCATGTTCAGAGATGTTACAGTCCTTCCCATGAGGGGTCCTGTTTACTCAGCTACATCAGCGTTTGATGCAAGTGTAAATGCTTGGAGAAAGAGGGACTTGCCACCAATTTGGGTTTGGTTCAGTATATTCCTGTGAAAAGCTGCTAGGAGGTGCTGGGTTTGGGCACAGGTTGGGCCCAAGACAGAGGAGAAGCAGGTATGGACTTGGTTTTTGCCTCATGGATGCATTTGTTTCCTGAATTACATGAAAACATAAAAAAGCCTCATGTCCAGAAGGGGTATAAGAAATAATTGATTCCAGCAAAGTCACAGAATCATAGAATATTTTGAGTTGGAAGGGACCCATAAGGATCATCGAGTCAAGTCCTCAGGGACCTTCAGGTAGAAGCAAAGGCAAAAACATGTATTTGTACATCTGTTGCATCTTTTCTTAACCCAGCACCTGTTCTATATAAATATTTATCCTACAACTCTGTCTGCTCTAGAGGCATACAATAAAATACCATTTTATGAATTCATTAGTAAACAAAATCAAACAACATGCTGCACCTACCCAGCTTACGGGGAGGACTTTCAAGCCCTCCCTCACAAGCCTGGCAGAGATAGGGCACGGCTGCTTCAGTTGCTGCCCGTTATCCTTTCAGTCTTGTCACAGCCCAGGGACTTTCTTTGCAAGGCACAGGGCACGTGGGCAGGAGGAGGAGGGGACTCATGCTCCAGAGAGCCCATCTTGCTGGCTGATACTCCTCTGGCCTTAATGGAATGGGATTCATAGCACTGCCTGCCCTGAGCTTAAAAATAACTCAGATGAAGCTGGTTAGAAAGATTTATACCTTTCAGCAAGTACCTTGCTTCCAGCCTGTACACCAGAGATCTCCTGACACAGCACAGAAACATCTTTATTTTAGAAACAGGGTGTCATCACCCTGTTCACAAGGGCCATCCTAAACCTGATCAGGTGTCTTTGCTCCACTATTTGTCTCACACGCCAGGCTGAACCTGCAGCCCCAGTGGCCAGAGAGCTCCTAGTTGCTGGGTTGGCCTGGTTCAATCCTCTCATTCGTTCCTGTATGTTTAACCTGACTGCCAATGCATCAAAAGGTCACACAGCTGCATGTGGGCAGTCCTGTACAAAGCCCCACAAGTTGTGTGCAGGTTTGGCTTAAGTAAATCCTCCAGAAGCCTGGATGAAGCTGTCTGCAGGGACAAGCCAGGAACTGCAGCAGGGACAAGCCAGGAATTGCCTTCTCCAAGACCTCTCCTTCCTGCTCTTCTGCTTTATGTGGCATCTTTCTTTGAAGCATGACATTGCAGTGTTAGGAGTCCCACTGCCCAGAAGACCACCCAGGAGTGTAGATGCTCTTCAGACCTCCCATGCCTCAGGCTGTGCTCCCTCCTGCCAAGGCGATGGCACTGCACAAGTGCTGTCTAGTGGGTACAGCAAGGGGCTGCGAGTATCAATTTTTGCCGTGTTTCCCTGCACACACTGCGTTGCTTTGCTCTCCTGCATAGCTGGCAGAATATAGATCCCCTTAGCAGGGGTCTGCCTGGCAAAACCCACTGCAGGCTGTCTGATATCAAGGGCAGGATATTTATCCTGACTCTCAGCAATGGATAAATATATGAAGACAAAATCTCCACAGCCCACTGCTAGGTGCAGGTCAGGGTCTTGCTGAGATAACTACATTGCAAGGGTAAATGAAGAGACAGGTAGGTGACCTTGGTTTGCTTCATCACGTGGCCAAATGAAGCTGCTTATGAAAGCCTCCACATGGCCTTTTGCATTTGTAACCATTTTGCCTTTCCAGTGGGCAGACACAGCTCCTTTTAAGATTCAGACTGCACGCTGGTGAGCGCTCTGAATGTGCGAGAACTTGCATTTCCAATGCAAAATGAAAATGCCTGAGTCACCATTTTATCAGGTGCTGAACAAGAACAAGTTTATTTTTTCATGTCTATAATTATATGTTTGGAAGGGGCTGAAGCAGCTCTCAGAACAAGGAGGGAAGATGCTCGAGTGAGCTGTGCTGATGGAGAGGGCCCTTGGTTGGACAGGGCAGGGGGAAGAGCAGTGCTGGGGCCAGCAGAAACTGATGCTCCCTGGCAAAACATGCTCTGCTTGTTTCTTTCCAAAGTTCTTCCTCACAACACAGTAACTGTTTGTGCTTTGGGAAGGATCAGAAAGACTGGGCAGGAAGAAAACAAAGGTTTTGTTTGGCTTGGGGGACGTTTTGGCAATGGTACTACAGTTCTACAATTAAATCAGTCCCAACCCAGGCCAGGAATGAGCAAGGACAAACAAGAACCAGCTTCCCCACTTAAAGTACATTAATGTTCCAGCATTTCCTAGCTAGCAGACAGGCCAGGACTGGCATATTTAATGTCTCATCCCTAGAAGTTGTTTCTTCTCAACAAGGAGAGAGAGCACAGAAGAAAAGAAGGAAATACACCGCTGGTATCATTCTTGACATACGGCTATATCTGGGTGTTTGCTTTCAGCAGTTCAGTGCCTGCCACTTAGCACGGCCCCTCCATCAGGCAGCTGTTGATACTGGGAAAATTGAGTTTACTCTTAATGAAAGACCACAGCTAATAAGCAATCAGCCAGTGTGCTCTCCATCCCGTGATTAATGATCCAGGGGATATTTGTCTTCTGCAGCATTGCCATGGCTCTCCCACCTCTGCAACTATAGGTCTGAGTCACATCCCAAAAGGGGAGGGGCACCCAATCTTTAGATTTGACTTAGTTGTATCTCAGGATGGAGAAAATTTCAGGAGCAATGAATGCGATGTGAATGTCACCGGGAGAGGGGCAGTACCCCATCGCTTCAAACCCAGATAAGCGTGGGTAGCTGCTAACGGGGGCAATTCTACCCATTCCTCTCCCTGCCTCCTGCTACACCTTTCCTGCTGCTTCCCTCCCAACAGCAGCAGCGCTTGTGTGGCCACATGATGACTCAGGTAAGGCTGATTTGATTGAAAATTAACCTTACCAAAAATAATTAAAAAAAAAAAGAAAAAGGTTTGTTTCCTGCTCTGGCTTACCACCCAGCGCTAGCATCAGCATAGGGAGGGAATAAGAGTATGTGCCCACAGATGATGGGAGCACAGGCTCGTCCCCCTCTCTTACACGGCAGTGAAGCCACTGAGGAACTGCAGCCTCGGTACTATGCTCCTGCAAGAATGACCTCTAAGTCAGCTCAAAGATTGAACGTGCCCTGCAAATCCCTAACCTGAACCAGGTTTCTCAGCCTCCCTGGAAAGAACACTCTAGAGACTCATCCATCTTACCTTTTTAATTCATCACATATTTAAAACAAAACAACAAAATCCCACCTTGTCACCAATAAATGTCCCCTGCATGCACGAGTCTCCCCAGGAGGGAGTAAGAGACTTGACAGATGAGAGCCATAATCCTTTATGCATGCCTGGAAACTGCTTAAATATTACTATGGCCATTTAAGAACCCATAGAGACCCCAGTGGGATCTGACTCTCTAAATTGCAAGATCAGCCATTTAGATGAAAGAACCTCTCTTATGTTGTGTCAAGTGGACTGGAGAAGGAAGCAGAAGGGAATAATAATCCTTGGGCTTTTAACATCTAAAACATCTAAAAGTGAAGAGGTAAGAGGTGAAAGGAGATCAATAAACATATTACCAAATTAAACTTCCATAGGTAATATTTAGACATCATAGAAGCTGGAACCTTAAGAAGAAGAGAGAGAAAACATCAGAAAAAGAGAGAAATCTCTAAAAGTCTGTTCTCAGATGGCCATTTCCAGTGGCAATCATGCTAATTGCACACACAAATTAGGCAAACAATCATGAATGCATTTTTCAAAATCAAGCCCCATTTGTGTTACTCGCACAAGAGTTTCCAATCGACAGTTCTCAGTTGCAAATACAGAACAGTTTAGTCATCAAAAAGCAGAAGGACGAAGAATATACTGAACACGAAAGGAAAACAATCTCTTCCCTATCTTTCCCATGCTTCTGTAACCAATTCCTTCTGAACATTTAAAAGAACATCTTCTGTTGACACAAGCCATAAAAAGACTTTGGTTTAATGAGCTCCTCCCATCTTAAAAATACAGAAATAAAAATGTAAATGCACAATACAGTGTTTCAAGTAACTTTGAAGGGGCTATTATTGAAGTATAAACATGACTCCCTACCATCTGACATCCTGACTGCTACTAATATTCCTTATGGAAATTTAAATCTTTCAAAGCGTAATTTACCCTTTCATCATTAAAATCACTTACATGTTATAATTCACCTAGCTTGAGCAATGAAAATACAGTCTGCTTTCCTTCTCTGAATAAGCACAGTTTTAGCAAATCACTTAAGCACGGGCTTAAAATTAACTAGCTGATTGAGGTCACAGCCCACTTTGCCTATGCGTTAGCACGCTGCTGCAGGTGATGCAGAGAGGATAAGCAAGCCCCAAACAACAGAGAAAACCCTGTTTTCTCTGAAATCTACCTCCTGAGACACCTCCATTAACATTTAGTGTGCAGAAGGCATAGCTCTGAGCACTTTCAAATCAGTGCTGTTGCTGATTCAGTGTTAGAAACCTTCACTGAGCAAGGCTCTCTTTGGCGGGATGGAAGGACAGGGCATTTGCTACCCACACGTCCATCACTGTGCTATCCCAGCTGCTGGCTAGCCACTTGCTAACCCTGCAGGCCTTGGCTTACAGGTCACACTTAACCCTTAGAAAGCAATTGCCTTCATCTGTTTCTCTTAACAGGCAGCCAACATATTCTCCCTGGCAAGCTGCAGCCCTACTGAACCTTAAATATTTTTACATGAGACATTTATAATGCATGGGCTTTTAATGGGAGCTTACTGAATGGTTGGGAGTCTCAAATGTCTCTTAAAGCACAAATGAGGAATCTCAACTGTACTCTAAAATTCTCACGGCACATCTTCTGCTAAACACCTAAAATCCTAACCCATTCCCCCAGTCCCAGTGTCCAGACAGAGTAATAGTAAACTACTTTGAAACTTACAGTTCTTCAGTGGTCCGTACAGGTCCTGGGTTAGTCCCACAGCTACCCTGTAAAGAAGGCAGTATCGTCTCCATTGTACAGACAGGGCAACAAGGCAGAAGGAGGTGTGGACACCCACAGCCTAAATGTCGGACTGAGCAATTTTCCCTGGCTCCCCTACGCTCGGTGGAGACCTTGTCAATACAATCAATGGGGTTTAAGCTGCAGCTCATCTCACCATGCAGGAGATGCGTGCTACCAAAGAGCTCAGTTGTACCCCAGATACTCTGGTTCCTCTCCTCTGGCTGTGGGGCAAGCCCAGGTCAGCTGCAGAGATCTGCACAGGAGGGGCAGCATCTCGCCCCTCGCCCTACCATCTCGCATCAGTGTGGAACCGGCTCCCCCACTCTTGCTCTGGTCTGTGGGCAGCCGACCGCCACCGCAGCTCGTCAGGCAGAATGGAGTTCAAAGCACCCGAAAGATGAAACCATGTCTCAAGGTGATCCCTTACGCTTCGTCACACACACAGCTTTTGGCGTGGCCATCCTCATCTCCTGATGCGGCTAAACGGCTGACTGAGGCTGTGTCCACACATGGCTTGAGATACCAGTTTAATCTCAGGCTTGTAGGGACTGACACATACAGAAACTCATCGTTTGGCCGTAACAGCCTATTCACCAGCCTGCTCCCCTTTCCGCACCCCACAAGACAATTACAACCTCTCCAGCTGAACTGACCCCGCTGTTTGTGAGGCCCTGTGGATGGGAGCAGGGCCCATCCAGTCCATCGTACATGAAAGCAAAGCAAATACACGTCTTGCCTTGTTTTTCTTGGTGCCTGAGGCAAGTGAAGGAATGAAGGAGTGAGATGCCTGCCTGTGGCCCCAGGAAAGGAATGGGAGAGCTGCTTTTGTCAGCAGGCACTACCAGATGAGGATGGGGAGTGCCCCTGCACGTGGCATGCCATGGAGACCAGTCCGGCTCAGGTCCTCCTGCTCCTCAAAAAGGGACTTCTCATTCTGGAGGACACACTGAACTCAGGCAATTGTGGGGACTTGGATTTATCTAGGATTCATTTCTCCTCCATGGCAAACTGGTGTGTGTGAGCTGTCTACTTGAGCTTTTTGATGGAAGTGTAATGCAGAGATGGGCTGCTTGACAGTGCAACCACTTTCCCCTTCAGCTCTAGTTCAGCCTCTGTTGGAGACCTGGATGTGCAGCTGACAGCCACAGAGAGGGGAGAAATCATGGGGAAGAACAGGAACAGCAAACCTGAGCCACCAGCAAACCCAGGAGTATTTCCCTCCCATGCACAAGAACCAGAAAAACATTTAAGGGCAAAAAAACTTAGAAAGAAGCACAAGAGGAGGTTTCAGTTAATTTTTCCCATTTAGCCCTCCAATGTTCAAGCTACAGTTTGTGCATGCTGTTCTGCTCCTCTCATTGCAACTCGCACTCTTACTAGAAGTGGGAGTGGTTTAGAGAAAGGCAACAAAGAAGATCAAAGACTCTTTAGACTGTGAGAGAGACCACTTAGGAGGGGTATGGCTTGAGGTCCACAAAATCAAAAGTGGCAGGAGAGGAGGACAGGATCAGTTCTTTACCAGCTCGTTCCGTACTAGGTCTCAGGAAGGTATCAACCCAAGCTAGCAGGAACCAAGTTCAAAATAAAGGAAAGGAGGGGCTTCTTCATGCAACAGGTCGGGGGAAATCCTTTCCACAGGACACTATGATGCTAAAAATGTACATGACCTCAAGAGGAGTCTGGTCAAGTACATGGAAGAGAAATCCACTGAAAATTTCTGAGTACATTGAACCATGTCTGACTCAAAAAATTTCCTAAGCTGAAAATAGCTAGCAGCTGTGAGAGCATTTGGGGGACACATCATATTGCTGTTTTCTTACTTTTTTCTATCTGTTTAATGTGGATGGAGAAAGAATACCGGGCTAGATGGACACTTTATTCTGGCCCCGTTTAATTGCTCTCCTATTTTTCTGTTAATTGGTGCTGCCTCCGTATGTCTTTTTTTTTCGTGACTTTTTTCAGAGAGGCTTCTTTTTTGCCAAATAATGCTCTCCAGTCTATATTAAACCCAGTGAAGATCTGTCTCTGTAACACAACAGTGCTGTGGATAAAGTGAAGCTGCAATAGGGAGTAGGACACACTGGCTCCTGGTCTCAAGGCTTACAGAGAGATTATAGGAGTGCTAAAACAGAAGACTGTCCCTTGGCAGTTAGTGGGGCAACACGTGCTCACTGGGAAGCAAGCACATCTTTCCTCTCTAACGTTTAATCCCAGAAGTGTTTTACCAGCCAAATGAACACTGCCATAACTAATAGAGATGCAATGCCTTTCTCTCCTCCCCAGCACTGTGCCATCTTCCCCTTCTGCAGCCTGGTAGCAATGAAGCAGCGGGGAAAGGCTGGTGAGTTTGAGACTTGCACTGAGTTTGGAGCTCACCCGAGTGAGCAGGGGGACAGGAGAGAAAGAGAAGTGACACCTCCAGGCTCAGCAAGGCGGATGCACCCAACCATTCCTCCCTGATCTGGGCGGGAGTCAGACCCACACCTGCCTTTCCAGCACACTTCAGGGCTCTGCATTTCTCCCTCTGCACCCTGCCAGGCCCTTGTCAAAACAGGATTTTCTTATTTAAATCCTTTTTCCTCAGTGGACACCTACATAGGCAATGAGCTCTCCCCACAGTGCAGGGGCCACCTTGTGCCGGTACAGCCCCGAGCACAGTCTCCAAGAGGCACCCTTGGCTATTCCACAAAGCAGTGTGCCTGTCTGGATCTTTCTTCCAGTTTGGGTTTTTTTTTTCCCCACTACTAACAAAGAAAAGCAGACTATCATACAGAAACTGTGTTTCCTGACCTTCTCTGGAAGGTTGGAGCATCCCTCGCTGAGGGGTGAGCTTGCCTTGCCAGCCAGGGTGTTAGACAGAGAAGTATCGACCCAAAGGGCACGGGCTGTGGATGGGCAGGAGAGGAGCTCTCACAGGAGCGCTCTCAGCAAGACCCACCACTTGCCAGGAACGCCAAACAAGTGGGAAATTCATTCACTAAAGTGTTTCCTCAGAAAAGAACATGCTCCCACTTAACTGTGCTTCTTATTCATGCTTCACATACCATCGGAAGAAATTTGATTGTTCTAATTCACCTTTTCTAACCTCAAAAAAAAGCCCCAAACCAAGCCTAAAAAACAAAGCCTCATCACCTTCTTGGCCAAGGTGCTGTGAATGAGCTTGACGGCAGTAACAGATCTCCAGCAAGATGTTGTAAGATGTGTGTCAGCCATTTACCAGGCGAGGTGGGGGCAGGGAAGGTGCATTTCACTTGCTGAGCAGCCTGCAAGTGGCTGGGAGACAGGAATTATATCCCCAGAACCGCCTTCAGGTTAAGGGTGAGAACAGTAAAAGATTCATCACAGAAACTCCAGCAAACGCAGAAACAGAGGAAAAAGCAAACTGAGTTGCTTCATCTATTCCATAAAAGGTAAATCCCAGTTATTGGAGAGGAACACCCGAGCACAGCCGCAGGATGTTGAGCCATACGTGAATATTTATATACATATTTGTCTGATCAACCAACCAAATATTTACTAAGATTATACCCAGCTTACAGAGAACATAAATACCTGGGGAAATCAGCCTTTCAAAAGCAACACCTAAGAGTCCCTCCAGCCTCACCAATACACCACCTGGAATACCCTAAGCTGTTTCTAAACCCAAGAAGCAGGTAAGTAAAGGGCCTGGGCACACAGAGCTGGGAGCAAGGGGAGCACCGGGACATAGGAAGGTGTCCCCAGACTGTCAGGGTCTGCGCTTGAATTTCACTGCTGCGATTCCACGTAGGGTCAGATGCATTTAAAGATGCTCTGACTGCTACTTGATTTTGTTTATAAAAGCCCATGGTATGCATGCTCCTGCAAGAGACCAGAGCCTGTTGTGTCAGGGCTATCCACACAAAAAAATGAAAAGCTGCCATCTCTACCAGCAAAAAACCACCACAGAAGATGATAAGCAATGGCAACAGTAGGACACAGGAACTCAGAAAAGCAGTGGCAGCACGTTGGCTGCCCAGTCCCACCAGCAGTAGAATCATTATTATTTGGTTTGGTTTGGTTTTCATTTCACATTGCGACAAAAGAGGAAATCCAGAACTTGAGAAGGAATTTGCAGCATGGAGGACTGGTCAATACCTTTCCAGTGGTCATTTGTAGACACACCAACATCACAGAGACGCTGGAGTATTGTCACTGTGGGTGTGTCATGGACACTTTTGATCCTTGTGCTTTTCCAGCTTGAATGCTCTGTTTAAGTATGTCCAGCTCCACCCCAAGCCCCCATAAGGAAGACTGCTACGGCCTGTCCCTCCCTCCTAGCATACTTTGGGTCCTCCCAGCAGACTTCCCCATCCTGAAAAGTCACTAGACTAAGGCAGAGCAGGGAGCGCCATGTTGGGTACTTTTGTCCACAAAGAAAGCACAGCATGTCTAGCTACATTTTTTAAGACAGTTTCATTAAAAGTTGCCCCTTCTCCATCCCTCTTCCTCAGTGCTCTCAGCTCCTTATTCCACTCCCATGCTCATGCAGCCCTCCCACACTGTCCATGTCTTCTCTACCCACTGTGTGTCCAAGTTTTGCATTTAAAACACTTCTCTATGCTTCTGTATGCCCACATGTATGCATTTTCCTACTCCTGGACCTTTCCCCTGAAGGACCCAGCATTTCCTCTGCATCCTGCCCATGGTCCCTGCAGGTACACTTGCATGGTCCCCAGCACACCAAAGAAGTCTGTTTGAGAAGACACCCTGGAAGAAGGGTTAAAAACTGGGACCAAATTGACTACGTTTATCACAATCCCAGCACAGGGCAGGAGATCTTCTTGTTCTCTCAACCCCTTGTCCTATCTCCCGGAGGACCAGCAACCTCAGCAAGTGGGTATCAGGCCCATGACCCAAGGGATAAGGCCAGTGCGTTTCTCAGATGAAAGACTCCTGACCTACAGCAAACGGGTGCCCCAGCTGGTCCCGTGCACAGCTGTGCCTTTATAAAAAGACTTGCTGAGAAACTAGCAGGACACATACAAGAAGAGAGAGCAGAAACTCCCCATCTCAGCTCTGCCAGAGCCAAGCAATGACTTCAGTCAAGTCGCTTCATCTCACTGTACTTACTGTTGCCCACCCATCCCCTCGGCGGCACAAAGCAAGCTGATTAGGACTGAGCAGCGCAATTGCTGGGCTACGCACAAGCGAGTTTTCAAGTGAACAAATGGCTGTGAATGCACATTAAAGCAGGAAGAGGACACTAATAAGGAAACAATTATTTCATGTTTTTTAGAACGGATTTTTTCCTATTCTTTCCTCTTATCTGGAACAAACAAAGCTATAAGGGAATAAATACAATTCCAGAGATAATCCACACTTTGGATCCTGGAAGTATTCAGTGCCGACTTCTGGAAAACAAAACAATGATAATGACTCACGCTGGGCCTGTGGGTGGCTCATCACAAAATTAGCAGCAGCTTCCATGCTCCCAGCTGAGATTGGCTTTGCTGGGTTGTTTTCACAGATCCTCAGGACTGCAATTTAGCACATGCAAATAGGCCCAGCAGCCAATCGCAGCCACAATACTAGAAAGGCATAAACATGCCACTTAGAAAAATGCTTTGCCATACAAAACATGATTATCTCCTTCCATGCCATTTCAGGCTATGGGAAGAAACGCTATTTTTATTATTAAACGTTACACATCTCTCTTCCTCCAAGGGTAAGAATCTATTTAAAGACCTTTTAAGCAAACATCTATTCATACAATTGAAAGCTTTGTGTACAACCATCACATAAGCAATCTCATCTAGTTTTCAGAGCCTGCTGAACTTTTGATGATATCTGTACCACCTGGCTTAAAATGTTTACAACTAGCATCAGTTTGGTAAAAAAGGAACAGGTTACTTCTGGAAAGCAGCAGAAGGGGCTGTGGGAAGAGGAGTGGTTTGGAGGCAAAGTTCAGTAAGCCAGAAGTAGATCATTTTCACAAACAAAGCAGTAGGATATGAGTTTCTTTAATGAACAGGGCTTTTCAACTGGGAACTGATGGCTGTGAATACCTCCAGAGGGGTCTGCTGGAAACAGAAAACAAGCCTATCGTCAATGATCTGTTGGACAGGGAAAACAGGAAGAATTTTAGGGAAGATACATGTTAAAAAAGGTTGAAAGCCACTCATCTAAAACAATGATTCAAGCACATGATCATCTTAAAATGGGACTAGGTGCATGCGTGGAGTTAAATATGCACTAAGACGGTTCGCTGAACTGAGACCTACCTCTGGAAATACTCCTTGGTCTTTGAGTGGACGTGACCTAACGATCTTCACACAGCCCTTAAGCTGAAAGCATTTGCTCTGCTTATGAACCTGGATTCTTTTGTTACTCTTCAATTAGAAAAACAATAACACAGAAGACAGTATTTTATGTATACAGTTATTCAGGAAAACCGATGGAAAAACTGGAAAAATCTTTCATTAAATTCTTGGTTAACATTTCCCACTCAGACGTACAGTTTATAATGTGTCACAATTGCACATGGTGTTTAAACTGAGACAAACTCTTCCTCTTTCCTTAATTTAGTTTGGGAAGTGAAGGAAGTTAAACTTTATTCCTTTGCAAAACCATGTAAACCTCCAGGTGAGAAGTGCCATAAACCAGCCAACCTCTGCTTCAGAGTACTATTTATCGTCCTGATTGCAGCTACTTAAGAAAATTCAGATGAAGCTCATTTTGCCTGAATTTGCTCATTCATTGGAAGTAAAGCATTTCACAAATACGATTCGGTATCAGTGACGCTCTGGTAGGACCCAGATAAGTTTCAAGACTCAGAAGACTGGGTGAAGATTCAGCAACTCCAGATGGCCAGCTCTGCAAGCCCTGACATCTGGCTGACAGCTATGCATTGCCAAACCACCTTACACCCAGGGAGTCCCCAGACCCACATTTGCTTTTGAAGATTTATGAAATATTTTATTGCAAACTGAACAGTAAAATCCTGCATAATATCAAAGACTTTCCTTCGCATAACTACACAGAACTGGCTGTGAGCACTTAAAAAAGTTATTTGCATATAACTTTAAGTTCATTATAATCTATATCTCTGAACTTCTGTATGATAGAAACCAAGCAATTTCACCAAATAAAAACTCTATCAAATCCATCATTTCTAGCTCAGCCAGAATAGATTTTTTTTACAAAGATGCACAAGCACTATGGGCTTCCAGGAGAGATGCTTAGCATACGCCTGCATGAGAGGGTTACTTCAGAATAAAGGAAAGTGTGGATTTAAAATGCTATAGCTATTCTTGAATAATACCCTAGAGGAGTGCTCCTATTACAAAATAAAAAAGATTTTTCAGAGTTTTGCTTAATTCATTTCCCAGGTGAATTAAACTAAATCAGACAAAGGTATTCTTTCCACTAGCATATGAGTATCAACAATAGGCATTATCCTGGAACAGCACAGGTACTTTATTTCTACTGGTCAGCAAGTGTTACTTTTCCAAAGACACACACCAGGAAGAGGGAGCCTGAGCGAAATGTACGCTGGAGCACTGACACACTCTGAACAGTGGCAGAGAATGGCAGGCAAGGGACCTGGTGCAGGAAGGAAAAAGTGCTGATGACCCCCAGTGCGACACCACTGCTTCTCAGCCTTGCGACCCACTCCCATCTCCAGTTCAGCGGCACTAAGCCACCTTTCCCATCTCCCACCAGCAACGCACATACCACGCTCTGAACCGCCACAGACCAGAAGGGCTCTCAGCGCTCCCTAAATTCAGCAAGGAATTGCAAGTTTTACTATCTGTCACTTACGTACACAGAGCTATTGCTTCCATTAATTTGAAGCTGACTGTACACTATTTGCTATACACTATAACCTGCTGTCTACTTGAATAAAAAGCAGTGGGAAAATTTTCTAGAACTAGTGTATGTAAGTAAAGTGTACATGAATGCACAGATCACTGCACAAGCAAAACAAGGAATGCCTGTTCTGCTCGCAAGCCAAATGCTAATCTTGAATATGCAACTGTACCTCTTATGTGCGTGATTCCATTTGCATCTGCAGATGCGATATCTTGTACATGTGGACACTGCAGACATGTTATGACAGTGCCCCAAAGCCTCAGGACAAGTGCAATGATGTGTATTGGCAGCAACAGACAGGCTAATACCAGAGCCACAATCTGACCCTGCCTACCTAGACAGAATGCTTGTTCTTATTGCCCCAAATATCAAACTTAGTGGTGTGATACCTAGAGAAATATGAAGACCTGCTGTGCCAGACATCGTTTTAATTTGCCATAAAGCCAGCATCAATCAGCATATTTCCAGGAGCATCTCCAAATTTTACCAGTGTGAGAGTCCCAGGGAAGCCAAGTTCAGGGTTTACTTTCAATATGAGCTTAATTTCTACTGAAGGCATCGATTTGCAGAATAGGGATTTAAACTGAGAAGTACTCTTATCTGAATGTTTAGGAATAGATCAATCTTTGGATACAATCAGGCCTCTACTACTGAAAACAAAGCTGAAAATGCACTGCTGCTGAATGTTGTTGCTAGTTGATGTGATGATGTGAGAAGTATCTGTGGTTTTAGCAATGATGTATCCCACAGGACAGTCTGTACAGGAGCCAAGGGCAGAACAGGCATGAGACAGAACCACTCATACAGCCAAATAAGAAGGCCTTATGGAGGAGGACTGAAACACTTACTAGCAGAAACTTCCATGCTGCTATTAATGTAGTCTATGGGTACAGGGCCTTTTGCATCAAAGTGGCTGCAAACCAGGTACAGGTCACCTGAAATTATTTTTTTACAACTCCATTCACAGTTATATCACCAATATGACCATTATCTGATGTTTACCTTGAACTTAACAGCGTAGTAGCTATCTATTTCATAATGTTGACTAGGAAGCCAAAAGAAAAAAAAAAAACAACCCTGGACTGGCAAACCGCACCTCCCAAGCAAAGGGGAAAAAGGCATCAACAGAGAAAATAAATTAACTAAAAAATACTTAACAACATTAATTATGATTGCACCATCAAGAAGAGAAATATCTCTGCACATACAATACAATCAGTCAGCTTACAAATTCTGAAACTCGGATAAAAAGTGAAGTACCTGGAAGATGATACAGGACATTGCTGTGCTAAAATACTTGCAAAGAAATACACAAAGGACTAGGAATAAATCTCTTGGTCTGTATTGCTATGAATTACTTGCACTTTTGTGGTGCCTTGGAGACCCATTAAGCCCCATTTTGCAAGGTGCTGCTCAAACAACCAAAGAAGCCTGCCCCTGCATAAACTAACACAAGCGTCTGCAGACGTCAGAAATGGAGCATAAGAAAACAACAGGCTAGAGTTAGCTAAGAGTAAAAAGGTGGGAGGTCTTAGAATAACAATAACAAAAATCTTGCTAATATTTTTGCTAGCATCACAACAGAGCTGCACAGTACTCTACAACTATCTTCAATATTTCACTGTTTTCTCTGAAGTATCACGCATTAGTTTCTGTCAGAATCAGGAGTGGTCTAAGGTTCTGAGTCAGCACAACACACGAGCATGAATCTGACTTTAAACATCTGCTTACATCCTTATGACTTGTTTGCATTAAAGAAAACATAGATAGGAGGAAGGCAAAGGGCTTGGTCAAGCTGTCATTCAACTTCAGCGCAGAAAGTGCCAAACAGTTTGGCATAAATCACCTACTATCAGGATAACTCTTCAGATCGGAGGATCGAGGGCATGTAAGTAGCTCACAGCACTCTCTGCCACCACTGTTGTAGTCCATGTTTCCATGGTCCTTCCTCTCCTGTAATTCATAATCCTTTTGCTGGTTTGCATCTCTGCATAGCCCCCACAGTGCCATGCTGGGCACAGCACTACACCTTTAGGGCTGTTGCAGGAGTATACACCTATCTCCTGAGGCATGCTTACCTTTCGAAGAAGTAGCAAGGAGATCTCTCCTCCGGCAGGCCCAGCCCACAGTGACCCCTTTTGAGGGGGAAGCTTTCATTTTTATTGCACATTTTTCAAGAACGTAAAGCCCAACCTTAATGGAAAAGCAACAAATGCAGCCAAGAAGAGGGAACGTATCAGCAGCCTGATTCAAAGCAACAGACCACATCTGGAGTGCTCAGGCTCGTGGTGGCGTGGGGCTAGTACCTGGAGAACAAGGTCAGTTGGAGATAACGATAGGAGGTCATTCCCATGGACTGCCTCCTTATAGCACAACATCATGAAATACAAAGACTACGCAATGTTCAGTATCACTCCATCAGAGCGGGAGGGATAAGGAAAGATTCAGTCACCATATATACATCAAGCATGCTTCAGCACAGGATCCACCAGTAAAACCAAACCAGCTCAGCAGGACAACTATTAGGACACTATCATCAGCTTCTGGTTCACTGAGGTTACACCTGGCATGCCCTATGGCCTGAGCACCACCCCATTTTTACCAGTAGGTTATTGTAGTCTTTACTGCCCCAGGTTTCCAAATGACACAAAACAAACATTCACATATAACACTATGAAGAAAACTCCAATATAGTTTTTCACTGAAAAGAGAACAACGTGTGCAATGCTTTCAAGCACAGCCACAATTTTTTCTATTTATTTACCACATCGTTCAAAGCAGGGCAGAAAACACTTTCAAGGGAGCCAAGCCTATTCTCTCAAAGATTTCCAGCATGTCCCCTGTTGCCATGAGCCAGTCACAGACAACAACTTGCACACACGAGTCTCGTGGGAGGGAAGGGGATACTGAGGCCTAAACAGGTGGTTATAACCGCTAACAAATTTTCCTTAGCAAGACCAAAAGGGAATCCAGGCTACCTCAGCAACAGTGTTCCCCCAAGCACAGCCTTTCTCTTCAATGAACACCAAGTATTTACGCACAAGGCATGGAATTTTTTCTCCTCTAGGACCAAGATCTCACATAAGGAAACAACACAAGCGTTAGCAAGCAATACTCCAAAAGACATCCTTGTAAGCATCTGGTGCCCAAAGATTACAATGGTCAGGGTTTGATAAGCAGATCTACTCAAAAGCCAAGCAGGAACTGAAACCCAGTTAAACTCAAAGCGGTAGGGTTAGTGCTGTAACTTCTGCAGATCTTAATAAGAATAACATGGGGTTTCTTTCCATAGGCATTTACCCAGTGTTGTAGAAAGTGAAAGTCAGACTCATGAAACACATGTAGCACAAAAGAAATTGCAGAGACACCACTTAAAAAGCTTCAACAAGATCACCCTAAAACTCAGGGGCAGTACCACACCAAAGCAAGGCACTTGTGCACTTATTCCCCTCTTCAAAAAGTGCCCAGGTACAGCTCAAGATCAAGCATATGCTTCAACCCTTCACCCCACTGCACTCCCCATCCTGGTGCAATACTTCCTCCCCAACAGGCTGGCAGCCAAGAGAGGTGCTGGGAGTCTCCCGGCCCCCCATCAGGAGCAGCCAAGGATTTCCCTTTGCTTCTAGGGGCACCCCCACTCAAAAACACCTTTAACACCCTCCACCAGAAAAACGTTGCAACATTGCTACTCCAAACACAAGGTATAGGGAGCTCTTACAGTGGGCCCAACCCTAGTGTTGCGCGGGGCCATAAGCACTCTGGGGAAGGTTATCCCTATCCTGACCAAGTGGTAATGGAGGCCATGGTTGGGGGTCCCAGCTGGGATGGGAGATACAGGGGTCCCATATAGAGAAGAGGGACCTGCGTGGGTGTGGGCTGAGGTGGGATGAGGACACTAGTGAGGGTCACGTGTGAGGTAGGGGCCCATGTGGGGGTTCTGTTTGGGTGGGGGCTGCAGGTGGGGTGTGGAACCTGCTTAAGCATGGGGGACACAGGTGGGGTGGAGGCCTCGGGTGGACGGGGGTCCGGGTTGGGGATGGTGCCACGCGGGGGGGGGGAACCTGGGGGCGGACGGGACCCGGGTTTGGGGGATCCGGGGATCGGGCGATGGCCGGTGGGGTCAGCACCGCGGACAGCGCCCGGTCCATCCCGGCCACCTGTGCGCGGCGCCGGCGAGGCAGAGGAGGGGAGGGGAGGAAGGCGAGGAAACGGGGCCAGCCCGGGCCGAGCGGCGCCCGGGCGGGGAGGCGAGGGCGGCGGGGACAAGGACGCGCGCTCCCCACCTGGGCTGTGGCTGGATCTCAGGCGCCTTCCACAGAGACACTGCAGCATATGCGAGCCTTTCTCCAGGAGAAGCCCGAGAATCCTCATGGATTTCACTTTGTGGCGCCCTCCCGCTCTTCGGAAAAGGGACCGGCCCCGGAGCGGCCGGCTCTCAGCGGCGGGGCGCCGGCCCCCCTCGCCGCCAAACTTCCCGGCCCATCGCCGCGGCCCCGCCGCGCCCGGGGGAGGGTGGGGGACCCCGCCGCCACTTCTCGGGACTTCTCCGCTGGGGGAGGGCAGGCTTTGCCGGGAAGGGGGGCGGGCTAGCTGGAAGGACGTCAAGCCCTAGAAACACGAGCGGCCGGCTCCCAGCCCTGCCCCCTGCCGGCACAGCCCCCGCCGGGGCGGGGAGCCGCCGCCGCCGCCGCCGGGACACCCCCCCCCGCTGCCGGCAGGCTCGGCCGCGCCGCTCCGCTGGCGGGGAAGCGGGCGCAGGCTCTCGCCGTTCCCCCCGCAGCTCCCTCCGCCGCCGCGGAGAGCCCGGTCCCGCCGCCCCGCACGGCTCCGCCGCGCTGAAGTTGTCCGAGTCCCGGCGGGGAGGGAGGCAGGCGGCCCCGCGTCCCTGCCGCCCGCCCCCGCAGGCGCCGGGGATGCTCTCCGGGGCAAGGCAGGCTCGGTGCGCCGCCGTATTCCCAGCGAGAGAAGGCACCACGTGCAGGGGGCACCGAATACGGCCTCTCCGGGGCTCCCTGCCTGGCAGAAACCACGGGACCTGCAACGTGGCTGGGAAGAAGACACTCCTCTTGCCTTAAATCGCCAGTAGGAGCGTGTGCCTGGAAGCAGGGGTGTTCCTGTAAGCACACGCTTTAAACGAGCAAGGCTCCGTATTTACACTTACAGACCCTAAGGCAACAGTTTCTTGCAAAGGTCACTCCACTGAAACTGAAGGTTCATTCCTTTTTACCCGTTTTTAAACTATCGCGGGTACAGCGTTGCCGACTTCAGTCCAGGTTCAGTTTTTGCGCTGCACAGAGAAAGGTAGGGCCCATATTTCATAGGCAAGGAAGGTTGGGGAAAGATGCTCTCCTTAGAGCTGTCTTCGGTTCATGACATTACGCAGTGCAAAATCCACAGCACAGGGCTGGAAAGCACAGGAGCACAGAAAGCTCCTCAGAGGAAATAGTGCATACAAAAACCTCTCAAATGAACTCTTTCACCTGAGTAGACTCCAATACTCCACTAAAAAGCAGCTGCCTCCGGGACAAATCTGAACCTTGCACCAGGGTGGATTTCTACCTGGATTACTTTGTGCTCAAGCAGGGTTACCTACTCATGCACCACCTTTCAAAGCCTTCTCTGCTTTTGTTTCACCTGGCAGAAGTGGCCAGGCTTCTCTGACCAGCGCATCAGATCGAAGTTTTTCTAAAGAGTGCGCTCTAGGATGTAACAGGCTTTTGGCCAACGCTCCGCAGGGATGCGAGAGCGGGGATACAGACTTTGTTGTTAACACTTGCTAGGATGTCTCTCAAGTCCAAACAAAAAGAATGAGGCACAGTCAGCATGATATGGGGTGCAACACTGGTTTGCTCACTGGGAATCCCATTAGGATGGAACTATAAAAAAGCTATAAAATACATGGCGATCAGAGTACCAAGGCACATAAACCAGGCACAGCAAAAGAAATGCTGTTCTAGTGTGAGAGTCTATTGAGGATTTGTGGCAAAACCAGTATTTGTGAGAGCACCTGGAGACTTTCATGCCCGCAGTAAACACCCTACAGTTTCAGCTTTCCTCTAGAATGGGGGGGGGGGGGGGGGGAAGAAAAACAGTTAAAATGCTAAATGTTTCATGAAATGGAAGCCTTTATTTTCCAGTCAGCCCTACTTCATACATTGAAAACAGCACTTAGCTAGAAGCAAAGCCAGTAGCATACAGTTCAGGACTGTTAAAAGGATGTAAGGTATTAATAACTAATCCCTGGGATCCATGCTAAACTCAGTTTTCATTGTCTGCTGTGACTTGTGCTGAAAATCATCACTCTGTATGTCTTAATCCATAAGCTATTTTATACAGGACCTTGCACACGCACCAAATCACAGCGAAAAGCTAAATGAAACTGCCCTTCTCCCTCCCCTCCACATGTCCCCACTTACCCAGGATCATTGTTCCAGCTACACTCCTTAGCAATACCTGCTCTACGGCAGTCACAGAAGACTACCGTGCCACGTCAGGGCAGATACCAAACCGAGACTACAGCTGTTACCTCTCCCCCTCACCCATAGCTGTCCTTCAGTTCTCCGCTATACTGGATGAGCGAGCAAGCCCGTAGCCCCTCTGGAACAAGGCCAGAAGTAGTTTGCACAGTGAAGCCCTAAAACACAACCAGTGGTTCTTGGGTACTTCTGTAATAGCACAAAAAAATAATAGTCCTCTTTCTGCAAATGCATCAGCAGCATGTTTGAGATGAGAACAATTCTGGATCTGGCAGATCAAGGACAGTACAGCGAGATCTGAAGTCAAGGTGCCCTCCTTGCTTAGCAGCCAACATGGAGCTGTCAATGAGGGGGCTCTGATTTAAAGATGCCCCTACTGAAGTGCAGCACCAGGTACCAGGAGAGAGGTGCACTTAGGTGTTACACACATTAAGCTAGCATGGGAACAGGCAGGCGTTATCACTTGGACATGTGAGGACAAGCGTATCGGACACGATACAGATGTTGTTTGTAAGAAGAAAAAAAGTGAGAATGCAACAGGTAGCTGAAGTTTGAGACCTCTGTTCATTAAACTAACACAGTTGTTCCTGGAAAATCTACTCAGAATAACCCACAAAACCACTAATAAAGTAACTCCCGTTTCTTTGGGGGGTTTCCGTCACCTTCCAGCAAGGCTGATGATCCAGGCTTAACAGGTCAGGCTCCAAGGGTCAGTTCCTGATTTACCTCAGAGTAAAGAGCGGCAGAATCAAACCAGTGAACAGAATGAATGAGTGTTATTTGACATTTCCAAAGAAGGGCCATGAGGACTGCAACAAGCACATGTTCTTTTTTCAAACTGAGTCGGTTTAAGTAAGTTTAAACAGCAAAATGGAAGCATAAAAATGGCAAAGGATGATTCTTTAGGAACTGTGATGCATATGACTCACGTGTTTACATGCCGCAAAATACTCAGTAATATCATGTACCCAATTAGGTAAATCTTAACCCAGTAAACAAAGCTTATGGAACTTGGAAAGATAAACGGAGCTGACATAAATCAAGATATTGCTAGATGAGTTAACTCTTTTTAATCCAAAAACAAGGTAAACCAAAATAAAATTTATTTCTCTGCAAAGGGACAGCATGTACCCAAACAGTATTTCAATGGGAGATAAGTGGCGCATAAATCTTGCTATGGCTCCATTGATGGGCTTGCACTACTAAATAATAATGCAAATAACATCTCAAAAGTTACTGTGAAAATGCTACAGATACTTAAATTTTTGCCCATCAGTAGAACATGGGTATTAGAAATGATAGTGTTCTTGAATAAAAGCAGAGATTGCATTTGCTGGAACACAAAGAAAACTGTGAAAGACTCATTGAGGTCAGAAGACAGTTACAGGGAACACAGTGTCACGTGTGTTTCTCCCTTATTAAATTAAAATGCCATTGGCCTTCTGAAGCACGGAACAGAAACGAGAATATGTTTGGGATTATGGAATTTAAATTAATACCTTCTACTAAAAAGAGGAATGCACTGTGCTCTGATCAGAGAAAAATAAGGTGATTTAGTAGACAAGGCTCTTTGCTAGGTATTAAAATAGCATAATGTGCATGAGTTCATCAGTTACAAAAGCCAAAAAAGAAAGAAAATCTACAAAAGCTCAAAGAAGAGACTAGTCAGGAAAGGCAATTTCCTTGTGTTCATACAAAAGCACGCAATAATCTTTCAAGGTGCTGGGTCCATTCTGCTTCTGTTTTCACCCGTATTGCCTACCTGTAGTTCTTTGAACATGGCAACTGGTACACAGATAAACACCCTGTGCAGGTGGGTTGGGGTTTTTTTGCAAGTCTCTGCCCTGGTATTTTCTGGCCAAACGCAGTCGGATATGGAGAGAAATGGCCCATTAGCCTCAACAGCATTGTTCAAGCTGGTGCTGATGCAGAGCTTGGACCTCGTCCCTCTTTGTAAATTTACAAAACTCCTACAGGAGCACTTGGTGCTCATTTCTTGACACTCACTCCATGGATCTGTTTGTGATCAGCGATGGTGTATTCCTCGGTGATGGCAGATAACCACTTCTCAGCACCTTTCCTTGCAGGAGCCATTTGAGCAAAATCTACCCTGGAATGGGCCAAAAAATACACGCTTTTTCAGTGCAAACTGCCATCATTGTGCCTTCTGAGTATTTCTGCTTACACTTTGCCCCTTCTTTGTGAAGCAGAGCACTGTTACAAGGAGGGATGGCAGGGTCTGCTTCAGAGACATACTAACCATGTATAGCTTCTGCTGCATCCAGCTCCACCAAAGCACCGAACACTCACGCCGGAGCCAGTGGGAGCTGCAGCACAAAGTTCAGGGGTTTGCTGAAGGTCACACAGTAAATTAGGGCCAAGTAGGGAATCATCTGTCAGTCCTCATTCTGGTGATTTAATGAGAGGATTAGCCTCTTCCTGATCAGTATAAAATTGCACTCATTATAAGGCAAAGATTGCAGCTATTCTGCTGGAAACTCTACCATGGAAAAAGTATACCACACACCTTCTGACAGCAAGTGGAAGATGAGACAGAAGGGAAAAAAAAAAAAAAAAAAAAGACATAGCTTGATTTTGTACATCAGACAAGAAAGACCAATTCCTTGGTTGCTCTTCTGTGGTCAAAAAGCAGTGCTATCACATGAACAAGAGGGAACAGAAACCACTTACTCCAGCTGCCGGTGGAAAGACTGACTTGGTAAAATCTCAGCCTCCTCTCAGCTCACCAAAGCAGATTCAGGAGAAAAAGAAAAGATGTCCCACAGCCTTGGTCATTTAATAGGTTTATCCTCAGACGCATAAAAAGCTCATAGTAACGAGTACTTAGTTGCATTTCCAGCCATTAAGAAGAAAGCTAATATTACATGTAAAGAAGGCTTTGTGTATCAAATACCTCCAACCTGAATTAGTGAGAAGTGGTTGTTCTGGATATTTTTCAGCACAGTGATGCTTCCTCAGAAGCTGGAACTTCCAGGACTTCTCCAAACCTATTTTGGTAGTAGTAGCAGCAGCTCAGAACAGATGCTCTGGAAAAAGGGGCAGCCATACATTGCTCCTTCCACCCGCTTCCACTGCCCCGCAGCTTTGCAATTTCCTCATCCACAGGATGTCTCACAACGTGTTTAAGAACCCTCGATGGATTTCTCCGCAAGAATTTTTTATAATTGGTTTTTGAAGCCAGTAATGCTGTTGGTCTCCTCACTGTCTTTTGGCAAGAAGTTCTACAGGTTAATCATGCACCAGGAAAAGCTTTTATTAGTTTAAAACTGCTTCTCGGTAGTTCCATTTAATGCTCACCTTAGCGGTTATACTGTGAAATGGTAATTTTATGTTCTCCATGACAGTCATGGTTTTATACACCTCTGTCGTATTTCCCTCCTCAATTGTTTCATTTCTGAAGACACCTGAAAATGCCTAATCTCTTCCATCGCTCCCCGGGCAGCAGCTACTCTGCATGCTCCGCTGACCTTGTCGCTGTTTCCTGTGTCTTTCTAGTTCTATCGCATCTTTTTTGAGACAGGATAACTAGAGCTGCACAGTACTCAAGGTGCGGGTGCACCAGGGATTTCTAGCACGGCAGGATGATCGGTCCTGTTTGCTCTCTGTACCTTTCCCAATAATTTCTGCTTGCTTCTGCTGAGCTAGCACTTTCAGAGAGATCCACGCTGTCTCTGAGGCCTTTATTCAGAGAGAAAATGGCCCCAGTAGCACCCCCTACCATGAGTGACCATAAATACTTTTTTTTTTTTTGTTTTATCCATGGGTGCATTACTCTGCACTCCTCCGTTTATACTGCTGTTAGTTTACCAGACACTCGGTATCAGGAGATTCTTCTGCAACTCTTTCCTGTCCACTTCGGTTTTTCTTATTCCAAATGACTTTGTTCTGCTCAGCAAACTCTGTCTCCTCTCCACCCCCTCACTCTTCAAGATCATTTAGGAGCACGCTGGACTGCAGTCCTGTCCCTCTCCACTGGCAATTTTCCCACTTAGAAGACCTGACCAGGAAACACCCATCGAGTGAAGCATTTGAGAAATTCAAGTGCATGACTTCATCTGCATCACCTTTACTCAGATGTTCAGGGGATGCCAAGAGATTTGGGAGGCATGATCTCCTCAGCTTCCCCAGGTGGCCAAACCTGACTGCCAGACCCTCACGGGGTGGGGGGCTGTGATTTTTCGCAGGTGGCTGAATTTCAGGGCAAACCCCCAGATGTTTCCACATCTGTCCTTTGCACCCAAGAGTGGCAGAAGCACCTTCCAGAGGCACCTCCTTCACGGGTGCAATTCCTCTGCCAGCTCTGCTTGCTGTTTCACATCCAGCCAGTCTCGGCAGCCCCTCACAAGGGAAAACCGTGCAGGAAGGCAGAAGATCTCCCCCGTCTGCCAATCCCTCCAGGCTCAGAGGTCATGAAAGAGGAAAGCAGATTAAAGGGCCATAATGCAGCCAGCGGGGGGAAGGTCTGACCCACAGTGCCCTGGTAAATGAGGTTATTAATCCATGATAGGCAATGACGGCTTTGCCTGAGGCATGACCCAAGTTTAGAGGGCAATACCTCGCAGCTGTGCCAGGCTTTTGAGGTGGGCAGGCAAGCGAGCTCACTGGCCAGTGGGGCCGCTGGGCTCTGCCCATCAGACAGCACCTGGGCTCCTTTGCTTTCAGCAGGCAGCCACCGAGGCAAAGCCAACACTGAAACAGGTACATCTTCCAAATTTGACCAGGATGTGCTCTTGGCTTCCCCCCGATTCACTGCATGAAACATGAACAACTGGCTTTCCTCATCTAATAGTGCAATTAATCCATCCATCCAACAGGGAAAAGATGGGAGGCTTAGTAAAGGAGATTTTCTGAGGGCAAGTATGATAGACCACCTCTGGAACAAGCCAACTCCCCTCCCCTTCCAGCAAACTCACTCCTAATGTTCAGGAGTGCATCTGAGGTCGGGAGCAGCATCTGTGGAAGTATGAAACTCCCCATCTGCCTACTTCCAGTGACACTGACAGAGCCTTTTACTGTCGTCCAGATCTGAAGCGTATTTATTCTGGCATGCTAATACAACACGTGTGGTACAGTCTCATTGAGACAAGGAAGTACTTGCCTGCCTAACTCCCTGCCTGGGGAATGATGGTACAAGAAACACTTTCTCCTTCAATTCACAGCTTCTTCGATCACAGTAAAGCCACTACCGGGGCACTACGGTTCAGACCCTCACTCATTAACTGGCCACTATGGCTGAAGAGCACGTGAAGACATGTTTGAAACGCAGACTGCACTGGCAAGACCGCTATCCTGGAGCCTGTAACCCCCAGCTCCTCCAGCATAGCATCGCTACAGCAGCAGGGTCTTTACCAGACCCACGCACACGTTTGTCCTTGTTGGTTCTGAAGGCAAAAAAATCACAAAAGCTAGGCATTAAATAATAATATTACAGAGTAGTTATAGTGTGGCTATATACGTAAAGGAAAGTTCATGTTTCAAGAGAATTGAAGACTGGATTTACAAGACCTTTATAAGAGCCAACTTTGAAATCCTGGCCTCTTAGGACAGGACTTCCTACTGGGTACATTTTTTCCAGGTCAACTTAGGTAAGAGGACTTTTTGTCTGGGAAAATTCCTTTTCTGAGAGTCTCTCATGCAGTGTAGTCATCACCAGAATGCAAGAGAGCTAAGAAAGAAAAAGATACTCAGATTTTCTTTCTCAGGGAACACTTGCTTTTGAGCAGATGCTCCAAAGAAGTCAAAAAATCAACACGCTCATTATTTTTCCTTAAAATGACATTTTCTAAAGTATTTCAACTTTGCTGAAATACTTTGACAATATTATGAAAATAAAGTTGCAAGGAGGGGGTTTGACCTTATCAAAATGAAACATTTCCATAAGTTTCTCAAACAAAATTCGACAATTGAGGAATACCCAGGAGTGTTTGGCTGCCACTGGTGTGAACAGGGAAGAACTTAACTCCCACCCCATTAGGCCACAACTTCCACACTGCTGCTGCAGCCCTGGCCCCGTGCATGGTGGCACGGTTCCCCAGACACGGTGTATCAAACTGGCTTCACAGGACAGAGAAGATTTTTTGCTGTTCATAGTTTCAGGACAAACGGTGAAGGCAGTTGATATTACCAGGCTCAGACATTGCCAGCTACAAGGCAGACCCACCTCCTCCATCCTCTGCTGTGAGAGTAAAAACAAATCTAAGTAACATATTTGGGGTTCTTTCTTGCATTTGACTCAAGGTTGAGGGTCTTTTAAGGTTTCTGTTGTTAGCTTTTCTCTACAGCAATTAGAACCAGAAAATATGTAAATATGCCAAGTTGTGATTCTTACATAATGGCTTGGGGATTTAAGAAAGGCTCCAAATCTTCTAAGAGTTAGCAACACCAGTTTGCAATAATCACACTGTGACAGGTAACATAGCTGGCTCCCAGAGACAGGAATCATTGCTGACTTATGATGACATTACTCAGTAATGGCCTTACTCTGCTTCTGCTGAAAACAGAGTGGTGCCAGCCCAGACCATGGCTTAGACTGGTTATCAGCCCCTGGGAAGTTCTGCTCCCCTATGAGAAGGTAAAAATCCTTATTTCCTCAGCAGCTGAAGATATTTCACTTACGCTAGAAGAAAAATTCCAGAGAGTCCCATCTCAAAACATGCATAATCTGGCAAAACTGGGGAGGAATGAAAAGTGTTCGAGTGAAAGATGTAGCATCATTCTATGAAGATTGCTGTGGAGCACAGCAAGAAAGAGGAAATCACAAAAGATGAATGACCAATGGGTGGAATTTCAAGAGGGAAATAAAATACGGGAGGCAAATAATTCTGTGTACGAGCAGATAAATCGGCAAGACATTACTTTATCAGCAGGGAAACATGCACAAGGCATTACCAAAGGCCTTGAAGGTCAATCACTGCAGTGGCTGTCCACTTCCCGCAAGCAAAGTTCAAAAGCTGGACCATACACAAGGCACATGTGATGGACCTGGCACAGCACAAATGCAGCTCAGCACAAGCTAAAGCTGTAGCTGCAGCAGCAGAACAGACCAAGGAAGGGTTGGAGGAGAGAGAGGTGACTGCAGAGGATTTACCAATAATGTTAGAGAGCTGGGGCCAGATTCAGACCTGCTAGCAACTGATAACTGCTCCATGAGGTCTGAATTTAGCCCATATGTTTCAGGCACAGATTTTTTTTTTTATTTTTTTTTTACAGGCACTTTAGGGATTCAAAGCTGTAATGATAAAGCTGAGCTGCTACCCTGTCAGCATGTGCTAAGCTATTTATGAGTCACTAAAACACACCTTTTCTAATTCTCACCTTAGTTTGTGAATGGCATGTGGCCAACGCACCTTCTCCGGCTACTCGAGAAAAGTCACCGCAGCATGTTATCTGCTGAGGCTATTGGCAGAGCCACTGCATCGACTCTGCTGCACGACATGTTTGACCTCCAGCCAGTCCTGCCTATTTACATTAGGACAGCCACAGACATTGTCCAAACAAATGCCACACAATGGCAGCGCTGAATTTTAGGAAATCTGCCCAGTGCTTTTCAATCCTCAGATGAGAAAGCCCCTGCAGAATCAAAAAACAAGAGCGCAGACTTCGGTCGTCCCGAATCCTCAGTGCTGCCTGGCCCCACGCACCATTTCTGTCCCTGCACAAGTGGTCCTACCAGGTACACTGGGCTCACAAGCGAGTGGAACCACAGCCATCACTCCCCATTCCCAAAGAGCTGCCTCCTACAATTCAGCAGCAAAAAGTAGTTACAATGGGGGAAAATGGCCAATTAAAGCAAAAATGTTCCGAGCAAGCTCTCACATGTCACGTATCCATCCCCAGACTACTGCCAAAATCATTTCCTTCCAGCTGGCATTTGCTTAACCCCCCAATACAGAGGCAACCTGAAACTATGCAGTACTGGGGTTCACATAAACACTCCCTAGATATCACATACCTCCCTAGGAGCAGTGGAAGGAGCCATGAGGCCTTCCTTTGCTCTACCTAGTTATTTGGAAGGCCAGCCCCACATTCAAAACCCAACACTCAGGCTTGACTGGCCCCTTCTCCATCACTTTGGTTCTTTCACTCTTATCCTGTCTCCCATAAGGGATCTCCAGCCCCCACTCCCCTTCTCACCCAGCTGCCGTGCACAGATTTAGCACAATGACTCAGACCTAGGGAATGCCAGCTCAATGTTCTCCTATCTGCCTATCTCCAGAAGGTCTTCACTGGTCTGGATTGGGGCTGCTGTGCTAGGGAGAGGGAAGCAATGGTTGGTTTGTGAGGAAAAACAGACCCATAGCAGGGGACCTCCTGCTCGAGCCGCAGCTCCTGCTGCTTCTCTCTGTCATGGTCCCAGCTCATTCTTGCTTAAGTCTCACTTGAGCAGCTTATTGTAAAACACAAGTTTAGTTCTTTGCTTTTCATGATGGCAGAGCCACAAGCTGCTGAGGGCAGTGCCAAGCACACTACAAGGCAGCACATGACATTTGAGGGTGTGAGGAATGGAAAGGCATGTTCCCAAGGGAAGGTCTTTCCTTTTCCCCTGCTGAGTTATAGCAAGTGTCATGGTAACATCATCTATTTTTTATTCCCTTGTGTTCAGTGTCAAGCCATAATAAAACCATAAGGAATCCAGCATCACTCAGCAGTGTACAAAAGCACTCTCGACCAGCTCTGCAGAGCTGGATTGTGTAGTGTGCAGTGTTGCAGCAAGGAGAAGAGTCTGATACCAAGACCCCGTCTCCCCATTTTTATTTGCTACACTCCCTGAACTGCAGCAATGGCAAGCGAGAGCAAGGCATGGCAGAGAAAAGCCTTACTCCTCAGCCTGCTCCCTCAGTCACCCTCCTGGTTACAGTGAGAGTTGTCAGGCAAGACCACAAATGTCCAAGATGGTGTTGTGGTTTAACCCCAGCCGGCAACTAAGCCCCACGCAGCCGCTCGCTCACTGCCCCCCGGTGGGATGGGGGAGAGAATCGGAAGGGGAAAAGTGAGAAAACTCGTGGGTTGAGATAAAGACAGTTTAATAGGTAAAGCAAAAGCCGCACATGCAAGCAAAGCAAAACAAGGAATTCATTCACTCCTTCCCATCGGCAGGCAGGTGTTCAGCCATCTCCAGGAAAGCAGGGCTCCATCACACGTAACGGTTACTTGGGAAGACAAACGCCATCACTTCAAACATCCCCCCCTTCCTCCTTCTTCCCCCACCTTTATATGCTGAGCATGATGTCATATGGTGTGGAATATCCCTTTGGTCAGTTGGGGTCAGCTGTCCCAGCTGTGTCCCCTCCCAGCTTCTTGTGCCCCCCCAGCCTGCTCGCTGGTGGGGTGGGGTGAGAGGCAGAACAGGCCTTGACCCTGTGTCAGCACTGCTGAGCAGTAACGAAAACATCCCTGTGTTATCAATACTGTTCCCAGCACAAATCCAAAACAGAGCCCCATACTAGCTACTATGAAGAAAATTAACTGTATCCCAGCCAAAACCGGCACAGATGGTTAATGCCAACAGCAAACTACATGGAGGAAATCAGGCGAAAGCAGAAACATCATTCTCAGGATGGTGCTCTCAGGGGACAGATTGTCCAAGATAACTTTTTTTTTTCCTTGGATAAGATAACTTATTTTCCAAGATAATTGGAAAGAGCTCCAAAGTGGGACTCTTGGGCCTCCATCGAGCTGCCTTTCCCCAGACCCAAGCCATCACTAACCTGGGCAGCAGGGGAGAAGGGTGTTTCCTGCCAGGGTCCATAGACATTTGCCGGATGCAGCGTGGCTGTGAGTCAGGCTGTCCATGCAGAGGCGCAGGTACCGCTCCCGGGGAGACCTGGGGATGCCTCCCAGTGCTCAGCCACCCCCATGCCCATTGGCAGAGCATCTCTGGGCTCAGGCAGGAGGGCACCGGAGTGCCTCTTTGCCCATTTATCCAGACCAAAAGAAGCTGGGACATTTCTCAGCAAGCACAGAAAGCGTGACAGCCCCCAGTCTCCAGGTAAAACACGCAGCTGCCTTTGATGAGAGGCAGAACAGACACCAGCTTTACTTGCACACCATCGGGGGAAGCGCCTGGTAATGGGCCTTCATTAAGATAGACTAAATTAATAATCAGGAACAATCTCTGAGCTGACGTCTGCTCCAGCCTGTGCAATAGTCTCTGAGCAGCTAAAACTAGAACAAAGCAATTCCTGGGGAACAAGTCATAGGGAAAAGCCTGCACTGGTCTGTCAGGAATGCAGGCAGCAGTGCGTGGATAATCTCATTTTAAAGCTTCTTCCTTCTGCTCTTTCCCAGCTTGCTTTCCCAGTTAGGTTCTCGCCTTGTAGAAACTGTTGGGTCCTGTCTCTGGTATCCCATGATTTCTTCCTTAGTGCCATTCTCACCAAGGGATGTTTAATGCAGGACACCTGCCGAGGACAGTTATCATTTCTCTCAGGGATGTTTACACTGACTAGGATTGATGGAGATGGGCACGTGGTGGCTTGGCCAGCCTGACGCACAGCAGCTGTGTTTGCACTGCACTTCACCCAGACCCTACTATTTATATTTGATATTCCAACTTCCTTTTATTCCACATTGCATGTTTCATATTCCTTCATGATCCCTTTGTAATTCATGTCCCTGTTAAGAACTCACTCACCCACCAGAAAAATCATGCTAAAAAGAGTGAGATTAAATAAGCAGGTGGTAGTTCAGCCCAGGGTCAGGGTAGTTAACACAGACACAAAATGCTGCACGCAGACCAGTATATAAAGCTTTTCCCCTAACACATCACAAGAAGTTACAGAGGGTAGAACAGCTGCCATTCACTTTTGCAAGGGCAGTAGCCTTGAATGCCCTTTCACGCTAGTACTGCTGTCAGGATCTTCCCACCCTACAATTGCTGTTGAAAAATGGGAGAGGGCCCTGGTGGCTGGGACCAGGCAGGAGCAATAAGGATGCTGTTTCTGTGTGTGATGCGGTACAGGAGTTTTACAGTGTGGGAGGTCCAACTGGTCAGCACGTCCTCTCCAGTCTTACTTGAAAAGAAAAGGTTTATTGTGAAGGTTTTGGCTGATTCTTATTCTTTACACAAACACTATGGCCACAGCTTAGGCATCACGAGGGCTTACAGAAGTTTTCCCCTTTGGTGGTGTAAGGTTGAGTGGCAGACTTTCTGCATAGTTAAGGGTTATAAGGGTTATAAATGATACTATCTGTTTATAACACTAAAGGCAATACTTTCCCATAGTTTAATAATTGTACTGAGATGGGTCCTTGACAGCAGTAGGGGTCACTGTAGCGTGTGTTAATTGGGAAAATTCAACTAAAAATAAAAACCTAAGGGAAAAAACCCAACAAGCTGAAGCATCTTGTGACAACTCACCCCAGAAGCCCTGTCAGTCTGCCAGGACCGCACTACCCAGGAGTTGGGAGTGAAGGAAAACCATCCACCGTCTAACACTTGAGAGCTCTTTAACCCACTCCATCTTCAGCTGCTTTCCGTTGCTGGCTGCTTTTAACCTAGTTTTTAACCTCCAGAACTCTTATTTCTGGCTGCAGCTTTCATTAGCAGAGACACATTCCCCATTCAGTTCCTTCCAGAGATGTAGGCTACATCCCCAAAGTGCCTTTTTGGGAAAGTTGCCTCATGCACTCACAGACTGAGGGTGCAGTGCTCTGGAAAGCAGAGAGGAACATAACTTCAAGAGTGCATTTTTTCCCTCAGTGCTGAGGAGCCAAACCCCACTGGTGAAGCTTTTAGATGGGATTGTTCTTTCCTCACCATTGCCAGTTTTGTTTCCAAAACTGATGGGAAAGACTGGCTTTTAAGGGCATAGAGCCCTCTTTTCCCTTTCTTTGTCTCTTTCTCTCTCCTTTTGGAGCGGTGCGTGATGCAACGCTTCTTTTTCTGGTTTTTCACACCTCTGTTTTTGATGTCCTCTTATATAAGCAGCTGGGGAAGAGGTTACCTTGCACAAAAAGTCTCCGTGCGGGGCAATGCAATAGCTTCCAGGAATTCCCAGTGATCACAGATGGACCCTCATCCCCAACTGGCAAAGTGCTTTCCTGCTGATCCTGCAGGAATCCAAATTTCCCAAAATCCTGATTTCCTGCAGAAAAATCTTCTCCTGTTACTACACAGACAGGGGGAGTGCAGCAGTCCCAGGTTCCCACTGCAGAGGTGCTCACACACATCCCTGGCATCTCCCTTAGTGCCTTACTTCAGGGCTGTCACTCTGCATCTTGTCCTCCTCCAGAACTAGCTGTGGTCTGACAGGATTGAGGGGAAGGTTGGAAGTAAAAAGTGATTTTAAAGTGTAAAGTGCCTCAGTTGAAGCCTTTTCTCAGTTTCACACTCTCTGCCATCCACTTGGTCACTGAGCCTAGGAAGAGGGTACGGGGGCTTCAAAGGCTGGTGCATGTGCTCTCTTTTCAGAAGGGTCTACGCTCTCTTTTGTTGGCAGGTGAGAAGTTTCCCTGAGAGGGACGGATGTAAACCGTCTCCAGTCCCAAAGCCTTGTAACCATGTCAGCAAAGCACTACACTTAGCTATTTAGGTCTGCTGGGAGACTGGGTTTATCAGCTCAGACACCCAGGCAATTAGACAGCCTGCAGTCTTGAACCAGACTGAGTCCAGTCAGCCCAAAACACAGCCCAAACAAGTTTGCATCTGGCTGCAAAAGATCATCTAAGACATACCCATGACTACTGGCATCAGCTCAAACCACTTCTTTGGTTTACAAAACATCAACACCAGAAGATGGATTGGGGATGATGAACATCAACAGCAGAGCTGTTCCCACAACAGCTGTGTACAACGTTAACAAATCCTTACGGTTCGCCTTGGCAGAGACACTGAGGTTGGCATTTCTGTCCCCTCTTCACAAGCAGGGATATTGCAGCAGGACTGAAATAAGCAGCTCCTGGAGCCTCACACAAGCAGCCCACAAGACCATGAAAGGAACTGTATTACAAGTGGCTTTGCACTCAGGACTGCTGGTCCCACGTGCTGGGCTCAGACACCCTGCCAAGAAGAGACAAGACTCTGAAACCTAAATGCATGTCCCACACCTCCACACTGACTGCCTTTTCATCATCTGTGGGGTTTTGAGTGGCTTTAAAAACAGCAGGTTTGGCCTGACGGAGGTCAAACCACAGAAGGAGTTGGGTCATCTGCTGTCACAGCATATTCTGTGGTCGAAGTAACCCAAATCTACTGCATCCCTTTCCCCTGCCTGAACCACAAAACCCTGTTTTTTCCTTTAAGGTGGCCTTCTAGCTGAGCTTACTGCCCCACCAAGCTTGCAGTCGTACTCTCTCTCAGGGCTTTTGTAGGCTAATCCAGCACAAAAGGCACTGGCTACTCTCCACTCCAAACCTCTGCCAGGTTGTGAGATGGATGGAGCTGGTTTTAAAACGTATCATGAATTGGAACAGCATAAGAAGCTAACAACAATCATTCTGCTGAATGTAGCAGCCTACATCCCAAAGGACCTCAGCACAGCTGATTTAAAAAAAAAAAACACGTCCAAAACAACAAATGCTTTTATATTTCAAGTCACCTGTTGCAAAACTCAACCTCTGCAGGACTTCTGCAATTAGATCTCATTTGAAAACCTGTATAAATCCTCCTTTACTAACTGTATGTTTTAAGTATGTGAACCCTACAAATATCCAGTGCAGACGTGCACTAGGGAAAGTGCACGCACCCTCCAGCAGTGCCATTGTACTGCTTTTTTTGTGCCTCCTGTGCAATGAGTTTGTGCTTTGACACCACACCCCACAACTTCTCAGACAATGACATTAACGACTTTTCATTTCTTACAACCAACATGCCTCTCAGAGCTCCACCTGGTTGGCAACTCGATCAAGCCCATGAGTCCCTACACAGGACGCAGTTTCGGCAACACACGGTTTCTCAAACTCGCAAAGTAACAAGAAAACCCAAGGCTGGAAGCTGAAACTAAACAAAGTGAAGTGTGGAAGTATTGAACGTTGAAGGTGATAAAGCACTGGAACAATTTAACAAGGTGAATCTTCCATCACTGGAAAATTTTAAACCGAGAGGGGATGTTTTCTATATTCAACGCTGCACTTCAAGCAGCAGTCAGTTGAGGGCAGTCCTGTGACTTGCTCTCTGCAGGAGGTCAGACTGAGAAGATCACAAGAGCCTCTCTGACCCCATAACCCAGGAATTAATGCCTGGGAGGAGTTTCTTGTAAAATCTGTCAAACCACTGCCCTTTAAATCTCTACCTACAACTCCTCTGCTATGAAGCCACAATGTAGAATCAATTAAAGATCAGGGAAGATGGAAAAGGGAAAAAGCAAGAAGTTACTGACTAATGGAGACCAAGGCACAGTGAATGGGAGATGAAGGTTTGAGCACTGCCCCTGCACCAGGCTGAATAGGACCTATTCTGGGCTCCTGGAGATCACGGGAGTTTTGCTATTATTGACTTCACTGGTACTCGCTTTGTGTCCTCTGCAGGTAAGTAGAGGACATGGCTTTGCGTTCTGACACAGGGTTGCGAAACCTGTGTCATTCCCAAACACTGAACAGTCCCACTACACAGCTAGCCTAGGTACAAAGTTATTATTCTTTCATTTCATTCTTTCTCCCAACCAAGCTGCATTTGTCATTATAGCTCTAGACCAGAAGAGACTGGATATGAACAAAAGGAAAGAGGAAAAAAAAAAACCAAACCCAAAGCTGCCTTTCCCTTATTATCGTATTGCTGCTTTGGAATCAGAAAATAAAAACCTCCATCGGCAGATCTGAGTTTCTCAACCCATCTCAAAAAGTTGGCAGGGGATTGTACAAGGAATGAAAGCTATACTGCGCAAATCCTCAGAAAGCCACCAGAGGGTAGCAAAACATTTTAGAGAGCAGCTAACAGAAGCAAAGGCAAAGCAGCCCGATCTGTACCTGCATCTCCCTCCTTACTTTCTGGTTGCTATTTCAGTTCTTCAGGAAAGTCACATTTTTATTCATCCCTATCCATTCTTTTTTCAAAATGCTGCCTTGATTTCTTTGCAGATTTGCAGATGAGAAGGAAAGTTTCTATTTCACATTATTTCTGCCCTGCTCCTTGGGAAGAAGTTTGTTTCTCCCTGATTTTCTTCATAGTCTCTGCATCACCCCCCAGGCCAGCTCTCCCCTGCAGCAGTGGGCAGCGTGCAGTATCGTACCGGGATGGCACGACAGTACAATGGTATGGTACCACAAGATGGAGAGGTGTGAGCAGGGGAAGAGGGGCAGGAGGGCAAATAGCGGTTTCCACCGGTTTGGGGAAACCAGCCACATCAGTAACTCCCTACATTAGGAGTCAGGATTACCCCAACAGTCTTGCTCATGCAACATTCAAATAACACCCAGCCCGAATTGTTGATGTCCAGTCCTGAGGTTTTGACTTTCTCAAAGCTGTGAAAAGTACAGGAGAGAGAGACAGACATATCACTTTTGTAAAGCTTTCCCCACCTCTCCAAAAGTCTCCATTCTCCACCTTGCAGATTCCCAACCAAGTTACACAGAAAGCCCTCAGCTCTGCAAGTGCCTCAAGAAGCCAGCGAGCCAAGCCCATCCTCGGATGCTTTCTGCTGAGTGTTACCATAAGGAGACTTGCAGTAACTTTTTTTTTTTCCAGAAAAAAGTTCCTGTATATGAAATTCTCACCAGGATTATTCAAGCCAGAATACGACGAGTTCTGTTACCCTGTTTGGAGAAGCTTGTATGGAGCAAGGAGACCAGCCAGGAGCTCAGAAGAAAAATGAGTCTGGCTTTTAAATAGCTAACTGTTTCATGCACAGTCTGCAGGAACCAAAAATAGCTCCTGAATATTTCAGTAAATCATTCCCAATAATTAAAATTGTGATGTGTTTGCTGTCAATCCCAAATGCGGTGAGAGCCATCAGATATATTATTCACTACACATTATTCATCCAGCTGCATTTGCAGAGTTGAAAATTTCCGTTCACTTAGACATAAGCTCAAAGAAACCCTCAAGCCCCCAAATCAGAAATTCTTTCATATCTACCCATCGCTAAAAAATAAGAAAAATTAACCTTCCCTTGTCTATCCTATTTATTTTCTCACCTAGTAGGCTAACGCTGTAGTGCAGCTGACACACTGATTGTCAAGCTAATATCTGCTCAGTGCCGCTGCCTTCAGTGCCTATTACAGATGGATGGAAGTCATTAAATACATTTTCTGCAAACTGTACCCCAAATTGGAGTATCCTACTTGCTCTGCCCAGGTGCTGTGCCACACCTGAGGATCGGCCCTTTGCCACATTGTCAGAAAGCAATGGGAGGTAGAGGAAAGGCTCTTGCAGACCTCCAATTCTAGGGAAAAGCTTCTGCCCCTGTAGAGAACTTGATTATCAGTCCTGCCCCATCGAGAATAGAGACATTTACTCAGAGGCTCCCTGAAGCAGACACCAAAGCTAAAGACATAAGTACCACCACCTTGTGTCGCTACAAAAAATCTCTAGCATCATCTAAATCCGGTCTAGCAGCTCACTCCTCCATTACATCTTCTGCATGAATTACAAATGTGAAGCAGC
Organism: Aptenodytes patagonicus; assembly: GCF_965638725.1. NCBI lineage: Eukaryota > Metazoa > Chordata > Aves > Sphenisciformes > Spheniscidae > Aptenodytes > Aptenodytes patagonicus. The sequence goes on along the minus strand of NC_134954.1, from coordinate 10,263,004 downwards.
ACACACTCAGTGCAAGAGCACAGTGGGCAAGACCCATTTATAGAATTTTTTTAAAGAAACTATCCAATATATAAGAGTGTTTTTATTTTCTTGTAGCTGAGGTGAGGACACCTCAAGAGGACAATATATTTTGGAAGCACTGAGCATCCCTGCTAGGATAGTTAGGGCATGGGCATCTCAGTTTGAGATACACACACACCACTCCCTCCAATATGTCTGGATGTTTAATATAAATTAATCTGTTATTACAAACCACTCAATCAAGTTCTACCTGACCTTCAGTCTGAGATATTCTGGGACAAGACACTGAGCTAAAACAGACCCTTCCTCAATCTAACTGTTCAGTGTGCACATTTCCATCTACAAAAATCACTCCTTTTCTTCATTTTTGCCCCAGTAATCTTTGTGTGTTTCATAACGCACAAGAAAGCTGTTGACAGTCCCAAACATAACAAATACTTGGCAAAACAAGCTACAGAACCTGTTTAAAAAAGGAGGGCTGCATTTCCTTGCTATACATTTGCATGACAGTCACAATGTATTGATCTCGCTGCCAGCATTCTTGTCACCGGCACTGCCCCTTTGGTGGGAAGCTACAACCTCTTTAATTTTTGCTACACCAAATTAAATAGACCTACATAAGGCAACTCTCTCTCTTCGCCAGCTTGCAAAAAGGACAAATAAAAATTTTCCTTTTTCTGAAAGACGGGCAAAGAGTATGATGGGCACCCCTCAAAGTCCTCTCCTGTCTACTGCCTTGTCACGGCACAGTCTGTAGTCCTCCTGCCAAAATGTCTTAACTTGAGGGGTTCAACCCACGTCTTAACTTTCTACTTTCCAACCCATGGGGAACACAATTAAAGTTATTGTGTGAATACAGACAGCAGCTCTATGCAACTTCTGGGAAGAATGTCCCGACTTCTAAGATCTGAGAGACTGGGGAGTTCAAGATAGGGGAATTGCAGATACTACTTTGCGTCTCCAGTAGATGCGATCTGGACCTCTATATGGTGAGGGGAAAGAGGACAGAGACAGCTGCTACCAGATAACCAAAGCACAAGGCTCCATGTGCCGTTCTCAGGCCCTCTTCCATCCTCTTTGCAGTTCAGGTGTTTATTGATGGAGTTCAGTTTCCCCGGACTCTGGGAGCCCTAGACTGGTAACGCACCTGCAATAAGGAAGCTGAACATCACCAATTTTTATGGCTGCCCGCAGGGTGGCTTAGGAGGATCCAACTCCTCTTCATGATCAAGAGGATTATTATTAGGTATGATGCCACAGGAAAAACTGAAGGATCACTAATATCCCCTTTGGAAAAGACTGTGGCAATATGTGGAAACATCACATCGAAGTCACAGTTCCCTGTCAAGCACTTCTCCTCCTCCTCGGTGACGTGTCGCACTGTCATTCCTGAATGTCACCTTGATGGAGAGAATGTCTTCTCGGGAGGAGGAGCCAGCTTGGAGCAACAAAAGCCACCTCCTTCAGAAATACACCCACAGAGGTGTGCAAGGCCAGGACAATAACATCACGTCAGGCCATAATTAAAACTTCTGAGTAGTTATAACTCCTCATTGTCAGTCTTTTATGTAACGATTGAAAGCAATTAAGGTAATGACCTTCCCCACACTGACATGTCTGCACAAACATAGAATTACAACAGTGATGGAAAGGAGCCTGACAGATGTTTAGCTCCGGGAACAAGAAACCTAGTCAGGAGGTCCAGAGCCTTTTTCCAGCCTTGCTGCTACTGACTTCTGTAGGACATTGCGTCAAGCCCTGAAGGCAGGGACAGGGGCCAGGAGGTGCTTGTACATTAATAAGTCCTTCTTGCCCAGCAGATGCCCTCTCTTGGCAAAACACTCCCTTTTTATAGAGGATCAAGAGCGTGTTGTTGTGCAACTGACTGACCATTTTATAGCTCAAACTTGGACATACTGGCTTTCTAGGGGCACAGAGAGACAAGGCTACCCCTTGCCTGGGATACTCACGATGTCCTAACACACACAGTTAGCTGTGGCTTTTCACTCAAGAAACATCCACTCTAGGAGCCTATTTTTTCCTAAACTCCTTTTAATTCTTGCAAAGTCAAAGTGGAAAATCAATAGTAGGCAAATATAGATCAGGCTGTGCAGGAAAGATGATCAAATCAACAGAAAGAGAGGAGTTAAAACCAAGTTTACATAAACAGAAGAGGCACAGAAGTGCTGTGGGAAGACAAAGTCATTAATTTTCAGATTTGAATAAGTGAGAACTATATGAAATCTGGACCAAAGACTAACAAAAGCAAAAGCTTGCTAACAGTGGTTACATCACACATGTTCACATGGAGCCTGGCTGGGTGGCTCAGACTGCAAGATTTTAGAAAGGAGAGTTTAGAAGAAGCCTTAGTCTAGAAAAAATGACTGATAAAACACACAGCACTGACTAGACAACATATTGTATCTTCCCCATTCAGTCCTGGAAACTGTGACTCACAGAGCTAAAGCCTGAGACGAAGCAGCACAGCCCACATAGGCTAGCAGGTATGGACAAGGCCTGAGGGCTAGAACCTTGCACTGTAAGCTCTTTAGGACGATACAAGTCCTCTCCTGTAAAAGTTTTGAGATCCCATCATAATGAAAGTTATCCTACTGGGAAAAAAAAAAACAAAACAAACACAAAAACCAAACACACACACAGCAAGAAGACAGCCCATTCAATTCTTTTGGTCTTTGCACCTTTGCACCACTGTACTAAAAGATTCTCCAAGTAAAACTCTTACCACCTCCTTATCTTGCTCCAGTTTTAGAATCAGTTTTGACTCATGTTGTTGCAGACTGAGTTCAACAAAGTAGTTTAGATTCAGTTATGGTTCAAGGAAAAACAAAACAAAACTATGTTGTTTCGATGAGTTTTCAGTTCATTGGACATTTGGCCCCGGAGAGCTATCCAGGAAAGACCGGCTTTGTTTCTCGCCTACCGACCAGAGTTGTGGTGCAGAGATTAGCTGGGAGTTGAGGCTGAACAAGCGCCTTCCTCTGAGAGGTGTTTTCCATTGCCAGTGTTCACAGACACACACCCCCCTGCTTTGGGGACCACGTAAGGTAACCTTCTGAGTGCATCCAGAGAACTGGTTAGTGCCATGCATGGCTTACAGACCTTTTGGGGAACAGGTTGGTACATAAGCACAAAGCGCTGTGTTTACGTGGCTCGGTGGGGTTTTACCCATTTGCTCCTGCCATTCCACCGCAGATGAACAACCACCGCCACCATTCCCACTTCTCCACTCTGTTTGGTCCCTCTAGCTCCTATCATATCTGTGTAGATGTTGCTGGTGGGCTTCCACAGGCACCAAAAATGCGCTCCTGTCTACCCAGAGCTTTGAGATTTCTGCTTCATTCATTCAGTTGCTCATCTCTGTTTCCTCCTGTGGCCGAGAGCCTTGTCAGACATCACAAGTTACTCTCTAAATCCCAGGGCAGACCACATTAGGAAGCAAATTCAGATGTACCCTCACACAGCAGCACACACACGGAAGGGGAATCGATCACCTGTATCACCTCATAAATACATCCAGTGCCACTTAAGGAGTCATAGGGTGTCCTGCCTGGCCTGCAGGCTGTACTAGCTCTGCCTGCGCTGGTGCTACATCTGCCTGCACTAATGTGGCTATCTCAGGCTTCCTGAGGAGACTGAAATGGCACTAGACACCAGTGCTCGGTAACTGAACCTCACCCATAAAGTCTTTCTGGACAGGCCTGTTTTCACCTTTATTCAGACAAGACACTACTTGAGCGGTTTTGCCAGCGTTGTCAGCAAATGCTTCTGCTCCTGCTAAAAGCCTTGTGTCAGGCTGAACAGTAAATTGCTGTATCAATTCTTAGCCCAGCCCCAAACATCTCTAAGAGCATCACCTCAGAAATGTGTTGCCTTTCCTCTGCCCCCCCCCCCCCCCATTCCAACACCTTCCCTGAAACGAGTCAGACACATGCCAGATGAGATGATGTGGAATAATGACTGCCAGGTACTCCTCGAGACTCAGCGCTTGCCCTAAAACACTGCAGTTCTCTCTCAATTGTTCTGTCTGCACAAAAATAGCAACACTGATAGGGACCTTCAGGCAATGCCTGAAATACAGTTTCTCGGAGAGGGATCTTCTTTCTGTAATCATTAATAGTCCAACATCTCCAACATGGTCTGGCTGGTATCCGCACAGAGAACACAGCCCATGTCTCAGGGCTGGAGCTCCAGGATGCCTGTCTGGGGGCTGCACAAGCCCAGGAACAAGGATGTGTGCCCAGTCTGCACTCTGCCATACCCGCGGGCAAGCGCAGGTTGAATATTTTTTTCCTCTGCAAACAACTTGTTTCGTTATGACATTCTCTAGAAAAAAATGCCATTGTGCCTGACTTTTTCCCAGCTTTGAAGAAGTACAGTAGTTTGGCTGACTGGGGAAAAAAGTTCACATTTCCCACTAAGAAAAACTGTGTGGGAAAAGAGCATTTGCAGAGCATGTGGCATAACAGAAAAGGATTGTCAGATTACCTGGAGAACTGATACTTGCCTCCACTAAAGCTCTATTTTGGTTCAAAGCCCTACTTGCAAATTCTCAGAGAGGAGATAATACAGATTTTCTTATGGTATTTCAGATTAATTTCTGCATAAGTAATGGAGTATCCTCAAAATGTGGTATCTATAAGCTTCTGATTCACACATTTGCCATTTGGGGATATTAAGTATATATGTGTTTTTAATGAAGATATAGGACATCATAAGGGAAAAAATCCAATTCACAATTCTATCTATGTACCAAGTTTAGTGTGCAATGACTCCGGGTTCACAATAAAATCATGCTGTGAGCTTGCTTTCAACACCAGCCTTCACCAGCCTTCAGTGCATTCACAGGATGCAGTGGAGAAGCCACAGGCTGAGACAGATCACACCCAAAGAGTTCTTGTAATGCATTAAAACCTTTTTGTCATAAATTGATCGGTATCCCTAGCATATCCCATCTCAGATGCGCTGAGAGTTCACAGCCTCTTCTTTCTCTAGCTGATTTTAATATAAGTTTCCAACTGGTAAAAACTGTGATGTGAAGCTTTGTAAATGAAGATTTTAAAGAGAAAGTGAGGCCCAAAAAGACCTAAATCCAAAATTTGAAGATAAAACACACTGGCTACATCCATACAGCTTAACACAGTCTCAAACACAGGCAAAAGGCTCTGCTTCACTCAAAATGTGCGTTACAGTTTAACCTCTGACCGCCCAGGAATACTGAGCCAGTCATGGCACACCACATGGTGGGCATAAAACCGACCCCGAGCATCCATGGAAAAGCACCTCCTGGTTGCACTATGTTCACAGGGAAGTCGGTCCCAGACCCCACACCTACGTGAAAAAACTGTGCCGAAAGTCCCTCCACACCTCCCACCCCCTCTCCTCCCCAGGTCCCAGTTTTACTTCATGAGGTTTCCCAGAACATTATCTCTTCCAGTATCTGCTTGTACAAGCAACAACTTTCTTATGGTTTTTTTTTTTATTGAAGGGTGAACTTAGAAGAACAAAAGCTACTCTTTCGTAATGCATCACCTTCATGAACAGACCCAACATGGTCTCAATGAAAAGCCACAGGCTTTCATTCGTTCCCATCTACCTACCTATAAATGCACAGAGAATAACCACAGAAATAAGGAGCTTGCCACCCTTGAAACCTTCCTGAGTGCCTTCCGGACATGTAGCACACTCCCTTATACCCGTAGACCATCAGTGGTCTTCAAATACAGTATAAATTATTTGGCATGTGAGACAACGGGGATGGCATCTTCAGAAATACATGTTCAAAGTGATTAGGAAAGCTGATGAAGCATGACAGCCATGGAGATTTTCTTTCTACTTCTCAGTGGAGACAGAATGAATTGACTTGTCTTAGTATAGTACCACAGTCAGTCCAAAATATTACACGTAGAAATGTTTTTTATGCTGTATGCTATTAATGCTGTATGCTTTGCATGTAGAAAAAGAGCATAGAAATAACACTATGAAAAAAGTTAATAATTTTATGGCCCTAACTCAAACTCTTTTTTTTTCCTCAGACGTAAGCATGCAAAGTGAGGTCCCAATTTAACCAAGAGCCAACCTTGGCATCAAACTGGTGCTGATACAACAATATGGTTAGAAAGATTTTTTTTCTCCCTCTGCTAGCTACCACCTCACATCTTGTAAACGACGTGTCTTACGACCATTACCAGCATCAATCATAAAAGGCATCTGCCTTCAACGACAGAGAACTGGAACCAGTATGATGAGGTGCAAGGAAGGCAGCAGGCTGCCCGTGCTTACTGCAGCTCCCACCAGCTCACTGACGAGAGGGCAGCAGCACATTTTAAAGGAGCCACTTATGCAACTCTGCTGCTGGCAATGAGGTGCAGGGTAGAGAGGTGTGACTGAGCTGCAAGAGAAGGGGGGGAAAGGGAAGGGATGGAGTATTTAGGAGCAGCAGGGGGAAGTGAGGGGAGATTCAGGTTCAGGGAAAATATGGGATTCAGGATGCAGAGACACCCCAGACACTTTCCTGACCTGCTTCAGCAGCCGCCCTGCCAGTCCTGCCTGCCCCGCACAGCCAAGGAGGGGCTCCTTGAAGCCAAACCTGCCCCGGTGTCCATAGCACAAAGGTAACCGTCAGTGCCGACCCATGGGAGCTTAGTGCCTCATGCTCACACAAATGTCACGGGGATGCTTCCAGGTACAAAAGCACCTCCAAAGCTGAACAGCCATGTCTGCACAGCACTGTGCCAGACTCTAGCCTTGCTGCTCCGCACAGAGCCACCCCAGTGACTGCATCTGAGGCACAGTTACTCTGCGAGCTGGATAGTGATCACAGATAATCCAGATTACTGCAGTTTCATTTCAGAAAGAGAAAGTAAGTAAAGCCATTGCAAATACGATGTTGAATGATGCCCACAGATAACTGCTATGGCCCCAAAACGTCAAGTGCTCTGTCCCACACACCCATATTTAGATGACGTGGAGCATCACTTCACACAGGCTCACCATAAACACTTAAAAACCATCTGTCCTGGTTTCGGCAGGGATAGAGTTAATTTCCTTTCTAGTAGCTGGTACAGTGTTTTGGATTTAGGATGAGAACAAAGTTGATAACGCACCGATGTCTTAGTTGTTGCTAGGTAATGCTTACACTAGCCAAGGACTTTTCAGCTTCCCATGCTCTACCGACTGAGAAGGCTGGAGGTGCACAAGAAGCTGGGAGGGGGCACAGCCAAACTGGCCAAAGGGACATTCCATACCATGGGACGTCACGCTCAGCACATAAACTGGGGAAAGCTGGCCGGGGGGGGCCGCTGCTCGGGGACTGGCTGGGCATCGGTCGGCGGGTGGTAAGCAATTGTACTGTGCATCACTTGTTTTGTGTATTATTATTATTATCATATTATTATTATAATTTTATTTCAATTATTAAACTGTTTTTATCTCAACCCACGAGTTTTTCTAACTTGTGCTCTTCCAATTCTCTTCCCCATCCCACCGGGTGGGGGGAGTGAGCGAGTGGCTGCGTGGTGCTTAGTTGTCGACTGAAATTAAACCACGACACCATCTGTAAAAAAACAAGCAGGTTACTACTCCTATGGGAAGCTGTTCTGGCATGTTGCCCTTTTCCTCATCACAATTTTTTTCTAACTTCAAGCCTAAATTTATTAATGTAATCCCAATACTGGCACAATACAAGGCTCTACACCTCCTGCCCATACACATCAAAACTTATAATTTTTTTACAAGAGACATGAATATGCTACCATCGGCACACAAAGGAACTGCTCTACAGCACACGCATACGTGTTGCTATCTCTGGGGAAGGGAGAGGGTGAGGTGGGGGCAAGCTGTAAGGTCACGCTGGGAAGCTGTTGCTATGTGATGGCTCTTTGGTAACTTCGGTAACATAAACGTGATATATCCGATTTAATCTATCAAAACAGTGGGTGCTAACAGGAATCCCTGCTGACAGGTGCAGCAGAGAGGACAAGCATCAGCAAACAGGCAGATTAAAGAAAGGTCTCATCCCAAGAGACAGCCCGACACAGGCTGCACATCACCCGCCCTCAGTCCTGTGTCACAGTGGTGGGACATGAGGCCCCAGGACTGTCAATCCACATCTCTTCGCAGCCAAGACTAGCCTGGGCTGGAGAAAGTGAGACTGTTCTTTCTTTGTATTTTGGGCTCCACAAAGCATGAAGGTTCACGGAAAGTGAAAGAGAAACCATGGTACCAGTAACTCCTTCCCGCATCACAGAATCTCATTCTCATCTCCCCTTTCAAAAACTTAAAATCAAAGCTACAGTCTGGAGAGCATCTGCCTTAGTTTTCAAACACAGGGCAGAGAACTACCACCAAGCCAGATAAAAAGCAATGGTCTTCTGAGTGGATGCCACAGGCTAAATTAATTGAGCCACAGATTACACAGATGAGTACACAAGGCTAGATCTCACACCAGTAGATTGCACCATTTGAATGGCAATCTCGGAGTCTGGAGGGTGCGTGAATGCAGTCTCAGCGGGTCAAGGCCATTAGGGACCTGGACGCTGGAGTCCCAGGCAAGTTGTTCAGCCTCCGACATCTGCAACACAAAGTTACATCACTCACAAGGTAAACTTTGTAAAGTTTATGAACCTTGCAGAATGACAGAGACCTACCGCTGCAGTAACAACTCCTCCTCAGTTTTGGCACTGGCAGAGATGGGCCTTTTCATCAAGGGGAATTTTAACTGAAATTTTGATTTAGGTAAGTCTTGGCCAAATACTTCTGCACACAAAGCAAACAGGTACAAATCATAACTACTTACATATGCTAAACATGGCAACACCATCACATGCTTAGTCACATGTGCCACTTTTAAAGGAACACCATATATTTGTCTTATATTTACAGAATCGGTGGAAGGTTTCCATCTGAAGTTTTTGTGCAGGCACTTTTTTCCGTGCAGCTCCAATAATTTAAATTATTTTTAAACGACTTGCTACTTTGACAGGGAGCAGGAGTTACAGAAGTGCATCATCCTCTGGAGACTTTCCCTCCAAATGGGTTTCAACAGGGACAAGGAAAATGGTGACAAAAGGCTGCAAGACTACTTTTCTATGGGTACTGCCCAGCTTCAGCACCTATGCCGTGTCGCTCCTAGGCACAGTTAGGACTACAGCATCAACAGCAAGTAGAAGATTTAAGGGAGCACAAGTTTTGAGGTGCATCCTGGGAGGCTCAGAAATTGCTTTGCCATTTCACAACGCTAAGCAGAGCGAGGGTGAAGGAATGAAGAGATGATAGACCGAGACAAACTTCGGTGCAAAGTGGGACAGACCAATAACTGCTATCACTAATTGCCATTCCCCAGGTGGGAGCTTGGGCAGCCCTTAGAAACATCACGAGCGGCTTGAATTGCTTTATTGATATTTACTCTTCCTTCACCCTTGGTGATTTATACAAATAAGAGATTAAAAGAAGGAAGGAAAGGCAGCAATAGCAGGAGGGAAGAGAAGGGTAATTAGCACTGTCAGGATTGAGAAGATCAATAGGGTCCTAGTGACAAGGGAGAAGACAAGAGGAAAGAAAGGGACTGACAGGCATTCAGTATTTCAAGCACAGAAAGGTTCTTGCAGCTAGGGATGCCGAAGAGAGACTTGCTTATTATTATGACTATGACAAAGCAGAAAAAAACAGAACACATTGATTAAAGCAGCAGGCATCTCCCTTGGATGCCGAGACTCAGCAAGGGGCCGCAGCTTCCCAAGGAGGCAAGCATTTAGGTTTCAGCTATTCCGAGACATGGACCATATGTTGGGGCCATCTGGAGGCTGCTTTATTTGATGGATGCAGATGCCTCCAAAGGCACCAGGGAAGGGAGCTGAAATATTGGTAACTGATTGATGCTGAGGGCACTTAACTAAAGATGACCCCACTTCTTTAAAATTCACACCTGCTCTACAGAGAAGCTCAGAAATAGTCTTCCCAGTGGAGATGATAGCTTCTATGGCTTTCTAGCTGCTTTTCAAAAAACAGCAGCTTCTGATGAAGCATGAAGTCATCGTTTAACTAACACAGCTGGTGAATTCAGTGGGGTGGCCTTAGCTGTGCTCTCAGCCAGCAGTCAACAGCTGACCCATGGCACCAACTGGAGCGTCCCATTCAGCACCAGACCTGGATTGTCACCACATCATCAAAAGATGTGTTGTGTCAATGGATAAAGCCTACAACACGAAGGGCCCTCCATGCCTTCAGAGACCTCCCTGCTCTTTCAATATCTCTTGAGAAGATTTGCCGGGAAGAGACGCTCCGCTGGGGCACCATCACAGTGCAATGCAAAGAAGCAGAGGAGAGGATACCCATGCAGCAACTCCTGGCTGACAGCTCTGGAGCACAGCTCATGAGGGACATTTTTCTTTCATCCCCAGAAGACAGGATGCCAGGGCCCTGACATTGACAGGTCAGATAGTGAAGGACAAGTCAAACCCCTGTCCAAGCCATAGCAAATCCCTATTTTTCAGTTAAAAAAAAAAAAAAAAACAAACCAAAAAAACCCACACCAAAAAACCAAAAAAAACACTCTTGAAGGCAGGTAGTGTTTCTCTGTGTCTGAATATGCTTCATGACTAGCAGACACCAAAGTATCTAAGTTATGAAGACGAGCAGGTGGGAACCCACCTGTCCAACCATAACTAGGCCTTTTGCTGAGACCTGTGCAGAGAATCACATTTTGTCTCTCACTGACAGTGGGTGGAAGAAAGGACAGAGAGCTCTGACTGTCTCTGTGCAAGCAGAGAACAAGCAAAAGAGCCCAATAAACACATCTTTAAGAGCAGCTTTCAGAAAGCAGCTCGATAGACCACCTTGCACTTTGTCCCTGCCTGGAAAACCAACAGTAAACACTTTTTCTTCCCCAGCATTCAACAACAGGCAGCTTGGGAAACCGTCTGAATACAAATGCTTGTTACCCTCAGCATACAGAGATGTCCATGACTCACATCCAAGGACAGAGTGTAAAACATGCTGCCATTTTACAGCTCTTCCCAACAGCCTCTCCCCCAGCTTGCTGTGCTGTCTTAAGTCCCCAGGATTACGGTGCATGGTGCACTGGACTGCTGAATTACAACCCCCAGGGCTTGGCGATGCAATGCCGTCCTGCTTTGTGCTCTGCTTCTCAGGGAAAAGAGGGACCCTTTCAGAGGAAACCAGCTGTGAGGCTGTCAGCACCCCCACCGCCACGGCCCGAGCCTCAGAGATTGCGTGGGTGGGATGCAGGCTTCGCGCACCACTTGGGCTGAGGTGCAAGATTTCTGATGCTTGATTTCCCCGGTGTGGCTCCGGAGACTGGGAGCTGTCTGACAAATTCCGATTTCTCTTGGCTGTTGCTGAACAGCGAGGCGCGAGTCCTTTGTGAGGGCAAACTGAATCAGGTGACAGAGCTGTGACAATTAACACCAGCTAAGAGTTGGCCTCTGCTTTGCAGTGTTGTAGGGATATATACCTGGAAAGGATCTGGGGGCAGAAGGACTCTCTTGGGGGATTTTGCCACTTACTGCTTGCCCACAGAGGACCACAGCTAGCTGTGCACTGGAAGTCAACCAGATGTCTTGGAGTTGGAGGGATTTGGCTAAGCACAGGTTACATCCCACTATATGTCTTCACTTGCAGGCAGTGAAATGGTGTCCCCTTACCCATCTGGAGCTCAAAGTAGAACAGAGTAAAGGCAAAGCAAGAGAGTCCTTCCAGTCCTCATCCCCACTTGGGCTGCAGCTTGTGCTTTTTATTGTCAACTCAGACAAGAACTGGGATTTGGTAAAGTCAAGTGACAAGAAAGTACAGAGGAATGGTTATAAATATCCATCAGAGTCTCAGGTTGGAGATCAAGGGCAATTTTATGAGAAAATCATTTTAGAATCAAAAAAAGTGGCAATGAGGGTGTATGAGAATGTGTAAAGCTTCATAATGGCAAGCAAACGATCCTGTCCTTCCTCCTGGATAGGAGGAATGGAGAGCATTGTGACTGCGACCTGACACAGGAACTTTGGAGACTTAAAGCTCCCTTTGTCTTCTCCAAGTTATAAGCTTTTTGGGATGGAGGCTGTCTTTAGCATGCAATTGTTCACCCGGTAAAATCTCAGAGGAACCTATTGCAGTTACTGACAAACTAGAGCGGTAATGTAGCTTTGGATGTAGCTGCATGTCTCCACCAGGCAACCACAGTCCCATGCTGTGCGGGGAAACCAAGTATTCACCAATAAGTGATCGCTCCAGGGAGCCCCAGTGCTAGTATTGAGGAAATATTAACACACTGAAACCTGACCAACCTAGATACTTCAAAATAGGGACTTCTTAATCAGGTTCTGAAAAACTTCAAAGTCAAATGCACAGAAAGAGTCTTTGTGGGATAATTTACTTGAACGGACTTTTGGTTGCTCAGCAGATCGAATGGTGATTTATTTCCCCTTGGCCTCGGAAACAAAGAGTCAGCACAAAAGGTATAAACTGATAGTAATGTTTAGACCTCATCTACTAACAGAAGAACAGAGAAAAGCTGTTCCACTTGCCAGAAATGAATTCCACTTGGTGACACCAGTTACCAGGAGACACATCAGATCCACAAAACTAAGCTAATGTTGCGAAGTGTAAGAGCCACCCAGGCCACTGCAACGCACAGGAGGGAATGCAGAGCAACAAGTGATGCTGCGCTCATTTCCATGGTGCTGGGACTGGTAACTTTTCTAGCTCAGCATTATGAACCACGGTGAGTCAGTGTCAGCTTTATCTTTGCAAGGAGTTGTCCCATTTCCCCGTGTTTAAAAACGAATAGCTTGGAGGAATGCATGGGCTGGTTTCCCTAATGAGGAAAATAAGGCACAAGGCAGAGCCCTGCTCAGCCAGGAACTCTCCACACACTGTATTTGTTCACTACAATCACACATTAGCATCAAGGTGTAGCACTCACCTGGCTCAGTGAATTATTGACAGATTTGTCTTGGATTCCTTAGAAATCCCTCCCCAAGCCTCCCAGTACTCCAGCAGCACCCGGGCCACGTGAGACCACGTGTGCACACAGCAGCAGCACAAGGAGGGTCGAGGCAGCTGTTGTTCTGAAGACTGAATTGTCATCCCTTACTATCCATGGGAGCAATGGACTCTCAAGCACATGTGGCTATTATCTGGGCCCATGTGTTAAAACAAATAGTATCCGTCTCATTTCTGCAACATTCTTTCATCCAGACGCTCTACAAATGGTGCATCTGGTCTTCTTCCCATTGCAAGGAGAGCCATTAACTTCAGTAGGTGCAGGAACAAAGTCCATTAAATCTTACTGCATACTAGTACAATTATCTCCATCAGTGGGGAGGTAAACTGAGACACAGAAGGACACACATTTTCCCCTCCAAGGTCATACAGTGAATCTACTGCAGAGCAGCAACCGAAATCAGCGCTTCTCATTTCCAGCCCAGGCTTTGAGCATAATTACAAGTGAGAGACGAAATTTGGCTCCCATTCTAGAGGTTGGGGAAGTTCAGGACCCTGAATCTATTCTTGGCTCTTGTTTCCTGCTTCAACATGCGACTTTGGATAGGTCAAATTTTGATGCCTGTTCATTTGGAGTGACTGGCCATGCTTAGGTTCCCCATATATGCAAGATGTATCCATTAATAACGGGTTAGGCAGTTTGTGTGCAAATATAAGCGTTTTGTGCACAGGTGGTCTCATTTTGATACTGTCATCTTCTGGTGACAACTAGTTCTTTGTCTGCTGCACCCCACCAGAGAGCAGTAACAGCAATGTCCCTCACTTAGCAGATATCCTGATGAGAGAGATGAGTTCAGGCAAACCAAAGAAACCTCAAGAACACAAATCCCCTTTATCCTTTCACTGTGCACTAGGGAACATGCACACTAATGCAAAGAACAACCTTCCCATCCTGGCCCAGCTGACCTGCCTCAAACCATTTCCATCCCTGTAAGAGGCAGCATACCCCAAAGGGTCCTCCTTGGCCAGGGATCATTCTGCTGTTACCAAGAACTGCTTAGGTAAAAATGCCACTGTTGGAAAACACCAACTCATTCAAATTAAACTGTTTCAATGGAATTGCTGTTAAAAATGGAGCTTAGAGTTTAAACAACAAAAAAAAAAAACAAAAAAAAACTCCCAAAAAACCCAAACAAAAAAAAAAAACAAAAAAAACAACAAAACCAACAAAAAACAGGGAGAGGTGCTGATGCTCAAGCTCCCTCCTGCAGCACCGCCTGTTCAGAGTCCTGCTCTGCCCAGCTTGGAGCAGCGTTCGGATACATCACCCGCACAGCCTCTCCTCAGGGTTTTACACAAGAGAGTTTGAAAAGTTTCAGATACAGACAACACGCACCAAATCCTGACCTTTACTTTTTTTTTTTTCTTTGCAAGCCGGACCTCATGTTTTCTGGCCAGACGGTAGGTCAGCTCAGCCGCTCTGCGTCAGGCAGCACAGCGAGCGTCAGTCGCCCAGCAGCGCCGGGGGGGACAGGTTTAACTGCACTCACCTTTCTGCAAGACTTGCTCCAAATGCTCATTAGGTCACATACACGTCCTTGGGACATAATAGTCAATATTACCTCCTGTTTCACAGGAAGCTAACCTCATCCTCACAGCAAGGATAAGGCAAAATTTGAAGACATGGCTCCTCTTGCCTCCCAGTTCTGGGGATGCTGATGTTCCCAGCTGCCCGCTGTATTTTCACAGCAAACCCCAGTTAAAATGAATAGACTTTGGAGTGGAAATCTTGGCCCTGACAAAGTCAGTCATAGTTTTGCCTTTGAACTCCCCTAGAGCTGGGAGTTCATTGATAGTACAATGTCCCCATTAAACCTGCCCAAAGCCACACAGTGAATGGATAAATAAGGGCTACTATTATGATCTGTTTGGGTATTCTGTATAACACAGACCAAGAGATAGTCTTGAATCAATTTCTATGAAAGCTGGAGTGGAAAAGCATTCAATCTTGATTTTAACATTTCTAGTGATAGAGAGTTCACTCACCATAATCCTCAGTATCAGACACTGTTCCCATGGCTAATTACCTTCACAGTTAAACTTCAATTTATTTCTGGTCAGAATGTGCCCACCTTTCATTTCCAGCCACTGGATCTTGCTGTACATTAAAGAGCTGTTCTCCATCTAGATATCAGACAGATCAAATCACTCCTCGATGAACTAAATTAATCACATTCCTGGAGTCTCTCATTATAAGTCATGTTTTCCAGTCATTCTCATCCTATGCTCTGACTTTTCTCTGATATTCTCCCCACTCCCCAATATCTTTTTTTTTTTTTTTTTAATTACAGGTATCAAACTGCCTCGGGTATTTTACAAGAGATCACACTAGTGCTAATTTCAGAGAAAACATGATCACCTTGCTGCTTCTCCAAATTTCTGTGTCTGCCCTCCCACAGACAGCATTTGCCTGTAGTCAGTTACCAGCAAGGAGGTCCCCAGGCTGAATCTTCCCTGCTGGGGAAGCAGTCGCACCCCTGTTGCACCTGTAAGTGCAGACACGACGGAGGAGAACAGGGAGTGCTCAGATTAAATCCTGAGAGCTCTGGTTCAGCTGACTGGTCAGTGGCCCTGCACCTTTTCAGACTTGCTGCTTCTCAGAAATAGCCCACCCCCTCAATTCTCTGTACAATACCTGCTTTTACAAGTAACACTTTACATACCATTTGCTTCTGCAAATTCACCAAACAACTTGATGGCTCTTGAATGATCTGTCCTCATCTTCTTTACCCTTTTTTCCAGCCACTTATCATTGAGCAGCAAACAGCCACGAGCTGACCTCAGACAGACCCCACTAAAAAGCCCCAAGAGCTGAACCCAGCGTCCCGAACTGCAGTTTGCTACTCTAGCAGCCACATCATGGTCCCACTTGTAATTCTGAAGAATGGACTCATAATTTCATAGATTAAGTTATTACTTTTCAAGACTGCCATAATAATGATACTTAACATTCCTGGAGCAATTTACATTTTTAAAGCACTGCAAAAATGTTAATGAACAGCATGCTTACACCAGCTTCAGGAACCAGTCACCTCAAAACTGCTGCTCTGCTGCTTCATTCGCATCCACACTCATTCCAAAAAGGTATCAGAAATCATTTAACTCCCATGTTCCTGGTAATCTTTTATTCCACCAATTAGTTGAGCTTAATTTAAGGTTCAGTAACAAAGTAGAACTAAGAATATTAATACAAGCCTTAATAAATTAATGTAATTCCTACCGTCTATTAGAAAACCAGAGAAAAACTTGTATTACAAAACTCTCAGCCTTCACTGAATGTGTTGCACTGTTCTATGTTTTCCATGCAATTCATGAATGCAAAGCAGCCTGACTTGTAACTGGATCCCAGCATTTCCAAAATTCACAATTTTTTCGCCTTGCACAGTTCAGCTATAACCACCTCTGAAACTCACTGTAATGGTGCCTTATATTGGAAGAGGCTGGCACAAATCCACAAAGGATCATCTATTTATAAGAAAAAAACATCCACAGGTACTGGCTGACACATTTTATGATGAATATAACACTCCTGCTTTAGGGAATAAGCCAAATATTGGAGGATGGGAAGACGCTTTTCCTACAGAAGCATTGATCTGCTGCTGCTTTGTGAAAGGTCCCTGGGAAGCACTCGCCCTTAGACACTGTCAGAGAAATAATGGACAAAACCAACCATAAATCTTAGCTAGTGTGATACTTTCCATTAGTTGGCACTTGCCAGGCTCATAGCTGGATCTGAACTTCATAAACCCTTCAAGGTATTTGGATCCAAATGTTTCTACATTCCTCAGCCTCTCTGGAGGTTGGCAGAGCTAAACAGGCACTTCTTAAAGTGCTGGCACAAGAGCTGAAAACAAAGTCCCCAAAAAGCCTCCTTTGCCATAGATCTGGATATACAACATCCAGAAGAAAGGTTGCCAGTGACTCTTGAAGCCTAATTTCATCCATCACCAAGAGCAATACACAACAGAAAGCAGCTTATACAGCGCCCTGCTGAGCATCATCTGTTTAGTGTGTATATTCCTTTTTTTTTTAAATGTGTGAAAAATGAAAAACTATTTAAGTCTAAATGCTGAATTTGCAGACTCCAGCCTTATGCCAGACAAGATGTTGATCTTTAAGCTTGTCAACCTGTAAGACTTTTATATTTAAAGAAAATGGCTTGCAGTGCTCGAGTGAGATGAAGTCCATCTGGAACAGGTACAGAGCAGGGTCAGCAGGATCGGACGACGAACGGAGCTGTGCGCGACAAAGGCTGAAGCAGCTTGGCCCATTTAAACCTAGCAAAACCAAATGCAAGAGGGAATATGATCATCCCTGAGGTATTTATAGGACAGCACTGGAGCCCAGTGCAGATAAATATGGCCAAGAATACACATAACCTAGAAATCGGAAAGGTTTGATCAGCACAGGGAGGCTCTGAAGCAGTTTCCCAGCAGAAATACGGCTTCTAAGAGGGCACTTGAAGTTCATGAATGTGGTGTACAACGTGGTTTTCAGCAATGGGAGAAAGCCAGGCCAGCTGGTCTGGGAGGTCTCTGACCCTTCTTGTCTGCTATAATGGCAGGTTGCCACGGCGGAGGAGGATTTTAATCAGTCCCCTCTCTCCAAATGTGCTTCAGTTTCCCACCTATGGGCCAGCCACTGTCTAAACATTTTCTCTCTATTTTGAAATACAAATACCTTGAGGAAAAATTCACATGGATGTTTCTCTCGAGATAATAACAGCTGCTCTCTATTAGGGTTTCTTACCGATTTATTCTTGCTATATGCCCACTCAGCTCAGTGAAGATTTGACAGGAGAAAAAGAACAAACTACGAACTCAGGAATTTGATTAATGGAGGGCTAGAGCCAAAACCTGCCGGCTTTAAGTAAGAGCCAGCACTGGGGCTTGCCTGCATGCATGTAGGAGTAAACTTTACTTATGTAAAAGCTCAGCTGTCCTCAATCCTGTGCAGGAAAAAAAAAAACCCACACCACTGCATCAGTTAGCAGTATTTGTAGGCTCTGAGCAAAATACAGGCAGCCAGCAGCAAAGCGGTCATGGCTAAGGAAGTCATCTGCAGCAAGAAGAGCTGCACCAGCTTTTTGCTGCATGAATGAAGCAAAGACCCAGCTGTGACACTGTCCTCGCCCATGGAGCACGTCACCTCTAACTCAGGTCAGATGCTAAAGCACCACTTTGGCCTAGTAAGAACTCCCCAGGAGAGAAAGGATACCAGCTGCATGGTTCGTGACAGACATCTGGGCACACAGAAGGTCATCTTTTCTACTTAAGTGCTTACGAGATGAGGGATCTTCCGCTTGGAGACACACTTTCACACTACATTTATTCTCCTGTGCTTCCTCAGGAAACAATTCCAAACACCTGGATCTCAAAATCCCAAATATCCATTGCAATTGATATTGCTGCACAACAGGCTACACTTGTGCAGAATATTTAAACCAGCTGACAGCTCCATCATGATTCTCCTTAAGAGAAGCCAGACTGGGACAAAACAAGGTGAGCTGGGGACAAAGTGAACTAAGAAGTTTATTTGACCGCTGACATAGCCTGTGGGACTTGCGCTGAGAAACTAAAGTAATACTATTAAGTCCAGAGAGAAATTTCTCTGAAAAATATCAGGGCAACGTTATCTGACTACTTTCTTTATAACTGGCAACTTGCTGGTGCTCCTTCCCACCGTAGAGTCTGCCCCACTTTCCTAGACAAGTTACAGTATAGACAGAAAACTGACTTCTCCGTCACATTTACGATGACCTAAAGAAAGCGTGCTTGACCCCAGGCAGCCTAACTTATTCATAAGATAGTCTCATACCACGTATCGCAGCTACAATTTATTTATAAAGCATACTTGATCTGACATGTTTCCAAAATATGTTCCACTTAGCTCTGAAACGTCCGTTTATTGGAAATCAATACATATAATAATTGCCCTGTACATACCTATAGAAGTCCTGTTATTACACTCATTGAGAGATTTGCGGTTTTATGTTAACACCTGCACCATGGCCTAAGGAGGGAAAGAGAAGCACCAAGAGCATGACAGGCCTGTTGAGTAAGTACCACCAGCACCTGGTTTTTCCCACTTGAGGGACATAATGTTTTTCCTCAGTAGGAGACCTGGGATGAGCTCACAAGATGGATGGCTGGGAGTGATGGGCTGGGCCGTGCACTGAAACGCTGTAGATGCACTACTGGATCAGACCAGTGCTCAACTGGGCCAATAGTCTAAAAATTATATAAATTATAATATTACTTTTACGAAACAAGTCTTTATACTATTGGCTTCACTGACCCTTTGCTTTTTGCCATTCTCCTGTGTATATACCGTAGCTTTTGATACTCCAGGAACAAGTAGGTCAGAGAAGATGGATATACAATGAGAAAAAAAATCTGGTTTTACATCACCCTTAGCTAAACCCTCCATTAAACCAGTAAGATTGCCTAGGACATGCACCACGATGACTCAAGGGCAGTATCTGACCCTGGCAAGCCTCTGCAGGCACACCAAGCATGCCTGTCTGCCTCTCCCCCTTCCTCATCCTCAGGTTCACCAGCAGTGCTAGTGCTTGCTGCTCCCTGCACTTCCCAACAGAAAAGGACTGCCCCATGAGCCGTCCCCAGCAGCTAACTGTGCAACCTCTGGTGATTACAGGGCTTTGTGAAACAGAGCTTGAAAAACTCTAAAACGCTTTCATGGATTTCATGGGCTTGTAAAAGGGTTAACATAGAGGTTATGCAATAAACAAACAGGAAAATAGATGCCTTCTAGCATCCTGCTGGAGAGCTAGAGCCACCAGAGTTTCAGGGAAGTTTTCCATCCATTTCCCTCTTGCAACACGAACGTCTCATTGGCTGCATCAGGAACGGACTCTTGCTTCTCCTCCTCCCAGCCAACTTTTCCAAACTGCCCTAGCCTCCAGCAGCCACCCCAAACTAAAGGCGCCAGGCTCCAGGGTGAAAGCTGCACTCACTAGCACTGAAAACGTAAAACTGCTCAGCACTAGCTGACCTTCACCTGCGTGCAGTCAGTAGAGAAGCAATGGCAAGTATATTCAGAAACTCCTGGCATATATTTTCAAGAGCAATAGCAAAAACTTCCACAGACTCCATTACCATCAGGATCTGAGCAGCTGGTCCTGAGCTCAGAGGGAAAACCCTGAAGCTGAGAATGTGTTCCCCCCCGGTTTATTAGTGTGCCCTCTGCTCTGCCAACATGGTCTAGAAGTGTCAGATGTGACATTTGGGAGGATTGTCAGGGCTCAAAACTACCATCAGATTGTAATGAGTGGGTCACCACAAACCTGCACCAAACTTGTACCAGTAGCACCAGTGGAAAGATGCTTTTGCCAAGATCAAACATACATTCAGAGGTGGTGTGGGGAAGGGGGCAGGTTCTCTGAAGGTTGGTGTCTACTTCCAGCAAATCCATGGCATGGCTGACAGCCCTGGGAAAGAATCACTCAACTCCCTTGTTTTCATAAAGTTGGGGATAAACATCATGGCAATGAGGCCTGCCAAGACCACAGAGAGAACACAGCTGAACTTGGGGAAAAGCAGTTCATTTCAAGCTCCTTTTTTACCATGTCATTAGGAAGCTGGCTCTGGAACGCCCAGAGCATCTGGCAATCAGTATGAGATGGGGTGACAGGTAGGAGAGCAGCAGCTGATATCAGACAGGTTTAAGCACTCGGAGATCTTTCAGTCCAGAGCCAATCACACCTACAGCAAAGGATATTCAGCCAACTCAGTTGCTGTCACACCTCCTCCTAGATGGGCTCATGGTGCTGGCCTGACAGAGAAGAAAGCAGGAGGCACAAGGCCCTTTCCTCCTCGACTGGCCACACAGCACGTCAGGAACAAGTCATTCATATGGTTTGGAGCCCTTCTGGCTCTTGCCACAGGCTGAGCTTTCTCCAGAGTCACCCAAAATCAGGAACCACTACTGAACAAACTGGTCAGAAACTGTCCATCCCAATTGAGTTATGGTTTCACCCATCAAGGAACCCAAACATCACCAAAGCCACTCTGAATCACCAAGGCTCAGGGCAGCAAATAACTATTATATTTAGCATATCAGTGCCTTGGCTTAGCCTCACGTGGGGTCAGCCAGAGACTTTTATCTTGTAGTTGTCCCTGTCCTTCTCAAGAAACAAATTCTTTAAAATGATTAATTGTCCTCAGCGGTAATTAATTATCCCCAAGTAGTGAACTGAAATGACAGACTGCTATTTCTAGTTGAATCCTCAGGGGAAAATCGAGTTGCCTTGCTATGCTCTCTAAACCTGACATAAAGTTAAAAATAGGAAGTTTAATACGCAGTCTGTAGGACTTTTTCTGCCTGTAAGGCAATCCCAAGGGATGTCTCAGTTCAACTGCAAGCTCGCAAAGTCCCGCTGTCCTAGAGAAGACAGTGACATTTATTTCCTTCTTATGCAGCCCAGGCTCAGTGAAACACTAGCAAGAACCAAAGAACTTTGTCAATTAATACAACTGAAGATAAGTTACAGCAAAAGCTTTTAAACATGTAAGTCGCCAGTGAAGCCTGTTAGAGCTACGCACTAGAAACAGCATGAGGAAAACCAGAGATTTTAGCTTACAGCGACTGTCTGGGAGCAGATGTCATAGCTACAGATGAGAGGCAACTGGGTGGGCAAGTACAAACACATATTCATGTTTCTGCTATTAATTAGCTTTGGTGGGTTGGAAGCTGTAACTTGGGGAACAAATTGGTTTTGTCTTAAAGGTGATTTTCCAGCTCAGGTTTCTAGTCTTGAGATAGGTCCATATTTGTTACCTCTCCCACACAGATCAAAAATCAAGACTATTGAACAAATATTTTGGTTAATTCATATCAGTTCTTCATTCAAAGTAAAAGTTGTTACAAGCTCATTTTATCAGCGTTTTTGTCAAAGAAATTCTGAAATCCCCTATTTTCCTCTGTTTCGTTAATAAAGAAATATCTTGGAGTAAAAAGGGGAAAATTCCCAAAGGATTAATCTAATTTCTCTCCCTGCTGAACTGACAGTACATTTCCCTAGCACAATCCTAATGAGAAAACAACTACTGATAGTGAACCAAGCCTTCACTCAGCGTTAAACCCCAGTGTGCTGCGAAAGCCAGGCTGGTTGTCAGGTGTTCTTTAAAGTTCTGAGAGTTTGTTTAGGGAAGATCTATTTTCAGAAAAGAGGAAAAAAAGTCTCTTTTTTCTAGATCATCTTAAGTAACAGCCTCTGTCTCCTTGGTGTTTGTACAGCTATGCTAGAGAAACCCAACCGCTGCCACAGGCAGGCTCCCCAGGCTGCAGATCAACGACACCAGCACCTCCGATGGAGGCCAGTTAGGTCTGGCAGGGTTTGTCACCTCTGTCATGACTTTTGGCCTGAGTTAACAAGCCCAGGAAGATCTGGCCTGTCTGCCAAATCTCCTGCAGCACTGTGTTGGTTTAATAAGCCCTCCCAGAACATGGAGCAACAAGAAACATGGTGCAAAGACACCCAACTGAGGTTTGGAAACAAATCCCTCTACCAGCCAGGTATATCCCCCCCATTATTCACAGTATCCTAAATTCCCTTTACTCTCAACCACAGCATACCAGTTCTTTAGGGCAATGATACAAATTGTTTCTGTAACTGTAAATTTTTACCTGTAGCCATTTCAGGTAAAAATTCACCCCTGACTCCTTTAAGCAAAAAGGCTCCCCAGAGCACAGTAATGCACATATTTCTCCCACCCAACCTTCCACAGCCCACTTCTACCCACGGCAAGGGGGTTCCTGCAAGCTGTTTAACACTGATCTTCTCTGTGGCACCTGCAACAGCCCTGCTTTGTCAGAGTGAAGAAATACTGCCACACTTTTTCCTCCTGCCACGGGGCTTGGATATGCTTGCTTGAGAAAAGCGGCTGTCTCTCAGCACTGTCATGCATCCCCCTGCACAGTCTGGTTAAAAGCTTGAACACAACAGCAAGCACAGGCTCCGAGCAGGCTGGGTTTAAGCCGCAGCACACAGTTTGCAATGTTTATTTCCCTGGGAGGATGGGACCCCAGCCCAGCCACGGCACCCTGTGTGAGAGCATCCAACAACATGCTGCCCCATATGCCACTTCCCATGGGCACGCTGGAGCTGCTCCAGTGCCACAGCAGAGCTGCCTGCCCGTGTCCAGCCCGACACACGCCTCGGTAATGCTGCAAGCTCAGACACACAATTATGCAATGGCAAAACCGACCACGATGGAGCCGCCGCGTAGCATGCACCCCCGCGGCACGTCCATTGCAGCCCCCTCCCTTTCCCCTCGCCCTGCTCAGCTTCCAGCCCCGCAGCTCTAGTGCTCAGATGTGTTTTCCCAGATGCACCAGCCAGAAAGCCGGCAAGGCCAGCGTGGCTGCAGCCCCTCCGAGCAGAAGGTGACCCCCTCCTGCACACCTGAATCAGCCCTACTCTCTACCTTGTGCTGCCTCGTCCTCTGCATTAACCTCTTTCTGGAAACACGAGGTTACAGACTTTACCTGTGCTTTCAGGTTGGTTTTTTTTTTTCTGTCCCCCAAAACGGATGCAGCGCTAGGAGGCACAAGCCTTCTGGTGAAGTTTACAGGCTGCCTACTACATGGTAAATTAATTGTCTGTGCATCCCCTGACCTCGTTTTATTTCAAAATAGCACTATGCTTGCTAGCAAACTTTGTTGGCTTTCTTCAAGCTGATTTATGAGTTCATGTGTAACAAAACTTTTGTGCCCTCAGGCGAGAAATAAGTCTTTCACTAATCAAAAAGCATACAACCCCCCAAGCGTTTACTACCTGTGCCTTTCCAGGGGCATCATACTGCTACTACCAAAACCCTTGCAAGTGACAAATAAGCTTTTTCTTTCAGTTACGCCTTAAGGCAGAAAACGCAAGAGCAAAAGAGGAAAAAGAGCAATCTTGCAAAAGAAAGTGTCATTTGTTATGCTTAAATAGCTCTGCTTGTGGTACAAACAGCAGGCTACTGCAAAAGCTGTGCCTTTGTGCAAATGGCACTTTGCTCTTCCACCCAAATGATTTAAGCTACACAGCACACACGCAAATAAACGTGCAGGGACATCTTTTGGTAGGTGGTATCCTGTAGCAGAGGCAGCGAGGAGATCTGTATCGCAGCTATAGACACTCAGCACCTTGACCACGTTCAGCCTGGAAACCTCAAAGAAATATTCAAATTCCAGCCCAGGTTTCAAACCCACTGAGCCCCCAGAGCCCCAAAGTCCCTGCCTCTGGTGCTGGAGATGCCTTGCATTCACAGCCTTTTGCAGGGAGATTTGCAACAAACCTCTTGCAGAGCTCAAATCAGTGGCTACTTTTGAAAACCCGGCTGCAAGACACTCATTGCAGGTCACTGCCCACACGACTGCTGGAGCTCAGCAGAATTAAATCCTTGAACCAGCCAGAAGCTGCTGTTCCTCATAAGCACAGCGGCAGCACTGCATCATTTACTACCTATCTCCTGCAGCCACTGCCAAATACGGCACTTTGGGGGCATTTATTTTAAGTGTCATTGTTTTCTGTGCATTAACATATGCTCCAGTCAAACCCTTTATTCATCATTGCCAGACATGATGAGCCTTTTTGCAGCCCAAATTAAAGAGTCTTGAAAGCACTGCCTTAATTTATAACCAGGAGAAGGAAAACAGATTTTAATAAATTTAAGGAACTTAAAAACAGTCAAAATCCCTTTTCTGATAAGCATAGCCGACATAGCTTTTAGCTCTCTAAGAAACACCGTCTCCCTTAGGGGAATGAGCCAAGCAGCTGCGATGGGACATGGGCAGCCCCCTACTGCTGCCCTCCCAGGAAGGGACATGAGGTCCCCTTGGATTCACAGGTCATCCTCACCATTCCTCAGGTCTACAAGGGAAAACTTTATCAAGCCAGCTTTTCTTGGTGGGAGATGAGCTTCCTGATCTTTGTATGGTAGTAAATCCTCAGAGGTGATACAATTTTAAATTTTTAAATCGCTATGACTAGCTTGAAGCATCAAACCTTCCAGACAACCGAGGTTACATTATCAGCTGGACTAAGTTTACTAGAGGAAACTGAGGCACAGGACATCCACCTTTTCCCAGAGCAGCCTTTTTTAACACTTTTAAGTTCAACAACATGAAGTCTTTTTGCAGAAATCAGATTTTCAGGATCCAAGCGCCTTGCCTAGATCAGCTGGCAAAGTTCACTGAGGGCCCTGGGAACCGTCACCCCAAGTGACAGGACCAAGTTCAGCGCACAATCACATTTGCGTGCACACAAAAAGCCCCATGAACCACCACAGCTAATGTCAACCGAAAAAAAAGGAGATCTAGTTAATAGTATGTTAAGAAGTTAAATTCCATTTTTATTGAAAATGTTTCCAGCAGAGCAATTATGCAGCACCCTTAAAGGAAGTTGCCAGGGGATAGAGCATTAGCAGAGCTGGCGATACGAAGCTTGTATACGGACTGGCTGAATCGCTGCCATCCTGCACCTACCATAACCTCCCCAGATAGAAAATATGATTGCAAACCTCACCTGTGTAGCTAATTACTGATCTACAGCAGCAGGCTAATAAAAGGCCGTATGTAGGGGAAAGAGAGGTATTTGGTGCTTACAGAATTAAAATCCTCCACTTTGGGGGGACATGGGATAAACAAACCAACTCCACACAGAAGTCTAAGTGCTGAGAAAAAAATTCCACAGTGGAGGCTGAAAAACAATTTTGGGTTAATTAACATCCATGAGTCAAAGCCTGCCTGACAGTGTGAACAGGGAGAGGAGCAGCAGCCTCCCCAAGGTAAGTCAGAGCACTGCGCAGCAGCTCTTGTCCCCGGCTCTCTGCCACCCGTGGGCTCATGCCATTTACTAGAAGAGCATAGACATTGAATTCCTGAACAATTCTTTAGTCAATATTCCTCTTTCAGGGACAAAAGGGAGACTGGACATATCTAGTTGGACATTTAGACACTACTTCGTGTGTTCATTTCACAATGAAATGTTTTCAGAATTATCACCTTATTTCAGCAGGAACGAACACTTCCCACTGGTGACACCACATGTGTTGCCCCTTCTCTACAGTCTTGCTTGGGTGTTCAGGCAAAACCAAAGTCTCCATCATTAGTGCTAAAAGCACAAGTACCCAGTGTCGGACTAGAAGAAAGCACCTCACTTTTTCATGTTGGACAACGACATGCAGAGAAATAACTGGCATGAAGTACTTGTACCAAAACCATTCTTACTAAGAGAGAGACACTAGAAGCTGGCCTTGCAGTTTGATTTTCACACTAATGAACAAGTTAAAGTTCATTTCTATCATCTTTATCATTCATAGTGGCAGGCAGCTGAGGAAGCACTTGAGTTTTCCATGCATCAGCTTATAGGCATGTATGCAGTTTTTATGGCTAAGCATTATGTCTCCTACTGTTACTTGCGATCCAGAGCAGCTTCATGTTTTTCTCCCTCAATGTGAAGAGTCTAGCTTTAAAGAGTTTTTGCCAAGCAGGTTGTGAACAAAATTGAAATAACCACAGTAAATTAATTGGCAGAGACGGAGAAGCTCCCTGGGGTGCTACAGAACCATGAAAAGACTACAAAACTTCCTAGAGGACAAGAAAGATGTACATACGCATACATGACCAGGCATTCCTCAGCCTTGTCTCCTATAAAGGTGATTGTGAAAGCTGCAGTCCTGCAGGTTTTCAGAGACTGACCTTAGCGCAAGTGCAAAATAAAAGATGAGATGTGCATGGAGAAACCTGTCAGTCAGAAGGAGAACCACCACCACCCTGCTTTGGATCATGACTCCCACTGCGTAGCAGCCCTTGCGATCACCTGGCACTCGCTTTGCTGAAGTGCAAATGCTGGTCTCTGACCCGGCAATGTTTCCCTGCAGCGGCAACAGCAGCAGGAAGGCAGGACCGGGGTGGGGGGGGGGTCAGGTCTCTGCTTCTTTCAAGATGACCCCTGAAACACTGAGCTCGTGATGTTATTAGCATCAGCAAGCAAGGAAGCCAGCCAAGAGCAAAACGTGTTTTATCTTTCCATCAGTAACTGAAGTGGGCCAGCATTCAAGAGCACATTGTGCCAATATTTCTTCGAACACCGAACAGGTATGCATCTTTCAAACTCGGGCTGCAGAATGAATGGGCTGAACGCTGCAGCTTCTAAAGTTCAACTTCAAGTGCTGCTCATCATAGTAACCAGTTATTGGCTCTACATTACACGCACAGACAAAACGTTTTCCCGCTCTGGACCAATTTTCACCGTTGAGATGATCAGAACAGGCTACTCAAGTCAAATTCAAACAGACTGAAGGAAAGCCTGAACCTGCCCAAGTCTTTCCGCGATGGTTTAACCCCGGTGAACAGTGAACGCATCAGGACAGTCCTAGCTACATGCAGTGTTTGCAATCCAGAGATACAAAAGCACAAGTTCACTACTGCAGAAAGATAAACTGCTCTTCAGATCAAGACATCCAAAAAGGAAACAAGCAGTCTTCATATAAATAGATTACATCAGGGTTTTTGGTTTCTTTTCTGAACTACAAACTGGCATAGGGTGCAGAAAGGACTCCGGTAGGTATGTGGGTGCACCAGTGAGACCATCACCATCTTTCACAAATAGGTTCACGAGGACAGTACTTCTGCTGAGCAATTCAGTGCGGATCCCAACCCCACCTGTGCTCCTTGCCCCTATCTGCTCCCTGGGCAGCTGTGCAAGTGCGGAGGGGACATCCTCAGGGTCAGCAACTAGTTTATCTCCCATACTTGTAAAACCTTCAACTGATTGGCAGCCTGTAAATACAGCTCTCCAACAACTGGCATTACTTCTACTGGCAACGCACTCCTCGCAAGAGCCCTTAACATGTTTGCTGGCCTGGAGCAAAGCAGATCCTGAGCAGCACTCCAGCACCTGAAACAGGAGATATTCCCACCACAGCCATCAAGGACACAAATGTCCTCTGCCTGGCAGCTTGTGTAAGCCTAAGCAGGGAGGCAGCATTTTGCACGCATATCAAAGGAGAAACAGGAGAGCCCTTAGCAGGTTGCATGCTCCAAGAAGTCTGTCGAGGCAGCCCCCAGGCACTGCAAGCTTCAGCAACGATAAGCCTTAAACACACATCAGAAGTGCTGGTGTTTAGACACTACAGTCCATATATCACGCACTAAACAATGGCTAGTAGCATTTGTCTTAACAGAACTGTCATCTCATGTTGTAAGAGCAAAAGAGCCAGGTAATACAAGCCTTTTTGAGTGCCTGCAGTCTGCAATAAAGGTCCGCATTTATGAACCCAAGATCCTGAACAAAATTATTAAACATAGAATAATTGCCCTGTCCATTCCTGAAGAAAAACAAAGCGACTTTCAGTTCTGCAAAAACAACTGAAAGCTGTTCATTCGGGAGGGTTATTTTGTTTAGAAAAGTTGTTTTTCACTTTTTTTGGACTTCCCAGCTATAGTACATTTTTCTTTAATTAGTTTAGCTCAACCAGCAAAGACCAGAAGTTGAGCAACAAGGGTCTGCACATAAAAGCATTTGAAATTGCTGGCTGGCTAATACAGTCTAAACAGACACTGCAGTCTGCCTGTCAGACTTATTAGAGGGTAGTATTGTGTTCTGTATATTACATTACTATTGTATTTTCCAGGAGAATGAATTATCCACTGGTAATGATTTCATATGGGTAAATGAGGCTGCTAGGTTCGCTTCATTAGCATCTTTTCTGCAGCATTTAAACTGGAGATTTTCCTGGACCATACAAAGCAAGTGTTTACTCAAGTGTTTTACCAGCCTGCCAACACAAGCACCTCTGTGTCCCGCAGTTCCTGCCTCTGCTGGGGCTTGCGGAAGCTACAGAAACAGGGGGGCATAATACAGGCCTGAGAACCGAGCAGCTCCTGACAGAGATGGGATTCGACCCCCACCTGTAGTGTTATCTCCTGATTGCACGTGATAAGGGACCTCTGACCAGGACAGTGATGTTTTTCACATGTTCCTCTCTTCAATAAGAAACACCCTTTGAAGTAGATCAAAGCAAATACCAAGTATTTTTTGGGTGCAGGTAGCTGTGCTAACTGCCCTGTGAGCACTTCTGGGACTTCCCACCCAAGTCGTGTGCCCAGGCTCGCTTCTGCGCTCAGAGACCCAGGCAAGGGTCAGGCAGAGCTCCTGCTGCCCGTGCCCAGGGCCCATTTCAGATGAGCAAGGGGGACAGTGTAGGACTGCAGGGAATCCTCCCAGGCCCTGTGGAGCGTAGTGCTGTGATGCTCAGGGCTGACATTGCCTTTCTATCCTCCTGAACCAGCAGCCCTCCACAACTGATGTACAGTCCCTGTGCCAGCACCTATGCCTATGTCACCTATGCCAGCATCAAAGCTGGGTCGTTTCCACAGCCCCCAAATCCTGCACGGCCAACAGCACGAGGCAAGATGCAGGCAGGACAGGGCTGCGTGCTCTGCACAGGGATCAGCTGCACTGAAATAGTGCAGGCAAACTCAGAGCAAATAGAGGGGCAAAGAAAAATGGTTGTACCTCCTCTAATGGCTTGGCTGGCAGTAGCTGAGGAGATGGGGCATCCTTCTGTTCAGGCTCTGTCCCCATCTCCAAGGGGATGATGTCCCCATCTCCAATGGCTCCGTGTTGAGCCATTCACACTTGCATGAATAAGCAACATTGAAGTCAATGATAGGACTGGGTAGAGAGAAGGGTCATATGTTGTGACAGGGTATGACGTGATGCAAAACCACATCTATGTGAGATCCAACAGGCTGCTGGTAGGAACAGGAACATGGGCATATGGCAAAATCCAGCTCCTGGAATGACTGATCAGACAAAATTCGTTTTAAAGGATATTTTAAATTCACTGCTTTAACTCCCTTCTGCTCTATTAGTGAGGTGGTTAGTTGGATATATCACTAGATTAGAAAATGGAAATCCTTTCACATACAGAGCATGTAAAATAGTGCTACTTGTGACTGAGTAAGCCCCTTTTATGATGTCTTTTTAAAAGGTAGTATGTGTTAGGGTAAGTAGCTGGTGTATTCCCAAGGAAAGTTTATTTCACCAGCACTCACCATGTCATCAGCTAATTATAGCAGCACTGCAGCTATCTGTGGTGTAGTGGTAATTGTATCTAGTGTGCGCAAAGGAGCAATAGCCATATAACTCCTTTTCACTACCACTTCACAGGAAAGCTTCTCAAAGAGCACTGCAGTTTGTTGCACCTACACCTTCACAACGCCACAATTTATCAGTCATTTCAGTGTCATGGAAATCCAGAGAGATATGAAGCGAGGCAGGCATGAAAGACTCGGGAGAACTCCCCTTATTCAGAGAGGGGTTTCACTCCTGCTTGGATAGAGCACAAAGTCAGCTCTCAAACTCCACTAGCCTTGAACAAAGAGCTGGGCGGCAAATTGCACAGGCAAATCAGTTGGTCTTTAATTCTAAGAAATGCCTTAAGTAGCCAGAAGACCCCTATATTTAAAGGTTTGAGCTTTAGAAACACCTTTGGGGACAGGGAAGGGAGGCTCTGTACAGCAGGTTCCCATGTATCTAATGAGGCAATAATGAAACATCTAATTTCCCAGTCATGCTTTTGATCTGGTTAGCAGTGCTCTGGGTTAAAAGCACCCTCAAACCTACAGATGCAAAATAAAAGCAGCTTAGCATGGGGAACAGCTCTTCAATTTGTCAGCAACAGTGAGGACAGGTGTCACTTCTATATCACCCTTCTAGCTCAAGGATTCCACCTTCTCCAACAGATTTAGATCTCCAAGAACACTTGGCTTCAGCTCCAAACTGAATCCTGAGTTTTCAGAAAATTACAGCACCGGTTAGATTTATGAGATGATTAAGAGCCTTTCCAAGTCCAAAATTCAGGTAGTTACGCTGTAACAGGCTGTTCCACTACAAAACCCTACAGGCAAAGCCAGTTTCAGGTCTAGTTTCCAAAACCAGCATGTACTCTGGAAACATGCTGCACACTGCAAGGTCTGTCTGCAACAGCACCTTCAAGAAGTCACGCTTACAGTCACATGCAATCAGCTGTTATGGGTCTGACGGACTTGACCTTTATAGCTCTTACATGGCCTCAATAACTGCAATATCTCTGGACTTCAATCTCTAAACATTATCTATGCAGTACCCAAAGCCTAGCTTGGGCGCAGCATGCCAGCACCTGCAAGTGACTCTTACTCATACAAACTGGACCATCTTATAGTCAGTCTTCCTGAACGAGACAAGAGTATTTGCCAAATGTAGCCCGGGGGGGATGAGTTGAGAGCTCGATGACAACAAAGCACACACCTCCGAGGATAAAGCAGGCTTGGCGTCACCAATATTGTCACAGCATGCTGTATTGCACAGCCACAGCAAGGACGTGTGCTCGCACAGCACTGAAAGCCCAACTGCGATGTATCAGAGCGAGACCAGCTAGCTTCAAAGCACCGAGCTAGGGATGGGTAGCAGGTTAGCAAGGGCTGAGGAAAATTCAGCACATACTGCAAAACCAGCCTGAAAAACCTGCGTAGCCCTAACCAGACCTCTGCGCCGCTTGGGCCGGGCTGCTACTGCCACCGGCGGCACCTCGGATAAAATAAACTGGGGCCTGACATCACGATGATGCAGTATAAACATACCCTGCAGACCTCAGCTACGCCAGATAACGGAAAACCCTCCTTTGGCAGCAAACAGCCCTGAAAAAGTAATTAGTTTTCCCCGAGTTATTAGGAACGTAAGTAATCGCATGTACAGTTATAACAGCGCTATAGACACTGCACTCCGACCGAGGGAAGGGCAAAGCAGAAGAGGGATTTGTTTGCAGTTGGTAATTGTTCTCTGCCCTGACTTTGCTCAAGCAGCTACAATTATTAATCTGTAAATTTCAACATCAAAAGCAGAGATAACTAAATAGAGGCAAGGTCAGATGGAAAAAATAATCTAATTTTTTTACATCACATTATTTTTTTCCAGCTGAGATATCTTTCTTTTTGAGCTGATATTAAAAGCATACATATTTTAAATAAGTCTCACTGGTCACATATGCCATCAGCAGAGTGCAGCACAGCAAAAAATAATTAAAGTAATTGTTTTTAAGGACAAATTATATTCATTTCAATTTTGCTAGGATAACAATTTGCACAGCTGAAAAGGAATTAGACATGAAAGTCCACACTGAATTTATTTCCCTACTATGAGTAATTCTTTGGATTCTTCTCTGTGAAGAGAAAAGCTCCAGTTTATAAGGGAGGTGAGCCCTAGATATCATTACCTGTGTGTGGATCAAAGTAGCACAGGGGAAGAAAGCCCTTTTGATGCTAAGTCTGCCCATAGGGGAAAAAGCTGAAAAACAGACACAGACTCCAGAACCTACGCTCATCTACAGCGATGAGGGCAGGAGAATATTCTTAGACTGGAGACAAAGATAAATTAATGTAATTACTCCAAACAACAAGAAAAAGTCTATTACAAAATGGAAGAGAGATTTGGCTCTGTCAATGAAAGCAAAACGGTTTAATTTCTCCTACAGTCTAGTTCAACTGAAAGAAGGAAAGAAAGGGGAACCTAGGTGAAAAAATTTCACCTTTTCCTCCCAAATCCTAGAAGTAGAAACTGTTTCAAAACATTAAAATGTTTTCATGGAGCGGTGTCTGGGACCATTCCACATTGAAATCACATTAGCACATCTCTTCCATAGTGCAGCCAGGTTGGTTCTCACCGCTTTAATACCTAAGCTGTAAAAGTTTTTCGATCCTCTAAATAAGCAAGTTTGCGCTGTTACAGAAATATCACACTATACGGACAAATCTGTCTTGTGGTTAACTCCGTAGGAGCAGAATCCCACCAGGGATGAGTTAACCAACATCATTTTTCCACCTTTTCCAAAATGAGGACTCAGGTATTTTCAAAATCCTTTTTCCGTTCATCTCTGCTCACAGCATGTGTAGCTTGCAAAAAAGTTCCCTTTATCATCTTCTGTAATTAGTTTTCACTGACCTGGACAGCAGAAAACAATATACCCATGAGGAATTCATGCTCGGTCCACAGTGAACTGCAGCATCACGTATCTGAGAAGTGGCCTCGGCATATTCAGGTGTTGCTGCACTGATTGATCGTCCTGTCACTGAACATAACTGGATGTTTATTAACAATGAGAACAAATACATTTTGTCTTTTACGCCGAGAACTCTCTTTCTGAACAAAAGAGGAGAGGCACTGAGAAGGAACTGAGATATCGGTATACTTAAAATAAAAATACAGAGTTGGCATCAGGGTATTTGATTTAATGATTACCACATGAGGAACATGACGTTTAACAGAAAGTGTGAACCGTCACAAACAACTCCATTTTTTTCTCCATTCTCAACATAAAGATGGGCTGCATGGACCAGTATCCCGTCTCCTACAGGGTGTTAGCAGAGAGCCAGGGAAAGGTATCTAGGTACACACCATAAATATTAACTACTTGCCCCTAATATTCTCATATTCACTGATCATTTTCCACTTTTCAGGGTTTCCTGAACCCATGATTTCTATTTAACAACACTCAGGGAATTCAGGATCCACAGTGTTCGTTAACGCCATCCACATATCCCTTGACAAGCGCGGCTGCCCAGGGACAGATGCAGCCACCACCACACCACCTCCCACAGGTGAGCCCACTTCCCTCTGTGGAGGAGCTCAGGGGTATGCCTGAATTTCCCCCCTGAGCCATTTCCCAGAACAATCTCAGACCAGGATATCAGCTCCAACATCACCCTGTGGTATCAATGATTTAGAAGCACAGCGGAAAGAGAAGACACAGGAGTAAAGTTTCCTGGCCATAGTCAGCACAGGTCTGCAGCAAGAGCCCTGGTGATGCTCGGAGACACCGGCTCTATCCAGGGGATTACAAACCTGCGTCACCCCCAAAGTCAGCTGCTCTGCTGACAGGACACGTCCTTGGACCCGATAGCCGCTCCAGCGACAAGAGCCCTTTGGACCTCACCGTTGGGCAGCTTTGTGACACCAAGCACGCAGCAGCTTTGAGACTGAACCCCAGGAACAACCAACCGTTCCTGCTCCCCGCTGAAGGCAGGCAGCAGCCCCGTGCCAGCTGGGGCTGACGGGCCCCCAGGCACGCCCTGTACACAATACAGCCTCCACCCTGCTCACAGGGGCAGCTGTCAGCTCCAGCAGGAAACATCCTAAAAATCTGATCGCAAACATAGCATTAAGCATGGCAAAAATACAGCTCTTGAAGGTGATCTTGAGTCAAGATAATTCACCATAAGTCATTTCTGAGATGACTTAAATAATATCTACCCTGCAATGAATTCACACCCCACAGCTAACAGGGTGTGAGACAGACTTGCTCATGGGCACAGGGTACTTTCTCCAAAGCAGACTGTAGCCATCTCTCAGAAATCACCATACACCAGAGGCATCATCTTCAATAACAAATGAGACCTCTAAAGAATCTTTAAAGTCTTGGGTTTGCTACATGAAGTTTAAAGCTTGCAGCTATGTCTTTGGTAGAAGAGATTCCAACGGCATACTACTGTGCATGCTACTATTCAGGGAAAGAAAAGATCCTGCCACACTGCTCTAACTAATAAAGACTCGGTACCTTCAGTCCATGGCTAGGAGACAGAACAGTTGTAGCTACCCTCTCCGTTACTGCTTAAGATGTTTAGGGCATATTCAGATGAAGCAGACTTACAATACAGAAAAAACAGTGAAGAGCAAAAGGAGAGGAAAATGCTGTTTGTGACTCCCACCTGCACTAGACCACAATTCAAAGCATCGGTTCCTAACCACCCATAATCTGAGACTGTTTTCCAAAGGACATCTTCCCTTTTGCAGGTACAGCATGCGCTTGGTGACACCTGCGGTTACTCTCAAGGGTTCCGACTTGCGAGTGCACCTTACTAGCAGCATTGACAAGGGCCATATTTCATTCCATATATATGTACTGATTAAAAGCTACAATACAGCAGACTGCAAGTTGAAAGCGTACATACTGATAATACAGAACTAACCACCCCACAGAGACCTGCCAGTTGTCACATGCAAGCGCTCAAATTTCCAAGCCTGGGACGTTCAGACTTACAGCTAACCTTCTGCAACACCAAGCAGGTTAAAGCAGATACACCTAATTACTGAGCTCATCTCATCTCAATTCTGCCCAATTCAGGTGAAAGGGGCAAAACCATAGGGAAAAATCCCATGCGACTTTGAACACTTGTTTTGCCTGGCAACACCGCTGTTCACATTAACAGTCTTTGCACAGTTATCTGGTGTAACAACACACATCTTCATTCCCACCACGTCACAGCATAGGGAGAGGAAGATGTCCCATTCGCCAACTCCCCATATTGAAATCACATGGCTGCTGTACAAACTTTCAATTATGAAGGGGAGAGGCCGAAGGTGGAGGAGATAATCTTTAAAAGAACTACTTCAAATGCAGAGTATGGATGAGATTTCAGAAAGGCTAACTTAGAAGCCGTGTGATGTATCTGTTGTTTCGATATCAAGGTCATTCATAACACTCAGACACAGTTTTCTCAAAGGAAGCCTTTTAAAAATATTTTCTCTATTTGTTTCTACAAATCAGCTGATTCTTGTTATAAAAATCCCACTAATTGAGTGCCACGCAAACCATCAAAGAAATCCTTCTCTTCGCAAAGAATAAGACCGAAACAAATAAGGCACAACAGGGCAGCAAGATAATCAAGGAACCCTGCTTACACCGAGCTGAGGACACCCTGAGCTCAGGCCCAATACAAGACAACTTGAATCCATTCAGCTATCAGTGAAAGAAGGCTGAGCTTGCCTGAACTGCTTTGCATTTGCTCCTCTGCCCCCGAAGGCTGAGCACTTGGTAGATGCTATGGATTAGCTGATTTTTATACCATGCACCACATATACATACAGGTAACATATATACATAACATATACATACAGGTGAGCTCAAGCTACACATTTGGGAAAGAATACACTATTCTGGCCTTGTGAAAGTGTTAAAAATTCTGGTTTTAGCTATTAGCTATGAATGGTGCTTTCATAATGCATGCATTTGGGAGGGATTTTCATCCCCACAAGCCCTCTACACTGACAGCTTTTGAACCTTGGATGGAAAGTGTTCTTCAGGGAGGCAAGAGAACAACAGGATGGCCTGCTGCCCTCCCAGATCCAAGACAAGATGCAAATTCCAGGGCTTCTGAAGTTGGCTGGCAAACATCCCGAGGGACTAATAGCAGTGCTTCACTCCATACAGCCACATCTGAGCAGTTCACTGGAAGAGAACTCCTTGCTGTTCTTCAAAAG
The DNA here is from genome assembly GCF_965638725.1 of Aptenodytes patagonicus. NCBI lineage: Eukaryota > Metazoa > Chordata > Aves > Sphenisciformes > Spheniscidae > Aptenodytes > Aptenodytes patagonicus. The sequence continues at coordinate 10,226,643 of NC_134954.1, read as the reverse complement.
TATCTTTGTCAGCTCACAAGTGCTCAACCAGGGAACCCTGCAGGGCACAGAGGACATTGACTTTGTGCAGTAATGCATCAAGTTTCAGAAGTGGGATGTATGTCTTCGCAAAAGAAAGCTCTTTTCTTCTGGGTTTGGCCAGACAAGTGAGAAACCAACAGCAAAACATTGATACCCGAGGAAAAAAAAACTGAAGCAAATAAACCTCAGGATTTGTTTCTTCTCTGCATGTCCTATTATTAGGTTAATTTGCTTTATCTGTCTGCACAGCAGAAGTAGGACTACGACATATCAGAGGAGGCAGGATCGCTCATTTGTGAAAACTCCACTACTCAGCGCCACATCCTAGCAGACAGTCACACAACAGGAATATGGAGAAATCAGTGGGTTTAGCCTGTTTGGGTAAAGTAGAAAGGAAATGGAGCAACTCTCAGCATTTCCTGTCCTTGAGTCAATGATAGCTCAGAGAAAGATAAAGTTGAGATTCTACTCTTGTTCTTTAACCACCAAGAATGGAGTAAGAATAAAAACTGTGATATTGCAGTGGATTTCAGCATGGAAAAACTGAAAGCCCCATATGGCTGTTACCGAAATGCCCTCCAAACGTTAACACCACCATCCAGATGACAATGTACTAACTCAAAAGTGCTGTGTCCAACACTAAGCCACTTAGGAGCACAGGATTAAACACGTATCACCCTGGAGAAAGGGAAAGGTGATGACAAGGAGCCAAAAGCTAGGAACAGTAAGTTTATAAATAAAGGCACAGGGGTGAATCTAGCTAGCAAAATTAAGAACTATATAGATGCGTTTTGAGGCAATTAAAGATGACTCCAATGCTATTTCAATCATTTCTACATGGTAGGGGTTAAAAAGTTACAAGCAGTTTTTAACACTTTTCGTTGCATGGGGACAGTAGTTAGGTGGTGCATGCACATGTTATATCATCAGTTCTGTGCTCCTCATTCTACTACTAAGCAGAACCTTAAACTGAAGCTAATTAAGCAGAACCTAAATTCAGCAGGTTTGGATGACTTGCACCACAGTTTTAAAAGAACATCCTGAAACACTCTGTATTACTGTTTTAAACACATCTTGGGCACATGGAAGTCGCAATGGCTGGAACAAAACCTGCTGATGTGCCAAGTATTTTAAAAGGTAAATAGAAAATCCTAACAACGATCTCCAGTAAACTAAGAGAGCGATAAAATTAATCTGTATAAACTGGAAATTCTCCAGAACAGGGAGTATCTAGTATTATTGACTTAAAAAATATATATAAAATAACAATTAAATTTTTACTTAACATTATTTTACTCTTTTATCATTAAAATGACATTGTTGATTTTCCATACAGAATTTAGCTTCACACTACATGATGATTTGATTAAGATGAGGAAATAATATGACATGTATTAATGATGAAAATCATCTCATGCAGTGGTGAGTATTTAGTCACAGGTAGACATGTATGTTCTTACTGAGGACTTGGCAGAGGCCGGTCCTTGGCCCTATGGTGTAAACACATATGTTAATAAGTGGAAGAAAGCCTAAAATCATTACTTATCAAGCCTGAGATGACAAAGTGTGGGACTGCTAAATAACTGAGAAGAGACCAACAGATCTACATGGCTAAATAAGCTGCACCAAAGAATACAGTATAGACTTCAGTACTGCCACACACACCGCAACGCAAACGATGGGAACACCATCCTGTGAAGCCATTGATTTTGGCAGGAACTTCCCGGTCAACATGGAAAAATAGCAGCTGAGCACACTGTGCTGGAATGGTCCTGTGGTCAGGAGAGCTCAGAGAGGCTTTGGATGGGGGATGCTCAAATGAAGAAGAAAAAAAAAAAAGTCAGTGTGTGACATTTGATGTTAATACTGTCAAAAATATGGTAAGTTTTAATGCTTGCAATTCAAAAAGGATATTGAAAAACTGGATCCAGTGCAAAGAACGAAGAGGATGATTAAAGGACCAAAAGCTCAGCTTAGAGAAAGGCTCCAGAAGCACCATCTGTTCTCCTTAACGAAGGGAGAAGGTTAATAGGACAATCTGATCACAGTTTGCAAGTACCTACGTAAGGAACAGAAATTTGATCGAAGAGTTAGTCCTTTAGCAAATCCAGTCTAACAAGAGGCAATACAAAACCAGACAAACTCAGGCTTAAAACAATGCGTGTTTTTGATGGTTAACTCTTATCAGTTAATGCTGATGTTGACAGTATTGCCAGTACTGATACCTGTCAGTAAGGCTGAATGCAGGACAGTAAAAGCTGTCATGGATTCTCCATCACACGTTAAAAACATGATGGGATGATTTTTTTTTTTTTTTCCTATTCAGATGCAACTTTTTAGCTAAAAAAAATGAATTAATTCAGAGCAGCCAGGGAATTATTTTCATAGAACAGACTTTGCATGAGCAGCTCTGTGTGTCCCATGAGGCCCCTGCAGCGGGAGCATCGCTCCAAGGTGGGGACTGTGGTGGGCCACTGGGGACAGGCTCTGTCACTCTGGCAGCTCTCAGGAATGAAAGTTTAAGACTGAAGCATCTCTGCTGTACTATGGGCTGGCCAGCATTCCTCCGCCAAGCTGGTATTTATCACAGCACCTCATCCCTCAGCATCTCCCACAAAATGTGGCTACTGGGGGTAGAACACGCACATTCACATGGAGCCCAAACCCCATGGAGCATCAGCTCAGCTCACATCCTGCAGGAGCCTGGACCATGCAGCAAGGCCACAGCTATAACCAGGCTTAAAGTGAAGAACCCAATCCTTATTTAAAGAAATCCCATTTTAAGATTAAATATTCATTGTTTATTGTGTATTATTTAAATTTTTTTGGAAGGATTTGGGGAGATGGATTTCTTCCAAATGCTCTTTGGCTCTGGAAGCTGAGGGAGCAGAGCATCAGCTGCAGGACCCCCACTAGTTCCCAATGTGGACCAGTTGTCTCTGGCTCAATAGGTTGAGCTGAGAACAACCCCTGGGGGGCCCTTTAGGATAACGCACCCCAATCACAGGCCTGGGCAGCCTATTTAACAGTCACCTTGTTAATAACCCAGCAGGGTTAAGGAATAAGTAATTTAACCTCTTCAGCATGTTTTCTTCACAAGCTCTTTGACTTCTGTGTGCCATAGGTTTGTGGACAGGACACTTCCTCAGGGCCAGGAATAAGAGCACTGAAGCAAGTGGAGTTTGTTTTGCAGAGCATGGTATACTTTGAGGGAGCGCAAAGGATGCATGAGGTGCCTTGGGACTCCCCACCTCAAGCCCCAGTCCTCTCACCACATGCTGTGAAAGCATTTGTGGCTCCAACCTTTCGGTACAGACCTATTCCTCCTCTTCTGTCCCTTACACTTATTGTAAAACAATGCTTCCTGCCCTACACCCTGCATATAGGCACTGTTTTTAAGGGAAACGCAGCTACGGAGCAGAAGCTGGTACCTCAAATCAGATGTGTAAGAAGCTGCTGGTGGATTTCTAGAGATGGAGGCCTGGGGGAGAAGGGGAGAGGGAGTTTGGCTAGAGGCAGAAGCAGCCTATAGAGCAGCCAGCAGCAGGCTGGCTATGTGTAACCATTTATTAATTCAGTTTATAAGAGCCAGATCCCAGGAACGGCAGAGGGGAGTTGAACCCCACGCTGTGTGTGGGTGCCTAATGCAGCAGCCTTCACAGGAAAGGCTCTGCTGAAAAATTCCCAGCCCAGTCCCTCTGCTGAGCCTGCTGCTCCACTCCTGCCATTCCTGCAAGGAGCCGCTGACGTTTTGGAGGGGGAGGGAGCCCGTCCCTTTCTGGCAACGCAGGCACCTCATGTAAATTCATTGAATAAATGCAGTCATTTCTCAGCTGATCCATCCCCACGTGTGCATGCTGAAGCTGTGCCAGACCCTCGATGCAGCCAACTCTCCCACAGTTCATCACTCCTGAAGGTGAAACTGTTCATCACCCTTATCAGCATTTCCCCCTTCCCTTCCTCTCCTCTGCCTGCCCCAAACTGCCTTCCCTGAATTTCCTGGCCCTCCTTCCACACAGGAGCTTTACTCTACACAAGTCAAAATGCAACCCAGGCAGACCCTTGAAAGAGACCTTGGAGAGTAAAGGACATTATAAATAAAGTTATTTTAAGCTGAGGAAAACTGCATTTCCCTTAGAGGCTGACTTCAGTCTCTAGAGCCCTTGAATTTTTAGACTTAAATCCTTCTCCTTCATAAGGCTCCATAGTAGCTGAGACCCACAAAGATGTTTCCAAAGCACCAGAAGACATAAATGACTAGAAACAAAACTGGAGCATCCTCACTGTACGCTCACGTGAGCTTCGGCTTCTGCAATCAGTCCATGTGAGCCTGTTAGTCATCTGAAACAGCACAACCCTCAGCTCTTCATGGAAGAGGAAGACTGTGCCGATCAGCTGGAGCTGATCCTTTTCCCTCTATTTTGGAGTAACCACCAACTCCTAGTTCCGACCTGGCCTGAAGAAATGACTCCAATTAAACACGAGGCTCTGAATCAGCAGGGCAGCAGTCTGGAACCCACTCTACCCTCTACTGACTCTGAGATCCACACAGGTCTGCAACACCTTATCACATCCCACAGGGCTGGACAGGACATGAAATGGATCTCCTTCCTGCAATGGATGCTTGTCACCTCTAGGTGCTGGTCTGAGCAGAAGCCTCCACACTAACCATGGAAATCCAGGGCTTTCAGGGTCTGTTTTGCTTTGTGCAGTGTAACTACTAGAAGCTCAAACCACATAGACAAAATATACTTCAGAATTCATGGACCCTAAGCTTTTACCCAGCTGTGGAAGCTCTATGAGTTTAGGTTTACATTCTCTTCACTTTTATTAATTTCAGCTGCTGTAGGAGCCTTCTCAAACAGGAAAATGGGTTTTTGGTTCTCCAGTATTAAGCATCTTAGCAAGCAAAGGAAGGGAGGTACTGACAGCAAGGGAGGTACTGACAGCACGTAGCGAGAGATCTGTCAGAGGAAGAGATGGAAAGAATCTATTATTTTACAGAACACACAAGCAACCGGCCAGCTAAAGAACCTTTTAATTAGAGACATTTTTCTGGCTTTTTTTGGATTTGGGGCGGGAGCGATACAGGGGTTTGTATCAGGCCCTTTTCCAGGCTCAGTTATATAGCTCTATCTCTGTACGCACTGCTAATGAGATGAAACATTACTTACTTTCCAGGAGTGACTGGTGATTGAGGATGCCTTAAATTGAGACTCTTCATACGGCTTTTAATTGCATTTTAAATAGCGTGCAATCATTTATCAAATCTGTTACCTTTCAAAGCATCTTCAACTTCATTTCTAAAAAGAGGCACCACAGCCCCCAACCACCAGAAAATTCCTGCCCATACCTTGCCACCTTTCCACTGTACATTTTCACACCCAGGTCACACAGGGCAGCAATGACAGAAGTAACCCTACGGAGACATGCACGGTAGCTTTAAAAACATGGTAGTTCAGACTCTTCAAACATGCTTCTTAAAAAAGCATTTCTACATTTGGAACCAAACCCAGAATTCAAACCTCAGAACAGCCAGAAGTTTGGCATTGCAACTCAGATCCATTTGGTTCCCTCCCTGACTTCCTCTGCCCAGAGAAGCAGCTTTTTGCATCTGCTCAGCACAGGCCCTATGGCACATGCGACCTTACCCTGCTGCAGGAGCCAGGAGCATCGGTGGCATCTCACTCCTGGGAGAGGTGCAGCTTCAGGCCCAGCTGAGCTCCAAACTCTGGGGGAACTGAGAGCCAAGAGCAAAAGTAGAGAAGCTCTCACATTTTTCTCCCTGCCTTGTGTGTTGTACGAGCTAAGCTGTCTGTCACTGGATCTTTCGAAATTGAGACTGGATTATCATTTGAAAAGCCAGAACAGGAATCCAGCTAAAGGTCTCCTGGCAACTCAAGAATGCTCCTTTAACAGAGCACGTTGACACAGTATGCACCTGCACACACCCTCCTCTAGCAAGAAAGCCTGTGACACACCAAAAAACAACCCATAGTCACTTCTTAGCTTGAGAGTCCAGAAGAAGTCACTGTAGTAATGTGGTTTAATCTGCACTGCAGAGCATAGGCCAATACTCTTTAGTGCAGCATCTCTGGACCATACATATTTAAGAAAAACTGTGTTTTGATCCCATTAGTCTGAGATCAACACTAACTTTTGCACAAGTAAAGCTACATACCTGCTTAGCTCTCTGCAGTCCTCACTCTCTAATGTGGGCAGTATCAGGTTTACACCTTTCTGCCTGTGGCTCCATCGGCATGCGGCTCCATCTGCATGCTTTAGGCTCAGATGCAACACATCTGCGTTAGCATCTGTAACTACACTATAATTTCTTGGTATGATTTAAGAGGCAGTAATTCAAGATAATCAATAATGTTTGACCAGCGAGTTCAGGCTACCACAGCATAATTGTGTGCTGCAGCTCTAAAGACACTGAAGGAAGGCAGCACATCTGCAACGAGGAGCTGAGCCCCGTACAGAGCTTTATAAACCACTACTGCTTAGAATGAGCCACAGCCACCTCTAACCGGCCTTAGGCTACCAGAGTGAAGAGGTCTGAGCCTTGCAGCAGTTCTGGAAGCTAGGGGTGTCCAGCTTTGCCCAGTTCCTCATTGTTTTCCATGCTCCCTTCTTTCATGCATTAATAAGATCAACGCACTGCCTCCAGATTTCCCTCAGCTTTAGAGAGCTTCTAACTAGACATTACAGAAACATGTAAACCATTAACAGAGTCTCTAAAGACATGTCCCCTGAAGAGGGGGATACTTTCACTAGATGGTCACATTCGGCTCCTTTATATATCATAACTGCTACTAGATCATTTCCAGCTCAGTAATACCCTGAAGGAATGACTGGAACTTGGACTGAAAGCACGAAGTCTCATGCACAGACACAAAAAAGGATAGTGCCTGTCAAGCATTTACAGTCTCAACAGGCAAATAAAACAAACCTGACTGCGCATCAGAAGCACAGTAAAGGGACAAGACTTTACTAAAGTCACAGAGCAAGTAAGTGGAGAGGTAAGATTATTACCAGGGCATCCTGAAACCATCCCAGAAGCTTGTTCAGTTGCCAACCTGCTGAACTTGACCCCTAACTGTAACTTCTTTGCAGACCTATCTTATTGATGCAAAAATATTAACAGTAAGTGGAGCCTGCACCACAGCTGCAGTCATCATCAGATATTCTCCTCAGCAGCTATGGGATGATTTGTCATTTCTGCATTCACATTCATTTGGGCTCCTCAGCTCCACAAACGTAGCCCAAACAGTAGTCACTCATTCACCATTTGATCCATAAATAGACTTGGGTTGGCGAGAAATGGGTCACCAAGAAAATGCAATTCAGCAGACAGAACTAGCACCTACCACTAGCCCCAGCAAACCAAAGTCACCCCTGGCAATTTCAAGTCAATGGATCTACAAGAATCACCTGCGCAGTGCCTGATGCTGACTTGTTCATCATGAATGCACTTCCACTCATTATCTCATCTCCATTGTTAAGACCCAACTCAAAGTCATTGTACAAATCTTGACTTAAGTACAGACTCATAAGAATAGATATTTTCTAGCGCAACTTGGAGAAGGTCCAACTTTGTGTTGAGTTATGCTTTGAACTTACTTGTGTTACATTATAAATGCCAGAGTCAGCTTAGAGCAAAAAAGGCACTATTTGCAATGTTGCTTTAATTAAGCTAATTTGCTACCAGAGACAGTTCAGGTAACATTTGTCATCACTACACCCCATCAGTTGCATGGACAGTGGGGTAAACGGCTGCTGTTGTAGCAAAACTTAATAAGCATGTGCATTTTTTTTATATATGTGTGTGCATATATACATAAAAAATGCACGGAGTATGTATATTCTAGTCCACAGTCACTGGACAAACAGAGCTGCTTTTTGGTACTACCAGAGATATCCCTATTACAAGAGGACAAAATAACTACAAACCTGGAGCAATTCAGGGTACCTTCCAACAGTGGTGTCGAGCACTGAAACAGCTCGGTGTACTTCTGGTGCACTTCTGACATCTGACACAGCCAACAGCTGGAACTGCTGGCTCCCAGGAGCCCCTACAGGGAAAAAGTGCTCCCAGCTGGCTCTTGCATTAACAAAAAAGGGGTTTTGGTCATAAAATGCCTTTTAATTGAAGCTTAATTAGAAGGAGCAACCTTGATTAAATTTACTTGAGGAAAAGGTTCCTCAGGTCCAGGTTGGAAACAGAGACTGGTACTCTGAACAGATGGGGATCCAGGTATCCTGATCAAAGATCATTTCAGTCTGTAAACAAGGAGTGGGAAAGCATCTATAATACCAAAAAAGCTGTGGGGAAAAAGCATTGATTTCTAACTGCCAGTAAAATAACCTACAGCAGTTGCTGTGTATGTGGATGCACACAGGCAGGATCAATTCCCAAGATCTTTACTTGGATTTTGCAGACAAGAGACCGGCATTTGTTTCTCTGCTCACCAAACACTCAAGGAGCCAGAAAACTAAAAACTGATTCTGTGAAGCATATTGTTATTACAAGGCTACATCTTGCACGGCTGTGCTGGCCAGAGTCCCTACCGAGAGGGCGAGTTTGAGTACTGGCTCCCCTGATTTGGTCCAACCTTCTAACACTGCAGCAACTGGCATGAAAACCCTCCTACCAGGCTGCTATGGAGAAAGCAGAGATTTATGCTTGTCATGTTCACGAAGAAATGTGGACTCATCACACAGACCAGTGGTTCTGTGCTGAGAGATAGAACGTCAACAGCTATATTAAGCAGAGGTACGAAGCATTTCCCAAACAGCTTTTATTGTTCAGGCACTAACCTCAACCCTGGATTTTACCAGATTTTACCTGCTACCATTTTCCTATTCTTCATGCCCACAGCACCTCCAGGTGATAGCTGTTAGATGAGTATTTTATGTTTGTTTTAGAAACATTCTGATTTTAACTTGTGAGCATTTCCCAGCACCTCTCTATACTGTAGACTGGGAAGACACCAGCGTTTTCATGTGCCTGCTGTGTCAAAGACATTTGGGGACCATTGTAAGTGCCCTCTACAGCAGGTGCCATCCAAAAGTTCAGAACATTTCATAAACACTAACTAAGCCTTAAAGCATCCACAGTGAAATATTGCCACCTCCATTTCACAGATGGACACACCGAGGTTGTGATTTGCCAGTGGACAAGGTTGCTTCTATTTCTGCTTCTGCCTCCAGTTTACAGAGTGACCTGGCACAGGTCACTGCACCAAACACCTCCCTGGTGCAGGAAAGCACTTCTTCCCCACATATTTCCAAAAGCTTGCACCAGGCCTGCTCCTGCATTTAACAGAGACATGGGACTGGACACATTGGGAAAGGGGCACAGCCTTGCCAGCTCCTGCGATGCCTTTCTGAGAGACTGGCAGTCTGCAGGGCTTCTCCTGGAAACCTGGAGTTCAGGGCAGTAACTGTGCTTAGCTTTTATGTGACATACCTAGCTTTCAAAGTCAAAGAGGAAAGTTTAAATTGCAGCCCGTAGGAGATCCATGCATGTCTATGCAGAAATGCAGCAGAAAGAACCCTCTTGAATTAGTTTTTAAGCCTCTTTTTAAAACACTTCTCCCCACTTTTCCCCATGTTAACCAGTCTGGCAACACTGCTAGCACCAAGTTAGAGCCACGAGACACATTTATCAACAATCATTCTTCCAATAACTAAGTGAGGGGCTGTGTGGAGACAGGCAGTTACCAAAGAGAGGCACTTATCACACAGAATCATAGAATAGTTTGGGTTGGAAGGGACCTCTAAAGGTCATCTAGTCCAACCCCCCTGCCATGGGCAGGGACATCTTCAGCTAGATCAGGTTGCTCAGAGCCTCAAAGCTTATTTTATGCTCACCAGCTTACACTCAGATTTCCTTCTCTGCTACAAGCTGTTTAAAGGGCTGTTAACTTAAAATGGAAAATGGCTTTTTTTTAAAGCATTAAAGTCAAAGAAAGCTCCACATGCCCAGCATGTCAAGCCAACACACACAGAGCAAGACAACCAAAATGCAGCATTTTCTTATTCAGCTTCATAACACCTTCCCGCCTCTGGAGAGCCCTCCTTCGCTCCCTACTTTCCCCTCCTGCCTGGCATATCTTTATAAGCCCCTCAAGCATTATCTCAGCATTGCTGCTTCGTTCTGGTGGGCCGGGAGCCTGCTGGAGGTGCTCAAAGGGTTTAGCATCCCCAGAGGTGCACACAACTAACCTGTTGTTAGTGTGCACATCCCAGGGAGACAGATGTTGAGCACAGCTGAAGCTATTAGGGAAGGCAAACCAGGTTTCTATGGTTATGGGAGCCTGAGCTTCCCGTCTCGGGAAAAATGCAATGCACGAACTACTGTTAGGAAGAAGCAGGAACAAGGCCAGGCTTATGGGCAGCTGTGTGCTACAGCTCCTTGATGTTTTACATGCAGGCAACAGCAAAAAAAAAAGCTTTTCTTGACAGCTTGAAGATCTGCGGGCTTAGACAGCAGCAGTGCTTTATACATGTTCTATTGCACTTGTGCTGTGACAGTATTTGCAGTAAGTGTATGGATGGGCAGGGCTGTGTTTCTGGCCCTTGCTTTCCTGGGCAAGCCTCACTACCCCCTAAAGAGGGTCAGTGCTGCAGGATGAGGCATTTATTACCAGAGAGAGCAAACTGTCGCTCGATCTGAGTGGCCTGTCTCACAGGCGAGATGAAGCAGGTGCAGGCTGCTCTCCGGGGCATGAATAAAGAGCTTGCGCACAAAAACCCTGGGAAGGCAGAATTTGCAGGTGTGAATCTGCAAGTCTGTCCCATTAGGTTAGAAGGTTTGGGCTCAGTGTGCTGCAAAAATACACACGCACAAAGCCACAGCCCTCTCCCTCCCCTCCTCCAAGCAAAGCATAACGCAGTTTCCCTCATGCTGTCCTGAAAGTAAAATGGTTCACGATCAAAAGCCCATGCTGCTTCAAACTGAAACACTGATGAGGCTGAGGATGCCGATACAATGTGGAAGTGACAACCGCAGAGCCCTGGCAGATTTCTGAGGCAGTGACTCTCCAGGGCACAGAACATCACAGCCTCAATCCCACTTGAGGTGCTGGAATAGCATCACAACCATGTTAATTTCCAGGCAAGGAGAAAATTCTTTCAGAGCAGAATAAAATAGATTTCAGGCTTATTTTGGGAGTTCAAACCAGGGACTCAGTTGATCACCTTTCCCCATCCCCCTCCTATATTCCTCTTTACAGCTACGCGGTGACCACTTGTCCTGACATCAGCTATTTAAATAAGAGCTGCACGGGCTTAGCAACACCTATCCCTGGTAATCAAACTCCTCTAAACACCACCTTGGAAATGTGTGAATCCTGTGCTGGCAAAGCCCGTCTGAGCAGCAGCCACCCGAGACTGAAGTCCATCTCCTCTCACCAGGGCAGGTGCCATGTACTCCATCAGCAACAGGCACTGCCCACGCACCCCTCCCAGCTTGTATCATTCCCCAAAGCCACTGTCTCGTTGCATCGCACAGGGGTATCAGCAGCTAATGAATGCTGGAACAGAGACACTTGTCCAATACGGAATCAGATCAAGATCAGCCAGTGACTTTTCCACAGACAGTGTCTGACCCTAATCTGCAATTAACAAATCAGTTAAAAAATCAGTTAAAAGTTTTCCCTTCTTCTGGAAACAGCCAAGCTGTCACCATCAATAATGCCGTACCCTAGTCCCTGGGACTTCCCAGAAGACCACAAAACAAGGTTTGAGAAGCATCCAAGAACGATGAGGACAGATTTCTCCTATTTCAGGGCTGGTTTTGACCACTCAGGGATGACTTCACTTTCCAAAGAGTCACCTGTGGGACACTAATCTATTTGGCAAATGAGAACCTGTGGGGTGCAAAAGCATAAACACGCATACAATGCCAAGACAGTGTTCAGATCCACACTAAAACTTCTCCAAAGTGCCTAGCTGAAAAATAGGCTTTCACAGATCCATATTTTATAGGACAAACTATGATTTTGTAATTTATTTGACCGCACCCTACTGTGTATTGCAGCAGACCTAAGCATTCTCATTATATCCACACAAAAGAATTACTGGAGCTCAGCACCTGCCCATCAGGGTGCCTTAGGCAAGGTGCTTTCTGAGGCAGACATTTGAGTCTCTTCTTAAAATATATTTGCCTCAGCAAGGGTTATTCCTAAACAATTAGTCCCACTCTCCTCAAGGCTGTACATTATTCATTTAGCTCCTCTAAGGCACCTGAGAAGGATTCAGGATGCGTGCATACAAGACTTACGGGAAATACACACTCAGGGTAGGGATTTGACCCTGTTCTTTCTCTAGTTACCTCAAGAATGGCCAGAAAGTCATTGATAAAACTCTGCTGGCCAAATACATCTGAGAGCGACTCATGAGCTGCTCAAGCTGCACAGCATCAAATAAACGTTTTTTAATTTGTCCAGCCTACCATTAACTGCAATGACTTTTGTGCCATTAAATCTGATCTGCTTGGCCTTCTCACCCTCAAGTCTCTGCAACAAAAACTGCAGCCATTTCTGCCCCTTGCTCCCTCTTCTCTGTGCATTCAAACCCAAGCACATTTTAACAACAGCTCACTGGAAACGCCTCAGGACACTCAGATGTGTCTGCTGGGGTTTCTTTTCTTAGGCAGAGATAGAGAAGGAAAGTCACGTGTACAGAGACCTTATGAGCACTGCTGCTCTGCGAGGGGCTGCAGGTTCTCATACACACTGGAAGGACATGCCCCTTTTCTCCTGCCGGTTACAACCCTCAACTCAGCTTGGTTTTGGTCAGTAATTTTCAGTTCCCTCTGGAACATCCAAAGGGCTCTGGCTCCCTCAAAACAAGCCAAGCTGTTCCCGCACCTTGATAAAGCCTGAGCTGGGAAGAAACCTTCTTGGACTGGACAGATAGGGATATCAAATGTCTCTGTGTCCCTGTCCCACCAGGCATCCCCACTATTGCCTGGCATGCTAGCAAGCAGGATGGCCTACAGCTGAGTGAAGGTTGGGGTTGTCATGCTTGTTTCCTCAAATGACTATGCGACGACTGAAAGGAGGGAACCTCTAGTTCTGTCAGATGCTTCTCAATATAATCCTTCCATGTAATATGCTAATAAGCAGCGGTTCAAAATAAATCAATAAACCCAAGTAACCAACAGAGGAAGGGATTTCTTGATACAGAAACATCCATTAATATCTTGTTGGTTGAGCTTCAGAAAAGGCCTGGCAAATCTATAAATAGCTATACGTAGTGTTTCATATTAAAAAATAAGCACAAGGATGGGGTGCAAAGGCAAGCTAATCTGTAATGCTGGTGCCCAGTTGTTGGGAGCACTAGCACCCTCTTTTCTGTTGTTCACATGGAGCAGGAGATTAAGTAAATCCTTACGTGGTTAAATAGCTTTCCAGAAGTAGTGCTGGCATGGGGCAAGACAGCAATGGGAGCAGGACCCCACTGTACCACAGCACATATCCACAGAGCTGACCCCTTTTGATAGCTCTTCTCCCACTGCTCTGCACAGCAGCCATGGTACGTCTCACCAGGACTGCAGATCTGGGAGGAGGCAAGCCCTCCACAGCATGGCCCTGGATACAGCGCTCTCACCCAGCCAAGAGCTAGACAACTCCAAAACCCAGCCAGCATCCCAGTCTCCATCTGCACACCCTGACCTTTGCTGGAGAGGCTCCCAACCAGGTACTCCCATGAGCAACGGGGGGCTGCCACAGTACAATACACCTCCAACGGCAGCTAAGCACAGACCACTGTTTCACAAGACTCTGGGCTGGGAAAAGGCAGGCACAAGCCTGGAAAAAAGTGAGATTGCACCAGTTTTGAGACCATATCATATGTATGACTAGTTCTGCAGCAGCAGGAGCACCCTGGAGCTCTGCACTGACTCAGGTAGCTCAGTTTGTAGCCCAGGATAAACCTGCTTGTTTTCACCTGTCCCCCTGGAGCAAAGGACCACCACCCACACTCAGAGTGGAACTCTGCCCTTTGCTTTTAAGATACCACCACAAAGAAAGCATCCAGGGCTTAAACTAATACACCATAGTCCTGCCAACCTACCAAGAAACAGTTCATGCAAAGAATATACTACAGTAACATTCTCATGTCCACCCTGGGCTTCTGACTAGTTTCCAGGTGGAATTTAACACTCAACCAGGTTTTTGGACTTATATAAGAAACAGCCTGTCACCTGGGTACGTTGCCTGAAGATAACCAGCCAGCAGGACAGATTTACACAAATCCTTCCTTTCTGGCATACATTACTTTTCGAAGAAAGTACACACTATAAAACAGTCCTTATCTTGAGTCTTTTTCAAGTGTTGGGAAGTGTCTTCCCATTTGTTTGTTGCTTTTCAATACTATCTGAGCAGAGATTAGACAGCAGCTGATATTGTGAACACTATGCATAGATCTTTGAGAAATATCCATCTTCCATACAGAGCAATCAACCATGAGACACTGAACCACTGAGAGTGATCAGTTTGAATTTAGAGTAAAAGCAAAAACCAAAACCACCTAGATGTATCTGTTATTTTCTGAATGGAAGAAGTCTAGGCTTTCTAACAAATTACTAAATTGCTACACTTCATAAACCTGCTTCCATAACAGACAGCAGTGTCACCTACATATAGATACTTCTGTATGCTTCCACTTTTATTAATTTCTTGGGACCCCAGGTCCTACCTACTGAAAGACACATCGTAAAGAACATGCACTCACCTCTAAATCACTGAGCAGCTCACACCCATCTCTAGGAAAAATACACATTTAAGCCTACACTATGTAACTGTTCCCCTGGACTCCCTGATTTTCTAGCTGGTAACTTGTTTTTGAAGTTGCAATTCAAAGGCAGGCTTTGAAGGCTGGGTTATGCCTCCGAGAGCGCAACCCCCACGCTCGCTATCCTGAACAAAGGCATCACTCTGTCCTCAGCGCACTCCTCTTCTGTGTCAGTGGTACTCCTTCGGGGAGGCTGCTGCTTGGAGGCAGTCAAAAGCTCTGCAGGTAGGGCAGTGAACTCCGGTTTATAAGGACCACAGTACTCCTGCAAGGATGGTCAGGATGCTGGCAGGTGGAGCAAGAAAGAGACCTTAGAGACCTAGCTTTCTCTTAAATCCGCAAAAATCTTCATTTAAGACTACGACCTGCATCCTCTAATCTCTTTCTATATACACTGAGATATGCACATACCTGGCTCAGTTGGAGGAAACATCCCATTTCCTCAAAGCCCCTAAACCTCAGGAATCATCAGTGCTAGAAGTGGGCATAAATACTGTGCTGACTTGCTGCTGTTCCAGGCTGACCTTCCTACTATTTCTTTATGCCAAAGCAGGGCAACAATATCATCCTCACTCAGAAAAATCATCTGCTTATGAACCAGGTCCACAGATGCTTCCTCAACAAGCCCCCAGGCTTCCTTCGTTACCACCATTGAGAATTGTCTCTTGGATTTTTTTCCCCCCATTATGCAAGAAAAAAACCTGCATTTTCAACACTGAGACAGTCTCATCAGGGTAACTGCAGTGAAGTATCATACAGGGCCAAATAAGAATGTTCTGCCACATTCAACTAACCCAAAATAGTTGAAGAATATTTTTAATAAATTCAGCCGCCTTTCCCTACTAACACACCACTTCAAACTTGTGGCTTATACCCCCATCCTCTTATTGAGGGAAAGACCCTGGAGAACTACATCTCCCACATTGCAATAAGGAGTCTCCCTGTCTTTCATTAAGGAGATGAATTTTCTGATGTTCTAGCTCAGAGTATCGTGGAAAAGGTGTTTTATTGCTAACTGTGCTAGAATGAGAGTTATCCTAGCACTTTAGAGGGTGACCTTGAGCAAGTTGCTTCTACTCTGTGCCTCATTTTCCTTTGTAACACCGATAAAGCTCTTGGCTTCCTTTTTGTAGCACTGATACCCATGAATGCAAAGAGCTATGCAACAACTTAGTGTTGTACATTACAAAGGCTGGCATTTCACCAGGCAGACTGATTTGAGGGGAGGAAAGAGTGGAGTCCAGCTGCCAGACTCTGCTCCAGAAGCCATGTGTCATTAGGAGAAAATACTGAAGTCAATGAGAATGAAGCTTTTGGGCTCTTTTGGCAAAACATTGTCATATGACATGTGTCACCTGAACATCCTTGAGATGTTGAGCTGGTTTTGAACAGAAGTATCAAAGCAATTCAATATTGCTGAACTGACTTCTTCCATGTCCCACGAATTTCCCATTCCATTTTTTCTTAGTCTGGGCAAAAGCTAATATTGACACACTTGAACTTTCCAGGAGATGGGTCTTCCAAACGTTATTCAAGTCTATACCAGGCCTGAAAGGCTTTGCCTTTGCCAATATTGCTAATTGACTGCTGGGACAGTTGCTGAACATACAAGGCAAGCCGTGTTACCCCAAAAGCGTTCTAATACCATGAGGAGCTGACCCTGCTTGTTCCTGGCTGGGCTTTGCAAAAGAACAAAATGGAACATTTTCAGAAACGGCTTTTGATTTCCTGGGGCTCTACCCTGTATTGGTGAAATGGCTACATTATTCAAACAGACAATATCGGGTATAGAGCATTACAGGCATCTTTACTTAAGCATCAGCAGTATAAACACAAATTTATAAGAGCCTGAGGTGTTGACTTGAGATGTGCCAGTTCTACTGACCGGCACAGGTAGGTGTGCCAGGACAGGTATCACAGCATAAGTCAAAGGGAACATGGCAAGACAAATACAGAAAAAGCACCCACTGATACAGATGCTTATTGACTTGGGTTCCTTGTTCCTTAATGGTGGACGCGCGCTTTTATGCAAGTATCTCTTAACTAGTGGTGTGCCCTTGTCAGGGTTTGGTGAGATGGACTCATTGATCTCTGGAACAGTCCCAAATGCATCCACCACCCACAAAACCAAGCCAACTAGTACCTGAGAGTCCTCAAACATTAAAGCAGCACAACTCTCCTAAACCCTGTCATTCAAAATTCCCAATCCCCTCCCCTCATAGAAAGGTGGTTAAAACTAGCCACCTGTTAGAGGCACACACATCCACACACAGCCCTGGGTATTTTCCTCCAGTGAAGATCCATAAGGAAAAGAAAGGAAACAATTATACGAAGAATAATGTTCTTTAACATCGTTTCTCCATGTTGCCTTTTCTATTACTGCAAATATTTGTCTTTGAAGATCTTTTTCTGCATGAAAAATGAGATTTACTGTGCATGGAAACTTTACAGACTATTACTCCAAACCAACTGCACTATTTTAAACTTAATAAAATAAGGTTACTATAATAATTTTATAAACATATGTAGATTTTAAAATTAAGAGTCAGATTATATGTGATATTAATAACATTTTTATATCTCTATAAATATTCTCTGATATTTAAAAGTATGAAATGTTTTATGTAAGTGAGATGTCTCTTACACTGAAGGATTTAGATCCCACCAGAAAGTGCCTATCAATGAGGCCTTATCAGTAGGAAAAAAAAAACACTTAGGATTACCTTTTAGACAGAAGTCTAGTGTATCCTGCAAAATGGTGCAAACAGATGAACAAGGCCTGCAGTTATAGCTCACAGAAACGTTACGCATACAGTATAAAATGTGAAGAGGGCAGTGATGCACACTGGCATTCGTTCACACGCACTTGTAACTTCATTTACCGTTCAAGGTAATTTCCATCCACTGGGTCTTGCAGCAAACCAACTATAAAGCAGTTATGGGATCCCAATCTTCTGCCATCCCAATGAACGTGAGACTGTAAAGCAGGTATTGGAGTTGACAGCACAGGAGGAGAAAAAGATGTTATGAAATGCCAGATGATTAGCAATTGTAATAAAAAAGTGACAGTTACGTGGACTGCTGCTTCAGCCCGTTCATCTTTGTTTCTATAAGGACGTCCCTCTGGGATACAGCACACAGATGAGTCCATAGGATACAGCACACTGTTACAGAAACAGTTCTCGGACCTCTTATTTTTTCCAGTGCTTTCTGCATCACCACCTTTACTAGGGACAAGATTAGGGCCTTTGTCTGAGGCACAGGAGCGACATTACCATATCATATCCACACCAGACTACTGCCTAAACATACAGGCCTGACAACAGCTAAGAGGAAAAAACACAGAACAAGACAACATATTACAATAGCAATCACCTGGAAGAGAAAAAAAACAGAACAGAGGTTTCCTAGTGTTCTTTACCTATCCTGCCAAACAGATCAGATGTCCTTTCATCCTTTGACGACCATTTAGGATGCTCCAAGCACTAATGCATGCCTCCAGGCCTGACACTATGCTCTTACCTTCTGTTATTAAACACTGCTGCTCTATTTGTTGCTGAAGTGCTGAAAAACTGTTAGGATCCATCATCCAAAGAATAAATAACTGGTAAACTTTAACTTTGCTAGGTAGGATGGCAGCTAGCATGGGATGCATCTCTCCAGTTAAACTCATCTGAGATGTTTCAGAGAGCACCTTTGAGCTATGAACTTCAGAAAAAAGGAAGAGGGGGAAGCTTACAGCACCCCGCTAGGCTAGCTAGAGGTAAACAGATGCTTCAGTGGTAAAATGGCTCAAAGCCTTTTGGATTAGCAGGAGAAAACAAGATATCAGTACCCTGGTTTCCGGGCTGCGTTACCTTACCAATCTTCATACCATTCAGCAGCAGCAGCACAGAGAGGGTTTAAAAGCAAGTTCAACACATGAAAATTCAGAGGTAGGATTTAACCCAGGAGTCCTGCTGCTCTGTACCTTCCACTTCCTTATCACCAAGACGTCCTTCCAAAGCCCCTTAAGCTCTCTAGCCAACAACACAACATCAAGATCTGGATCCAACCACTCCTGAATTGCAAATGCTACCCAAGCAAGATCTTAGATCAGCAGGGGAAGACACTAAAACCACACTGGGTTCCTAATACAATTCCTACATAAACAATTCCTACATAAGGTAATGAAGTCATGCCTCAACTCCAGAGTGTGCACATAAACACGTACTGCCCAGGCACCAGCCAACCTCCCATTTAACATAAAGTACAGAGCCATACTGACATACAGTCCCCATGCACAGTAACTCCATTAACCAGAGGTTTCTGTAGCCATTCTCCCACTGTAGAGTACAGACGTAAGGGGCTGAACCCACGTGATTTACAAGCTGGTGTCTTGGACTTGGCACAGCTGTGTGAAACTCTGGCTTTCCATCCCCACATTTTTTCACCAGCAGGGGCTGAGCTGAGAGCCAAGGGGTTTCTTTTCCAGAGGAGCAGGAGCTGATTTATTGCCTCACGTAGCTGTAACCAGCCCCTCCAGGAACAGAACCGACAGTCCAATAGGTCTTTCAGTGAAAAAGAAGGTTCCAATACCAGACCCATCCAGGTTTGCCTTCTATCAAGGGAGTTCACTGCCCATGCTTTGCTGTTTCTGGATTGCTCTATCATCATCTGGGGTCATAATTAGAGACAATCTGATTGCATTTTCCTCTCAAGGAGGTACATGAGCTTTTCAATTCGTTAGACTCAGGGCATTCAGCAGCCACTGGCTGATAGCCACCTCGGTCACTATTTCTGGTACCCTGCAGCATCACTATAAATACACATAGGACATAGCTATTGGTGCCAACTGGGGCTATTCTGGGACATGGGGTGAAAACCATGTAGTTCACAAACCAATCTGGTTTGAGTGATGCTTTTTTGGTAAAGCTACAAGATAATCCATCCAGGTGAGGCCAGATCAGCCATCTTCATGGAACTAAACAATTTCACATGGCCTTGCAAGGCATTTGAGCCAGTAACCATTGGCAAAGTATGGGCAGAACATTTGCAGTTGACATCTTCTGCACAGAAATACTTGATATAGTCAATTGTAGCACTTGCAATTTCATGACCAGTTCTGTTGAACTGCCCTGGGGAATTCCATGGAAAAATATAAATTTTAAAGTTTTAAATGAAGCATTACTGTTTGTTCTGTTTAACATGGTTTTTGTTCTATAATTTTTTTTTCCCAAAGGAAATAATTTCACAATTTCAAACTAAAACATGTTACTTAGGACTGAAATAGAGTATTTTTGAAGAGAAGAATATACAGGCTTTCCTGACTATGTGGCTCTCCTATCCTGGCAAACAGCACTGTTTCTCTTTTACAAAGGAAGTTAAAATGGAAAGCTGGAAACAACCATTTTTTCCCATCAACTTAACCTCCATACTTCAACAGATAGAAAAGCTGTAAGGTTGATTAGGGAAATAATACAAGAACTAAAAACAATGATAAAGTTTTATGGTCCATATGTACCTCCACCTGGAAAGGCCTTAAAAGCATCCCATGAAATCCACAGTCCCTCAGAGATCAGTAAGAGTTGGCTATTGTGATACCTCCTTACAAAAACAGCACACAGTAAAATTGTTTAGCTGAAAAACACAAGTCTCTAATCTCAGTTGTGGTGTTCATAATACCACAGGTGTTATTATGAATCTCATGGATCCAAGGCAGGACCCATCAGTAAGTGCAGAATCCAGGAAGCCCTTGACTGATCCGAATGGTAAGAAAAATACCGGGTTCAATCCAATTCAGCACAGAAACTTCAGGAAATGGGATTTTCTGCAAAATAGGAGACCTGATTTTTAGGCAGCTCCTTTGCAAACAGGAGGGAGAAGAGGCAGATGCTTACTTCAGTGTTCCTGACAGACAGAGGACAGCCCAGAAGTGTCTCATATTATCCTTTGCTAGACCGCTGACTACCCCTAAGGCTGAACAGACGTCCCTGACACTAAGGAGAGGGACTGCCCACAGGCAGGGAAACTGCAGAAGACAAAGCCTTCACACATCTGAGGAGCCAGGGAGAAGAGCAAAGCGCCAAACAAACCTCCTGGGTGCCCCAGCCAGGCTTCAAGCCAAAGTCCAACTTACAGAATTGATATGAAGATACAGGGGAGGGACAGAAGTGGGACATGTCCACCTACATGGTCCTTCCTAATATTCTCCAAGCCAACAGCCCACCACAGCCACTTTCAAGAGAAGATGGAAAGCTGCATTCAGGACACGCTCTGCTTGGTTTGGATGACCAAATTGCTGTGCAGCTTCTGGGTAATAAAGATGACTTCAGGAAGATAAGAGCAGTAAAGTAGCTGTACTCCAGCCTTGCCTTTGAGATTACCAAGTATAAACTCATGCTCCACATGAGCATAAACTCATTTCAGTGGTGGTGATGCCAGCTTTAACGGTGCTGAGTTTCAGCGAGACTCTTTGGACTCACTGTTCCTGAAAACCTTTAAATAAAAAAGGAACTGCCTGTGTTTTCATATGTATAGCAGTATGTCTATAACAGGCCATCAATCCAAAAATTCCTATCATTTGACTGACTTGCACAGCACAGAGCACTGCTTGCACTAGAAGATCCCCGTGCATGCAAAGCTCAGCATCAGCCCCAATACCTTGTTCTCAATTTCACAGACAGCAGAACATGAGGCTAAATTCTGCACTCAGTTCTGCTGTCGTCAACCTTAGGGTGGTACCACAGAAGGGACAATTTAATCAAAACCAGTATTTTCTTACTATAAATAATTAAGATTTTAAACACATTCTGTTCTTTGTCTCTGTATACTGCCCACGGCTGCATGCTTGCATTGCTTCAGTATGTCAGGCTTGTCCTCACTATTTCTGGGAACCTTCAAATCAAAGGAGGTGGAAAATTCAATCCTAGCTTTTTTTTTTTTTTTTTTTTTTTTTTTAAAAAAACTCACACCAAAGGCTTGCTATTCCTGGATGTTGATTTTTTGGGAGGGGAATGCACTATAAATACAGTTTAGGTAGGAAAGCCTGAAACGCATGTTACCGAGAGATGAATCACGCAAATAAAATTGACAGGTTATTCTAGATATCTGGTACCATGTCCAGTAGTAACGGCAGAGACATGTTTCAGCGCAGAGCCACTTGTTATAAGTGTACTTAATAGTAATTTTTAAGATGGGGTGGATATTCCGACTTTTGAAGATACTATATAGCAATTTTAATAGCAGTTGCTAACACAAAAGCCTCAAAGCTATATAATTTGTACCAATAAAGTAAATTGCCTTCAAAGTGGCAGGAAGAAAGTCAAAGGTAAACAAGCCACAACTGTTTGTTATTTTAACATTCCCTCGAAGCAATATAAAATGACTTCTTCAAACCTTTACTACTTCTTAAGTAGTTAATAATTAAGGTCTAAAGGCACTTAAATAGGTCTTACACCATATAATCAGTATTATTTCCATTGTGTTTTCAGTTAGATGAGGCATTAAAGACCTGGCCTTTGCCTGCTGACCAGATAATGCATTTACCTACACAAGTGCAAATCCAGAGTAGCTCCACAGGCTTTATTTAAAATCTTGACTGGAAGAGGAGCCTCAGGACAGTAATTTTTAAACTTCTCTGCTGATTTCTCCCTCACTTCTCATATGCCAATAAAATGGCTACAATTTGCAATATGTAATTTCTCCACTGGGACACACTGATAGGAATAAAAAGTTTAAAAATTAACAGCTGACTTCATCAATGCAATTATTTGATAATGTATGGCAATCTCAGAATACCAGGAGCACTGGTCAATACTAAAAGGGAATATGAATTTAAGGCTAGAAAATATCTCAAAAGCTCAGATTCAGCCTTCAAAGAGATCAGATATACTGGAAATATTACAGAAAGCAGGTCTTGCTGAGGAAGCTTATTCTACTGTCAACCCAGTTATGCTGCAATGGCTTGTTAGTATCAAATTAGGAAATCCAAGTCATTCTTTATGTACAAGTAATTTTTTTTTTCTCCATATATATATATATATACTAGAAAGTGCTGGATTCTACATTTTTCCTCATTTTGTTGGCATTACTGCTGTTTCCCTCTCGCTTACAGTATGTTGGAGTCACTAGCATTTATAAGACTGAATTTGGGGTTATTCTAAAGTGGCAGTAAAATGGATACTTTTGCATCGTAGCAAGCACAGCACGTGCAAGGATTCTCAAGTAAAGAATGAATTCATACTGTACGTCTTTTCCTAGACAAAGTTTCAGAAAACTAAGCTTAATCTCAAAATAACATCACCTATGATGAAATTGAATAATTCTGAACATCTAGAATATTTTAGTGTTTTGTGTTTGCTTCTTACCGTTCTAGAGCCACTGCTGCAAGATGTTCTTAACTGAAGGTCAGACAAGTTTTATACTCGCTAAAGCTGTCCCCCAAAATACACATTCAGGACTGCACATCATTAAAGGATGAAGGTCCAAGGGCTGTCCTTCAAGGCAGAAGTTTATTCCACTGCTGAATTTCATACAAGTTTGATCTTTCAAACTGCACAGCCACCTGAAATTTCCTCCCCACCCCCTCAATAAATCACAGCCAAATTCCGGCCACAACATCTGGACCCAGCTCTTTAATGCCCCAAGTAACGATAAACACTCAGATATGAGAAGGGGGTACAGACCAGTATGTGAACGGGAGGAGGAAGAGGCAGGATACAGAATTCGGAACCAGATTTAGACTTCAAGTTCCTCAGTAGGGTTACATCAGAAACCAATGTCAGCTGGAAGAGACCTCAAGGTCTCTAGTCCAACATTTGCTTGAGTAGGGACTGTCACAACACTTGAGCACGCCCATCCTACCATAACCCTTGGCTGGCTGGACTTGGAGAGAAAAATGAAAATAAAAATCAGCGATAGCACTTTATGTTGGAATAAGCATGGCATAAGAGATTTAGTGACCAGATATGCTTCCATCTTCCTGAAGCTTGTCAACCTTTTTTGGAGATAGCACTAAATTCAAGGAAAGTGTTTTTGCATTAATAATACATTCTCAGTGACTGAGAAGCAAGGCAACTTCCCCTCATTATACCAATAAAACATTCAGCACTTCTGGCTTTTCTTCCTAAATCCTCCAAGTAGCTACATTCAGTAAATTAACCTTACCTATTGAAGGCTGATGGCGGATAAAGCCAGTCTAAATCGGCTTCCAACAGAGGGATGAAGCACAAGAGGAAGAATCACAGCTCAAGAAAAACAATTTTCCAAATTAGAAATGCTATTCCATACTTTCCTGATTTCTCGCTTTGCACATGCTATTAAAAATAGCAAGTAAAACGCCTTACTTCTGAAAGTACACATCCCGACGCACACACAGCCCTCCCTCGGCCGCGTGGTTCAAGGCACACCGCAGTATTGCTCCCTCCACGCTCTGAGAAAACAGCCATCATCTCAAGCCACAAGATCTCTACTGAAACATGACGACACCGTAAATAGTTTAATTCAATCTGAAGGAAAAAAGCCGTAGCTTTCAAAGTTTAGCCTGTATAAATATCGAATCATAAGGTTCATCCAAACCTGGGACCCAGGAGAAGAAATTCAATGAATTAGCGTGATGATTTGTACTCTTCCTGAGTATAAAGAGCACTTAGAAAAAACAGGGAAATAGGAGCTATAAAAAAAGGAAACGTCCTTGTATCACTGACAGGAAAATAGTAAACTCTTTCTTCAATCATTTTAGTATAACAGCTTTATTAAAATCTTTATACTTTGAGTGAAAGCATTAATTATTATGCCCATCAGTAATATTTTTCATTGTCAAATTGCCTTTTACCATCCTAATAAACACCAAGCTTTGCATGTAAAAATTAATCATGTTATCTCATTTATAGGTCAAAAGACACAGACTAAAATAGTTTCTGCAATTCTCCCTAAATAACTAGCTTTTGCATATCAAATTTTATGGCACATTAGAAATGAATGCAATTCAGACAGGATTTGAATAGCTGAGTAGATAGAGAGGGAAAGATAAGAGCAGATAAGAAAAATCTTGCAGTAAGCTAAGCCTTTTGAAAAAACCTGCTTAAAGAAAATCAAGTTTCTTTTTTTAACTTCTGGACTGTAAATGAACTAAGGATGAAACAGTTTTACGCAGGTCATCACTCAAAGTATCCACAGATTACAATTCTAGCCACTATACATACAAATGGTACATCAGAACAACTTACTGCATTAAAAAATCTTTTTAAATTACTCCAGCATTTCATTCAGCCTAAATGCAACTTCCACAGCTCCCACGTAACTCCTGGAACTGGGGTGGAGGAATTTGTCTGCTTCTTGGGTATTTTAATAATAGCCAGATGACTAAGTCCTCCTCCCATTTTTATAACATAACACTAGGGTCCTCTTTCCCCTTTGTTTTAATAATACGGTGGGTTCGTACGTATGAAGGAATACGAGCATGGCCGCCTTTCCCTCCTCATTATGAGGCCCATTAGAGCACAGATGCTTTCTGGGGTACCATGTCTACTTCCCCCAGCATCAGATAGGCTTGGGTCATCCTCTCATCCAGAAGTTGCAGATGCCTGCCCACCGTCTTTCAGCAGCTACCAACCGATGGTTAATAAAGGTATTAGACTGTTATCTGCTCTTCTAGGTGGCAGCACATAGCCAAGGTTTGCTCATTTGCTAGTCCCACACAGCAACCTGAGCTCTTACCGTCTTTGAGCCCTCCTAGGACACAGTCGTATTTGTGTTGTGTTTAATATGATTTCTAATGTAAGAGGAACGGACATTTCACTTGCTTTCTGAAATGCATTAAAGAAAAGCGTGCATGTGGTGCTAGCTTAGTGCCTTACACTCCCCTCCCGCATCTTTCAGCGGAGATTGAGTCTGAGGCACAGGAGCAAAGCAATCTTCACAGCACCCCGCTCCAGCCTCAGGGATAAGGTGTTAAGGTCAGGCAACCAAAGTGTTCCCCTGCTATACAGAAAGCTGGTGCCCATATGGAAACGCACAGCGTGGGGCACGGGGGAGATATTTAAAAAATCAGGCCATTTATTTACATCCCCAAACATGCTTCCCTGTGTCAGGCTTCAGGCAGCCAGTTTGAGAACTGCTGGCCTCAGTAACATGTCCTGGATCTCACACAGCACATCACTGTGAAATGCAGAGAGCAGGCAGCTACCTTCTCTATGGAAAATGAGCTTCTCGGAGAAGCCTCTGACCATCTTGACAGAGATGTAAATGTTCCCAAAGAAAGGAACGGTTTCATAACAAAAGTGACTGTGCCACTACTTGGTTTCCATTACAAAGAAGTAACCAAGACGACTTGTATGACACAGTCTTCACCAAAGTGGTCTGCATTACTTCAACACACAAATGTTTGTAAGTAGGTAATATGTGCTGCAGACTCACCTCTAACAAATACCCAACACGTCAGGAAGACACATGATGAGGTAGGTTTTGACATGAGCATCCCAAACAGCTTCAGGACATGAACTACAGCTGGGATCACTAAGATCTTTTCCTTGATCATTGAAGAAAGCCACAAAGGTGCAAGAGTGCACAGCAATCTCCAGAACTGCATGTTCTCACTTGCCACCCTCTCTCACCTTGTCCACAAAGCCTGTCTGCAATCCTAGCATTCATCGGCTCTTGTTGGGTTTTGATCACAAGTTCTTCAAGGTGAAGATTCTGTCCTTTACAGACATAACAGAGCTGCGCAGAGAAAGCTTGCCCACAACGCTAGGTGGCCAAGGAGGCTTCAGAGCAGCTCCGGTGGGGACAGATGGATGAAACCACCCTGTCCATTCACATATCCACAAAACAGCAGGATGCAGAGAGCTCAGACCTGTTTGCCAGTCCCAGGAAGGGCAACTCTGTGCCCAGGGTAAACTGGATCTTACTATTGTTTTACAGGACCTCACTTCAAAGCCTGAACATTGCGTGTCTATGAACAGCAGCATTGTGGCTTTCCTGCAAAAGCAAAAAGCCTGCTCCCAGCATTTGTGACTGGAGAGAGAACATGACTCAGACAGCACCACTGTGGCAGCATCTGCCTGGGACAGTCGCTCTGCAGAGGTGTCCTCTGCAGACATCTCCTCAAAGCCCTGCTGCTTTGGGACTCTCCAGCAGAAGAGAGCTCTAAGGCCAGATCTCCTGGCTCCTGCCACCCCACCCTCTGAGCAGAAGGATGGTGTTCCTGAGGGAAGACCCACTGCATGGAGGATGTCTCTCCAGCCTGACACTACTATCCAACAGGGCAGGACCATGGCTCAGAGGACTCACAAGAGCACCTCCAGATCTCAATGGGGTAGCCGACAATGTGCTTTAGCTTTGCTGTCCCAGTAGACCAGCTGGCAAGAACAAGTCCTGCTGTATTTCCCAGCTAACAGCATGCATCCTGTGCTGTCAGCAGCCTGCCCCACTCCCAGGTGGTGAAACTTCACCAGGGCCACCAGTGCCCAGCACTGACCTCCAGGGAGAACAGAGAGCACCAAGAACTAGCTGGGCCCTTGCAGAAGGGCCCAGCAGGCAGCATGCCCCTGCCCCCCATGCAACATTGACACATCAAGTTCCCACCCCCCACCTCAGACAAGGTAAAAGTAGTAATATGTCTTTTTCACTGCCAGAAAGGGATTTCCCTGTGTCTTCAGGGCTACAGAAAGGGGTATAGCACCTGTGGAGGAAGGGAGGCCTCCCTGCAGTCCCTCTCCGCTCTGTCCAGAAGCCCAGAGATACGTTCCACATCGTGCAGCTTGACTCTTGCTTTGCTGATTTCTTTCCCAGCCTCTAGTCTGAACATCACTCTGTGACATTCCTTCCCCTGCTAAGAGTCTTTCTGACTGTGACTGAAGAATCTGGCAAATGACCAAGTATTCTTTAACCTCCACATTAACTATTGTTAGCTTTGGCAAAGCCGAGCTCCTGGGATGCCTGGAGTGGTATCGCTTACTGCTGCAGCCTACAGGAACTGCTGTAGTGGCGAGATTCAGAGAACAGAGATCAGGTAGCAGATGCAAAACAGAGTCCTCACCCACAAATGCCCTCCCTTCCCCCATTGCCTTAATGAGCTTTGGGAACAACTACAACTTTTAAGCTTCTCCCTGCTGGAAAAAGTTTGGAGACGGTGAACGTGCAGAACAGAGTAAGTCAAAGAAGCTGAAAGTTAGACCTGGCCAAATGTTACCTTTAGACCACCAAGATGTGTTGGTAACATTGCAGATCCAGAGAGTGCTACAATTATTTATCTTTTAGGAGTCCGGAGGAGATAGAGATCTTCGTCTCTAGCCAGGTTTGACTGTTGGAAGGAGGCACAGGCTGCACCACCATCTCCTCCTCAGCCCACACCAGGACCCTCCTGCTTGCACTCTTACTGCAACAGTCCTAACAACAGTAAAGTCCTTAGTCCTGCACCCCACTGCACAAAAACTAGGATATGTCCTTCTCCCCTCGTTCTCATGAATGAGTCCAACCAGTGCAATCAGTTAATCAGTTACGGCTGCTCTGAGCAGCGCCGGAGATGAGCCTTTAGTCCTTTTTTTTTTTTTTTTTACAGAGGACTGCAGGATTTGCAAAGCATCAGCACCAGCCACATTCAGACAACCAAGTTGTCCTGGGATGGCAAATCCTAGGCAGAAACATCCACAGCAGTCACTAGGGACAGATGAATTCAGGGACCAGAAGGTAGGTTTTCTTAAACAGACTTTATGTTGCTTAATATAGCGCACACTTTTCCCCAGTATCTGCATAACGCTGAGTTTGAAATGTTCTAAGATTTGCACCGAGGAAGTCTGGAGGGGTGGGAGAAGGGCTGCAAGAGGAAGCATTTAAAAACCAAGGGATGACTTCAGAGAAACACCGTATAGAAGCAGTAATCTCTTAACACAGGACTTGCAATGCAGAGGCTTGGTTAGTAATGAAAATAAAATGTAAACAAGTCCTTAGTAAGGCAATGCAGCTGCAAGTCCATCTAGGATTAGTCACAAAAGCTGAAAATGTGAAGGGTTTGGGCTGGCTCGTACCTTCCCTCTGGGAAGACGTCCTGCTTTGTGCCTCACTATACACGTACACAAAATTAGTCTGTTAGATCTGTGCACCATAGGCCTTCTCACGCTACTCCAACATTAAGTGAGTTTCAAGAATTACTTCAGTGCCAATGCAACTGGATCCCTGCCGTTAGCGGACTTCATCTGCCTTCTCATTTTCCCATTGAGATGCCAAAGTTGCTTGTGTATTCTCTTTAAGGTCATCTCTACTTTGGACCTGTCCCATTCTAGTACCTTGATTTCTGCTGGTTTGCTCTGAACAGCCCTTTTTTCTGCACAGATAGACGAAACCCAGAGAGTATTTGTTTCCCACCTCTATCCCATCAAGGAAAATCTCTGGTCAGAGCAAACTGCCGAGAATTTTTTGCAGAAGATAACAGAGCAGTGACTCTTGGGATTGTCTTACCCCCTGATAACCCTTCCACCAAAGCCAAGAGCCTGGGAACATGGACTGCTGCAGAGCCTGTCTTGCAACTAATAAACACAAGTACCAGTGGCCCAAAAGGCTGCCTTGTTCAGCTGCTCATTGCCAACTCAGGCAGCGACTGCATCGTAACAGTCGCTATCAGTTTGCACAAGATAGGAACTGGGTGACCCTCTCTCAGGCGCTCCTCTCACCGCCAGCTAGCTGGACCCTTTTTCTTTTATTTTATTGCAGTTGTTACCTTTCTGCCCCCTGCACAACTCCTCCAGCTACACGAGCTCCATCAGAAGTTCCACGGAGAGCCTTTTGCCTGCTTGTGTAGTGCATGACAAGGCACATAATGTGTTACACTAACCTCAGTGTCTATTTGTTCGCACCAAGACATGTACCAATAGGACACGCAAAAAGGTAAACGTGTCCCATCTCAGGTTAACTGTGAAAACAGCGTGGATAGCCAAAAAAAACCAACCAAGGCTAACATGACTGCTGTGAGCTTTTAATTTAAGTCAAGTCTTTGCAGATACATTTTTTTAAAAAGGTATTTACCTGTCCTCAAGCCCTGGCAATTCTATTGATCACTGCCCACAAGAAACTGTACTTTATAGGACATACTGCCTCCATATGATTGAAATAGCTTCCTTCCTTAATCAGCATATAATCAGATATTCCCACACAGGAGAACTATAGCCCTGATTGACAAGACAGTTACAAAAATAAACCTGAGGTTTAAATATAGCTTGCTTGGCTCCCTGGAAGGTATGTAGTATTGTGTTATACAAGTCTACCATCATTTTCCTTGAATTAATATAGTCCATATTCTCCCACTGCCTTGATCACTATCAATTAAACAGCTACCAGATTTATGTTACACAGGAGAGCTGGCAGCTAAGGTTAGGTGGGAATGGCAACTAGCCTTTCCACTGCATGGACTGACTTGCCATCAATACTTCATTGGCAATTAACATTTACAGATTTTGAGTTCATGTACCAGTTGAATGTGTGATGCCTGATGCAATTGTAGAGGTAGACAGGTAAATAAACGTGCAGGACTACATAGCTATGTATGGAAACAAAATATACACGCCCAACACAAAGGGATATATTTGCGTTAGACATACGTCTCTTTGTATGCAAACACGCAAGCTAGGCAGGTGGTATTTAATGATTTCCTCTTTCTAGGGTGGATAGTTCAATAGCACAATACACAACGCATTTCTCCCAATCTATCGGGATGTTCTGATGTGTTAAATATGCAACGTAATGAGGGCAGAGCTCTATAGCCCCGTTCTTCTCATTTCAGAAGAAAAATTGAGATTTTTTTTTAAAAGCCATTCTAATTATGAAATGCTTTTCATCTCTTACAAACCTCCCCGTCGCCGACTGACTAAAAACCATGGGACAGACCTCATATTTATTATGCAAATCCTTAGCATTAAGAAAACAAATCACCAACTAACATCTGTCTCACCCGAAAGGAAAATAAATAAATAAATAAAACCCACCCTTCACCACACTCCACTACGCAACTGACTGAATACCACCCGCCGGAGCGGGAAGGGAAGCGCCTCCCCGAGCCCGCTTCCCTGCCGGTGCTGCAATGGACCTACCACAGCGGCACGGCACGGCACGGCACGGCACGGCACGGCGCGGCGCGGCGCGGCGCGGCACGGCACGGCTGCTCCCGGCCCCGTGCCGCGCACCCAGCCCGGCCACTGCGGTCCTTTCGCCGCCGCCGCCGCGCCCCCCGCCCCCCCCCCGACCCACCTTTCCCTTCCATCGCGGAGCCTTGCGAGCGCCGGGAAGTTGCCGGGAAGTTGCCGGAAGACGCGCTCCCTCCTCAGCCGAGAGCCCGGCGGGCAGAGCCGGCCGCCGCTGCCTGCTCCGCGGTGGGGACGGCGCCGTCACAGCCTCGGAGCTGCAAGCAAGCAACCACCGGGGGAGACGGCGTGAGCCGCCGAGCCCCCCACACCCCCGCCGCTGGGGGGGGGGGGGGGGGCGGGGAGGAAGCGGCGCGGAGCGCGGCCGCGGGGGGAACGCGTTACCTGGGCGCCGGCGGGAGCTGTCCCTGGCGGAGCGGTGCTGCGGGGGCGAGTGGCTCCGCGGCCCGCCGCGCTGCCTGGCGCCGCCCGCATGCGCGCCCCGCCCGCGCCCCGCCTCCGCGGCCCGCAGCGCGGTACCGCCGGGCCCCCCGGCTGCGGGCTCCGCGGGGCGCGGAGGAGGAGCGCCCGCTCGGCTGAGCTGGCCTGCCCCCGTCCCGCGGGGGGGGGCTGTGCCCCACTGCCCGGGAGCGCTGGGTTACGCAACGTGGGCACGAGCACCCGCTTATTTATTGTGGGAGTCCTGCTGGAGTCCTCCTGCCCGAGCTGGGCACGTAAATCATCTCCTGGGTACACAGAGGTGGCACCTGTGCAGCACGACACAAAACACATCCCGGCTGCTGCACGCACCCCGGCTGATTTCCGCAGGTGACGTGTGCATCGCACATGGTCTGAGGCAAACCCCCAGCCCCCAACACTCACATTGGTCAGGTCAGAGGGATCACCCCACTCGCCCCAGCCTCCCTGTATCATATAAGCCAGACTGAGCCCACGACACCTGCCAACATGGAGAGGATCTCTTAGGAGATGCCCCATCTCAGGTTCAGGCCTTCTCTGGACATGTTGTTTCAAGATTAATTATGCTGATTCATAAGACATCCACCCCATGGCTAGTTTGTGCTTTTCTGCTTTTGCATCCAGCCACTGGATTTTGTTCTCCCTTTGACTGCTTAACAAAATAAGCAGTCCCCTGCTAATGAGAAGTTGATAAAAACATTCATACCAACATCAAGTCGCTTCTTCGGAGAACACAGAGCAGCTCCCTAAGTTTGTCCCTGTAAGGAGGTCTCACCACACTGGAATTATTCCTGTAGCTCTTAAGTTTTTCCAGATTTTTCAACTTTGGTACGATGGGGATGATAAAACCCAGTTTTGTGCTTATTTTTATGATTTGTGTTTGTCGTAGTTTAATCTCAGTTGGCAACTAAGCACCACGCAGCCGCTCGCTCACTCCCCCCACCCGGTGGGATGGGGGAGAGAATTGGAAGAGCACAAGTGAGAAAAAACTCGTGGGTTGAGATAAAAACAGTTTAATAATTGAAATAAAAGAATAATAATAATGTAATAATAATAATAATACACAAAGCAAGTGATGCACAGTGCAATTGCTCACCACCTGCCAACCGATGCCCAGCCAGTCCCCGAGCAGCGGCCCCCCCGGCCAGCTTTCCCCAGTTTATGTACTGAGCATGACGTCCCATGGTATGGAATGTCCCTTTGGCCAGTTTGGCTGTGCCCCCTCCCAGCTTCTTGTGCACCTCCAGCCTTCTCAGTCGGTAGAGCATGGGAAGCTGAAAAGTCCTTGACTTAGTGTAAGCATTACCTAGCAACAACTAAGACATCGGTGTGTTCTCAACTTCGTTCTCATCCTAAATCCAAAACACTGTACCAGCTACTAGAAAGGAAATTAACTCTATCCCTGCCAAAACCAGGACAGTGTTACTGAAAAAGCTGCTCAGGGCATCCACTGTGCCGGGAGCTACACATGTAGAGGATAGGTGGCTCCAGCACTACATTAAGTTTCTAAATACAGGAGCAGTAATTCCTCTCTCCTACTGTTTCTTTATACATCCTGATGTTTATATGCACCTTCTCGCCTGCAGCCCAGTACTGGCAAACCAGTCGGCGGTTACACAGGCTCTCATGCTCCTCATTCAAGCTACTGTAACCCATTCTGCAGGCACTGCCTACAAGCTCCCCCATCCCAAAACGCAACCCTGAATTTGGTTACAGAAGTGAGCGTTGTGCACACGATCCCGCCTTAGTACGCGGTCCAGGAGTTCTGAACACCACCTGCTCCAATCTCAGCTACCACCCCACAAGGCAGCAGGGCACATAAGTTAGTGATGGCATATTAGTGCAAAAACATGCCCCTGAAAAATCAACTAGAAAGAGCCCAGATGGATGAAGACCCACCATGTAAAATTCACATAGTAAATGGGTTAGGAGCCAAAGTCCTACATTATCATGAAGAATAACATTAGTTCTATTTCAGGACTCAATAGTCAGGTATCGTAGGTGAACTTTGAGTCAAAATGCACCGTAGACAACTGACAAAGCAGACTTAGACTTTATGATCCGACTAGAAGATCAAATTAAATTTCTATTGTTTCTTCTGCTTCTTTCATCAACTGGTGGGATCCTATTTCCCCATTGCTGTGTCTTTACCCACCGCCAATGCCAGACTGACCAGACTACACTTCTGGGGTCAACCTGTGTGCTTTTTCTGAAAAAGCAATGAAACAAGAGCTCTTTCAAGGCCTATTAGTCCTTACTAACATTCCAAAGTGCAATCAGAATATACATCAGAGTGCTCAATAACTCCTCAGCCAGTTCTTTTAAAACTCCTGGACTCAAGTTATCAACTCCCACAGATTAAAACCAGGCAAGGTCTCAGAGGACATTACGGTTCCTGGCATGTAAGTTCAAGAACTTTCAACAGGAAGAAGCAAGGGCAAAGAAACACCCTAACTTTTAAGGTACAGCCGGGCTAGTTATCAAGAACATAATCTGAGGCACCATTTGTACTATCAGGCACTGGACCAAGGAACCAAGAGACTCCTTTCAAAGTTGCACACTCCCCGGAAAGCTGACAGCCATCAATAATTCAGCTTCACAGGAGAAGCTGGGGAACAGTTCCTAGCTGCAGGCATCAGGCTAAGCCCCACTGCCAAGGGAATACATGAAGACCAAGTTTCTCAAACAGAGGAGATCTATTTTTCCGATGTCCTGAAAGGGACAGCCATAACATGCTCCCCATTAGCAAAGGTAGGTTGCTTTCTTCTAGGTTTTTTTTTTTTTTCCTCAACAGAGGACTGAATTAGGAGTTCAGAGTGCTCACCCTTGGGGAGCAAGGCAAAAGAAACACTTCTGTTAATTTTTGTTTTGCTTTTAAGCTCTGAAGCATTTCTTCCTTTGAGGTAACAGCAGGTAGGAACAGAGCTCAAGCAAAACACCCAAACCCTCCAATCCATACATGTATTTTCAATCACAGTTTATCAGATCTCTTTCTGGGTCATATCTGGGACATCACAATCTCCCTTCATGTGATGGTTCATGAAACCATCACAAGGTCTTAAGATCCATGTTCTTAAAATACGAAGCCAGCTTGAAGAGAGAAGCCCCTCCCTATGCATGACATAGATGAAGCCCTTTCAAGGCTTCGCTCCTCAGTACAAAGCAGAAAATTCAAGGGAACAAATCCAGTGGATGTTTCCCCTCCCCTTCCAATCACAGGTCACCTTTCAAACTACTTATCAGTAGAAAGGAATATAATATTGCCGGTGCTGTACTCTACATTTCAGCTGTGCATCCTGCATTAAAGTATCAAGCAAGCTGGATCAGCTTGAGTCAGATCACTGTTGCTCCTCTAGCCCCTCAGGAAAGTCAGATCTGTGTCTACTGTGGCTTTGCAAGTAACAAGCATCAAATAAAGATACACACATTAATGGCATCTCAGTAGTACATCAAGTTGTTCCCCAAACCACAGTAAGACAAAACATTGCAGCACTCAGGAAATGCAAATGTGCTGAGCCTGGACTCCTTCCCATCCACACCTTCCGAGCCAGAGTGGAAGGAGAGCTTCTGAAGCACCACTCCCCTTGTACCATGTCCACAGGGTTGCCAGCAGCGCTTCCCTCACTTGTCAGCTGTTTTCCTCACATGTTCAAGCCTTTGGAGTAAGCTGGAATCATGGTAAAAATAAGGAGGTGGCTCAGTCCAAGTACAAACCACCCTGTGCGGACCCTCTTCTTCATAATGCTTCAGCGTGTCCTTGGCTCCTGTCATGGCAGGGAGATCACCATTTATGAAAGGCAGTTATTCACCCTTGATGTTAGTCCTGAGTGGTTTCCGAGGGGCTGCCAGCGCAGGTCGTCTTCAGGGCCACCTGTGCCATTGTTTTATCAGCAGGGCTCTTGGCCAGCATGCACAACTGGAGACCTGCCCACCCCACCACACCAACTTGCTTTGTTAACAGCAGGCCCTAGAGCTAGCCCCTCTCCCCAGCAGGAACAGGACAGGGTGTAGGGAGGTATCATGGTTTAACCCCAGCCAACAACTAAGCCCCACACAGCCACTCGCTCGCTTACTCCCTCCCCCCACAGTGGGATGGGGGAGAGAATCAGAAGGGTGAAAGTGAGAAAACTCATGGATTGAGATAAAGACAGTTTAATAGGGAAAGCAAAAGCTGTGCACGCAAGCAAAGCAAAACAAGGAATTCATTCACTCTTTCCCATCGGCAGGCAGGTGTTCAGCCATCTCCAGGAAAGCAGGGCTCCATCACGCGTAACAGTTACTTGGGAAGACAAATGCCATCACTCCAAACATCCCCCTCTTCCTTCTTCTTCCCCCAGCTTTACATGCTGAGCATGACGCCATATGGTGTGGAATATCCCTTTGGTCAGTTGGGGTCGGCTGTCCCAGCTGTGTCCCCTCCCAGCTTCTTGTGCACCCCCAGCCTGCTCGCTGGTGGGGTGGGGTGAGAGGCAGAAAAGGCCTTGACCCTGTGTAAGCACTGCTCAGCAGTAAAGAAAACATCCCTGTGTTATCAACACTGTTTTCAGCACAAATCCAAAACAGAGCCCCATACTAGCTACTATGAAGAAAATTAAATCTATCCCAGCCAAAAGCAGCACAGGAGGTAAGGCTTCTACTTGGCAGAGAAGAGCGCAGCCTGGACAGATGAGAGGGAACAGCAAGGACTCAGCTTGGCTGCTCTCAGATGGTGCTCCAGACAGAGACGGAAATATCACCCAGGCCTCCAGCCCCTGAGGAACCTGCTGCTTCCCCCATTGATGGTGGATGCTGGGCAGAGCCCACTGCCTGCTGCAGTCTGCAGTGCTGCCTGCCCCCTTTCTGCACCCTGCCTCTGGAAGCAGCTGAACACAGACATGATAAAGCCAAGTGGCTATTTTGGCATTGCTGCAGACATTAAGCCCACGTAATGATCATACATGGTCTCCCAGCTGCTGCTTCTCCTGCCCATCTGCTACCCTGGCACAGTGCCTCCTTCTCTAGAGAGAACCTCCATTCATGGGGGCAGAGGCACCAGCCAGCCTGCAAGGTCATGCATGTAGCCATGCACATGCTGCCATGTCCTTATGGGGCACTTCTACGTGAGCCTGGATGTGCCAGGAGGGAGCAATCCCACCAGCAGTGGGGTTTCATCTGCTCAGTGCCAGTTTCTGGTGATGACCATCCAAAACAGCAACAAACCCAGGCACAGAGGCACTATTTCAAGGGCCAGGGAACCTAGCTTCTGTACCAAGCTCTACACAAAACTGGCCACAAGCCAGCTTCAGTTCTTCACGTCGATTTCCAGGGAGCGTGAATCTAGGTGCCAACGTCTCAGCCTGTTCCCAAACTGCCCAGAAGCCAACTTCAGTGCCCAGATCAGAAGACTTCCTGGCTAGAGACAGAGCTGCTCTCACTGCAGGTCACGGAAAGGCGCTTGTCCTGCCCAGAGCTTAAAGACAATGTTCCTTAAAGACAACAAACAGCTCAATCAAAAAGGAGCTGCACTGAGTTCTGACCAGGGGGGAGGAATAACTACTAACCTTGATGTTCAGTGCGGGTCTAACCTTGCAACCAGCTGCAATGGGGAGCAGGACTCAGCCAAGTGCTTCTGGAAGTCCTTTTTTGGTCTCTGAAGCATCTATTCCCAAAAACCAATGGGCATCATCAGCTGACTGCCATCGTTAGCCAGCAGAACAGATTCCTTTAGGACAGAAAACAAAACAGCTCTGTACCACACCATCCTCAGAAGATGTCCACATGCCATGAGCTGTGCTCAGATAAGCACAAGCCAAAGCAGCAGATTCCAAGAAAGTAGGCCATGATGCAGCAGCAGCAGGAAGGACCTCTAACACTACCAAAAAAGGAAAGAACACAGTGGGGGGAAAAGGGGATTATAAACAGAGACTGGAAGTTTTTAATAATATAGGTAGGGTAAAATACAAAGAACATTCTACAAGCTGTAATCCGTCACCCTGAGGATGATGTACATAGCTTCTGATTATGAACAAGAAAAAGAATAACTACTACATCATCAGCTGATGTCACTTCCTTACATCATCCAAGTAGTTGCTAGAAGCATAGCATAAGTGCATTAGGAGCTGGTGTGTGGAATAAAGACCAAAGCAAACCACAACATTTGAGTAAGCACAGTCAGTTTAATTACATAAAATTATTGGTCAAATGTTGTTGAGATTAATCAGCCAGTATTACATTAATAAAGGAAAAAGCACTAACAAAGTCACAAAAGTACCAAAACAAGGGATTAGTTTTGCAATTACTTGCAACTAAGTCAAAAATTACTATGGAAGAAAATAATGGATGGAGGTAACCATCCCTGTATTGACTCAGAGGAAGGTCCTTCTGAGCACCAGCATTGGGCTGGTAGAGTACCACCAGCTTTCTTCTGCTACTATTCTTCATAAACATCCATATATACCCATTAACATTAACAAGAGTCTTGATGTTGACTTTAATGGTAGTTGGATCTGATTCAAACAGCTCAACTCCCAGTTTTAGTTTTCTGTGAGGCACTGAGCACCCTGAGCTCCTCAAAGTCTAGGGAAGCTGGAGGTTGTTCTCAGTCCTTGCAGCATGATGCTCTGTGTTTTCAGGGCTAGCTCTCAGACCCTCCGAGCCCATCACAGACTTCTAGTTAATCAGTTTAGTACATAACTTTGTCACCTCCTCTACCAGGTGGGGACAGGGAGGAAGGTGTCTGAAGTCAGGTTGTTATACCATTATAAAAGCTTAAGACTCATGTAAAAAGAGAAAATATTAAAATAAGCTACTGAATGGAGCTACTTAAGCATTAGCCCCTTTTTTACTTCATTAAAGAGGCTAACTACATGCATTTGGAATGCTTTACACAAGGAAAAAAAAAACTTTACAGGGCAGAGGCAGGAAGGAGCTTCCCGCTGGCAGCTCAGCCCTCCGAAGAGCCAGGTGCTCAATAAAGAATGAACTATTTATCTTAAAATCCTATTTGCCTACGCCTATATCCTACAATAAAAAACTATTAGCTCATCGCTACTCTACAGCCAACAGGGCTGAGCAACATTCATATTGTTTATCTGCTATTACAAGAAATCACAGCAGACTGACCTCTGCCGAGGTCCAAATCCCCAGAGGCAATTTCTTTGCCTTATTCTACCACATAAGAGCCATTTCTAGAGCACTGGACTCTGCCCTTAGACCCTGCAGTCCTGTGAGATGCCCACTAAGAAGGCTATTCAATGCTAGCTGACACCCAGCAAAATCCTAAGCATGTGCCAGGCTGCTCCAGTGTCCCTGAGGTAGGGGACAGGCAGAGCCTTGGGCAAAGAGTCATCCCCTATCCAGTTCCAACACTTTTTCCACTTGTCTGTGTTTACACTGTTCATTTTAATCCTATGTTTCCCAGAATATTAGAAAATAACAAATGCAGTAAAACCTGCAGAGCCAAGACCATTAACATCAGCGCATTCGTAGTGCAGCTTTCCCAGCCTCAGGGAATCAGAACTTTCTGTGATAATTCAAGCTGAAACTCAGAGTTTGTCCAAATACAAGTCAGTGCTGCTTGATACCAGCACCACTGACAGCCATTGGACTGGACCAGTTCAGTGCTTGAGTTCCTCTTGGCAGATATCATGAAAAAAATATCGAGAACAGAAGTGAAATTCAAATAAAAGTGAGATATGTTATAGAAAATAAGGGGAAGAGGAGTGAAGAAGGAAGAACAACAAAAGCAGAGGGCAATCCTAACTGAACTAGCTCATTCTCAGCTGTAAAGATGGGAAGACCAACCCTTATATGTGAAGTTATTTATCTCCACATTAGGTGGTTACATCAGACAGCGACACAACCCTTAAGCACTTGAATAGCTGCGGTAAAGGCAAAAAAATATTGACATGCTTAACCTGAAGTACAAACGCATGCATTTTGCTGGGAGAAATTGAGAAAAAAGCTGGCTCAGTTCTCCCCCAAAAATCAAATCCACATGAACAGACAGCATCCACAGAGCACCTTCATTCCCGACATGAAAGGCTGCAAGCTAAGGAAACAGCTCTTCATGCTTGTAGGAGAAACTTGATCCCTGAAGTGAATACTGTAAGTTCTACCTTGCCTGGGTGAAGCCTGACCCCTAAAGCCATTTTAACCCACACCAGCTTCCAGCAGCTCTGTAGTACAGAGAGATGCTGCTGCTGCTTTCTACTCCAGAGTCT
The DNA here is from genome assembly GCF_965638725.1 of Aptenodytes patagonicus. Taxonomy (NCBI): domain Eukaryota; kingdom Metazoa; phylum Chordata; class Aves; order Sphenisciformes; family Spheniscidae; genus Aptenodytes; species Aptenodytes patagonicus. Next base: position 10,187,048 of record NC_134954.1, on the reverse strand, counting down.
TTTAAGTGGGATATAAGCTATGCAGTGAGAATACTAACCCTTGTTGCAACCTAGATTGAGCTGCAAGGGTGACAATTCCCTTGGAAGCAGAGGGGTCTGGCACCAACAGGAAAGCACCAGTCAGGCCCAGAATACGCACGATGGCTCTAATTTAAAGCTCAGGGGACTCTGGTTTCCAACCAGCACAGCATCCAAAAACGGACTTGACCTGCCACCTGTCCCAAATCTGCTGGACACTAGGCACAGGCAGTCTTCAATGGCTTATTTAATAAGCCTGCCAAGATACTGCCTGCCTCTGCTCTTCTCTGCTGAGGTTTTGCTTATAGAAAAGCTTGGTTGGTTTGTTTGCTTTAGTTATATACATAAGTAGCAATTTCTTTAAGCCTTGCTTTCCTTGATTGATGCGATCTCATTGAATCCATCCCAGAAGTTTGGGCTGCAACCAACCCAAACAGTGTGAAAATCAGCATGCCTAACCCTGAAAGGATGAACACCATTTGGAGGCTCTTGCTTGCTCCCCTCCCCCCTTGGCAGCTGTGGCCACAGCATGGCCAAGAAGTGCAGGGGAGTTCAGCTGCATCACCCATCTGCACAACCAAACCACACAACTTCAACCCAAGACTTGCAAAGTATGACTGCTTAGAAGGAGCTCAGCTCTACTTGGTGAGTACAACTCTCCTTCTTGCCATAGGTGGAGCAGACATAGCAACCTATAGTATTTTCTAAACATTGCAGTGGCATCGTCCAAGTGACAGTTAAATATAAATGTAGAAAATAGTGGAGATTCAAAGAAGAATCTGGGATTACACTCAGTGTAGCCAGCAAGTTACTTAAATCCTGTTCAGTCTACAGCAGTTCTCCATCTCTGCTCTTGTTGCACACCTTTCAGCAAAAGATGAAGCAAGACCAAGATCGTGGGCAGCATTTGCAACCTGCTGCTAGTTAGATGTTCAAATAGACTGCAGCAAGCGTAGCACTGCGTTGGAAGAACCACATGATCCTGTGCAGATTCTTCCTTTATTCTACAAAGTCCAACACATGTTAAGTATAAAAGGTTGTTTTTCCCATCGTGGAGAGCCGTCCAGGTTGCGTTTCAGAGGTCTTTTCAAGAACCAAGCCCCGAAAGCACCCAACTTACCACCTAGAAGGGACCAGAAAGACTCGTGTTTCTCTGCCTATCTTCCAGCCTTGCCCTTGAGGATCCTGCTGTGGCCCAGAAGCCCTGGAATAGCAGAGCTTTCTAGCTGTGTCAGTGCTGCACACATCTGCCACACAGACCAGAGCTGGCCATGACAGCCAGCTGAGAGGATATGTCAAGGAGCATAGTCCTGCCACTACCCATTCCAGCCATGCCCAAAGCTGATCTCCATGTGCTTCAGGAGGGTCAGAATGGATCACCATTGCCCTTTCCCTTCAAAGCCCTTTCCCAGGTTCTCACTTTACACTGCATGTAAAATTAGTCTTTCCTCCCCTGCATTTCTAGAACCTTTTTCTTAGCTGACTGATGTGGCAAAAGAGTATTTCTGTTTCTTAGTTAAAGTGGTTATCTTTCAAAACTAAAATACCAGAACCAAGCAGCAGTTTTAGCAAACAGTGCTAAGAGGCCATTCCTCTCTTGTCAGAGGAGCAGCTGCGCAGATAATGAATGGTGGGAAGAACACAGCTCCTTGGGCAGCTTTACAGTAATTGCTGCATTAGTGGTTGGCTTTGCAGAAACACCAATTCCAAGAAATATTTTCCTGAGCTAGGGAAAGCACCACTATAAGCAACATTCAGCATAGACAGGAGGAGCCCGAGATCACTCCCATGAAGGGGGGGAAAAAAAACTGTGTCAATAATGGAAAAGATGCCAGGGAGGGTTTGTGTGGTGTGGGAGAGGGACCTTTGCACAGCAGTGTGCATTAAAATAGCTGTGACCTAAGAATCCAGCGACATATCCAAGGCAAGTGACATGCAGGTTGAGGGCCTGATGGCAATGTCCATTGTCACTGGAAAGGCAGGGAGCGGGAATGGACTGGAGATGAGGGGAAAGTAAAGAGCTCTGCTCTAGACTGATTGAAGCAGATTGTGCAGATCTGCAGAGAGATCTTCAGGATAGACCTGTCTCCTCCTGTTCTCAGCCTGAGGAGAGGTGACAAGGCATCTACAAAGACAGTTTACTGCTCGGATGAGATCAGTCAAATAAGATGTAGAGGGAAGAGAGAAAGGGCCCAAGGACAGAGTGATATGGGACACTTGCACAAATTTAAACTAGAAAAGGCCAAAGGGAAGAACAGCATCCTCCAAGGGACTTTGTGGAAAACAGTCTAGGGAGGGAAGGGAAGAGCAGAGGAGGAATGTCACAGGTGATAAGAGTAAGGACATCAGAGGAAAGAACGGCTGACTGATGAAGGCACTTTGCAGTCAAGGTGCAGAGAGGGGCTGTATTTAGAGAAACATGTGGGGGCTTGAATAGCAAGTTTGTTTTGTTAAGGAAGAGCTGCCAGAAGAGAGGGTGGGCTGAAGGGGAAGAATAACAGCATAGATAGGAATAGATACAGGGAGTCTGGGAGATGGGAGAAGGTGCCTGTGCTCACATCCAGGAGACAAGGACAAGAAAGGAGAGCACATCATCTTGCATTTCTTTTATAAACTTAAAATAAGTAGAAGAGATTTTGGTCAGAAAAAGAAATGAAGGCAGAGGAGGAAGGTTTGGACTGACTCAAGGTGGCAGGAAGCCAGTTGTGACTGAATCCCATGCCAACAAGAAAGCTAGAGAAGGAAAACTATTTAGTCAGCAAGGTGGCAAAACTGGAAAAGTTTAGCACAATCAGCATGGCAATAGGGTTTGAGACCCTTCAAGTAACAGGAGCTGAGGAAGCCAAGGCTGGAGTGGGATGAGAAGGCAAGAGGTTCAGGTGACAGGGAACCAGCCATAGCAATCAAAAGGACAGACAGCAAGGAAACAAGATGCAATGTCAAGGCTGAGAGCAGCAGAAACACCAAGTGATGGGATGTGCAGCCAACTGGTAGCAGCAAAAAAAAAAAGCCAGTAGCAACAGCAGGCGGGAAAAGCAATGGGGTTGTTTTCCAGTGGGAAGATGTTTTCCTGCCAGCACTAGGAAAGCACCAACTGGTAAACAGCTCCAAAATAAAAGCATTTGCTGGAAACACTTACTGCTTGATCCTGAAAATTCCCCATGCCATGAATATCTAAGCAACAAAATTACATCCTCAGCGCAGTGCTCAGGGTGCCACCTCTAAGGGGACAGCACCAGGTAGGCATCATGTTGAACTGAGACACCCTGGACCAGCGTGTGCAGACTCCTTCCCAAGGCAGCCCTCCAGTCTGCGAGCTCCAGCTAAGCCATCTCCCCGTTCCCCGGCTGGAGCCCTCCTACACGCACAAAGCACTGCAATTCTGGCATCTGCACACAGACACGAGCCATGTTTGCCACATGGAGGAAAGCTCTCAGCTCCCTGCCCAGCACCCAGGCTTGCCATTGCCACCTGCTATTCCTCTCCTTCCCGCAGCACCCATTCTCTCCCTTAGTTTTTTTTTCATTCCTCCTTCCCCTGCTTTCAGCATCTTCTCACTTCTGCTCATCCCTGCGCTAGGATGAGCCTCCTTCCCCAGATGTGGCTGAGCATTTGCTCTGTCTCGCAGCTGCCCCATGCTTCCTCCAGCGTCACAATCTCGGAGGGGAATCATCACCTCAGCTGTAAGTGCTCAGCCCCTTGGCAGTGACCATTAAAATCCATCATTAAATATCAGCAGCCTCCCGAGGCCGCACGTGGTTGTGTATGAACCTCTGCCCTCTCCTGGCTGGAACAAGAAATGTCGAGCTCGGTTTTTTGCCCATCCGCTGCACTGTATGCAGCATGAGCACTTCCCTGAAGTTAATATTTAGACTCTAGGCTTATTTTAACAGTCCTTGCAAAGTTGCGGGTCTGCACAGGATACATGTTTTATACTGCTAAGCATATTAGCATTGCTCAAACGCCTTTCCAATAGATCACCTACATGCACTGTGGTAAAAGCCCTACATAAATTGTGACACTCAGCTATGCATGGAGCTGCCCTATTTGCACCCGTTATCCTCTAGCCTGTATCTTGCAGCATGCATCCCAAATCCTAAGGCACTACCAATCATCCCTGAATAAGACACTGCTTAGCTACTAGGGTCAGGTTCATAGAGTACATGGAGAGAGTTGCCTTTTTATATTCCCTTTAGCAGTTCTTATTCCCACGTGCAGATGCTTAGGTGGGTCTCACAGTAAGGTCTTCATGCATTTGAGGTTTGGGGAAGCTGGGGAAGCTGGATACATTAGGTACCAGTTTTTCTGCAGGACCTGGTGCTCCAGGTGCCAGGCAGTCTAAATCACTGCCTTTTGGACCAAATTAGATAACATGAACACAGCCCCCCTTTAGGCACTTCTACAAACACATGTCCAAGCAGCTTCATTCCCAGACCACACTGGGGGAGCCTTTGCCGGAGATGGGATCAGGGCATGGATCACTTCACCCAGCCCTCCCATAGCAGTAGGCAAGGAGTCCTGCCTCTATCTGACAGGCAGGTTAACACCATCTGTTCTTCTTACTGGACTGGATCATTCTCTTTGCCATCCCAATTTGTTTAGATTGGCATCATTTATCAGTCCCCTCACACACACACACTTTGTGAGAATTCAGAGAAAACAAATGAAGGAGTCTGTGTCACCCCAAGCTGCTCAATAACTGACTTCTCACCTACAAACAGTGAGAAACAACAGGAGACTCCAGCTGCAATGCCAGTGGCAACCCAGCATTACCACACATATATTTATTTAAATGCATTACAGATATTGCCACAAACAAGGAGTTCCAAGTACTACAGATGCGCAAGGGGACAGTTGCCCATTATTTCTGCCTGATCCTGGCCTTGCAATCCCCATCCTGATTAAATTACTGCGGGGAGGATTATCAGCAAGATAATCAGATGCAGTGTCTAATCTGGATAACCCAGCATTACTGGGCCTCACAACACAGGAATTCACTGACCACCCAGACAGGGCATTCCAGAGCATTACATCTCATTTCCACCACTTAAAGGATTCGAACATCCAAGAGACTTGTGCAGAGGGGAAAGCTAAGGAACATATTCACAATTTCAGTCAAATGCAATAATTTGCTTAACTGCTGTGGTTCTGAGAGCCCGCAGATCCAGCACAACCAGGATTTCAAAGCAATCACTTGTCTGAGTGTCTCATTGTGTATTTAGAGGCTCCAGAATGTACACTTTTTTTTAAATAAAGCCTCAAGATCTCAACCCATCTGTCAGGAACAGGTAGGTGCAGCTTCATCTGTTTCAAAGCAATGGCATAGTCCAAATAGCTCTTTTTGGTCTGGATACCTCCCTTGACCCTCCTCCAAGCTTTCCATTTCCTTGGCCTTAGCCTTGCCAAACATGTGTGATTGCAGGTGGCCGTGAGGCCTCCTGAGAGGGAGACCCTGAGAAGACCCTTGGTAGGGACAAGATCTGGAAGTAAGGATTATCTTGCACTTGGAGGACTTCAATATCACAACAAAGGCAAGAAATTTTGACAATTCTTATCACCTGCATGTAAGTGCTCACACCCACTCTTGCTTCCCCTCAGCTGAGACTTTCTCCCCCATGTTTCTACAAGTTTGTCATTCTGGAACAAAAGGTAGCAGCTCAGTGATGCTCTGAAAAGAAGGTCCAGCTTTGGGCATCTGAACCTTGGCTAGCTGCTGCATCGCACAGCAAGCACGGTTTTGTTCAGCAACAAAATGGCCTGGATAGGGCACAAAGACAGAAAATGCACCTGATCTTTCACCAAGTCTTCCATTGTTCCCAGACAGCATGAGGAGGTATTTTAAAATCTCTTCTGCAGACCTACACAGCCTGAACTCCTGTTCTGCTCAAAAAAATGAATCACTTCGAGGCTTTCATCACCTTATCAAAGTCCCTAGGGGCCCTGCCTGCCCTCCCATGAAGAGTTTGATCTCCTTTTAGGAAGAGGATAAAGCTGTCCTCGAGCAAAGCTGCTTTTCAGTGAAGTATTGTGCTGTTTTTGTGAGAACATCAGACATCTCCAGGTGTCCCTCAAACATGTATCTATCAATAGTTGCAGCTCAGATTTTTTCCAAGCAGCTCACAGAAAATAGACTATAGGCATCTGACTTCTGTGAATCACATTTCTAACGTGCCCTTCAAACAGAAGAGATGTCTAGATCACATTTCTGATACTGCATAACTACGTGGGTCCAGCTTATCTCCAATTACAAGGAGAAACAGGGAGAAGAAGACTGGGAAGGAAGAAGTTGAGCTGAGAACCAATGAAAATGTTGCTGGCTGCCATCAGTTCATACTCACTGCCAAAAGCAAGGTCATGCAATACTATCTTTCTGCATTGTTAAAGATCTCAAAGGTAAAATGGCACTATCATGTCAAGAACATAAATGGCTGCTTGAAACAATCTTATCTCCCACCAGAGATGATGGCTTGTTACCCAAGATAACCAAATCCTTCAGCAATTATGAAAATCCACAAGATCTGGAGCATCGCTGCTGATTTAGCCCATCTCCATATGGAAATCAACAGCCCTCATTTACTAAACATCAGGGATGGGAAACAGGAACAGCAGCTGGCTGGAGTCAGACGCTGAGAAGCGAGCCATTCACATTTATAGTAAGACTGTTCATCATGCATTTATACGTATCAGGTAAAACAAGAGCAGATAAAAAAAACACCCATCCCATTAGATTTTCAGATTCATCCAGAGGTTGGAATCCAGAAAAGAGAAACTCCCATTCTACCACCAGTAACGGAAACCAGTAGGTAAAAGAAATATCCATAAGGAAGACTAAAAATTCACCAAAAAAAAAAATGTCTAGAGGCAGTGGCTAGAGCCTCATAGGAGGAAGGGTACAGAAGAAAGAAGGTGGTGGCTTTTCTTTTCGTACTCTACCTTTAAAACTTTGAAGTTGAGAACTCCGACTTCGGCCCATTTCCACTGAAGTGCTAATCAGTCTATGCAGAGAGCAATGACAATGCACCTACCACCTCTGGCTTAGAGACCTGCCTGAAATTCTTATTTCAGGACCGACAGAACCAGCCTCTCCAGCACTTGGCGGATTTACTTCTTTGGAGTTTTGTTTGCATTTTTAATAAGTCACATACCCATAGGGAAGCTCTCCCTTGGGTCCACACCCTCAAGACAGCTCACATGAAGGCTTCACTAAGAAATCAGGCAGCAACTGCTCTCATCTCCATTGTCTAGGGTCAGCGGAGATGGATAGTATAATCATACCCCTTAGCTATGCCCATAGGCAAGCAGGGCTGTAACAACATATCAATGGGATAGAAATTGTGGTCTCAACAATACTCCTTCTCAAGAGCAGGATATTGCTTTTCCAGGCTATATTTCTTACTTTAGAAAGGTAGAGAAATGAGGTGGTGCAGCATAGTGAGGAATTATGACCTTTAAAACACAATAAGCCAAAAATCAGGCTGCACTGGGTAAGCACTCACTGGTGGTGGTACACTGGAGAGCATATTGGTGCACAGTTTCTGCTTTTAACAAGCTGGAAACTTTGTGGAGGCAATAAAGACTTTGAGAACACAGCCTGGGACACTCATGTATTAACATTAAAAAAAGTACACCTGTGCTCTGCTGATGACTCTCACACTGTTTGGGTCAGTGAAGTCACTACTGCAAGCATTTCAGGCAGGGATAATCCAAAAGCAACATGCAGACAACACACTCCTCAGGTAAGGAGCTAACCAAGCTACTGAATTTGCTTGATCAAGAGAGCTCAGCTGTCCTCCCAGCTGGGGCAACCTCCTGGCTTCACAGCAGTCACCCTGCAAGGCTAACAGTGCTGCAGCCCAATGCACCCAGCGATAGCAGAAACACGGCTCTTCTGACATACCTGCACCCGAACTGTGTTCAGGTGAGCACCCCATAGGACAGATACAAAGCACATGGACTACAAGGCTCAGCAGGTTTATGGTCCCTCAACCCACAGTGTAAAAGAATGCACCCATCCTAGCAATTTGTCACATAAGCCAAGGACACGTTTCACCTTCCCTCCCATGACACCTCACAAGGGTTTACGACCACTGATAAATACCTGCTGGTGTCCACCTTACTAGTGATAATAGTAAAGAAAGCTGACCGCGTGGCAGGATACACCCTTTCTTTATAGTCTGACCACATATTTCCCTGCAGATGTGTGTGTGCAGGCGCTGCTGGCTGAGGCAGCGTTACCACGCAAAGAACCAACAGCTTCAGAGGACTTGAGCCTAGCAGCATTTCCAAGGCTCCTTGCCTTCAAGATCAAGCAGATCTCTCCTACTCAGCTCTTCCCAAACCAAACTCCTCCAGACAGCACATCTGCAAGGCAGTCACGCTAACAACTTCTCCTCATTTTTTTACCTTGATCCTTTCCTAGGGAAAGAGCAGGCAGCAGGACACTTGCTGCTTCAAATGCCCATAACATTGCCTCAGGGTCTTTAGGCACCCCAGGTCTGGGCATACACAAGGAAACCCTGGCCTTTCATCTTACTCAGCTCCCAAGTTTGCTTGCAGCTTTGCTGTTATCTCTAGATGACAAGAAGAAATGGAAAGATGAGAAAGAATGCACACATCCTCTGAAATGAGGGATCACCATTTCACAGCTCAGGATCTATCCCCCTCCTGACCACAGGTTCTGCCCAAAGCTCCTCAAGGGGCTAGACCCAGGATGCAGAGCTGCTTCCTACTTTATGCACAGATTCATACTAGTCCTATGTAAAGTCTCCCTTACTTCTCATTCCATCACAGATCTTCCTCTGACTGCAGTCCCCATCCAGTCATCCCTCAGAGCACAGAGACCCATCATTATGACCTTCCTAGTGGCCTCCTTTCCTCCTTTATAGCCTTGCTCTGCCAAATGGCTGCTAACGCACACCCCCCTCACCTGGGCTGCTGCTGTACCCAGCCTTGCTGAGCAGTCAATTAGCTGTGCTGCGGCCAGCTCGTAAGTATAAGCCTTCCCAGGCACAGCAACAGCCAGGTGTGCCACGAAGGTCAGCGTTACTGTGCAGAAAGAAATGAGAAAACTAAGTTCTTTTTCTCCTTCTCCTATTCCGCTTTTCTGTGTATTAGAGGGGGAAGGAGGTCAGTACTGCTGTGAAGCTCAGTCATCACTGCAATTACTCCAGCTTGCAGATGGAGTAAGAAAGTGATCCCAGACCCTCAGGGCCTGCCTGTCATAACAGTGGTCTCCCTCCATATGTCAGATGTGTGTTCAGAGCAAATGAACTGGCTTTTAGCATGAGCAAATTCCAGGTCCAGGCACTGGCCACCCTGAGGACACGCAGCTCCTGTTAATCTGGTGCGAGCAGCAGGTGCTCAGCTACTTGAGCAATCGGGTCCAGCTTCAGGCTGAGCAGCTGGTTAGTGGATAACAACGTTGGAGAGGGCATGGGGGTGCCCAGGAACTACGCAGAAGGATGTAACACCCATGCACTAGTTCTGCTCAAGAGCTGAGTCAGGGACACGTGTGCCTGCTTTGGCCTGCATCAGGATAGGGATCGGTAGGCTCTAAGCAGATGAGGGGGGCAGAACCCAGCTAGCTGTGTCCTGATGTGCTCGGAGATAGCCCGGGATAGCCCACCTGCCCTCGAGTGTGTGGGCAACACACATCCATCCCAAGAAGAGAGGTGCTCTTTCCTTAATTTTGGCTGGTACTACCCTGTGCAGTTTCAGCAACTGTTTTTTTCATAAGATATGCAAACCACAGGAAAACAACAGGAAATATTTGGAATCATCTAGCAAATAGAGCAGTCAATCTTGTTTCTTTGCTCATTTGAGCAGGTGTGCTCTCTGGTGAGTGTTAACGTTTGCATAAGGAACATTAAAGCTGCACTTAGCAGTTTCAGCAGCTGCATTTCCCACTATTGATTGCTGCCGTTCAAGCCCAGCTCTAATGCATGTCAGCAGACATAAGCTGGGAGGCAGCTATGGCCCCAATGGGAGCAATGATATATTATTACTCTCTTCAAATGAACCTGGAGAAATACTGTCTATATATTTAACAGAAATCCCTGACTCTAGCAGACTGCAAAGGAATTTCAGTGGTTGCAGAAGTGCCAATCAACATAATCTCTCTGTGACTAGACTGAAAATCAGGCACTAAAAGTGAATTATGCATACAAGAGATTATTTTACAAACACATTGTGCTGGTTTTGGCTGGGATAGAGTTAATTTTCTTCATAGTAGCTAGTATGGGGCTCCGTTTTGGATTTGTGCTGAAAACAGCGTTGATAACACAGGGATGTTTTTGTTGTCGCTGAGCAGTGCTTACACAAGGTCAAGGCTTTTTCTGCCTCTCACCCCACCCCACCAGCGAGCAGGCTGGGGGGGCACAAGAAGCTGGGAGGGGGCACAGCCGGGACAGCCGACCCAAACTGGCCAAAGGGACATTCCACACCATATGACGTCATGCTCAGCATGTAAAGCTGGGGGAAGAAGAAGGAAGGAAGGGGGTGACATTTGGGATTATGGCATTTGTCTTCCCAAGTAACTGTTACGCGTGATGGAGCCCTGCTTTCCTGGAGATGGCTGAACACCTGCCTGCCCATGGGAAGGAGTGAATGAATTCCTTGTTTTGCTTTGCTTGCGTGTGCGGCTTTTGCTTTCCCTATTAAACTGTCTTTATCTCAACCCACGAGTTTTCTCACTTTCACCCTTCTTATTCTCTCCCCCATCCCACCAGGGAGGAGTGAGCGAGTGGCTGTGTGGGGCTTAGTTGCCAGCTGGGGTTAAACCACGACACACATTCATGAATTTGTGTTGCTATTCTATCCTCACTCCCCTCCCTTCGTCTTTTGAATTCAGGCTGGCAAACGTGGACATTTGCTGAAGTGCTGCGTGTAAAATCAAGAACAGCAGATATCTTCCCCATCTTCACCCTGACCCTCAAAATAATGTTTTATCTTGCCAGATGCGTGAAGGGACAACGCCACAGGCAGACAACACCAGAAGGTTATTTCCAGTAAGAACTGGGAGGCTGCAATACTGCTGTGAAACATCATTTAGCTTTCTAAGCAGAGTGGATATTTCCAAACTGGTGAATGCCATGCGGTTGAGAGATACCTGAGCTGGCTCTAAAAGAGCTCTTCCCAGAAACAGGAGCTGCATGTGGTCTAATTAGTGCCGCTGAACAAAAGAGCAGATCAGCTTGTGCGCAGAGCTGCCTTGCCTGTGAGTGCTGGGCTGGTCCCGTGTGGAGCTGTGCTGTGCAGGCACATCAGCTCTGCCTGCTGGATGCCACAGTAGAAGACCCGGGTCTTATTTTCAAGCCAAGCACAGGGTGCTGGGAAGGGGGTGCAAGGTGCACCCCGTCTCCTCCCGGCTGGCGATGGTCCTTGGCTGTATCACAGCCAGTCAGAGCTCTTTGGGTTTGCAGGGTGCCTTGCTGATGCACTTGTTGAGGGAAGTGCTCAGTGAGAGAGTGGTAATTATTGAAAGAGAAATGGCAGTTGGATCTGAAGGACCTTTTTGCAGTGAGGTCAGAAGAGTACATGTGGTTACATGTGGGCCCAGCCAGCCGCTGGGGCGAGTTATTATATTACGACGGCATCATGCCACTAAACAAGCACTTGAGGGACCAGGTCCATGCCAGCAAGTACCAGCAATGCATGAGGGGCATGACTCAGATGTCTAAATACCTTGCTGGTCCCTTAGACCTCAGATACGATTGCACAAATAGTCAAATTAACTCAGTTCTTTGTGATAAATCAATCACACCCCCAGTCATAAACCGCAGCAATTCATAACCCTCCAGCCTTGTACAAAGATACGTTTAATTCTTCAAGGCATATGCAGCTGTATAGCCAGAGTTATTGATGCCTGAAACAAAAGGCGAGCAGTTAACAGGATTTGGCCGCTGGGACAGCTGGACTCCAAACAGACATGATCATCCAGACCTACCAGTTGCTCTGCTGGGCTGAACTGAGAGCTGGTCAGTCAGGAAGGGAGAGCTGTAGCTGTCCCCAACACCTCCAGCCCACACCTGAGACTGCTCCCGTGTGTGCAAGGGTGTGATGGCACAGAGGGGCAGGAAAGGCAAACCAAGCAGGACCTTCTTCTACAAACACCGTGAAGATCCCCTAGCACATTGTATGGGAATCACCTAATATGCCTTGTCCTTGCACTGTTGCACTGTACTGTCTTCCTTGCGTTTTTAGACAGAAGTATCAAGGTGGGAATCTTCCTGGAGATCTTCACTGTTCAGGAGAACTTCTAAGACACTGATATAGCAAGAAACTAGAAGACTAAAAGCTCAAGTATCTGACAAATGCAGCCACACACACAAACCACTGCTGAGCCTGATGCTCAGTAGCTGGAACGGTGGGACACAGGTTGCATTTGCCTCCAAGACTGCATCTTTCCAAAGTTATCAATCAATCAGAGCTGTCTGTCTAGAACAAATCCCCTTCCAGGCAGAGCACAGTACAGTAAGGTTCCTCATGAGTTGGCAACTGGGCAGGAAATCCAAGTCTACCGCAAAATTAAAACTGAACACATGAAGTTCTTTTTCCCTCTCAGCTCTGCTCTGTGGAAGGGCTGTGCATGATGCACTGCTTTTTAGGTGATCGGAGTTTTTTTCAAGGGAAAGGAGATACTTTTGAGAGTGTGTTTTTTAAGCATCCACAGTTGTGTGGGCTTAGATCAGAGAGCAGGCAGGAGAATTGCACTTTGTCTTGAGAAGGGAAGTGACAAGATTTGAGCTGATTCTCAGCTTTCGCAGCACAGCCCGTTTCCCAAGAAACCCAATGGCTCCCGTTCGTGCCATGCAGCTCTGAGGCTGATTGCAGGGATAGGCAAAATAGTCCTCATTACTTTTTTGCATTGTTCCAGATATGCACAGGTCTGGGCTTCCTACAGCCTTTTGTCTCCCGCAGTAGGGTCCAAACTCACTCAGCTGCTTCAAGGACAGAGCCATGGTGTCCCTCCTGCTGTAAGAAGCAGAAGAGGGAAACTCCAGGAATGCATGAAGGGTGTAAAGGGTGTAGGAGCCTGCCTGGCTTTCACATGCGGAGAGCTTGCTCTCTTCCCAGCATTGATTTCTTTTATTCATTAACATATAACTTCTCTGGGCTAGGAAACAGGCCATGCAACAGGCCATGTCCTTTGAAAGGAGCCCAGCCTGGAAGAACACCCATGTCTATCATGTTCCAATATTTAGCATAATTCATAAATCAGCTCCCATCAGCATTTGTTGGTCTACTCCTGTTCCTGGTGATTTCAGGGGAAGATACAGATTCTTTTCAACCACAGAGCATGGTAGGCTACGAAGAGGTAAAGCAGGCTGCTGGCTTATTTTGATCACATCTCCCTTCTCCAGAAATCACCATAAATATTCCTTCTTTTTTTGGGGGCAGTTTATTTCTTGAGCTGTTATTCAGAAACGGCTTTTCCAACTCAAGTGCTGACTATACTCAGTCAGTTGCACAACGGTGTATAGTAGTGCAACCGCAGGTGCCCATGTGCAGGTACAGCAGCACCAGCTGAAGAGCCCACCAGCCTGAGCGTACTTACATTGCTCTCACACCCTGCAGCCTCACTCCAGCCCTCCACACAGTCACACTGCCGAGTTTCCACCTGCTCAATGAGCTGGAAAGTTAACAGGCTGGAGGATTCACTCAGTTTTTTCCGTATCTTGCTTTTACTTGGGAGAGCGTGATTTCTGTGCGTGCTGGACCAGTATGCCCTGGCCGCCCTGGGTAGCACTGTGTATCAGAACGACAAGCCAGTGCCTCTGAATTATTTACTCCAACTCACATGAACTTGCATTTCTCTTCTTTTTTTGCACAGTCACCATGACGCTTGCCGCTCCACAAGTAAGCTGGAGAGACAGATGACACAGGCGATGAGGTTGCTCTAGGTGATTATAACAGAATATGACAAGGCATTTATCCAACTCCTTTCAGCAGCATTTTATTTCATTTTAATTCATTACTGTGTAGCAGAACACCTCTGGAGAGTTTATTTAAAGATGCTTTGGAGAGGAGCATGGGGCAGCCTGGGTGCAACAGAGAAAAAGACTGGAGAAACCAGTTAAGCAGCACTTGCTTTCCATGCCTCATGGCAGGCTGGGTTTCACATTCTGCCTTCAGTGGGTTTTGATGCTGAATAGAGCCATGCCTTGGGGAAAGAACAAGTGAGGAACTAGCTTTGTAGTACTGACCTGGTAACATATGCTTTGGCGGACTTATCAGTCCTTCGGTCACAACAGGCTGGTGCGATTCAGGACTGTTGGGTTCGGTTTCTAGAGTTTCCTTTAACCGATGGGCTCGCGCTTTTTCTGGAGGCTTTCTGTAACGACTTCCCACCATCATTCCCTCCACTTTAATTAGTAGCAGAGATGATGTTAGTGCAGCCAGTTCAAGTATTCAGCAAGATAACATCTATATGTACCTACAGCAGTACAGGGTTAAAGACAACACTTGCCAATCCGAGTTTTGCCACCAGTGGTTAACAAAACAATGTAATGTTAACCAAAATAATGTAATGTACATCAACCAAGACTAGCCAGAACCATCGGCAAATAGAGGGAACCTGTGAGGGAAGCTAAATGAGGTTGCAGCTTTGAGTTTTTTCTTGCTACAGCCCTTTTGCCTGTTACCGGGCATTAAGAAGTGTGGGGCTGGGAGTAGACTCTCTGGAGTCTACATCAAAAACACCAGTATAGGCGGTTTTGACTGTAGCGGTGGCTGAACTCCGTGACTGAAGTGGCTCCTCTGAGCCCTGTATCCATAATTAATAGTTGAGGAAGATTTGGAGGATCCTCACAGGACAGTCACAGCTGAATGCACATGTACTGGACACCATGAGACATAGAGGGGAAACATGTCCTTCACTGGTCCTTGTTCCTCACTGCCCCAGCTCTTCTGCATTAGTTTACACGGCTGCAAAGCAGGTGTAAGGCACAATGAAGGGCCTCGCACGCACTGACCTCCTCCCTGAGTGAGTAGGGAGGCACAGGAATCACTGGGCTCACTGCAGGCTTTCCCCGAGAGCCATCTTTGCCAGGTAAGGTCCAGCCTCTCTTCCTGAAAGCTCCACAAATGGTATCTTGTCATAGAAGCTGCAACCAGTTGCTGCAGCTATGGTGGTGTCGCAGAGACTGGGGGGGGTCAGAGTGAGGGGAGAGTGTGTCCCCAACCGCTCCAGCTCCCCCTCTGCCGTCCTTGCTGGGGTAGGACTAAGACAGTCACGGTCTCCGTCCCACGTCGGGGCAGGAGGCAGCAGAGCCCCAGCACCTCTCAGGGATAGCGGCTGCTGCATGACACTCATAAGCTCTTAGACACAAGGGTGCCTTTATGGTAGCACTGGTCATGGAGTCTTCTCCTGGTCACTACACAAGTCACGGTGCTGGTGGGAAAGGTTAGACTTTGCGGTGGCCCCCCTGGAGGAAGGATTTTCTCCTCTGTGCTGTTTCAGATCGGCCAAGTGGAGTTATCTCTTGATGTGGCAGTTGTGGGAAGCTGTCCCCTGGCCTGCCGTCACCTGCGGATGCAGACCGGGCCTGTACCCTGCAAACACGAACAGCCAAAGTCTGCTCTGAGAGCACTGACTTCAGACAGGAGCAGACTTGCCCTGCAAGGGATGCCGAAGGCCGGGAAGGGGAGCTGGCTGGTTTGCACAGAAGCATCTTGGCCTTTATTCTCTGATCAGCCGAAGCCCTCAGAAGCGGCTATTAACATACCGTGTGTGAGCCTTGGCACACAGGAGGCAGGAGAAGGACACGAGGTCACTAGCCCTTCATGAAAAAAGCCCATTCCTTTCTTTGAACAGTTCTGTTGTGAATTGGCTGAACAGATCATAAAACCCCCTCCCTGTCCCGCCAATGTCATGATAGGGCGTAAAGCAACAGGGAGCCCTGGAGACAGAGCCATTAATGAATGAAGTGTCTAACATCCTAAGCCAAAGCTATGATTTGTACCCACTGAAGTGGACAAAAGCAGCTCGTCTCTCTCCTCTCCACCTCTCCAAAAGAAAGCTAAAACAAAGGGGTCAGAGGGGTTGAGAGTCAGGGAGAAAAGCGGCTGTTTGGGCTCAATTTTCACTTTGCACTAGAGCTTGCTTGACTTCAGAATCATGTATCATGTCTTCTCTGTACCTAGAAAGACCTCAGTCATGTCTTCCATGTTGATATTCCTAACACACAAAAACTGGGAGGGAAAGACAGGGCCGAGTCAGTTTAAAGAGAGCCTGATGCCCCCAATATGCACCCACATCTCTCTGCTCAGCAAATCAGGCTTTCTGGAGACTGAATGAAAGCGTGTTCCTCTACCACAGAGGATCAGTAAGATAAAAATTACCCCCAAAAGACGACATTCAGCTTGGAAACACAGTGCTGAGCCAGGGACAATGATAATAGGAAAACACAATAGTTCCTCAGAGCAGCCCTAAAATAATAGATTATAAATGGGCAAAGGGGAGGAGAAGGGATGGAGGGCTATTTTATCACTATTCTAAAAGCATTCAGAGGAAATAAATTGGGATCCATTTGACAGTTCTCAAAAGCCAAAATGTGTTAAATATAATGCTGAATTTCCCTAAATACAAAACATGTCAGCAAGAGTCCCTTGGCCAGCAACTTTTTAATACCTGTGCTTTTTTGCCCCCCTCCCCTTGTTTAGCCTTTGCCCCATGATGGTTATTTGCCTTTCTGGAGAGCTTAATCAGGAGCTATTAGAGACAGTCACTCTCTAAGCTGTATAATGTTAAAAGTCCATTAGCTCACCCCAAGCAAGGCCGGTAGGAGGGAGATGATGTACTTGCTGAAGTTGAACAAGCTATTTGCATGCTGAATATTTCTAATCACTGAGCAATGCCAGGAGAATCTGAACATTGTTGTCCTCAGCTGCCCAGTGACCATTCGAACATACTCGCTTTAATACAAAACAGAGTGGCAAAACTTACCCAGCACTGAACCTGCAAAATGGTACAGAGGGATGTTTTTAAGCAATTCTAGGCACCCACTATGCACACCCTTAAAAAAAAAAATTCGAGAAATAATCATTAGCAAAGTCTATCTTCCCCTTTCCCTCTGCCACATTCACTTGCATGATGCGTGGTTGCTTGCATTATGCATGGGTTAATAAAATATGACAGACGTCTGCTTACTTTTGGTCTGATCACAATCAGCATGATCCAGCAAAGTGCACGCACTTGTTTCAAGCACATTTTCAAGTCCCAAGGGACTTTAATGGGATTTGGGCCCTGTCCTGTGACCCTCCAGCCCCAGCCACCGCCTCCCGGACACTTTTGGTCCGATTACCCAGCTGCCACCTGCATTCACACAGCAAGCAGATTGGCGGACACTTAAATAAACCTTCTTTACAGAAATGTTTTCAGAGGCTGCAGCTGAGTGGAGCCGGGTCTAAGCACTAGTCACAGCCTCCGGAGAGCAGAGGAACACAACCTTCAGGAATCTCTGGCCTTCTGAGGCTTTTAAGTAGTCATTTTTCCCCAGATTTACCAGAAAATTTAACCAACTGATCGAAGACTGCTAGCTACTGGTGGATGCTTGGCACCAGGACAGCATCTTGCATGAAGCCAGCTACCCTATACTTGGTTTAGAGCGTAGTGCCCACAGAGAGAGTCTGGAGATCATTTCATATGGCCCACAACACTGGCCAACAGAAGTTGAGCTGAGGGCAGTTTCATGTCAAGAGTGACTGCTGTCATTCAGTGCCTGTTTCAGTCGCTGACCTGTCAATTTGTAGCGGACACAAGCCTGTCTCACAGTGTACTACCATCCTCCATAAGGAGGCCAAGAAGTGGAAGGGCACAGAGCTTGGATGTCCCTGTCGAGCCCAGAACTGCCAGGCTTTGAATAGCTGCCAAAGCAAGGCTGCTCTCCGCTGGAACAAGGCAATCAGGGAAAGTTCAAGAATTTCGATCAAAATTAGAGCTATTTCTCACAGTGACAGAAGGACAACAGAAAAGACATCATTAAGAAACAGCTCTTTCAACAGCTTGTGGGGACTGGCTTCTATTCTGGGCAGTGGATGGTTAAATTCCTGCCAGTAGTTTGCTGAATCTCCTGCAAAGAATGACTCTGATGCTCAGCTGTAGTTTTCCGGTTACAGCACCAACATTTCTCCAGGCTGGAGTATTGGAAAACGTGGATAACCTGATTTATCACAGCCAGCCAGAAGTGACCGAGGCTTCACGTAACACACTTGAAGGAGCAGAGACTGCAGGCTTTCACAAAGCTCTTGGGTTATTTGTTGTTCCCTTCTGCTCTAATTTGAGTACTCTCCCCAGTGTAGCACAGAGAGGAGCCCCCCACTGGCTGGTGTTTCTGTCAGTTCTGCAGCAGCTCAGGTGTCCCCCTGAAGAAGTGACAGGTCCTTCAGGGTCTCCCAGAAGTGACAACTGGAACCGATCAAGTTAGCTGCTCCTCCCATCGTGCTACTGGCCACAAGCCCTATGGAGAGAGCAAAGGCAAAAGCTTGTCCCAATAGTAGGACCACAGCCAGGATGCCTAAGGAAGGCTCCCACTGAGAAATGGAAGTGGAGCCTCTGAAGGGCACTTTTTCTTCCTCCCCACCTTTCTCATGCCTCAAGGCCAGACCCTCTTGGCTGGGACTCTACTCCCTTTTAGCAGTGTAGGAGGCAGTAATATGCAGACACATAAATGAGACCTCCTACATTCTTACACATGCAGCCAGCTCCCCACCAATTGTCCCAGTCCTTTTGCAACATCACCTGCCACCAGGGAGAAGCCAGCAGGAAGGTAGCTAATGGGCAAAAGCAAAATAAATCTTTCTTATCCCCCACTGTAGTGGGTGCAGAACTGAATCTCCCATTGAGACATGGGCTCACAGCACTGATTTGTCTCCTCTTGACATCAGTAGGGAAGATGACTACTTTGCTAGTTTAAAGCAAATCCCCTCTTACTCCAGTGTTTGACAGATTGGCCAAGTCTTGAACCCCATGGGGTTGGGTGCTCTAAAATGCTTGTGTGAAGGACTTTCAAGAACTCCCCGATAGGAAAAGCACTGCAGTCCTCTTGAAACTTGCAGGAGGTAGTGAAGAATAATAGGTCTTTGGTATCTAAACCCACTCGCTACTTTGAAATCCCACATAGAGAACTATGCATTTTGCAAATCCGTCCCAGCATATACTCAAAGGCAAGAGAGGACAGTAGGAGAGGGAGAAAATAGAGCCTTTGATGTTCTCTGATATATTCTCATCTCTCTGGGCTGGCAACCTGCTTCATTAAGTTGAGCTATAGTATGTGGAAAGGAGCAAATGCTAGACTGAGATTCAAAACCTACTGGAGGTTAGGATTCTGCCTCCCTGGAAGACAGATGGTCCAGGCAGAGGATATAGCATTCTCTCAGACCTACCTGGGAAATTGCTTTCCAGTCCAGTAAAAAGCCAAGCCTCCTCTCCCTCACAAAAAACCCCAACACACGCACACACACATTTTCCTCATAATGCAGGAAGAACAAGATGGATACTTTTCAAAATGTTTTTTTAATTAAAACCAAAAAAAGGAGCACACACCAGAGCTTGACATGGGCTAGCGAAACTGCTGGTCATCGGGACGTTGAACTGGCATGAGGAAGGCTGTGTTTCTGCATAACTCAGGAGCACCAGCACGGGCGCCGGGACTCCCAGGAAAGTACTCTGCCTGCCAGGCTACTGCTGCTTTGTGCTGAGCAGATCTCTCTCATGTGGTGATGGGAAACTTCATCCTGGAGCCCAGACTCTTTTTCCAACAGACAAGACAGAAGTCCCGGAGACTGGGGAAAAGACCATTTCAACGAATCTGCATTTTCCAAGCACTTCTGGAGAGGATTCCCA
Source organism: Aptenodytes patagonicus (assembly GCF_965638725.1). Taxonomy (NCBI): domain Eukaryota; kingdom Metazoa; phylum Chordata; class Aves; order Sphenisciformes; family Spheniscidae; genus Aptenodytes; species Aptenodytes patagonicus. The sequence continues at coordinate 10,167,187 of NC_134954.1, read as the reverse complement.
GTCGGTTCTCCTGCCTCCCCCGGCAGGTTACACAGGTTTAAATGGAGACTCATCTTTGGCAATAGCCACACTGGTAGGAGCCAGTTCTGCTTCTGCTGAAGTCAAGACATGTCCTTCCCCGGCCCATAACCGCAGCTGCATCGGGGCTCACGATCACTAGCCAATTGTGCTTTAAAGTTAAATCCTCATCCACTCCATCTAGCCAGCAACTTCCGAGAGCTTCTTCAGGCTCATGTAAGTGTGTACCTGTAAATTCAGGTAAATGTGAACATCTTGGCTACAGCAATGGGGTGAAGCTTTCAAATATGCCCAAGAGATGGAGGAGCCAAAGTTTCGTTTTAAGACATGACTTGGGCACTAGATCAGGTATCGAAACCTCCCTGCCATCTAATAAAGCAGTTTCCAAAGCTGCTGGTGTGTTGCTCCACCAGCCTGGTTTCGTTACCAGAAAGGCTGGGCTAAAAAAGTGACACATTTTTCATACACAATTTTTATCTGTTAGAATTTACTAGATATGCACCTCATTTGTCTGTCAAATATTTAAAAAATACTTCAACCTGCTCTAATAACCACATTTTAAAACATGCATCAAGTTTGGATCAGAACAGCTTCTCTGGGATAATCAGTAAGCCCAAATTGCTGATTTAAGGCCTAAATATCAGTCACTGGCCAGCCAGCCACAAAAAGTCACTCTATCCTTGAACTCTTGGAATTATTTTTGGCTCAGACTAACCCTTGTTACCATACATCTTACCCTACACACAAAAGGAAAGCGTATGTGTTTTTCAAGGCTACTGTTGCACCACAAGTTTACATACAAACACAACTTCTGCAAACATGAGACCAAAGTAAGATCTCATATGCCCCAGGGTAAGTCAGAAAGTCCACAGGAGTCAAGGGAATGGTAACTGCCGTAAAGGATCAGGCCTAATACATGCATTACAGAAGCAAGGTAGCTCCTTTGCTCGAGGTCTGGCTGATTCACTTTGCACATACCACTGCTTTAGCATCACATCCTTATCTAATGGTAAACCTGTTTCAACAACATGCAATACATATTAATGCAATATGCACTGCAACACACAATACGCATCCAAAGAAATATGCCAATGCAAAAATCTGACTTCTCACACATAGCAGGGCTAACAAGGAAGAGCCTTTTACAAAAGACAATCAAGAAATCACCTGAAACCATGAGACCCGAGGGGCCTCAAGCAATCTGCAATACTGAGACCTAATAACAGATGCTAATTCATGAAAGAAACACAAACAGTGGGACTGAGGTAATGGCAGAGATTTCATTAGTGCAATTAACATTTATAATGGTATGTTCTTTAATAGAATTTAAATAAGGCTTTGAATAATTACACACACTAAAACTAACATTCCATAACCTTATTCCGCATGGAAAAGCAGCAGAAACAACCCTCTGGACTGTACAAGGTCCAATTATGAACAATTACATTCAAAAAGTAGATCAAAACAGAAACAACTCTTTCCCCCAAAAGCTGCATCATCATCTCTGAAGTCAGCTTTCTCCCCTAATGTGAGAAGTGTGAAGAACAGATGAGCTGGGCTTCAGCCCAGTACACTTGGCCTCGTCAAATTACCACTAGTGCTTTCCAACCCAGAGTCTCTCCTCATTTGTTTAGGGTGATGGAAGCTCATGGAAAAAGAAGTGAATTTCTAAAGCAACGGAAGGTGAGTTCTCCCTTCCCCAGGCCCAACAATGTACATAAATTATGGAAGCTTGAAAAAAAAAAATCTACATTACACTGTGGCATGTGTGTTTACGGTGCATGTTCTCCTTTAGAAACTACTCACAGACAATGGGGCTGGGTAGGTGAAAAAAATCAAAGCAGCATATGAAATAGTAATATACTGTTTCAAAATCTGCACTGTCCTGCAGAACCAGGAATTATAATTTATTCAGGTTGTTCTCAACAGATCCAATCTACGCTGGATATGTAAAAAACAAGAGACTAAGTCATCAGGGAAAACCAAACAAAAAAACCTGCACATTGCAAGAGTTTTTAAAAACAAAGCAAAAGAAAAAAATCCCAAGAAACATTGACGAAAGCTCAGAAAAATTTATCATCAATTCTGAAGTGGGGCCTTGTGACATCATCTGGGTTAATGAAGACGGAGATGGACTTCCCGGGGTTCTCAGTCACTAGCTGTTGCAACTTTTTGGCTAATCGGTCATCAGGCTGGTTGGTGTCCCCTCCATCTGATTGCGGGGAGGGAATGCTGGTGGTGCTGCCCCGCCGTTGGAGCTCTAGTGTTAGCCGGTTGGCTGCTTTGACATGTTCGATGGCAGTTCGAAGGTGTTCGGCAGGGTCCGAGCGGACTGAGGACAGCTTCCGCGCATGCAGCATGACGGTTTCTTCAGAGAGATGCTCCAGCATGTTGCACTGGGGGATGAAATAGTTAGGGCACATCTTGTTGACCAAGCAGTGCTGGAGATCATCAATGAGACCCAGGAGGAAATGGGCTGCGTAATCCTCCTGGGCCAAGTAGTTGGCTGGTAGCCTGTCGCAAGCCCACAGCATCATGCTCCGCAAGTGATACGGACTAATGGCTTTGGGGCGGGACAGCAATTTGATGATGATAGCTTTGCAGGCCTGATAGGCTTGCATGAGGCTGCTGGAGATGCACTTTTTCAGCTGCACTTCACTTCTGGCAAATGACAGCCTCCATTCATTGTCCTTCTTCCCCTTGTAGGAACATGCAGGCACTAAGTAAAACCCACTTATGACTTCCTCCTCTGTGATCTTCCCATCCCAGAAGTGGTTCTCCATCAGCCAGCTCTGGGCCACAGCTGGCCAACCTTTGAAGGACACCACAGGGACAATGTCGTACAGCATGCGGCTGCTGCCCACTCCCAGAATGATGGATATGATAGTCCCATTCTTTTCTACCTTCTCCACCTTTGGCATCCCTCGCTGAGGCTTTTTCTGGATCTCGGAGAGGACAATGCTAATGGAGTCATAGAACCAGTCTGCGACTTTTGTCGGAGAGAAGAAATAATTGGTAGCTCCATTGATATGGTCCACGATTGTGCAGCAGTCCTTCCATTTGCTGATAGTTCCTTCATCAAACAGACGCAGGCTCAGCCAGGAATGGCACAAAGCTGAGTGGCGCATGTCCAGCGTGACTGGTTGGTTGCGGTCATGCAGCTTCAGTGCGGGCACAAGCAGGGTGAAGTCCATGTCATAGTCTGTGCCCCGTGCATAAACATTCAGCTCATCAAGATCAATGTCCACCACACCTTCCCGCACACCACCTGAAAGCAGCAGGTACTCGTTGGCTACAGGCAGCTTCTGGTCAAGTTTCTGAACCATGCCTGCAAAAGAGAGAAGGAGAAGTCCTTTCAAGAGAAGGCAAACAGATCTGGGATACAGAATTTAACCAGGATTAAACCCCATCCCATGCCCAGCAGGAAAAAAAGCAACCAGAGGTATCCATCAACGTGTAACACAAACTTATATCAGGCCCAGCACTCAGCCAACCTTTAGTCCCACCTGACTCAGGGCAGGGCCTTTCCTGCACTCCTGGGAATGGGTGAAGTCCATCCTAAATATCATACTGGGAGCAAGGAAAAAAGCAGAAGCCTCTGGTGAAACACAGCAAAGCTAATTCCAGGACTAAATTTAACTTCTTGAACACCTCCTAAACCAGTTTTTCACCATATTGTTGCTCATTTCCATGGTATCCAAATGCTTCCCCGACACTTCAAAAAGAAAAGAGAAAATTAATTGACTCACTGTTCTTATTTTCTCTCTGGTATAAGAAAACAGCTGGACTGGCATCAAGGGGCTAGTTTGTGCGTGAGTGAATGAATAGCTACAAATGTTAGTTCAAGCAGGTCTGATTTTACAATTTGCTTTACATTTACTGGTGAACAATGCAACATGAATGAAGGCAATATGTCCCTCCTCTTATGGGGGAATGGAGACAGGTTAAACTACCAGGCAATTACAGAAGCCAGCTCTGAAATTGGTTCTTCAACCTATAATGACGGTACCATGCCATAAAATATCTGATCAGCACCCCAGAACACAGACATGAAGACAGATTTCTATTTTCATCATCAAAACTAGACACTTCCCTTCACCCTGCACTGCCCGCAGCAGTTGCCCAAAGACAGTTTTTCACTGTGTATTCTATAAATACCACTATCCTTTGTTCACAGAACGCGAACAGCAGACTGAAAGAGACTCCACACAGTAGCTGAGATACTAGCATCTCATTCCATGTTCAAATTAGGCTTAAAATTGAGCTCTGCACTTCGACTGCTCTGCAGTCTGCTTCCGCTCTCTGGGCTGTTTCACTCCTGGTGTTCGTCTTGTGGTTAAATGCTCTTGATTCCTTCCCAGGCTCAGTTCAGACAACACACCCGGGCCACGAGGGAACTAAGGCAAATGACTCTGAATGGAGAAGCTGAATCTCTTATAAACACTGCAAAAGGGATACATCATTGTTTCTTACAAGCACAAATATACTAGTTTTTGTTGGCATGTGTTACTCTACCTTTCGAGAGGTACTACAGTTTGTTTACATCAAGAGTGGTCAAATGGAGACCTTCCATTACGAGGTAGCCGGTCTTAGGGAGACATCAGTGGGAATAACTAGCCAGAGGCATGACGAGGTGAGCCAGAGAGCTCCAATCACACTGTCAGACCAGGAACCACAGACAGATACATTAGGAGTGTTTCTTTACTGAAATGCTATCACAAATGATCAGCACCAGAGTCCGAGCACCCATTCTGGCATAGCCCCAGGTACTGCAGAGCCTTTCCTTAGTTAATGCATCCCCATGGGATCACAGATACTGCCTGAACTGAGTGGGTCTCCCTAGCAGAGTGCAGCAGCAGCAGCAGCACCCTAAGGCGCTGAGTGCTGCACTAGCCTGAGTGGCACTGCAGTGCTTTCGGGGCGACTGACCTGTCCTTTCCTGCATGCTAGGACAGGGGCAAGGAAAGACTATCTGCACCCACACAGGTAAGCCATGACCGGAGCAAAATCTAAAGCTATGCTGACACTGATTCCTTGGAAGAGCCAAGGAGACTGTAGGAAAAGGCCTGTGTGTGACGGGGAATGCGTCTTGGGGCAATGTTCAGGGTAACTGTGCAACCCCTCATGTGAAATTCCTTGTTAAATACACTTTACCTGTTTTATTGCTTCCAAGAGCACTGGACCCAGTCCATTTTGCTGCACTGATCTGGGATGATTTTCCTGCCAGGAAGGCAAGGACATAACCCCTTCCATTTCATGCAGTTCCAGAGGCTGCAAGAAAAGGAAATAGCTCTGGAGGAGGGCTAGGAAACTCTTCCCGCTAATTCCTGAGCTAATCCCATTCTGCGATCTTGCCACACGCTGCCCCATTCATCCTTAAAGGGTAATAACCAAGAAAAGCTTCTGTCAACCTCAAAGACATTTTCTGAGGCTTAGATACACAGTGAGCTGCGTTACACTGATCTATGGAGTAGCAAAGCCTTGCACAGGCTTCTCTATCCCTGAGGCCAAGTAAGCGGCAGTCACTCCTTCGTCGCACCCAGAAGAAGGGGATTTCTAATGGGTACCTAAGTTCACGTGACTTCTGGAGACAGTACTGACACACTGCTTCCAAGTACTTGCACACCCGTGCAAGCAGCCTCGGTGCTTTACACCCCAGTTGTAAGCTGAGTCCAAGACCCATGGAGTAGAGTCTGGGTCAATCACATCATAGGGACAGGGAGCAGCTGCTTTTCTCTGAGCATACAAGTCAGTACCGACCCTTGCTGTGGGGCAGCACAGCTATTCAGGATACGTAGGGTCCTGATGGTCCATCCTGCCTCTACACTGACCCAAAATTTTCCACTCAGGACTGTGATCTGCAGCATCTGCCATGCAGATCTGCAGATCTTCCTGAGAGAGGCAGAGAGAATGTAACTATCCTACAGAAGAAACTGTTCAAACCTATAGAATTCAATAAAGGATGTATTTTTCCAAATATTTTTAAACTTGAAGGATGAAAAATGTCCTGTGAAGTTCTGCAGTGTGCCCTTTGCACTAAAACTTCTATCCTATGGTACAGCCAGAGCCTTTGACTGAAAAAGAAAATCATATGATTTTTCTAAAAGGTAAGATTCTCTACTGTGGGATGAGTTGCTCTCCTTGGCCTGAAGAGATCCTCTGTCCTTATGTGGGAGCAACAGAGTTGACAGTCTGACCCCATTCAGTCAACAGCAAGTGGGACTCAAGCCCTGCTTTCTAAATGCCCCATGCTCATCTGCCTGGAAAGTAACAGTGAACGTGTACGATTAACCTCCAAAGCCAGATGAGAGCAGGATGTCTCCTGCAATGTTAGTTCTACACCATTTTACAGCACTCCTGCTTTCACTAACACAAAGCAAAGCTTGTACTGGGCAAAGCAGCACAGCCTCCTCTATTGCCAGAGGGGTTACAAAATGCCAGCTAGCAAAGAGGAGGCTTCTGCTTGGAAAACATTTCAGGAAGAACCGTCTCGTAGAGTCAGAGGCACAGCTCTCCAAGCACTGTCATGTAGGTACTCCCACAGAAGAGAGACTTTTTCTTCCCTGTAGCAGAGAAAGAAAAAGAGAACACCAATTTCAAGCATCCTTGCAATAGGAAATGCTTTCTGCCCACAGAACACTCTTTACACTTCCTCTAGAAAGAAAACGTTTTGTGTGCTCACCATTACGTCTAGTTTGCAAGGCTGAAGACTCCTGAAAGGGAAAGGTGCCTATAAGTCACTTGTTCTTCCCCCTCCAGAACTCTAGACCTACCAGCAGAGGAGGAATATAAAAAAATAATCAGGCAATGGCTACAGGAAATGATCCAATATATCATCAATATCTCTCTACCTGGCTGGCTACAGAGTTTAAATCCAAACCCTTGAGCTCTGCCTGGCACAGAATTTCCCCTTCAAGGCCTGGACCAGCAACATCTGGAGCTCTGCCACAGAGGTACAGAAGGAATTTTTGCTAACAGATCATAGCAGCATTGCTGATCCAATGTAACCTGTGGAGCAGGGGGTTGAGATGAGGTCCCCTTGAGGAAAATATATTTAGAATAGGCATAGAGTGTTCTATAAATAGTTGAGATGGTCAAATTCAGGATTCACTAAGGCTTTAGGGGTTTGCAATGTGTTCAAACTGCCCCCCTTATTCATAAATCTATTTGAAATGTGAAGGGATTTCAAGGAATCCCATTAGCCAACATTGTATGGCATACACGACCCTGGCACAAAGCTTTCATCCCAAGTTTCAACAGCCCAAACACAAGCTGAGAGAACCATGTGTACATACAACAGAAGCAGGCACTCCAGCTCAGCAAGCATGTAAGTGCAAATACAAAGAAGAAAAATATCAAGATTGGTACTTGACCCAAGTACTTAAGATAATAGGACCAGTGGGCCATTTAAGTTCTCTTCTTTCCATCTCAGTAACAGGACCATGTGGGAGGAGGAGGGAATAAGGTTTACAGATAACCTTGTGAAATTTGTAGAAGCCCTGTGGAGTTGTCTGTGAAGACCAATCCCAGAACTTGTAGGGTCAAACACAAAAAAATTTATTTTAGCTGAAGGACCAGCTTTCATGGCATCAAAGTAGGTTCATTGATATTTAAGAAGTCTCTTGCTGCTACCAGGCAAAACACATAATTTGCAGTCATATCTTGTGTGACATTTTCTTTTGAAAAGGTTGTTTGCTGAAGCTGGTATTTTGCTAAGTAAGACATTGGTGTTCATCTAAAGCACCTTAAAGAAGTTCTGTTTTCCTAGCTGTGTAACTAGTTTAAGACCTTCCCAAGCTATAAAACTTGACATCGTAACAGGTAAGTATGCTTACAAGCATGAGAAAAGCAGGGAACGTAAGAATTAGGAACAGCACCTGTAGGCCAAGCTTGCTGGTTAGTTTACTAAACAGTCAGTTCAGAGTAACACAGATGAGCAAATGAGTTCTACAAGCAGAATTTCATTCCATTGTTGTTCCTTCAGTGGCAGGAAAATAGGATTTATTTCTACTCCAAGCACTGTGATACAAGGAGAATAAAGACAGAGAAAAGAGATTTTACTTTTGCATAACACCTCTATTTGGGATACATCCTCGAATGAACTGGGACTCTGATGCACATGACACAGAGACTATTCTTCCCATTAAAAAAAAAAGCAATGCAAAGATGCTCTCCATCCATTACAGAATTTCAGATGAACTGATTTCTCGACCATTGTAGTGCATGCTGGGATATGCTGCTATTTCATGACCAGCTTTGTGTAAATAAGGAGGAACCTACAGACTTGTCTTTGAAGAAACTGACCACAAGAAAAAATTACACAAAAACTTACTTCTAATATATGCATTTCCTAATTTGGGGTTCCTTCTTGAAGCTTTCCTTCCTGATGCCTTAGATATGTAACCATTGCCACCAAAAGAAAATGTGAGCAAAGAAAAATGCCATCCTGTTAGTCTAACCTGCTGTCATCAAACTGAATGGGGTGATGTTCAGGGCAGTCACTGAATTAAGGGACACTTCTGCTGCATGGGAAGTAGAGAGAGGTCAAAAGAGCAGTGGGGTGCTCAGAAAGGCTCCACAAAGGAGGATTTGCAGAACCTTGCATGCAGAAGCGTATCACGGGAGTTCTTCTGGGAGCCAAGCCAGACCCAGGCACTAGCTCTGCACTGTTCCTCTTCTCCAGCTTAGACCCCAGTGTCTGCAGTAGCAAACGCCTTGCTCACGTTCCACACCAGCCTGCTGGGGAGGAGACAGCGCACACAGTGCACAGCTTTGATTTTCTTCCTTGACCCCTGCATCACCCACTCCTCCTGCACAGCCTGCAAGGCTCCCTGTAAGCTGCTGGAACTGTGAGTTACTGTAACACCCCTGTCCTTGCAGACTTTCTGTGCCAGGAAGAATTTGCAAGCTGGCTCAGAAAGCTAATGTGGTCCCTCACAAATCATCTTCAACTTCTTAAGATCACCAATGTATTCTACACATCATCAGCACAGGAGGCAAGCAAGAGGCTACTAAACCATAAAGATACCATGGCCAGGCTGCTGAAGACCTTTAGGGGTGTCGTGGTTTAACTTCAGCCGGCAACTAAGCCCCACGCAGCCGCTCGCTCACTCCCCCCCGGTGGGATGGGGGAGAATCAGAAGGGTGAAAGTGAGAAAACTCGTGGGTTGAGATAAAGACAGTTTAATAGGTAAAGCAAAAGCCGCACATGCAAGCAAAGCAAAACAAGGAATTCATTCACTCCTTCCCATGGGCAGGCAGGTGTTCAGCCATCTCCAGGAAAGCAGGGCTCCATCACGCGTAACGGTTACTTGGGAAGACAAATGCCATCACTCCGAACGTCCCCCCCCTTCCTTCTTCTTCCCCTCAGCTTTATACGCTGAGCATGACGTCATATGGTGTGGAATGTCCCTTTGGCCAGTTTGGGTCAGCTGTCCTGGCTGTGCCCCCTCCCAGCTTCTTGTGCACCTCCAGCCTTCTCAGTCGGCAGAGCATGGGAAGCTGAAAAGTCCTTGACTAGTGTAAACACGACCTAGCAACAACTAAAACATGGGTGTGTTATCAACATTGTTCTCACCCTAAATCCAAAACACAGCACTGTACCAGCTACTAGGAAGGAAATTAACTCTATCCCTGCCAAAACCAGGACAAGGGGCATGATGATCCCCAGACATATGTAAACGATGCAACAAGCTTATCTGTGGGGTATACAGCCAGGAGCTTGCTCCTTCTCTCCAGAAGGAAATGACCCCAGATTAATGGCAAGGGGCTGGCTGCAGCCCGCAGGCAGCTGTGCAGTGCAATTCAGCAAGTAAAAGTGATGTTAGCTGCTGGTCCTCATTACCAAGCTTCTCTGCTCACCTCTTGACTTTGTCATCTAATCTGATTTGAGAAGCAGCACAAGTCTGTGTAACATCAGCTGTTAAAAATAGCTGCAGCACAGAATAAACATGCCTGGTACCTGCCCTTCAGCCCCACACTGGAGTTCAGAAGATGCCAGAGTACCCTCTCCAACCCTGCTCAAAGACCCAAAGCACTGTGGGTTCAGCCTAGGGACAGAGTGCTGTCTGTGATCAGAAGAACTGAGACACTGATGCTTTACACACTTCAACACGTGCACATGGACAGAAGGGAGGGAAAGGAGAACTGGACAAAATTAGAATTGTCCTTCTCCCCGCTCCTCTCTCTCTCTCACACACCAGAAGAAAGCCTACAGAATTAAAATTGAGATTTTCTCTAGAGAAATCCAACACTTGAGCTGGCATTCTCATTGATATCTTCTTTCCCCTGTTCCTTCTTACCTTGCAGGTAACTTAATCTCCACAAAACAAGAGGTTTGGATGCTCATTTCCTCAATCAATAGCAATGATGTGGTGTTTTGGCACTGATCATTGGCTGACCTTGCATTTAAAGTGTGCCCTCTCCAAACCATTAGCTTGTGCTCTAGCAGAAGTCTCCTGTTACTTGTGGTCAGTCTTGCACAGACCTGACTATTATCTTAAGCAACATTTTTTAGTAATCATATTGAAAGAAAGTGAGCATCATGCCGCTGCTATTGCACCCCCAGCCCCTGGGAAGAAACATAGGTACACACCCCTTATAAAAGAAATCAGAAAGTCCCCACTGACATCAATAGGGCTGTATGTTTTAAATTCCTCCATAGACCCATCCGAGGCCCTGGGGCAAATGAACTCCCATGCAGGGAAGCTCTCCAGAGGGTTCCAGGAAGCAATCACGTCTCTGAGGAGACCAGAAATGCCGGGAATTGCTTTTGATTCAACAGATCTGATTTGCCCTCATTGGTTCAGCCCTTCCAGCAAGAAGCAGCACTGAGCCCTCGTAGGGAAGCTTGCCCTGTGGCACTGCATGCCCCAGCTCCAGGCATGTTTTCTGGGATATGCAGAAATGGGTCACTGGGAAACTAACTGCACTTTGCAGGGATGCAGAGCCTGAGCCCAGGATCTAAGACAAGCTGAGCCCACCCAGGTTTGCAGGGAGCTGACATACCTGCCGTCAAAGGCAGGGATAGTGCCCATTCATCTCACCAGGGTGGCCAAAAAACACTATGCTGGGTGTATGCCCCCCTCATGCCCCCTGGCAGCCTAGGGAGAAGACATATAGAAGGGTTCTTCCTTGTCTTGGTGATCTGTTCTATAGGGAAGGCTAGGGATCACCCACATATACCACTGCCTCCCTCCTTTCTACTGCTTAATCCTTCCACAGGACACAGCATAGTCAGGGCTCTTGAGTTTTCCTCCTAGTTCTACCCAGTTTGATGCATAACCTTGGGCATGCCTTTTTTTCTACTGTATAAAATCATTACCCTCCTGTAAACCCCCAAAGCTAAGGAAGTTTGACCTCCTGCATGCTCAGGAAGTGCTTGGAATTGCTCAGACAGCACTAACCACACACCAGATGTTATTAGCAGAGAACCAATTTGTAAGCTCATGATAAATCTTAGGATCCTCTGCTTTGGCCAGGCAATTCTTACCCTTGACTGCTAAAAGAAATACATGAAACCCCAGGCTAGTCAAAAAACAAAAAGCTTTTGACATTTTTCGTAAAGACACTAGACAGGCACTCTGTGGTTCCTTGACAATTCTGCTGCAAACAGCAGATCCTGCAAAAGACGAATGTTGCTCAAAGGAATGATCCCTGCAGAGGTCTCCCAGCTATGCCTGAGTGACGTGTGTTGAATTTCAGGGGCTTCTTTAAGACAGGATGGGAGGCCAGCTCTGATGCAGCTGGGTTACACTGATTCTTCTGTTTCCTTTGGTAATTGCAAATCTATTTATGAGCAGCACAAGTTTTTGTTACGCAGAAGAACTGAGAGAGTCAGCTCTTTAGGAGAGTCTTTAGTTACAAAGCACATTTGGAGAGGACTGTTGGCGGAAGCAGGCAGGGGGTGGGAGAGGAGTGGGGAGACTGAACCGTGTGATACCAGTTTAGTCAAATATGGGAGGCAAGTGAAGGAAGCTGCTCTTTGCAGGCTGATACACCAGTGTCCTACTGATTCTGCTCCTTTTAGAAATCTTGTGATATGGTGACAGAACACACTGCAGGGACCCAGCACCCCCTTGTAAAAAAATCAGCTTCTTTCTCCAAAGCCTTCTTTAAAAACAATCTTAAAAGTAGTGTCCCAGTTTTTTTTCCAGTTCCCATGTGCTCTGGTGGAAGGCACCCAGCTAGTTGAAATCCTGTATGCCAATGCAGAGAGGTATTTCATGGTGCAAGGGGAAAAAAGGAAAAAAAAAACCAAAGAAAAAGCCCAGATTCAAAGGGTGTGCCTGTACAGCAAAAGGCAGTGCTGTCACAAACACCCAAACCCACCCCGGCACCAAAACCAGCAGTGGTGGTAGTGCAGTGACCTGCTTGGCTGAAATACTCAGGTCTCGGAGACCACAGTATCAGGGCTAGACTGCTTCCAGAGCAGAAACTGGCACTTTCAGAGGGAGGCCCTACATCGCTGTACAACTCTGCTGTGGATAGTGAAGAGCCTAAGAGTCACCTTCCAAACTGATGTCGGGTTTCCAGCCTGCCAGTCTGCTTATCCAATGGACTTACTCCAGAGTCGTATTAGCCAAACTAAGAGTGTCTGAAAGCTGAAAGCCTACAAAGAATATGAAGTGCAAGTCAAGGAGGCGCTCTAGGGTCTGAAGAATATGTGTGATGAGGTCTGACAGCAGCTGACAAGCAGAACAGAAGGAAGAAGGGGCAGAAAGTGTGCTTGTAAGAACAGCTTGCTGCTACACCCTGCTTAACACCGTACACTGTGTCCATACGGTGTCCATATTTTTAAGTGTGTGTAACACATAAAATTCCCTTTGGAAATGGCACAAGATGCCATTTATCCTGGAACTGCAATCCCAGAGATAAAATCTGTCAGGGGACAGATAGCTTTATCAATTCCACCCTCTGGGATAGAGAGCACACATTTGGCAAGGGCTACACGGGGTCTAGATGGGCCATTTCTGCCACACCTTTACGGACCACTGCTAAGTATTCAGCAAGGTATTACATTGAGGGAGACTCACCAGGACTCCTCTCTTGGATCTGCTTACAAGGTAATAACAGTGGGCACAAACAAGGTCAAGCTTCTTGAGTGCAAACGTGCAGCTTCTTGCAGGAGAGGCTGTTCTGCCCTTGTTTTCCTAGTCCCTTCACTGTTACTGTGCTCTTTACAAGAGCATAACAACCTCAGTGAGGTACAAACACACGTCCATCTATCATAGCATCCTGTCTCAGGCAACTGCTGCTGACTGCTTTCAGGGGAAGAGTATAAGAGCAAGGAAAGTACAGCATAATAACTTTCCCTCTGCAACCTCCAAGCAGTCTCTGGATTTGTGATTTCCCAAACCAGAGGGAGTATTTGCAGCTTTGTCTTTAACAGCACTGATTGACTTATCTGCTGGGAATGTTTCTCATTGCTTTCTAAATCATTTATATTTTGGTATAGTCAGTGCCTTGCAGCACCGTGTTTCACAAAGTACATGTTGTGTCAAAAAGTATTTCCTTTTGCTGGCTTGCTAGGAAATGAAGAAATTCACCTAACCATGGCACCTTCCACAGATCACTCAAGACTTTACATGGCTTAGTCAGTCATCTTTCTTCCACATTGAAAAGAACAACTTCTTTAAGTTTTGTATACCCGATTGTCCTTCTCAGTACTTGTGGGCCCTAGTACTGCTACACCCTAGGTGAAATGAGGTGGTCAACACTGCATGTCGCATAAAAAGATGACTTCTGTGTGGATGTCTTCACAGTCCTCTTGGAAATACCTCGGAATTTAGCAGCCTTGCTTGCTAAATTAGCCCCACTCCAATGCTGGTTTGCTCAATGTAATGGAGTCTTCCTCCCCAAAATTTAATTTCACCTTCAGGATATTCTCCCCAAAGAAGCCAACACCAATCCCACCACTTTACAAAGGGCGTTGATGACACTGGAAAAGAACAGTGGAAATAGGACAGGGGAAGGTTTTGGAGGCTGCACAGGAGAAAAAAATCCTCAGCCACCCTCAAGCTCTCATCCCAATCTGACTAGTCAGCACCAGGTGCCTCTCGCAGAAGACACATGGCAGCTCTCCAGCGATGAGCAAAGCCGTTCCCTTCCAGACCTGGGAACGCATTCTCCTCTCACTCCAAGTCAGCCAGAGAGGCACGTGTACGTGTCGGGCAGAACTTGACTCCAAGGTTGCAAAAGCACTTTGGGCTCCTCTGGGATGGTTTTCAGTTCTTAGTTACTGTCTAGTATCTGTTTACCTGTCCTGAAAGGGCTAAGTTGCTACACCACTTTACGTTCAGGTGCCAGCCAAAGGGCTATGCCCAGAGGAATGCCACCACACCCTCACATCCTGTAAATAACACAAGAGCCTCAATCATAAATGCCCTTTGAGTTGTTCTGTCAAGCTTCCTGCTTACAGTTATCCAACATGCCGGAAATTCTCTCCCCAGCTGCTTAACCACCGGCTTGTTTTCTGTTCCTGTAGCAGAGTTGTTTTCTATAAAGACAAGTCACAGCCAGAGCAAATCACAGCACTATTCCTTATGAACTGGGCCTGAACCAACACTGCCCATCCTCAGTGCCTGCCTGTTCTGTAATAACAGCTCCACCTCGCTGCAGAGCGGCAGATTTGTCCTTGACTCAAAAATTCTCCACTAAATCATCCAGCAAAGCTAAGGAGTATACATGGCAACAGCCATCAGATGGTTGATGGATAACCACAGATGTAATTCGATCTGATGTTCTTGATTTTCCCTTAAAATCCATCGAACTTGGCTCCTGGGGTCAATGACATGATCAGAATGGCATCCCCTTCAATCACTTTCATTCTCTTCATCTACCAATCACTAAATCTATTTAGCTTCTTACCATGGGACAGGTCAGAAAAAGGGAGAATGAAGGACAATTCCAAGAAACCAGCCAAGCCCCAAAAGAGTGCTGGACACAGGGGAAATCCGTTCTCTGAGTGCAGAAGGAAAGCAGGTGTCTTCAGAAGCCTTTCTGAGGCATCTGGTGGAGAAGAAAACATGAAGCGAATCCTCTCTCCAGCCCCCAGAATTCATTGGACTCTATCCATACAGCCCTGGCCTGGCCCCTTTGACAGATCCTACATCCAAACATTGGGGGAAGCCAAGATAGATAGGCCAAATATGGCCGAGACACCCAATGTGAGAACCACAATATCATTTTTCTCTGTCCTTGCAGACAAGCATGGATTGGACTAGCAAGATGAGGCAGTGAATGCAGATCCTTGGTCAGAAAGTGCTGAAATCAAAAAGGCTTAAACAATACAACCGTGTCTGAGATCGTGAAGCTAAGAGCAAGCTTTCCTGCAGTACAGATCCTGTCAAGGATCTCTTGGCCCTTTGCATGGGACTCTCATCCCATTTTGCCTGTTCTGCTCACTCAGGAGAAATTCCACGAGACCAGCCCCACATCTGTTGCAAAGCCTTTTTATGCTTACCTGGCATGAAACAGAGCCTACAGACACATTTGTTTAGAGCAGGCCTGGTGACCTCTCAGCTCATCAGGATGATAGTTACATTGTGAGGTGAAGGAGAGAAGAGAAAGCAAAATTGTTGCTGATCAAATATAAAATTCACAAAGTATGTTCCAGGAAGCGATTCTCTCCAATAGCCTAGTCCCAAAGTCCTTTGTCATCTAAAATTCTAGTGGAATATGGACATAAGCAAGATTTGGGTCCAGAGAACTGTCAGAAACTTATGCAAAAGACCTCATGGAGTAGGATCTCTAAGTACTCTTGTAATGGAAAGCTGATGTCAATCAAAGCTCATTCTTCAAATCTTATCTCCTGTCAGGGCTGCTTCACCCTGGTGACTCTGAAAAGCTCAGGGGAGCAGGTTCCCATTCACCCATCCCCCCAAGTTTTAGGAGGCAGTGTCCCCAACCCAAACATCCATGAAGTAAGAGACAGGCCATGAAATCATAGCAGTATATTCAAGTTGCATTTTCTCCAGGCATTTTTGCAAGGAGGACAGAGGAAAGAAAGCTACTTTTGAAAATTCAAACCCAATAACGTAGTAAGTTCAGTTAGTTCACTTACCTTTCCCCTGAAAATGTGAGAACTAGAAGTGCTCTGTTTACACTCTGCTTTATTTAATAGAGAACTTCACATCACTCCAGTAATAAGCCTTGAGGAAAACCACAGTATACCGGTAATTTTGTCCCAGCAGGTCTGTTGCATTTGAAGTTTCTCTCAAAAATTAAACTACCTTCTTTATTGTCTTACACAGTGCATAATCTTGAATTTTAATCCTACAAATTCCCTAATATATCTGTAGCAATAATGAAAAATGCTAAAAAGCTTTGTTCACAAGTGCTGATGAAGCAGTTAGGCTTAGAAGAGGCAGGTACATGGAGAATACAGACCCTTCAAATGAATTCAGTAATTAGAAATCTCATCTATATTTTATAGATGTTGCTGTGAAAACACTTTGTAAAATTTCCTGGTGGATGCTCAGCTCCTGCAGGGCTTGCCATCCCTTGCATGAAAACACTTCCCAGCACAACAGGAATGGGTATTGTTTGAATACAGTCCTGCTACACTGAAAGCAACGACTAACACTGTCCTCACTAGTTTCCCACTGACAGCTGGCCCCCCGCCCTGCGATTAATGGACAAACAAAGAAGATTACAGACCTCCTAAATTTGCTAACACAGTCTATAGAATTAATTGCACAAGGTAGAAGTGGGAATATGAGGGCGTGAGCTGGCCCTTTAACAAAGATGTTCGTCCTTGAAGTCAGCCAAAGCTTATGTACAGCTCATGCCCAGAAGACGTCTGAGCACAATCCTACTTATTTGTCCCTGGCTGCACTTGGGGAAGGGGCCGGCAGAGGCAGAGAAATACTGATTTGTAGCTGAAGCCAATCAGCAACAAAGCACAAGTTGTATACTGAGCTGCACTGCCTTTCTGGCTGGGGTTCTTCTACTTGTGCCCATGTAGACTTACCTTGTATGACTGGCTTGGCCCAGACCTGAGGCCCCAGCGAGCTCTTCTGCCCAAATACATGCTGCTCTGCTCTCCCTGGCTCACAAAACAACCCACCAGGAGTGTTGCCATCAGGCAAAAAGACCTCTCAGATTTGCTTCCCCACCGGGGATGGAAGGTGTGATGCTGAATGGGGTTTGGGGCACTTCCAATCTAAGCTCAGACATCAGCCAGCCCTTATCCACAGGCCATAGGCCAGAGAAGGGCAAAAGCATGCCGATTCCCAAAGAGGCAACATTTGCTTGTGCTCTGACGTGTCATTGGCATTCTCTGCCTATAGATAGGGGCACCACTAGGAAGACCCTGTAAAGTAGAGTTGGTTGCTAAACCACAACTCCCTGCCCCAAATTATATTCTAAGTACTCAGAAATTAAGCAAGAAATATTCCACAGAACTTTGGGTTTGAGGAAGAAGCACCATTATATCCCTTCCCAGAAAGATGGCTTATGAAATCATGATGCTACTAAAACATCTCTTTGCTTTCCTGAACTTAGGACATTCTACTTTGCTGCTTGTTCTTTAGATCATAATACTGAGCTTCAAATCGTATTTCAAACTTTACTGCCAGTTACCCAGCCACCTTAACAAGAAGACAGAAAACATTCTCCCTTGCTATGGGCATGTTCATTGTCCTCCCGTGCATGAGATCCCCACAGAAGTTGTGAAAAACTCCAGCAAAACTGGTACCTGCAATCATCTCTTCTGACAGCAGATGGCACAAATGCATCAGTGTGTCTAGGCTGCAGAGCTCAGCAGGCCCATGGGATTCGTCAGCAGAGAGAAAAAGAACCGTTCAAAACAAAAGGCGATAAAGAGTTTTCACACTGCAGCATGGGCAAGGGAAGAAGGCACATGCAGGCATACAAATATCCTTCCCCACCACCCGCTAGGGTTTACAGCGAAGAGGAAGCCAGCCCTGACACAATTATTGCTATGAGAGGAAAGAGACCTCCAGTACCAGGCTATCTTCTATCAAACCAGATTTGGTACGTAATTTTCATCTAGTGTATGTCCGAAGTCCTCTGATAGTATACAACATACAGGGTGGGAGCGAGACGCAAGTTTAAGAGGGGATAAGCCAGAAAACAGACACCAAACCTGTCTACAAATCCTATTTAATGCCAGATTTCCAGCTTGTGACAACTGAAGGGAAAGGCCAGCATTTTGTCCAAGCCATCTGTACAGGGCTCCTTTTGTGTCATTTCTCTTTGAGTATTTACGCCACTTTACACAGCAGCATAACTGAGCAGGCAGGGTGCATCATGGCTTCAAAGCAGAACAATTGCTGTTTATAGAAGCACTGTTAAGAATTTATTGCTAATGCATTTTAATTAGTTATGAAAAGAGCAGTGCTCTGAATGAATCACTGCAGGTAAATTTAGTTTGAAATGTAGATTTCCTATTTCTTCACTGAAAAGCAAGCAAACTCACAGCGAGCACACACCTGCGCACAGGCAGAGGAGCAGTTCCTATGTTCAATGGAAGCAGGTACTTCGGTTTAAGGACAGAGCCCTCCAGTGATTCGGGCTAAAGGTGAAGGTGAAATCAATGCCTAACTAATCAGTTTCCCTTATTTATTTTCATCCTCAGAACAGAGTGAATACAACAAAAGTAATCTAGGAGCATTCAAAATTAAATGCAAAGGGGGTCATCTGGGAATGCACATACATCCATGCTATATATTTGAAAAGCAGGACTGGGATTTTGGAGCTGTTTCAGGGCAATAAAAGGAGAGTCTACCCAGAGATGAGGGAGGGGAAGAAAGCATTCAGAAAAAGAAAAAAACAAAACAGTGTTCTTGTGAAGTGGTATTCGCATGTTTTAATCCAGTGTATAACATTTCTGAACTAAATAAATTTAAAATGGACCTAAACAGCAGAGACATTTGGAAGCCAAAACTAGCTTCTTACTCAAAGAAATTTTATTCCGATTTTGTCAGTGTGACTCCTCAGAGATTCAAGATGCAGACCCTCTGCTGTGAGCAATGTGCTGTAGAATGGGTAGGAGGTTACAGCATGACTCCACCAGTAGTACTGAGATCCATCAAACTGATCGTGTGTCAGCTGAGTTATGGGCAAGCAAAGGAACAAGTCCAGAGTGGTTAGTGGGTGCACTTAATGCAGTCTTAGATGTGTGTGCTCTAACACAGACAGTTGTGAACATCTGGCAATACACAACACATCTGGGATGAGGGAGCATGAAAGGAACAAAGCCAAGTATCCTTTGAGTTTACAGAAATAGCAAAGTAGCTACCACAAGCAATGTGTTAGTAACGCTGCCACCGCACGCACGCACTATAGCACCGTGCCAAGGAACAGCAATCAGCTCTCAGGGGATGCTGGGTATCTCCTACAAACACTTCTGAAGCTGCATTTAAATAGGTATAGTCACACCCACACCTTATGTGTAAGCCAGCAGAAACCTTAATGGATGACACAAACACATATTTCTCATTAGCAGACGTACTCCAGAACACTTCCCACCCTGGCAACGCCACTCAGAAGCTCTCATGGGAGATACTGCTGGGATACCTCTCTTGCTGGCTCAAGACAAACATATCCAGAAGCAACCC
Source organism: Aptenodytes patagonicus (assembly GCF_965638725.1). NCBI lineage: Eukaryota > Metazoa > Chordata > Aves > Sphenisciformes > Spheniscidae > Aptenodytes > Aptenodytes patagonicus. Next base: position 10,147,586 of record NC_134954.1, on the reverse strand, counting down.
ACCAGCGAGCCCATTTCAAGCTCCAGAACTGGTTTCCAGGTATTGGAACATAACCCCTGGACAGCACTCCATATGGCATAGGTTCGCTGATGCTCCAGGGCAGGATGCAGGGTGTCTTGTCATGTTCTTGTTCCCCCCAACCCATCCTCAGTCAGGAGTCTGGAAATCAGGGAGGTGGATGGATAACTCTGAATCTCCATACCCATTTTCCCATTCCACCCCAGTTAAAAGGAAAGGGGTGGTGTGTAGGGCTGTCTGCCCAGCCCCAGCAGTCAGACAGTGTGAGGGGCAGATCACTTGTTGCAAGGGGGCTGGGTGGAGGGATAGGTTACAGACCACAGGAGGAAATCCTCTCCTTTGGGGAAGTCAGGGTAGCAGGGACGATAAAGGTCCTGAGGACAGGCACACATCCGCAAAATAGCAGGGGAACCAGAAGTGAATGTGGCAAACAGCTCTCACATCGCCACAAAGCTTGCAGATTCCCCGAGGGGCAACTGTTGAATCCAATAGAGAGTGGTCTGGGTTTAAAGCAAAATTGTGGCAGTTCAGAAGACACACATGGGTTTTAAGCATTGAACAGCAACACTCACTAGCTCCCTGACTTTGTTGCTCGCTTTACCAAGGATAAGATGAGCTGGGCACGCAACAGAGAGGAGACAGAGACTCTGCAATTCAGAGTCATGCTTTTGAAAGCTCACAGTATTTCAGCTCAGAGGCCTGAGACCGGAGTTTGTGTAACAGAAGAAACATATGTGGAAACAAGTGAAGCACAGACTGCTTAAGGCAGGGAGGAAATGCAGGAATTGGGCTTCAGGGGAGCTTGTGTTGCTAAAGAGCAATCGCTTGATTGCATGAAGGACAAATGCTGGGAGATGGCTGGCTCTCTCGCCTGCTTGAGATGCTCAGCACATAAACAGCCCTGGTTTAGTGAGCCCCCAAACCACAGCTGCATTCCCTACACCAATGGCTTAAGTGACAGCAGCCTCTCACTTACTTCCCCCTCTGCTCAGCTGAGCCGACCTGAATACGTGGCCATCATGCAAGTCCTGTATCCCTTGCAAGTCAAAGCAGTCTTCCTGCTTTTCCCAACATGCCAGCTAGATCAGAGGCTGCTCTGCCAACCCTTGTGTTCAAAACCTGCAACAGGAACTCATGTATGGACTTGGCCCATGGAAACATGGAAGGAACACGGGGTTCATTGCTATCTTTGCCCCCAGGCTACAAGCTGCCAGACTCTTTCTAGACTTCCTTCCCCTGCTCAGAAACAAAGCTGGGATTCTCACAGCATCATCATCTGGCTCCAGAAGCTGGAGCTTTAATGAGAGCAGAAAATTTAACATCACTCGATTAAAAACAGAAACAAAAAATGCAATTATGAGCTGGCACCATTGCAAGGCACTCAACTGGTATTTTGCCCCCTGCACTGGAGAATGGCAGGGGCATGCCACAACTGCTAGAGACTTGCACTGGCTCAGGTGTAAACCACCTTGGCCCCTGACTGCTCAGGGCAGAGTTGGTGTGTGATGGTGGAGAGCCAGCCCCTCTGCTGCCATGATGGCGGCATGGCATGCCAGCAGCCTCCAGGGTAACAGAGGAAGACATTTTTTACCTCTTCTCCGTTGCTTCAAAGTCTGTCTCCACACACCATCCCACTGACAGTCCTATGGTCACTCGTGCGCACCCTGCACCTGTGTCACACACACACACACCGTCTGGGCGAGGGCTGGGACAGCCAGCCACACACTGCAGGCTGCATGCATGCTACTTCCCCTGTTTTACTGTCTTTTAAAAGCTGTTAAGTTGAAGAGGAGAGAAAAAGAATCAATAGATAGAGAAGTTGCAATCTCTTTTGAGAATCTGAAGAGCCTGGCTTTCAGCTATTTTCAGCAAATTAGCGTGGGACTCTTACACACTTACTTCTGCTCTCTGTGAGGTGAAAGCAGGACCACCGCCAGCTCTGTGACTCACACAAACGCAGGGAAGCAAACATAAAACAAGCCACCTGCTTGCTCTTTCCCAGGGCTTATTCACACCCTTCATAACTATTTGATCTGCCTGCTCCAGCTCATCCCAAGTTGCAGAATGAGAACAAGCAGGGCTGGGGCTGGCCTTAGACAGTTCTCGCACAGAATTGCTGGCAGAGTTTGAGCCAGATCTCAAACTTCCCAGTGAACAGAGAGAGGAAAATGGAGACCTGTCTGCACTTTTGAGACAGTAGCTATCAACAGCCCCTGCCAGCTGGGCAGTAATGACTGTTATGTTTTGTTACAAACCATTTTTGGCTATGACATAGAAGATCCATTCTCATCCATCGTCTCCAGGTACCAACTAACAGACACCTACAGACCTGTGCCTCCCAAAGCCTCTAAATCCTGAGCCATAGGCAAGTGTTTATATTGCATTCAGGTCTTGGCACTAAGCAAAGATGTGCTGGAGGTGCTTGACAAGTGTTCGATACTCAGCATTTGGCCATATTGCCAATTCTTACTTGTCTTCTGCATCTGTCTTTTTGCTGAAGACCCCAGTTTCTGGAGTCCTAAAACGGGGCAAAAGTCCCAGCTTAAATTTATGAAAAGAAATGAGCAATTCCTATCCATCACAGCTGCAAATAACCAAAAATACCCTGAAGGAGATGACACTCAGAAAGACTCAAAAAGCTGAAGAAAACAGAACAGACATAAAATTACACCAAGAGTTTTTATTTTTAGAGTCCAACTCATAGCTTCTGAGTGCCTCAAGTTTAGCAAACCAGCTCACTGCTCTTCCCTCCGAGGTTCCCCTTGGACGGCTGGCATCAGCTCTCTCTACAGCCTCTCTCTATGTCTCTCTCTCTCTAAAACCAACTGGGCCTCATATAGGGAGGTGGAGAGGTGGTACTGCTAGGAAAGGGATAGAAGGATCCCATGTATTGTTCCCTGGGACAGTGATGTCCTGGGAAAATACTCCAAAAAGGGATCTGCCTGCAGCCCTAGGGATGGCAAGGGCAGGACAGATTCTTCCCAGGGCAGAGAGCTTCCTTCTCTGGAGGGCAGGGATACAGTACATCTTTTCCCAGCACCTAATGGTCCCTGCCTCGCTGTGATCTAGGTGCCCACTTTCACACCAGGAACTCTGCTGGATTTTCTAATATCCCTTCACACATCTTCCACCCAGCCAAACTCTCTGCAGACTCAAAGCAAAACAGCAGCAACATACACTTGTACTGGAGGAGTTAGAAATTCCACAGAGAGCAGAAGCGAAAGGCTCTATTACAGGGACCACTGCCTGTCTGCCTGCCAGGTCCTGCACTGCAGCACAATTTGGGTGCCTCTGCCAGGGACAGTAGCAAGTGGCTTCCAGGGGCCTGGAGAGCCCTCACTTGCTCACCAGCTTTACTGCTGGGTTCCTTGCTCGCTTCCCTGCTCAGCATGAGTCAATCATTCCCACCAGAGTGCCCCGCTTGCCCCACTGGGGCATCCAGGAAGAAGCATTCAGACAGGGCAGAGTGCTGTGACTTGGTGCAAAGGGGGATGAAAATGCAAGTTGTGCTCAGCAGTTACTCTAAGGCAACACACACCAGCATATCCAAATGCCAGCTCCAGCAGCACACTGCTTTCCCTTCCAGCTACTGTTATAAGTCTTACAACCCCACTCCACACCGGACAAGGCTCTGTCCAGGGCTCTGCAAACCTCCAGGCTCCTCCACCTTCAACTGAATGTCCCAGAACAGTGTCCCTTGGGACACTGACCAAAGGAAGGGGACAAGCCTGTCAGCACCCCACTTCACCCAGCTCTCAGGGCTGGCAGACTTCTGCTGATATCCACAGCACAGCAGCAGAAAACCTCTGCAATGCCATGCTCTAACACCAACAGCTGCAGCCTTCATCGCCGCTTGAGGATTATCCTCCTCTGACCCCTATCCAGCTCCTCTCTGTGATCTGCCCACCCCACTCTGCAGGCTGGCACAAGGCCAGGCTCCCCCGCCTCCAATCCCCGTTACTCCATCTGTCCAAGTCCTGGCCTTTTTCAGCACTCAGCTGATGCATCAGGGGCACAGTCGCTCAGCCCCAGAGCCCAGAGTCTTCCACCCTTCAGACCCTCGCACAAAAGGCTCCCCCAGGGGCTCAGAGCCTGTGACAAAACAAAGTTTTGAACACGATGCTCCCTGAGACCACTCATTTTTCCTTCCCCCCCATCTACGTGCACACAGGGAGCCAAGAGCCTCACTGCCTCGCTATTTCTGGATGCAGGCAAACCCTCCTCTGCCTTTGCCATTGAAGATGTCTGACATAGCAGACAGGCCAGCTCCTGGCATTTGGTTACCTTCCAGGCTCTCTGTTTAGCTTTCATCCAGTGATAACAGATCCCTGCCAAGAAACTTAGTTGTCAAGGAGACCTCTTTCAAACAACAGTTTGGTAGAAACTATGTTGTTATCTAGGGTAGCACATCTCCAAGGTGGAAGCACTCAGGTTAACTGCCTGCTAGCTCTACTTCAGTTAAAATACAAGCTCAGAGACAGAGGAGAAAGCCAAAATGGAGTTGGCAGCATAACCAAGCCCCAGAGTTCGTAATTTCACATGCACACTGAATGCTTTGGAGGCAATGCAGAGGTCACCAAAGAGGGCTGTGCTCCCCCTAGTGCCATGGCTCAGCCTCCCCCTCACTCTCCCACACTGATTTTATAATCCAAATTCAACCTAAAATGCAAAGAAACAGATGCTAGCCTTTCACTAACATTGACTGTGTCTCCTCTGGGAACTGCATATTCCAGGTGGCAATATTTAACCTAGAAACAGATGAAAGCAGAAGCACCTATATGGAGAGAGCACAAGACCAGACAGGTGGGTCGGGATAGGTGCTCCGCAGAGGGCTGGCAGGCACTTCCTAATGAAAGATGTAGCCGAAGGGCATGCAAACAGTTTCACTCTATCGATGCAATTCTCTAGCTCCTGCTGCATGTTTCTTCCCAGTCCTAGTAGAGGACAGATCTCTGGGGCAACAAAAGCTGCTTTTTTATTTGCCTTTGCCTTCAGCAATAACAACTTCTATTTTCTCTGTTTCCTTCTTCAGAGGCTGCGTTAACTAGGAGGGAGAAATTTGCCACTTCCACCCTTCTTACACTACAAATAAATCTACCTCACAGCGGCATTACTAGCTACCAAAAACTTCACCAACAGTGAAAAAGCAGCCAGAAAATAGCAGCCAGAAACAAAGAGTGCATGTGGATAATGAGGAAGAGTTACCCTGCATGTAATCTTCAAAACCAGCCAGAAATGAAGCAGTTGCAGGAAAGCAAGATATTTGCAAAACTACCAGGCGTCAGCTGATCTATTTCTAATTGCCTGAAATGACAGCTCCTGACAGCATAAAGCTAATCTTTCGTCTCTCGAGAGGAGTAGGAGACATTTCCTGGCACGGGGAAAAAGCTGAGCTGGGAATTCAGGTTATAAGGCACACAACAGAGTGGAAGACATTTTAAAGTCCGCAAGCACTTACTACAACACATAGCTTTATTTGGTGCAGCCTCTTCCATACAAAACACGTAAAAATAGCAACTGGCGAGACATGAAAATCAGAGATAGTGAGCCTGTGCCAGAGACGTTTAAAGGGAATGATGATCTGATGTTACGGCTTCAAGCAGTGATTTAAGACTCCATAATTAATTATTTGCTCTACACTAGCCATAAATGAGGGGGGAAGTACCAAGGTTTATAGCTCCATCCTCAAGATAAAGCAAGCCTGAAAATTCACTGGATGTAAAGGAACAAAATTCAGTAAAGAACTTAGAATGTGAAGCTGAGAGTTTCATTCTCATACCAACTTTTTGCTCAGTCTCCTACCATCACAAAGACCTAGACAGTTAAGCTTCTCACGCAGTTTGTCTTGTAGATGAAATTCAGCACCCGTTTATCACATGGCAAGGTCTTCTCTGAAGAACCTTCCACTAAAGGAGAAGAAAGTATTAGCAGATAAATTGGTAAATCCTTTTTACTAGATACATTTGTTGAAATCCAAGGGCTGAATTCAGCCTACAGGGTCAAACCAAGGAGTACAATAAAATTTTAAGCCAACAGTTTCTTTTTGTTTTAGGAAAGACTGGTCACTACATCTTCACACTTTCCTCCCAGTAATGTGCATTTAGGATCTCTGCCAAATTGCGTAAACTCTACAAGTTATCACACTAAGAGCCACTTTATGCCCTCAGCACCATGGTGAATGCATGGTGACTCCCTTAACCCAAGGGGCTTGTTCTTATCCTGGGAAAACGGGTTCACAGCCCAGCACCAAAAGACCATTTGCTCCATTGGTGGGCCACCGGAGGCCCCAGAATTAGTGCTGAGTGGAGAGAGAAAGTAACCTTAAAGTAGAGAAAGCAATTCCAGAAACGTGACTCCAGTGAAATGGTGGGTCTCAGAAAAGAATTGGAAACAAAAGGTAAAATTTTTCCTCCTCTGTGCTAAATTCTGTTTGTTAAATATCAAACAAATCCACAGAGTAGTACAGAAGGCAGAGAACCATTATGACCAGGATTTAAACATTCTGAAATTTGACTTCCTTTTGAGTTGAAACAAAGGCCATAAAACCTATGAAATTATTCACAAGAGGAAGAATCTAAAAATATTTCAGATAGTTGGGTAAAGGAACAGCAAATAGGAAATACGCAAAACATTTTTAAAAACCTCAAGTGCTCTGTTCCAGAAAAGAAACATCAAATCTTGTTATTTTTCCTTTACAATGGAAAATTGAGGCAAAGCAGTTTTGTGAGTTACTCCCTTCAGCTGGAAAATGATCAAAGGTTTTTGCAACAGCTCTGCTTATCAGGTGTTTAGAACAGCTCCGCTCATGGCCTTTGCCTTCCAGAACAGGATGATCTCTTGACTGAAAGTCCAATCTGTTGGCCATGAGCAGTAGAGGCAAGCTTTTCCCTCTCGTAAACCAGTGGAGGACATGTGCGTAGCTTCCTCTTCCCTCGCTTTTACGCAAGGGAGAGGTCGTGCCCATGCAGATGGACAGGAGTGGGATCCCATCCAGCAATACCGGAAACCCACAGCCAGCCTTGGCTGCCCCAACACACATAGGACAAAGGCGAACAAGCTGGAACCCAGCCTGGAGCACTCTGCCAAAGCTGTTTGCCAGGGGGAAATCCCAAAAGACTATGGCCTGGAGCCAAGGATGTGGGGAGACAGAATTAAAGAAGTCCATCTGAAGTTGACCAAATTTCCTTCTCCTCCAATTGCTATGCAGTGTCCTCAGGACTGATGGGAAGTAGCTAGAGGTCTTTCTGTGAAACAGGTATCAGGACAAGGAGGGGACTTCCTTTGGAAAAACCCTGGAGAATGGAGCAGAAATATTTGTGAGGGTGTCTTACCCTCAACACAAGCCACTCCTTGCTTTCACGCTGGAATGACCACACAAACCGCCATTTCCACATGAACAAACATGTCAGTATCTTGTGCACCTAAGCAACATATAATATGAGCAGGGAGTACCACATAAGCACTTATGCAAGATTTGGTGCTGAGACAGACACCAGGCAGCTGGTTCAGGACCACAAAACAGGATTGGATTTTCCACAGAGCAGGAAAGGACCCAGGCAATCCGAGTAATTTCTGAAAAGTGCAACGAAACCAGAGAGTTTGGTATCCTTAGCTCACGCCAGGGCTTGGCCCTCTCTGCTCAAAAAAAGCCCTAGAGATACTCAAACAGAAAGAAATGAGGCAGGGAGACCAACCAAAACCAGTTAGTAGACTCCAGCCAGAAGGCAGAATTATCCTAGCTATTACTGCCATGCTGAATTTCAGCTGCAGATGAAGGCTGCAAACTTTGACAGTAGGGGAAAATCAGCTTCAGGGCTTCCAGCAGGCCAATCCCAAACCACATAGTTAGGTTTATTTAACAAACAAAACACACTACAACTAGCCTTTTCTTTTATCAGTCTTAACTGGGGATTTTCAGGGTCGGGTTTTTCTTACTATTTGTGGTTTCTTAAAAAATTCCAGGGCAGGCACTGACTTTCTTAGTGAATTTATAGCCTCCACTAAGCTTATTTCTCCCAGCCAGTTGAATATTCTTCTTCTTTTAAGTTAATTGAGTTGGGCTGAATGAGCAAAATGACAATCAGCAAAGCATCAGCATGTTCTCAGGGCTCAAAGATCCAGAGGGGCAGGGCAGAAATCAAGAGCTGAAAAGGATGCGGCGTATGCATCCCCAGCACTCAACAGATCACTTTCATGAGATACCTCTGGCTCTTCTTTACATGGCCAGTTATCCATCCTCATGTATGTGTGCGGGCAGATACCAATCCCCTTCCTCGGGATGCGGAACAAGTAGTAATCCCAAAATAGCTCTACTGACATCCAAGAGATTTCTCCCAAGAGTAAGGTGCAACTCAGTGAGAGCAAGGACACCGAACATAGCCTATAGCAAGCCTGTAGCTCTCCTTCCCTGGATCAATTTATTAATTTCTTCTGTGCTGGTGATTATAAAGAGGGGGAAGGGGATGGGGAGACAGAGACAAGGCCCTTGTGTGCAATGAAATTAAATGCACAGCAGCAGCCATCATTAATGATGCATTATGGAATAACAAAGGAAGCCTGGCTGATTGACAGTCCCTAACAAGTTGTGTATAATAAACACTTCTCTCTAGACAGAACGTTCCTGATTATGGGATATGTTCCCCCTCATGTTACTGACAGATCCATTGTGATAGACGCACCCCACTTCAAAGGGGAGAGGCACCCAAAACAAAAGGAGGATTGACTGGGAGATGCTTGACTGAAGGAGCCACAAGGCCACCTTGCTGAGGTCTGTACAGAGCAAAATGCACAAGGCTGAGAAGTCATCCAGGAAAATAAATGGCTGCAAAACAAGTATGAAGATCAGGGCAAATATCATGCAGCAATACCAAAATAAACCCTTCAAATACCACTACAGATGCTCTGGATTTAGCTTCCTCAGAACAGGACCTGAACCGTATTTTTATGATCTTCTCTAAATGGAGGAGTATTAGTGCACATCCTTCGTTCCTCACATCTCATGTCAGCTTCTCTGTATAGCACAGAAGCTGCCTACGGTAGCCTGCTCAGGGATACAGGCAGCCCTACATACCCACATGCTAAGAGGAGCACCCCAACAGAGGAGACAGGCTCCTTTCCTTCTCTCAGCACCAGCCTGGCTCAGGGGTTGATGGCCAGATCTGGAGCCTCAGCATTTACCCAGGACTGCCCACTCAGAACTCGTTATAAATCCAGCCAGCTCATGCTGACATTCCCGGCCCCCAGGATCTCACTTGCCCTCAACAGCCCGAGTCCTTCTCTCCTCTGACAACTCTTAGTGCAATCACTGTTATCTCCTTCCCGCATCCCTCTAGCAGTACTCGCCTACCCTTCCCATTTGACCCAAATGATTAGAGGCTGCATCGAGCTCATGAGGGTCCATGGGTGACAGAAATGTCCTACAAGCCACTACTGGTTGGGTTCAAGCCACAGCCCCTGAAGCAAGGTTTAAGCTGCACAGGCAGAGTCCATCAGTGGTGCAGTCCAAGCGGAGGGCTGTAGGGTCCTCACAGGACTAGGACAGACCCCAGGCCCCTCAAGCTATGCAGAACTGCTCCAGTTCAGACTTCCCAAACCCTGTCCCATCAGCGGAGAGGTTATGTCTGACAGAAACAGGCTCATCTAGCAGTTCCTACACCAATTCCTCAGTTACTAGTATTAAGGCTATAGCTCAGCTTAGCTGGAGAAATTGCATTTCCTAGAGGGAACAGAATTCCCTTAAAGGGAGGGGTAACATCACTGCGGGTTTTAAACATCTCTTGCTCCTCAGGACTGAATCCAAAATGAAATGGGATGGAAGGACACAAGCTCAAGAGAAGCAGAGGGAGCATTCCTGGCCCAGAAGTGTTCACATTCAGAAAGGCACCTGAGCAAGCACCCCGATCAAGCCTATTTCCAGGCGGTGCTACAAGCCAGAAGTTAGGCCCTGTAGCATGTGATGAAGAAGTTTGCTGGCAGATATTAAACACAGGGTGTAAACTCTGAATTTCCCAGAGAGCGATTAAAAGGGAAAGGCAGGAAATTTGCAGCTCTGTAATTAATGCCAGCAAGAAGTCAGAACAGAGGGTGACATCACCACAGCTAATTACAACTAGGGGGAAGGGTAGGACTAATCGTTATCCTGACCCTGTGATCCATATCTGACTTGTTCCAGTTGTGCTCCTGGCCAGACTTCCCAGGAAGAGCATGTTTCCCATGCTCAGAGGCATGTTTCTGGCTCTGTTCGTGCCAAGCACATGTGAGGCCAGACCCCCACATATTTCACATGGATGTTAAAAAAGGAGAGCAGTTAGGAGCGAGACTGGGGACAGATCACAGGGCTGCCCATGGGTGTTGCAGCAGGACACGCCGCCCCTTAAGTCTTCTGCTGTAAGAAGATCCTGTAAGGTATTGAGGAGTAGCCAGGCCAGACTCCTCTTCCCCATCCTGCTTCTAACTGCCCAAATCCCTTTTTCCACGCCCACCCCAGAGCTGGCATTACTCCAGTAGCCAGAAATAAGCAGACATCTGGCACCAAATGTGAGTGAAGCACTTCTGCACTCCTTGTGCCAAGACAATTCTCCCCAAGCTGTCACCATTGGTGGCCTGGAAGCTGCTATTTCCACATCCACACACAGGATGGATGGCAGGGCTCTACAACTCATTGCCACTGCTGGGTAGATGGGTCTCTCAGAGCAACAAAAGCCAGAAAAAGCAGGAATTTCGTAAGGAAGGTCTGCTCTTATCTGCTAGCAAGGCCTGGGAAGACACTGTTGACCCATCTTGTTGTCCTGATGCTATCAGCATACTGCGATGAGCCCGTGAAAGGAGCTCTATTTCACCATAGGAAAAATGTAGGTCCCCTTCTGAAAAACAATTGTTGTGGTGCTGCACAAGGTTGCTAAGACTTCAGGGTACCAAATTTTCAGCCAAAGGCTTCAGGTGCCCCATTCAGCCATTGCAGCTGATCCTCACAATCTGTTTAACCCTCTGACTCGGTGGCATTTGGCTCTCCCACTGCCATGCAAAAGGATAGAAGAAGGTTGACAAGTCGCCTGCAGAAATGCAACACTACAGCAAAAAATCCCTCTGAAACAGGAACCAAAACAAGGCAGCCAGCATACTGTAGCTTGTGCCCTCCGCCACCCTGAGGGGACAAGCATCCACTCTGCCACGTAAAGGAAATGATTTGCAAAGTTGTTTCAGAGAAATGGCACATCAGTAGTGGGAGCTGTCAGTTCCAAGGAAAACTAAACAAGGTTAAAAGTTAACCCAGCTTTTACAGACAGAAAAAGAAAAGCTATATCCAGAGAAAAGGGAAGGGGAAGTTGCATGGTCTTGGTTTTATTAAGAAGATTGTTCTTTACAGAAAATGTGACGTTGGTATCTGCAGCCACTATTTTGGCACTGCATGAAAGCAACAGGCTCAATGTAGAAGCTGAGAAAGTAGCCGGTTTCTGATGAACTCTTCAGGATGAATCCAGTGCAGCAAGTTAAACCTGACAGCATAAAGAAAGAAAACCCACCATATAGGATTCTACTTTGCATCTTGATATAGGAGGTGTTAGTAACACACAAAAATTATTTTTAAACTCCTTTCTAAATCTCTGTGTATATGCAGCCCTCCATAAAACCTGCCAAAAATATTTAAATATTATATTGAAACATTGTCAGAGACCCCACATATCTGTAAGTCAGTGAAACCTTCTTGGTAGCATTTAGATATGCTTCAATAATGCTACAAAGATTAAAAACATGATGGAAATCTACAGAATGGCTTCAAAGTAAGACATTAGTCAGTTTATACAGAAAACCACACTAACAGACCTGTAATACCTAACTGTCTGCAAAGGTTCATTACAAATTCCTTTTAAAACCTTTCTCACATCCTCCTCCCCTTTCCCTATCCTACTTTTCAAAAAGACTGTAGGAATCCCCTGGATTAAGGGGGAACTCACAGTCCAGTAGCATACAATATTCAATCAGTCCTAAGGCTATTACAGCACAGTGCTCCCATGCAGAGATAAGCAATGGTTTAGAAAAATATCTGAGCAGTTCCAAACATCAAGATGATTTCACACCCCGATGGAAAATATGCAGGCTAATATTGCAGCAGTCATTATGGCATTCAGCATACAGCCATGCTAAAATCCACAGAAGAATACAGCTACATTCCTTCATAGGATTAGAAGACTGATCCATATACCACTGAAACAAATAAGATTTTTTCCATTAAGTGGGAACTGGATTGGATCCTATAAAACATTTACTCTGTGAGCTTTCATGAGACACCAAGGTGCAGAACAGCTACACAGTCAATGCTGAGATACACAAGCATGCTAGCAATTTATGACACAAACTGCAGTATGTGCTTATTGTCTTTCCTACTAGACGGGAAGAATTGATTACAGAATGGGGTCAGCAGTGAGGTTACATAGGTGGGCATTGCAAATAATAAATAAATATGAATAAATAAATGAACTCGTGACTAGCTAGGGAATAAAGCTAAGGTAAAATCAAGAGCGCCTCTTTTGCATATGCCAGAAAGGCTACGCATGCAGCTTTTGAGAACAGAGTCACTTTTCAATGGCATGTTTTGAGAAGGGAGTTTAGATGAAACATACAAGTAGTCCTAAAGGAATGCAACAGTTCTTCTTAATGAAAGAGTTTTAAGTTGCAAATTTTTTAGCGCATGGACTAGCATTGTATTATCTCTGAGCACGCAGGCTCCCTAAAGTCACAGAAACACAGTAAGGTAACCTAACACGTATGTATGGCCTTAAAAATCAACCCAGCCATCTGCCTCTGTCTCACCTGCTGTTGAAGGTGAAGAGGCTGACCCAGTGTGCATTTGAAAGTCTCACCCAAAGCCCCACCGTGGGTGCTAAGGTCATAGGAGCAGAACGAGGGCTAGGGAAAAGAGAGGCACATGCATCAGAAAGAAAACTGGAATAGATACCCAGCAACATTAGTGCACTGTGTGAAGAGTTTGGTAGGAGGAAAAAAGCCGGCACTGAACACTGTCAGGGTGCCTTCACCTAGCACTCCAGGCCAAAAGGTATCCAACTGCAGCAGATAACAGGTCACAGACCAGCATTTCCAACATGGGAAGTTTTGCAGAATGGACACCAAAGCCTGAACCGCCCGCTAGGAAGAAGCCATTTCAACAGAGATCCAAAGCATCTAATGAATGGCTGACGATATTCCTGTCTACTAAGAAATATCAGATAAACTTGATGAAAAGCAATTAGCAGAGGAGATAGCGGGTGGAGGAGGGGAAGGTAGAAAAACACACAACCAGTCAGGCCCACAAACTAAGAGCTGTTCATGTTTGGTCATAATGTTTGTTCCAGCAAGACAAGCTTTGTGAATTACATGTTTTGGATTAAAATCCTTAAGAAAGCCTGTACCCCACAGTCTGCTACAGAGCACATCCCTGGCTGGTCCCAGAGAGAAGGACCTGTGGTGTACAAGCCACCCATCCAGACACTAGTCAAACACTAAGCAGTATCGCCTTCCCAGTAGCAAAACTCTTGAGTTTCATATCCAGGCCCCTTGAAAAAGAAGGGCTGAAAAGGGGGTTGGATAATATACTTTATATTGCACTGCTGTGAGTGAGGGTAGTATAAGATGCCAGAAAACTCCTGCGTTTATCTCTCTAATGTTTATCTCTTTAAGATACTTTGAGATCCTTGTAGTCAAAGTGCCAGAGACAAGGGCTCAGCAAACGAAGGAGGAATGAGACGGTATCAAGCTGCCAAATACAATGGCAGGCACATCAGAGAAGCTCACACAGGTGAAAAAAGCAAAGCAGCTGATCTGTCTGCACAACTGAACTGCTGTGACATTTATTTTTAAACACCCTCATTGCTCATGATACTTGCGTCTGCCTTTCCTCTCTCACCCACACTGGAGCAGCTGCCCTACTTGTGTGCAAAGGGAACTTCTGAGCTCCAGTGCTCATTAGGACAATGCCTCACGCAAGCAGGCTCCGACTGGGATGTCTGTGTGACAAGTCTCTGTGCAAAAGGCAAAAATGACAGGGGTGGGAGAGAGATCGTGACAAAGCAACAGTCAGCGTTCAACAACAGTAGAAAAACAATCCTGGGTCAGTTCATCTACCACAGACGGACTGACAGTGACAAGGAGTAGAAACTTCAGGGGAAAGTGTAAAAAGGCAGAATAGCCTACAGCAATACCTCCTCTGATACACCTTCCCCAGCTTTCGCCAGTGTGTGGCTTAGAGGTTTCTGCATGCGGACTTGTAAATGCTAAATAGCCACTGACAGACAAATTCTCTATGAACTTGCACAACTTCTTTTAAACCCGTTTGTATTTTGGCCTTCACGTGTCATGGGGCAACAAGCTCCATGCTGTAACTATGGGTCATGGGAAATGCTTGCATTTCAATGGCCACCTGGTAAGTTTATTGGTGCCTGTAATTCTTCTGCAGCATGGAAGACAACCAGAATTCATATCATAATCACCCTTTCCACCCCACTCACTGCCATTCCCATCAGGGGAAAAAGGAGGTTAGCACAAAGAGGAGACTCCTCTTAAAACGCAGTAGCAAATGCCACGGTCAGGAATTCATTATTTTAAGCTGCTTCTTTCCTAGTGCATTATCTCAACAGTTTGGGCTGCTCTATGGCTGCTTTAGAGGGAAGAGAGAGATTATATTCAGGCCCAGGCCTGATGATCGAAAAAACCCCTTCTCTACCAGCCAGTGACAGGTCTGGGCAGAGTGCTTCTGCAGGTAGTATCAGTATTATCAGTCCAGACAAATCCCATTGCATAACAGAGAGTGGGGCAAAGAGAGGAAGGCACCAGGGCACACGCATCCCTTCTAGCACTGCTGGATAATAAATCCTGCTCCAGGGGAAAGAACTGACAAACTTAGGCTGTCTGGTTTGTGCACTGCTAAATTAAAGCTGATATACGGGAGATTAGTAAGAAGAGCTGTAATAGAAGAATGCTGTCAGGACAAAAGGAAAGATATGGGGATTTGTTAGCAAAAACCACTTTCTCTGTCCAACCTCCCCTGAAGATAGCTACGCATCAGTTAGACTAGAGCTACAACTACCTCAGAGCAGAAGCAACTGCCTACTAAGTCCACCACCCCGCCTGTGAAACCAACTGTCTGGTTGTTTCAGGAGAGGATGCAAGACCCTGAGGTTTCTTCTAACTGTACTACCCCAAGACACCAGAAAAGGATTATTCCTTGCGGCCTGTGATGTGGCACGCCCCAGAGCCTGCCTCCGTCCTGCATCCCAGGCAGCCTGACAGCGGCACTGAGCATCAACATCATCCAAAGCAGGGCCTGAGAGGTCTGTGGTTCCCTACACAGTGGCTGGGACCTTATGCTTTGTGGAGGACAGCAGCTACTCACGTTCCTGAAGAACCATCTGACATGGGTCTCACTGGGAATCTGGGTGCAAGCTTCCAAGCATGGGCTCTGCTCCCAACTAGAGAAAAATCTGTGGGCAGCAATCTGCGCCCTAACAGAACATTCATAGCACTTTTTTTTTTTCTTCTTTGTTGAAGCAGATTCATAGATTTAAGGTCCATTTCTCAGGGTCCATTTCCCTGGCTCCTGACCGAGTCTAAGCAATTCCAGAAACAACTCTAGACTCAACGCAACTCTCAAATTAGAAATAACCCATCCTCTGCAGAGACCTAGCCAAATAGCAAGCAGGGTGCTGAGATGTCCCTCTGCCCATCACCCCCTGGCTAGTGTGAACAGCAAAACTCACACTTGAGAGCACACCGAGCCTTAATGAATGGTTTCAGATCCCTGCCTTCAGCCTGCTGGACTATGGTGGGGCCAGGCAGTGGCTCCCAGGACATTATTGCAACCCTTTGTTTGCTCTTCCTAGCAGCACCACAGGGGTCTGCACCAAACTCTATCTTGAAAGGCAGGGTGAAGAGAGAGCAGTGTTGCACAGAGATTTCATTTCCATGAAGCCAATAGCATCGTGGGTTAGTAGAAGCAATTTTTCCATCCAGGACGTTTCAGGCCCAAGGCTAGCACTTCAAGAAAAGGACAAAGGAGAACAATACTTCACAGGTTCTGTTTTCCAGCCTTTCCTTTCAAGTGTCCTGTATGTCCCGGCACACAGCAGGGTCCATACTTACTAGCGTTGCACACAAATCTTAACTACTGACTCAGTACTGGCTAGGGATTGATGGAGAAAAGAAAGAACAAGCCTGGCTTGTTCCAAGACAAACTCTCAGTACAGGTTGCATTCCTGGTGTTCCTGTCAACTTAGAAGACTCCCACATGACCTGCTAACCAAATCCATGGTGGCTCTTCCTCTACCTCTAGGATAGAATATAGTATGCTGTATAATCATGTTGCATAATGTTTGTGTTGCCAGAAAAGCTGCTTTAGTGAAGGAATTCAAATAATTTATTCAAGCTACCTCGCAGTGTAAAACCTCTTTTCCATGAAGGTGATTGGGCAGTATTATAACCTCTGCTAGGCAGTGTTGTAACCTCCTCTAAATGCGGTTGTAAAGTCTGCTCCCATCTAGAGTCCTGACAGATGAGTAAAATTGGCTAAGTTTTGCATTTTCATGTTCACATTTACTCCAGATAAGCAATATGTTTCAAGGACGAGGAGAGCTCCTGATGTTAGCACATATGATCAAACCTTTCCCAGACACCCCATTAAAGTCTATCAGCCTGAATTCCTACTCATTGTGTAGACAGAGTATTCCTTTCTATCTAACCTGTGTTCTTTGCTCTGCTCTATTTTCCATCTCTGTTAAAACTAAAACTAACCCAGCCTAGGGAATGCGCTGCAACCTATTACTGAGAGATCTGCCACTCCTCTTTAACCACCTTAATGCATGCATCATAAAGGAACTTACTTTGACCTTCATTTCCTTCCTTCCTGCTTGTCTCTGCATATAGCTTTGCACTGAAATTAAGCAAACACACTGCTAGAGTAGCCATCTGCATAATCAGATCAGCTTGTGGTACTATCACGTATTTAATGACAGAGCAGCTCCATTCCCGACCTCACGAGGTTTCCTTGCAGCATCATTCTCCCGCTCAGCTGCTCACTTCACCCACAGACTAGTACACACATGCCGTTTTTGAGGGCTGCCTCCCATCAATTACATCCTTGGCTTTGTGTTCCTCTCCCTTGATGAGCTCTTGCACGTATTATGTGCTGGCATCAAGCAGTCTTCTGTTGTTCAGAGGCACTTGTTGCCTCCTCTGGAGCTTTGTGATATATGAGTGCTGGGTTTTCCCTCCTATTCCTCTTGCTAAGGGTGAATCTGTCTCCAAAGGCTCTTCCAGCACCTCAAGATGCTCCATGCCATAAGAGAGAGAAGGGGGATAAAAACATTAGGCGGAGAAACACAGGGTTCTTTCTGGTGATTTTTTGTTTTCAGTCCTGCACTCAGAGGGTCTCTGAGGTGTGGGACAATTGTGCCTACCAGGGACACTGCATTTAACACTTTAGCAGTCTCCATTGCTTAATATTTCAAGTAATTTATTCTGGAACAAACTCCTATTTAGCTCATAAAATTAATTCAGTACCAGCCTCTCCTCTTGCCTACTGCTTTACCAGCCTCACTTGCCTCTCTTCTGTCAGTGTTTGGCTCTCACATTATTTTTCCAGGCCACTGCAGCAGCTTAGCCCTGCTAGCTTGCTCAACTTCATAGGCCACACTATATGTACCATCATATTGTGGTGCCCTCTCTTCCCTTCACATTATGTTACCCATTACAGTTTAGGGAGGTGTTTGGGGGCTCCTGTACTCCTTTCTCACCTCTATAACATAATATCTCTGTCCCTATCGTTTACAGCCACAAATTAGAGAATCCCATCACTTTAAATCACATCATCACGCCCCAGTACCACCTGCAGTAACAAAGTCCCTGTTTCTCCTCCACTGTGTGGGTTCATCAAACTTGCACCTTGGGAGAGAAACTGAAAGGCCAGAGCGATTTCTGATTGTTTCTATAAGGCTGTATGAGAATTTTTTCAGGGATGTGTATCTGCAGCTCTCAGCTGTGCGGAAAGCCATAACCACTAGGCATGCATTCACAAAGGAGACATCAGCCGTTTCACTCGGTGCTCTGGAACTTATCTCTCATCTTGAATGCCTCTGCTCAGCTCAGCCTTGGTTTCCATCCCATTCGCTAATACAGAGATACCTCTGTGTCCATCACACCCCTAAGAGACTTTTCCTGTACAAGCCAGTCAGCTCTGCAAATACCTACCAGCAGGCTCCTGGCTCACAGTTTTCACATCATTGCGCAAAGCCAACTTTCTTCTCTCCAGCAGCTGCCTGCTTGTTACCTTTGGTTAAGGCAGAACCATTCCCACTCTGAACAAACATTCCAGGTTTATAGGCTTTACACCATCGCCCACATGGCCATTTCTCTGACAGCTCCTCACTAGCTAAGGGAGAATGTCATGGAAGAATACACAGGAGGCTCGAAATCCACAACTTAAGAATGCCCCTCATCGACCCTACTGGTGCCAGTGGGTGCGACCACCATTGGTTTATGCCTTAAGACACTTCTAAGGGCCTGGGAAAACTCTTAAGGGACAATCTGCCCCTGCATTCTATGGCTGAGCTCATAAAAGGGTTGTTGGCCACATTTTATTAGTTTGAGATCAATGTATCTCAAATGTATTAGTTTGAGATCAATGCCCCCTTGGCATTTTTTAACATGCTGGTTACTACACAGCTTTTGTTTCCAGATATGATACTTAAAGGGAAACCTAATATTCAGGCATGCACCTGCTGACAAAACAGGAGGACTCTGAAGCAGTAGATGTGTGCAACCTGATCGCTTACTTACATCAACCATCCCACGCTGAACATAAAGCACAACACACCCAGCCAGGAGCAGGGCCACTTAAACCCATTAGAGTGGTCTTCACTGTGACTAAGCAGCACAATGAGATTAGGCAGGAGGAGCAGGGGGGATGGGGAGGACCCGGCAGCCCTGTGCTTACGGCCACAAGATTTTAAGCACTACACATAACAAGAGCAAAATGTGGATGGGAGGTAGGGCATGCTTTGAATCCAGGGGACAAGATAATTTTGCTTTTTCTGCAGGACTCCTGTTTAGTTTGCTGCAGCCCAGACCATGGTCATATATTGGCAGCGAAGGGCTCATCCAGGAGAGGAGAGTGCAGCATCTGGGTCAGTACAGCAGAGGCACCTACCCGGAGGCGAAGGGGAGAGCGTGGCTACCAGGGAGATTTGCCTCCTCTTTGAAAGGGGCACAAAGGGATTCTGAGTCTCCTGGATTTAAATCCTGGCAGAGGTCAGTGCCAGCTTCTTTTCAATATCCCCTAAGAAGGTCAACATGATAAAAGCTCACCCCCTCGGTACTCAACAATCAGCGATTAGCAGCCACTTGAACAGCAGCAATAGGTTCTCCTCCTCCCTCCCAGTTTTATTACCCAGCAAGTCTGTGAGTGGGTTCAAAGGAACAGATGTCTTCATTGTGCCTTCCCCCTCCTTTTGCTCACAGGAGGAGGTGGGGCAGAGAGAAATTAATTTCCTCCAAATTATGTTTTTAGCCTACTGTATCCTCTCCACTATTCAATGGTCACAGAGCTAGGGAGGGAACTGCAAACTTCTGATACTGCAGCAACTTATTCAGAGTGCAAGTGACTAAAAACTTTTACACTTTGAATACACAAAACAGCCTCTTTATCTGATTAGCACCCACACTTCCATTTAAAATCTTTGTGGCAAAAGTAAATAAAAGCTTGGTAAATACATTTTACTTCATCTTTGCATCCACCTGGGCTTGGGTTTGTATCTACTGCGTGTTTTTTAACCTACCAAGGCACGCCTCAGTCTGCAATATGCAGCATGTTACTGTTCAGCACCAAAGCATGCATGCAGTTCTGAGTGAAATTCAAGGGACCACAAAGTACTCTATCATTAAAGAGAATTTGGTAGCAACAAAAAAGTGCTATTAATCCAGCCTCTACTGCAAGCTCTTCTGTCAGCATTGCCAAAAAGTGCAAGAGATGCAATTCATGATTAGCAAAGTGTCGCCATTGAAAGCCTGCAGTATGAGCCCAGTCTATTTGCCACTTGGTGCCGCCTTTTGCTCAGACACAGGCAAAGGTAGGAAAGAGCCTTCCTGGCAAAAACTACAAGCATCTTGGCAAGATTTTGCTGACAGAGCCTGCCTTTACTAACCTAAAAGGACATCAAGCCTCCTGTTTTGAAAGCACCAGCCCCTACACTTTGAGCTGCATGAAAATCTTCAGTGGCTGGGTAGAGAACAGAAGACACAACATCAAACACAAAAGAAACCAGAGAGGCACAGCTGGGACCCCAATTGCCTTATTTAATAATTACATAGAAAGAGGCAGGCCAGACTGTGCAAACACTGCCCCCTCCCCAAGCAGCTGGACTCTACAGGCACAGAGCATGGGGAGCACCACCCATTGTTTAAAGGACCACCATCTCCCATGGAACACCAAGGTTACATCCAACAGCATGCAGTAGCCCAAGCATGATGCACTTGAACTCTCGCAAATTACCAGGAGACGTACCAGGGGCATTGAGTAGAGACTGCTTTTTCAGCTGCTCTGCTCACTGGCACAGGAGATGGTGGTTTATAGACTACAGTCCAGAACCAAGCAACAACAGGGAGGTATCCTGATTTCTAATGGAAGGCAGGCAGGGCTGCTGAACCATAGAGAGAGCTCCCAGAGGACAGATACTGAAAGGAACTACTGTGCCAAGGTACGAACAGTTTTCCCATGGGAACAGAATGACAACCCTGCATTTCTCATCTCCACCCCCTCCTGACTCAGCAGTCACAGAAACAAACCATAGCTCTTCCTATAGTTAGTTCTCTTTCTTAAGGCAGAATGTAGTACAGATTTCAGCAGAAGACTCTGACAGAGCTTAAATTTTTCTGGGAACAGGGAGGGGAGACAATCCCCACCACCACCTGTAGACATTTCTTCCCTTTGATGTATCCATGAGTGAGGCTACTAGCACCTCACATTCTGGCTGCTGGAGGCAGCTGGTACCCTGCAATCGTTTTGCATAAATGTGATTTCTGACAGTCATAGACACAACACTGTAGGCTCCACATTCTCCAGTGCCAAGACTTGCTACTCTGTATTCACCATAAATGCCCCCTGTGCAGTAAAAAACATGTCTGGTTCAGGTGTTCATCAGTCGAGATTAATACTTCCCTATTATGGGTTACAAAACAGCCAGTTTCTACTCTTTGGGCTGGATTCCCCAGGCACCAACAGCAGCACACTGCACTTGAACTTCATCCATGTATAAAAGTTTAACCCGATTTAGGGTTAAAGTGCTCCGATTTACAACATCAGCAGTAAAGTCCAAAGAGACGTGCTGTTAAGACATATTGACTGAATTTGATCAAGCACTTCTGCTCATTCTCTGCACCCCTCTGTCTACATATAAGCAAGTTTTAAAGAAACAAATGTGCGTTTACAGTGCTAGACTTCCAGGCAGCTGCCCAGTCCCATCTCTGGCATGAGTCTGTCTATACATCTAGCCTCAAAAAAGTTTATTCCAGTGGCTTTCTGGGAGACTGCCAAGTGTGACTGCAAAGGGAAAAATAGGTGAGCTAATCACATTCCTATTTACAAAAACAGAATTTCCTCCATCTCAGCAGAAGGTAGAAGGAAATACATTTGGCCAAGAAGACCCCAGTGATCTCTATGCTGATGGTATTTGACAATAAAGGAACACTTGGAGTGGGAGTAGCAGTGTGTAATTTGGGCACAGGCTGTGGGTAAGCACCTCCACAGATTAACCAAGCCTATTGCAACTGCATTTCCGTATTCCTTTCACGCTCCCAGGCTGGCAGCACCCACTTCTGGACACACATCTCCAGTGCCTCCCTGGCCTCATGGCACAAGACCTCTGTGTGCACGCCTCATCCCATCACCCTCTTAGACCTTTGCTAAATCAGGGGAACTGTACCTGACATGGCTGCAGTTACAGACACAGATGGCAGAGCCAACCCAACATTTCTATCAAGTTACTCCTTTTCTCAAACCAACAGCCAGCTGAGAGTTCTGGAAGATGTTCTGGCACCAGTTTTAGCTGTATCATCTAGTAATATAAGCCACATCTGTTCCACATACATGATCTGGAAAGCATCTTTTCTTTAGCAATTTCACAGGAGGAGAAGGTAAACTTGATAGCAACTTGGCTTGTGGCATTGAGCGCACAGCAGACCAAGGGAATCAGCTTTTCTAGTCCAGACTGCAAAAGGGAAATCAATCCAGTTTATTCTCTGTAACTCACTAAACCAGCTCAATTATCGGCAGAGACAGTGAGTAAACCCCTGCCAAGCTCCTCAACAGGGGAACTTCCAGAAACAAGTAAGACAAACCCTGAAAGATGATCAGCAGATCCTCTTTGCTAAGATGCAAAGAGGAGCAATCAAAAAACCAAGCAACTGCTAACAGTCCAGTCAAAGGTTAAAACAACCCAATGAAAGTGAAAGTTAACAAAGTAGCAGAAGGCACAGGACTACTTAAAATACTTCTGCTACTTGTATCCTAAGGACATTTTCAAAGCAAAGATTGCAGTTTTCCATTAATCTTTGCACAGGCTTGACTACTATAGGGCTCTGTCCCCAACCAAGAACTTCTAGAAGTACTAGCAATATAAACCAAAAGCCTCTGTTTCAACATGAAATGCTAGTTTGAGTATTACTGCCAACCATTAACCTGACACTTGTGGGATGGCTTTGCTGGATGTGTATCAGATGAATCAGTACTTCTGGTTCATTCCCTGCCAAGACCTCACCAGATAGTGTGGGTGCCTCTCTGGCCGCAGCACCAGGAGCTACATGAAGATGTCTGTCAGCAGAACATTTTTCTGGGGCAGAAATCTCGGGTAGCAAAGCCAGTTATCATATTGCCTCTTTTTTGAAGCCTGACATTTGGAAATCTGGCATGCACCACCTTGCCTGCGGTAATCATAAGGTGCATGCGTCTCCTGATGTCCAGAAGAAAAGACTAAGAGATGGAGGAACCCGAGCTCCTTGCAGAATGCTGAGTACCACCAGGCACAGTACAACATTTCAGATCAGGGACTGAGCTCTCAGCTCTTCGGAAGGCAGATTAAAACTCCTTGCTGCATTGGGACAGAAAGAAAAACAATGAAAAAAGAGAGAGATTTAATAGCTTTGCTCACTCACACTCGGACTTAAAGAAAAGCTGCAAAGAGTTAAGTAGAGACTGACCATAGCTTAAGTTTTGTCCTCATCAACCTTGGCTGCATGCTTTCAATACCAATGAAGACAAGAGTTAGAAGAAAAATAAAGTGAGAACAGGCAGATAAGGGGATTTCATAATGATCCAAGCTAAGCACTGCTGTCTTACGCTGTCCTCGAAAAGGGAAGTGGGAGATCTTTTCAGAGAGAGCACTAGAGGTACAAAAGTGATACGTCTAGGAGCATTTTAGGTTGCAAATGCCACGTTATGATCTGAATAATAAAAAATCCCTCCTCCCTTTTCTCTTGGGCACTAAAAACAACTAAGCAAACTTTCAAAAAAGAGTCAAACCTTCCATTTGCTTTCCTTCTCCCTCCTCAACCACCATTTCAGTATCTCCTAGATCTAGTCTTCCCTCATGGCAAACTAGCACAAAGAAGGGGTTTTTTTTACTTATATAGTGCTAAGGTATAGAGAAAACTGAGCCGGTCTGGACAGAAAACAAAATGTGCTGTAAACTGCTGTGGACAGAGTGGTCAAAATTACTTCAAGAATGGTCTTAAAAACAAAATGGGGAGGGGGCAGCGGGGCAGGGAAGAGCAAACACCTTTCTAGGCAATTAACAGGACATACCAAAGTTAAGCTGCAGATGAGAATCTATAGTACCATTTTCAAGCTCAGTTCAAGGCGGCAAAGTTTCACATTAAGAAGACTGTGGTGACTTGGCCAGGCCCTCTGTTGTGTGCATCTGTCTTCTCAACTCTTCACTGTCATGTGCAGAGATTTCAGTTTGTCTCACTACTTGTAAAAGTGCACTTTACAAACCTACAAACCTGTCAAGAAATGCAGGAACCGTTGCTCCATTTACTATGGATCTTCCCTAGGAAGAATCTTGTATAAATCAAGATACTGGGAACAGGAAAAGCTGAATCAAATATTGAAGAAATAGTGTACATTACACTAATTTAGAAGAGGAAAAAGTTCAATTCCATCCTCAAGGACTACAGTGGAAAGAACTGCATCAGAACATGTGTGAAAGGAGACAAATGCTTTTTTGTTACAAATCGGAGATAAACCTAAAGCACTGGAAAACCCTGAAGTCCCTCCTTGTTTCCAAATAAATCTTCCTCTTTTGAATGTCTACTGTTGTTAGTTCAAGATTCTTTATATAATGGGAGGGGATAGAAACTAATTTTATCTTTTCTTCAAAAAGTAAAAATAAAAATAAACCTCCCCAAAGCCTCCAAGCTTACCGTCTCTCCAGGAATTAGAAATTTGTACAAAGCGTCCTTCACCTGACAAAATCACAGTTTAGAAGAATGCTACACAGTAGCAAAGAAAAGGTGGACAAAAAAGTCTCTATGCACATTATATGCCTTACAATACAGCGCCACGTACATACCATGAATCACAGTCAGCCAAATGTTTTCATAACTCGGCTTGTATATTCGTATCCAACCAGTGCGCACCAATTAGCCATCTTTTCCAAATAGCTAAATACAATAGTTATTTATGGCTGGAGACATTTGTTTCAAAATAGCCCAATGCAAAATTTGCAACATTGAAGCAAAACAACAAGATATTAGTTTGCAAGGAATCTTGCTGGCCTAGGAGATCGGCATTCCTGAATTATTATCATTTTATTATTGGAAAGAAAAGAGCTTTGCTTTTACAGAAAACAACCACCATGCAGTTTGGGCAGAGAGCAATCACACCTCCAGATGGATGGAGAAAAAGAGGGAGGGAGGATGGGAGAGAGGGTGAAGCTTGACTGCAAACCCAACCCAGCCTATGAAATGGAAACAACCGGTGCGTTTTCACCATAGGCTGAGGCTGGACAAGTAAATATGCATCTCCTTGATCTGTGCAGACAGATGCCACCAGGGAAGATGAAGCTCTCCCTCTGTGGCTGAACATGCTTGTGTGCCAGTCTGGTGGCTGTCAGGTGTAAATGCACTTCAGGTGTTCACAGCATTTCACTACCAAAGCAGACTGTAGGGTTAGCACTGTGTGTGTACCTCATTTAGGAGTGCTTCTGGCAATTTACAGGTAAGGAAAATATGGGTGCTAGGAAAAACAGGTCATAAAAAACCAAGACTATTTAAATATAAAATAAAATGTAGCAAAGAGCACTCTGTGGCCACAGTAAGTCCCTAAGGAATCATGAGACACTTCCTGACAGATCGCTGGTAAGCACAAACTATTTCTCCCTCCCTTAGACAGCTAACAGGATCCAGCCCTTCCCACCACTTAAAATTCAATACTGTAAGAGACTGCCGACTCCTCTGTACATCGGAAGCAATGGGGGAAGCGAACAAAGCTGCTTTACTTTCCTCTAATCTTTCTCCCTTGTGTGCCTGCACCAGATGGTGCCGAGCTGCAGGTTGGAGGGAGATAATAAACCCAGAGGAAAAAAAAATGGTAATATTAGGTTATAAAACAGCTGACCTTCAAATATGATGTCAGCTCCTGTTTAATTGATGGGACAGGTCCAGACAGACAGACGCATACACACTGGGATGTCCATATTCATCACCTTCCTTTCTAATATGGGAAGAAGCCATACGGCAGCACCATTAAAATGGTCTGTTCAAACTTTACAGGTGTGAGAATAAGCAGAGAAAAAGTCAGAGTCTCTGTTTATCTTGAGACAGGCAGACCCACTTGGGGAAAGCATTCTTGCTGAAAGTGGTTTTGCTTAAACCCCTGGTCCAGTATCACCAGTCTCTACTGATGATAGCCTGCCTTTCCCACTGTAAGCAAAGTGAAATAACCCCAGAGTTAGAGAGCACAGATCTTCCAGAAGAGGAAAATTATCAAATACAAGACGGTTTTAAGCTTCTGGCTATTCTGGTCCAGAGCTTTACTTCTAGCTGCCATCATTGCAAACACTGCTATGAACAGTGGTTTTAAACACCGCGTTGAGGACTGGGGTTATCCTGCCTTGGTCAAGTACAAGCTCTGGAAAACTCTGCCACAGCATACTGTAAAATTTTGCAGCCTTTTTTGATATGCTGATCTCAAACATTTCCCACCAGCCTAGTGTGACTAGGATGACTATTTTATATGACATCCAACTTCGGGATAAAGAAAGCAAAACACACTGAATAGTACTCCTGTTAATGGAAAGGAAAGCCCTGTGCTAGGCTACTGTGAGGAAGATGGAGCCACGTGAAACGCACAGGCCTGAGAGAGGGAAGCCCTGGGTGGCTCTCTGCTTCCCCTGCAAACACATGCAACACTGAAGAAGACATCTCCCTCTCCTTGGCAAGGAAGTCATTCCCTGCCCCACCTGCCTTTGCAAGTAGCTGAAAAGGGCTTTAAAACTATTAAGTGGTTTGAGAAACATTAGATTACGTTTTAGTGCTTTTAGTGCTCTCCAAGCAAAGGTGACAGACAACAGCCTCGGCTAGAAGAGTGTGCATCTCATGTCATACTCAAGGAAGCAGCCTGCATTGTACACTGAGTCACAGGACTTTATGGATATGTTTCACCAGTCTCAAGGGAAATCTATACAGAGGCTCCTAGCAGCCAGGGACAAAGCCACATTGAGTGACAACACTGAACAGTTCAGTATTTATTAGACAAGTACAAAAATAAAATAGCTTGCTGTAAGCAGCTCAGTGCTGAAACACTGAATTTCAGTTTTCTTGCTGCTTCAAAGAAGCTTCAATCAGGGAGGAACAAAGCCAAGAGCAGAGCCACTCAATCACTGTGTCCCAGTGGAGTGTCTGCACCCAGACACCAATACAAACATCCCTCGTTCACGTCACAGCCGTACCAGGTCTGCCTGGCTCTGCTCTCTAGAGCCAGACAAATGCCTGGACGTTGGCCAGCATACAGGTCCCTCACCAGACTACTGCTTGCTTGTCCTGTTAACAGCCCTGTAACTTGTTCTTGTCTTTCTCAGAAACCAAAGGTTGTCACAGGCTGCTGGCAGGGAAAATGCCTTCCTAAGAACTCAGAAATTTTGCACAGAGCTTGGAACTGGGACAGCAGTGATTTAACATCTACCATTAAAAGCAGTTTAAAGTTTAATGGTCAGAGCATAATAAATCCTATCCAGACATTTTCAGTTTGCAAGCCAGGCCATCAGCAGGGCAGAAATAGATTTGCTGCAAGGCAACCAGAAACGATTTTAAGTGTCTTTTGTAGAGAACACAAGCCCTGGATTGTCTCAAACCACAGCTTTGTCCAGCACCTAGATGAGAAAACACAGGGTCAGAAAAAGAGGTACTCGAGCAACCAATATTTGCCAGTTAAAATAGATGGGACCAAGAAATGAGGAATAAGGCAGAACAATGCTGAACTGTAGTGCAATACTGGAGCATTATCCTCCTTGGTGCAGAACAGAATAGCAACAACCCTAAAAATAACCTTACATTTTCCTCCAGAATCACACTGGGTTCTCATTTGGGTCCAGGTTGCTTCTTATACTGCACTTAGCATCTCAAATAGTTTGAATCACTGCCTAGTTATCAAGTGTGGCACTGAACGCCTGCATGTGTAGGAACTCTGCTAACAGAGTTTGGATGGTATTCCAAGATGCACTGTTGGGATCTTTCAGAGATGCTGGTCACGTGGTTGTTCTGCCATACTGAGGACACAAATTGCATTGCCTTCCTTTGTCAGCAGGTTTTCAAAGCAAATAGGAGGACCTTTTACTATCCACCAGAACCAGAGACAGGGACTAAGGAGTGCATTCCTTCACCCCTTATTACCCTTGTTACCTTTTTTTGCTAGAAAACAAACCCACAGACTCTGGCTGCCTTGCTGTGCGAGACACACACACAGCAAAGACACACAGGACACAAAGCTGTGGACAAAGCCAAGGAGGCGGTGGGGCCCGTATGACCAGGTTAGTTCCTGTCCTCCTCCCATACGGGTCAACAGCAGACCTCCCACATCCTCCAACAGGAGCAATTCAAGTAGCTGGAGGCTAAAGACAGGGTTGCTTTAGCATGGAGGGGACATCAAAAGAGAGAGGTTTGCATCAGTGATACCAGCTTCATCCTCCCACAGACCTTCTCCTCTTACCTCCTTAGATCAATTGCCCCTGTAATTTGGGGCAATATACCACCTCTTCAATATCCCAATCACTAAAGTTTTAATGCCTTAAAAACAAAGGGACTGGGAGATGGGATGGTGAAGGGACAGGGATGAAGTTGTGCTGTGCCAGGGAAGGGAAGAGGCCTCTCTCCAGCTCTCTGATGTTGGCTCCTGCTGTTCTAATGGAACCTTACCCGGGAAAATAAATCTTTAGTTAAAGAATGCTGCAAACAACAACAATGGGGCTTTATCGTGGCAATACCAACCCCACTGCAGCTTCTAAAGCTCTTGGTTGAACAGAGGGTGAGCAGCAGCAACCCCACACCATGCTGAAGTCCGCATTCCTAAAATTCCCCAGTGCATGCAGGCATGCTCAGAGAAGGCGGATTAGTGGCTCAGGGGTTATTAGCTGAGAGTTCAGGTTCAGATGTGCCATGGGACGGAGGTCAGGGCATGGATACAGCTCCTGGCCTTTCATTTGAAAATCTTCAAGTGTTCTCAGAGTAGCACCCTCAGTGTCCTCTCTCCACCCACTATTGCACAAAGCAATTTTTGCTTGTGTTCCTCCAGTCGTTAGAGCCTGAGTAAGTGCTGTAAGGTCTCTGGGGCCGGAGTGCAGGAGATCCACACTGCAGCAGCCTCCTGGGAGGTCTCACGAAAACAGCAGCAATCAGCTTCCACCCTACCCCCCTGATAACCACTACATCAGCGTGAGGGAGGAGGAGAGTGTTAATGCAGCAGGAATCAACAAGCCTGCTTGTTTCTTATTCCAAAGCGAAGACAAAGGTGGGGTTTGTTCAGCTAGGCAGTACAGCCAAGCCTTGCAAGGAAGGCAGGAAAAAATGTGGGTATTTTTGATTTTGGTTTGGACCGAGTCCCTTGAAACAGGATGGACATAGGCGTATTTTATAAAGGAAAGTAAAAAATTGGAAATGCAGAAGAAAAGTAGTTCTATGTGCTCTACACCTGTCCATTAACACTGCTCCTCTGGAGACAAAGGGGACTGGGAGGAGGGGACAAAACAGGGAAAAAAATCCAAAGCTTCAAGCTTATTTTATCCTAACTTCAGGACAAGAAGGAGTCACTAAACCTTTCTGAGTTTTAGACCAGAAAAGAAATGGAAACAAACATTTGATTTTTGGGTATATTTTAGAAAAAATACAGCACACCAACACTAAAAAAGCAGAGTTGAAATGTAGCAGGGAAGTCTGGACATAAAACAACAAAATATATGAGTGAAAGAAGGTCCCTAAATTCCCTATGCTTCCAGCATAGGAACACATATAGCAATTGGAGAAAATGAACTGTGAAGGTAGAGATTTAATTCCTACTGTTTGGTAGAAGTTCTCTGACAAATCAATTTGCTAGTCAAATCACACAATCCTTTTTTTTAAGCTATTCATTTGTAGTGTTTAATAGGAACATTTTCGGCCTTAGACTCGGAGCTGTATTTGGCAGATACAGTGCTAATAATATACTGTTAAAATATCTTGCTCCTTCAGCTGACCAACTCCCTTAAAATGTCTTATGGCAGAAGCTGATGTGCTGTTTGACCAGGAAATTACTTGTCTTAGAGACATCTTCACATACAACAGCAGCTCAGTCAGTCACTTTGAGTGACACCACCTAGCAATCTGCACATTAACTTCAAACAGAAAATGAGGATATCAAGGCCACTGAAAGAGAAATCATCACCTGCAAGAAACATGCTGTTCTTCTCCCATGCGCTGCCAGCTGAAGGGAAAGCTGTAGCAGGGTGAGAGTTTTGATCCCAAAATGCGCTGCTACCTCCCTGCATAAGTAGGTCACTAAGAGGCTAATGCTGCTCCTGTTCATACAACCATTTATATGAAAATTATAATCCACACTGTTCTTCCAGAATCAGTTTCAGGTCAAACCTGCAGGCATCACCTCCAAAAAAGAAAGTTACCAAAAGGTTAGACAAAGAGGCAATCTGGAAGTGCCACCACCTAGTTATAACTAAACCTCACGGATTAGAAAGAGGGTTATAACTACAAAGCATGCGGGCATTCTACAGCACCAGGCATCAGTTTATGAAGACTACCAAATAGTTATTTCCAAGGTAAACCACTAAACCCAGGTTATTATGTGACCTGATAAAAAAAAAGATGCTTATCTTCTAGTCACCCTAATGGAATGCTAAAAAGAGATGCTATTCTCACAAAGAAAAAGTAGAACCAATCCTGCCCAGCTCAAAGATACAGACAGAGATGCATCAAAGTCCCCCTCAACAGCTCTACACAGATACACAAAACGCCAAGACAGAAAGTGAGTGAAAGGCCAGACAAATTAGATTCATGCCAATGCATGTATTATTCCATGTTTGGGATTCAGGATTGTGAATGATAGGACATAATTCCTTTAATTGTCCTCAGAACACATCTCTTACCTGGCAATAGGCCTTCTGTTGGGCTTTCTCCTGCCCCAAAAGACAGATTGGTGCTCTAGCAGGTGCTGGATCTAGTGAAACATGGACCAAAGCCATCCACCAAGCATCCTCAATTCTCTTCAGCACATGGTCTGATGATCCAGCATAGTTAGAACTGACAGATGTTTATTCCCCTCCTGAGCCTTGAGGTCCACTGGAGATGGTGTTCCCCCAAGGCCTTATGCAAGCACAGAAAGACGCACTTAATGTATCAACATCTTTGCTAAGTCAGTAGCTTCTGAAACCACAAATCTGTTAACTATGGGTCTGCATATTTGTGGCACAGAACGTACAGGCAAGTCTCCTGCATAATTTTCTTAATAGTACCACGTATGACTTGGGAGTAGTCCAATTCCTGTGCAAACAGGGGTACATGCAAAGGCTTAAAAACTTCAGGAAGACACACTGTCCCTGTATAGAACATTCCTGCCAATAGCTCCAGTTAAGGGGAAAAAGAAAAGCCTTGTCCCAGCTGTAATGAAAGGTTCCCCTGGGCAGCAAGAAGAGTAGCTTTGCTCACAGAATATTTGCATCTCAGCTGAATTAGTTGAACACTCTGAAAATTGTGAAGTGGTATATAAACGCTAAGGTTTGTTATTTATTATTGTCTTGGTGCACAACAGCGGAAACTAGTGCCATTTACAGACGCAAATTAAGAACAACAGGAGGTCTATCGACATGCTGTGGGTCTGGGGATTTTGTTCATTTGTCTCCCCCACTCCTGTCTCCCTCAGACAGAAATCTCCTCCATAGGACTCCTACAATCCTTGCCAAGCAGGGCTGGCCTTGGCTCAGTGAAGCCTGTCACAGTGGAACAGCTCTGCTGGGAGGGGATGAGACCTCCACCTGCAAACCTAGGTTATATCACTTCTCAACAGCACTCTCCTACACTCCAAAGCACTGTCATCACTGCCCTTGAGCAGCAAATATTTTCCACCTAAATTATTTGTTTCAGCAAAGTAAGACAGAAAATAGAATAAAACAAAGGCACATACACGTTTCAAGGTAAAGAAAGG
The DNA here is from genome assembly GCF_965638725.1 of Aptenodytes patagonicus. Lineage (NCBI taxonomy): Eukaryota > Metazoa > Chordata > Aves > Sphenisciformes > Spheniscidae > Aptenodytes > Aptenodytes patagonicus. The sequence continues at coordinate 10,115,848 of NC_134954.1, read as the reverse complement.
ATTAGGTAAAAAAAGTTGAGAACTCAGAGTGACATACACTAGCACAATAGAGTGATTCATATACACAAGTGATGTCTTACAAGACTGGTCTCAGCATAAGAGCAGATTTTTAGACACCAATTTCTTTACCTGCATTGTTAAGAAGCAGCTTAGATAAAAAGATGATTCTAAACCTCCTGTCTGTAGCTTGGGTGAAGGAGTGAGAGGCATTATCTAGTTTTTTAAAGTAACTCAGGAGTGCCTTATGTTCCTAGAACCAGAATTTAGGTTTAAGAAGATCAAAATAACTTCTTTTTAACTTTGATTTTCCAGCAGCTCTGATAATGTGCAAATAGTTTTGCTAAGTGCTTACACAGAACTTATTAATCCCTCCCCAAGATAATTAAAATAACTGCACAGACATAGTCATTCTTGGATGTTACAAGCCTGTATCAAAGTAGTTATTTTCAGCATAACATTGCTGCCTCAACTGCATACTTTGCACATTCACAAAATGCACAGGATATTGGGAAAAATTGGGGTACAGAGTCAAGCTTTTACAGACAACTTAGCACATAAAACAAGCCTCTGACAGATGCTCAGTCAAATTGTAATAGCTCCTTTTTCTCAATACTGCACTTAGATGTGCATTACAGCTTGCACATTGGAAAAAAAAACAGGCATTTAATTCAGAAGGTGCAGCTTGTTCAGAGACATGCTGCACTTGCAGACTTGCATTCCTCTTATTTTCCTCAAGTTACTGATTGCTTAGCACATGGTTGCCCTACTGTCTATGAAATACAGACATTTCAGCAACTCAAGCTTTGAGGGCCTAATATCAAGGGGCCAATACCAATACCTGATCTGCTGTTCAGCACACTCTATGCAACTTTCAAAAGGCAAATTTCAGAGACAGAAGGCAACAGAGCCCCTGAAGTGTTGTTACAGTGACATTCCCTCCTCTATTTGCAGAGCTGCAAATTGTTTTATGAATACCATTCAACCAAAAGTTTAAAATAAACAGCAATTCACTGTCCGTGCTGGAACAGAAGCAAGCTCTGCTGGTTGTGTCACAAGGAATAACCACTGTTGAGTAGCTGTACAGCTATCCCTGTGTACAGATCTGCATCCATACCCAGGCTTGAGAATAATATATAACAAAGAGCAGTGGGTTTAGGCACCATTGAATCAATATAACCATGTTGCTCTTAATGCTGGCAAGGAAGACATGTATTTAGAAGGAGATTAGGGTATTCCCCCCCTCCTCTCAGGACAAGCCTTATTTCATTTGAATGCAGCCAATTAGCTCCTTTGTTTGCACTCAACTCCAGATTCCTCAGTGCACCAGGCAATGCTGTACAATCATATTCAAGAGTGGCAATGTACAAAAAAAGTTTACACGAATTGGTCGCAAAGTACCTACAAGAGCTTGCAAGCTCCTGCAAAATGCCCTCTAGAACAGGTTTCTGTTGCACTGAGCTAGGGACAGAGATTAGAGTTATCAGCTTTGACCCTCAGCAGGAATGTGTCACAAAGGATTAAATCATTATACCACGAAGTGTCAGGAAACGCAGCTTTCCTGCTGTTCTACCACTAAGTTATACATTAATTAGTGAGGTACAAAACAAACAAGAAATATCTCCAAGCATCTGCCTGTGGATCAGGCCCAGCCAGAGCTATTAACACAGGATTCATTTCCACGAGGAGTCACCCAAAGCATCACCAGCTCTTCAAGAGATCCATTAAAATGCAAAGAGTAGAAGTGCTGAATGGAAAAGCATAGAAGCTAATGGCAGTGTTTGTCTTAGCATTTTTGATAGCTGTTTAATACAACTCCTTCCTCACAACCTCAGCACCTGATTTTCTAAACAAGGTCATACATGCACCACTGAATAAAAACATCCTTCCTTGAGAGAGGTGCGGAGCAGTGTCAAAAGATCCTACAACATGAACGGGAGAGTTGAGATAAAACATTTTAAAAAAGAAAAAGCACATGGCCTAACAGACTATGCAGTAAAGCAAGAACCAACTTTATTATTTCTAGATTCAACTGCAAGTGTTCCCTAGCTACTCAGCAGTTCTGGACCAAATCTTTTATGAACTCTCACTCTGTGGGTGGAAGAAATTCTGCATGGTCTGACTGCAAGCCACAGTAGAGAAGATCTAAGCAGACCAATAACATCCCACACATAAACCTCTACTTTTCATCTAAATCATGACCTTAGAAAGGTGTCATTGGACAAAAAAAAAAAAATTATTCTCTGCCAATTCCTTATGGCTATCCCAGCAGGATTTCTAGCTTTGGGCATGTCTTGTATTTTTCCCTTGCTTTCTGTCCCAAACTGCTGCCTTCTACTGCTTGGCATTGCCTGACTCTGGCAAATTACATCAGCATGCAGATTGTGGCCAGGATGCATTCTTTAAACTAATTTGTCCCAATTTTGCTTTGGGATCCCTTCAGTATAAAATAAGATTACTTGTTAGAACCGCCTAACTGGGTCTGGTTGTAATCTCTCTCTCAGAGGCTGAATTGTACTTGATCTCGACGCCACTAGATCAACACCCACCGACAGAGCAACTATTTGCCTTCGCTATTTAAATACTTTCTGAAGCTAGACTCTCAAAACCAGACTTCCTTTTCCAGCTTCAATCTCAGAGGGTTACATGGTTAAACCACCCTGTCATGAAGAACAGCAACACCACAATGTTCCACTATTCTGGTACCACCCCACCTTTCACAGATTGCTGAAGCACAGGAGACGAGGAAGGCTTCTGGTAGTACCAAGGTCCCACTACGCATCATTATATTCAGAAACTTGCGCAGCTCTGTGTGAATTTGGGGACAGCTCAGAATGGAACATAGGTCTAGGGTGTCCTGACTCAGTGTTTTACCTACAGAGTGATTTTCTTAGGGTGAAATGGATGCCACCCACCTCCTGTTGTACAAGCTGAAGCCACCCAGTGCTGTGCAAACTTCTGCCCACAGCCCTAAACATGAGTGGGTGGAAGTAGCTACCACTGCTGTTTCAAAGACACGGATATTATGAACCTTAAAGTAATTAATCACCCCCACTCAGTGGTATGCAAATTGTACTTTTGACACCAGCATGCTCATAACAAAATGCATTAACAACCTTCGAATTAAATGCTTTAAATTAGATTAAAATCATACTGTCTGACAAATTAAATAAAATATAATGCATTAAAAGGATTGTTCTAAGTTCCTTAGCATCAAGCGTTTATAAAAAGCTCAAAAGTCAAATATGTTGGGGAGAAGGGAATCTATTTTCCTCAAACTATATGCTACGGCACATGTTGATTCCCTTACAACAAGAAAGTCACTGAAATAGTTCTTTGAAAGAACTGCAGAAAGTTTATCTAATGCAGGAGTACATGATTCGGGGGCCTGTCAGGTTGGCTGAAGTACTAAGGCGCAGATTAATCCACTCAGTCCAGGACAATTGCTATTTGCAGTAAAAGGAAATGCAACAGAATGGTAGAAATGAAAGCAAACAGTGGAGGTCTCTTTATTAAAGAGAGCAAAATCCATAGCAGCATCTGTCAATTGGAACATCAGCTGCTGCTGAAAGATTTATTTTGAATGTCTCACAAGCTGCCTTCCAGTTGCATTAGCAAAAAAAGAAGCCAACCCTCATATTTTTGTTAGTCAGACAGCAAGACAGGTTTGTGCTAACAGAAGTCATAAACCTTCATTGGATATAAAATCCATAGTCAGGATGGGGATCCTATGAAGTACGGTTGCAAGTTCCAATAAAGCTATAGTTCAGTCTCCTGAACTCACATCACACTACTAGTGATCAGAACAAGACTTGGGCAAATAACTTGAGACATCCACCTAAAGGTCATTTTTCAGCCCTTTCACCCTTGCACCCACACAGGCACACTCCTCTTTTCTCAATAAGGGAAAGTTCTGTGAGTGTAACATCCAAAGCTGCCTTCTGCCGTAGCTCCCATGATAGGTCCCCTGCTTTTCCGAGGAAAAAAGCAGGGCAGATACCCTTCTTTGCTTCCCCAGAACTCCATCTACTCTACTGCTTGTTTCATACCCCAAAGACAGGCAAATTAAAGAAAGTCTAAATGTAATATAGTATGTTGTGCAGATGAATGGACTGTTACTCTCAGGGAATTTTATCTCCTTGTTCAGAGGATAGCAGGGAAAGCTACCGATGAGCAGAATTAACGGTTTTCTTTTAGGATATGGAACTTAACCTATACCAGCTGTAAGCTGCTAAAGGAAAACCTGGCTCAGGAGGTATGTCACCCTACATAATGCATTCAATTCTTAAGCCTCTCTTTTCATAGAAAATGAGCTACAGCTCTTGCTTCTCAAGTTAGTTTCATACACTAGCATCACCCAGCCATAGGTAATGGACTCAATGGCGGGTCATTTTTCTTAGACTCAAAAAGAGTTGAGAGGTCTATGCCAGAGCCTCTACTTGTAGCTGCCACCACAGGGTCTCACGCAGACATGCCTGGACGTGCAGTTGTCATTTCAATCGCTGTTCACAGCATCATGCTGAAGCAGCCCTGGCAACTGAAGCCCCCTTGACTGGAGGTGAGAGTTAATCTCTCGGCCTTAACCACATTTCTTCCGGGCACTTTCTCACCTAACCAATCTTGCAGAGTACAAACAACTAGGTTCTGAACTGGACAGAGAAAGGAACACAGGGAAGGGTTTCAGAGATGTGCCTGGGAAAACAATCTTTGCAGCAAAAGGACTGGGACATACACAGGGGCAAGAGTGTACATGTCAAGGCCCAAGAAAAGATGCAAAAGTTTTAGCTGTACAGGAGATAGTTAAAGCCAGCAGGAACCTGGCATTTGTCAAATAAAAATTAAGAAAGACAATCCCAACTATCGAAAAAACTTGCACAGCTTGGAGATTCCCTTTGAGAAGTCCAGGCAGGACTGCTACATCCTGAGTCTCCTCTAGACTGGACTCTGCCTATGGGCTGCTCTGGGTCTCCAAGTACACAACCATCTTATAAATTAACCAAAGCTATAATAAAACATGTCCTCCAGCCTTCCTGAGCAATGTTGTATTTGCATTTAATTTAGCTCACCTATAAAAATAGGCAGCTGCCTAAAAGAAAGTTGAACAACTGGTTTCTGACTAGAATTGCTCCGAATGTTTTAGCATTCATGCAAAGTCATGTGGAAGAAAAAAGGAAAAGTCAAAACCCAACAACTCACGTATCCTGGTTACCATCCTCCACTATAATTATAAAATTGCCCTTAAAACATAATTGCATAATTGGACTTGGCAAGTATTCACCCAAATCTTTTACAAATATTTCCACAGACTGAAGGAACAGGCAGTGGGCAGTCTGACAAGCCTGCCATGAGAATTTGTGCCCTTAGGACATGTTCCTAGCTATTACACTAAATACTTTGAATCACAGCCTAATGTTTCAAAACAGTAGTTGAGCAAGTGAAGTACCAGCATCTTAAAACCAATTGAGAGAAAGATTTTCAAGCTATTTTCACTGCACATATGGAGCAGCAATCTCTTTGAACAAAGAGACAGAGGAGGTTACCGATCCTTTTTAACTAGTGTCCTGGTTTCAGCTGGGATAGAGTTAATTTTCTTCCTAGCAGCTGGTACAGTGCTGTGTTTTGGATTTAGCATGAGAATAATGTTGATAACACACGGATGTTTTAGTTGTTGCTAAGCAGTGCTTACACTAAGTCAAGGACTTTTCAGCTTCCCATGCTCTACCGACTGAGAAGGCTGGAGGTGCACAAGAAGCTGGGAGGGGGCACAGCCAAACTGGCCAAAGGGACATTCCATACCGTGGGACGTCACGCTCAGTACATAAACTGGGGAAAGCTGGCCGGGGAGCTGCTACTCGGGGACTGGCTGGGCATCGGTCAGCGGGTGGTGAGCAATTGCATTGTGCATCACTTGCTTTGTATATCCTTTTATCATCATCATTATTATTATTATTATTATTACTACTACTACTATTACTCTTTTATTTTATTTCAATTATTAAACTGTTCTTACATCTACCCACCAGGGTTTTTTTTACTTTTACTCTTCCAATTCTCTCCCCCATCCCACCAGGGGCAGGGAATGAGCGAGCAGCTGTGTGGTGCTCAGTTGCCAGCTGGGGTTAAACCACAACAACTAGTTACATAGAGAGAATACCCAGTTAGATAAAATTGGTTGACTTCTGGTAGCTACAACCAAATAGAAGCTGCCAATGCCTTGCTAGGGTTACTTTACCAGCATAGCACCCTGTCCCTTAAGAAAAAAACAACACAAAACCCCCACAACCTCAAATGCAAATACAGAAACATGTGGCCTGCAGGGAAAGGAGACCCAACAGAAGCCAGAAATGAAATCTGCAATACAGTAAGGTTGTTTTTAACAGCTGTGCATTATGCATTCAGCAGCACAGGGAATGCCAGCAGGAAGCCTTTATTAACATAGGCCTCAGAGTACAGTGTGCTCCTATCATGATTGGCCTCTCTTGAGGAAAGGCGCACACACACAAAAGACTTAACCCTAGAGAGATCACTCCAATCCTGTTGCTATTTCATCAGCTCGACACCACAACAGAAACCAGAGAATTTCTGTGACGTATCATAGACAAACAGGTAACACTTCCAACAATGCCTGAAATCTAATCTACAATAGAAGGTTTCATCAGCAAGTTACACCAGGTGGGGAGAGAGAAAAAATGCCACACAAACCCACACAACAGAGTCACACTGCCAATGTCGTTCTGCTATATAGACCTCGGGTACAGGGGAGGACCGTGAAACGCTTCTCTTGTAGAAGATGCTAATAAAAGCAAGCTGTTGTCAGGACACCTGTGTTCTCAGCACAGCAATCTGCACCTCCACTGCACATATTTTAGGGGCCTGTCAGTCCAAGAAACAGCTGGAAGCCTTGCTACAGATGCAGGAGCCCAGCAGGGTAACTCACTCCATTTGGGAAGCTGGTATTGGCAGCAGAAATCTTTTGCTGATGCCAGCTCTGCTTCCACTATGAGACTTGTCTCTATCACAAACACTTGTTAGCACACCCAGCTCAGCACCAGTCCAACACCAGAGAAAAGGGAAATGCTCTCAGGATAGGCTCACCATCTCTCCTGTATCAGGTGCTGATACAAGCTCTCTAGAGGCCTTGTCAACAGCTCTAAGTTGCAGCTGGCTGCAAATCCTCAAAGTGTGGCCTGTCCTGGTGGGCAGCTCCAGTCCTCTCCTGCTGAAGTGAGATGCAACCACTGAAGTGACAAAAAGGCCTTATAAAAAAAAAAAAGGCCACTTTAGCACCAATTTAAACCAGTCCTTCCCCTGATTTGGGGGAGAGAGGGCAATGAGAGGAAAGAGAATGGCATGAAACGTCCTGAGCATCCCTCTTCTGACTCTACAGAGAAGAAAAAGTCTCATGATAGGAAAGGGAAATAAAATACCAACCTGAAGAGCTTGAAAACAGCTCTAGATGACTGAACGCCAGTGTGTGGAGGAAATAGCTCTATCGTCTCTATTTATTCATACCTCCTTGCTCTTTTCTTTTCTTCTCCTCTTGTTAAGAAGTAAAACACAAGAGTCAGTATCCCTAATAACATGATCTGGGTAGAGGTAGCAATAGCACTAGAAATTTCAAGGGGCTGCTTAATATGCAATGTTTGAGTTCCCAAGAGCATAATATACAGCTTTTTTTAAGCCTAGCACATCTACGCATTACAACACTTTAGGTGCTGAACAGAAAGAGACAGGTAGTGTTTATTAAAGAAGTTTCCTGGAAGTACTTGTACTGCAGGAACAATACTCTCTAGGCCAGATACCCCTAAAACGTTTTGTAGTATGAGTGCTATGCACCACAATAGCAGCAAGTGCTTTAAAAAGCAAAATATCATTGACTGTAATATCATCACTCGTTAAAAATACTCCTTTATCACTCTTTAAGCACAAAAAAAACCAAAACCGAGTCACAGGGAGAGAGAGTAATTAGCTCCTTTCACAACTGGCAGGCAGAGGCTTGGTGTCTCAGTCACTCCCAGCCAGCCCGCTGCCCAGAACACAAGACTGTCTTTTCTCCACTCTTTTTCTTGATTAATACAGCCTTCTCCTCCTTTGAAGCTCAGTTATACCTGTGTCAAAGAGACAAGTAATTATCAAGCACAGCTCGGTGTGAGTGCAGGAAGTTACCCAGCAAAGGCACCAAAAGACACCTGTTGTTTTAGTGTAGGGTGTTAGCAAGACCATATGGCCTTGCTAACTATGAATGGGATGCCCAGGAATTGCCCACATTCAGAAAATACTCACTTCCCCCACCAGATAGGTAGGTCATTTGCGGTCCTATTCTAATGCTTGGGGCACAACATTTTGGACAAAGGCATGACAAGCAGTACCTCTCCCTAATTGTATCATAGCCCAACTCTTGAGATCTCCCAGAATTCAGTCGCTAATAGTCAGAGCAAGACAACATAGATGAAAAAGAGCTAATATAAATAGAAAGCAAAGACCTGACCTAGAGGGCAAGCCATGCAGAGTACAAACATCTGAGAATCTGCACAAAGTCTCCTCACCTATCATTCATCCACCAATTACACACCAATGTAATTAAATCAGGAAAGCTACGTTTAATTTTCCTATCATCGCCCGATGAGATAAGAGCAGTACGTATGGGAGGGATCAGGCACAGGGGAAAGAGCTATTTATTAATAAGTTAAATCCTTTTAGATTTAAGAGCCTCTCTGGCTAAGAAGGGTCTGATCCACAAACACAACTTCTGGGTCTAATGCAGACAAATCAGACACCCCATCTCCAATCTGTCCTGGGCTTGGTCCTCAAGTCTCTTCTTTTATTCAGAAACAAGTCTCATTGAAAATTGCCAGGCATAACTTAAACAGAAATATAGCTTTTGTTTAAACCCCGTTTTTAGTCTATACATTTAAAACTGAAGAACACTCATCTCCCAGCCATTATATTAACAAAGACAGCCACGTTAATTTACATTATTTCTAAACAGCCTAAGGCTCCTTGTTTTCATGAACAACAAGGCATTAGGGTGCATTTGCAGAAATACAAGGCACGCTCCAGCCTGTTCTTCTGTCTTCCTACTATTGCCTTCTCCCGCACGAGGCAGGAAGAAATGCTGTGGTCCCTGTCCCCTGAAAAGACTAATAATGCTTAAACAGGATCATATAAAGCTTTCTCTACTTGCTAGCCACATACCCAAAACTGCTGCTCTGGCTGTTTTCTCTCCACTCTTCTCTGCTTCATCCCATCCAGCCCTGCTTCCTCAGCCAGTTATTTAAAGCCCTGATTGAAAAATGTATCAGGTCATAATAGTGGATGACTTCCACAGGATCAGGTTTTCAATAACAAAAATCCTACAGGCTTTGATGCAACCGTGGCTTCACTACCTCATTTTTTTTTAAACAGGAAGGGAAAAATATTTATAACAGCAACTATAAATATACGTGCTACTGACTTTTCAACTTGTTGTCCTTGTTCTCAAGCTAAATTTAGTCTGCTATATCCTGTCCAGCCTTTGGTGAAAAAGCAATACACACACAAAATTGTGCAAATCCCACAGCAGGCAATAATACTTATCCAGGTACCTTACAAGATAACCAGCTGGACAGGCAGGTTCTCATTCAGTGAGTGTAGGTATGTTCATGGCTATAGAGGAAGTGGTCTATTATAGTGATTACCCCCCGATACAGAAAATAATTATTATTGCAATAGGATAGCTCTGTGCTTCTGAATAAGAAAAATGATGTAGGTTATTCACAGTGTACGTGTAGACCATACACTTGGTTTGTGCCAAATGCATTTCGAGGGTGTATGTGCACCTCCGAGCTACAAAGAACCATTCACTGGCCACACCTGCTGTTTACCCATGTTCTTATTTTACATGCAAAAATATTTGAGATACTGATACAAACTTGGATGACTGATTTCAAGGTCCAACCTGCATGTTAAAGAGCATCCTTTCGTATCCTGAAGGCTCTCAATTCGTGTGAGTGATTTCTTAGTCAAAACAAGGTAAATATTTGTCAGGAACTGACCACCTAGAGAATCAGAGTTGTTAGTCATTCCACTGGTAATCTTAAGAAGCCTTAGTCATGCGGGAGCCCAGGTGATTTCTGCAAGGGCCAACACATGTTTCACCCTGGTTTAAGGATCCCTGCCCGCGATTCAAAGTTTCACACAGATTAGGACTCCCCCGCCACAATCTGACTTGCTCCACTCGCAGGAAGTTTTGCAACCTAAGCAAGAAACGCAGTTCAGAGGATGCTCCTGTACAACCATCAGCCGGTCTAAGAAACAAAATAAGCGGTCCAGAAAAAAAATATCTGCGTGTCCTATAGCATTGATAGCAGGGGGAAAAACAATAAGGGGTCGGGCTCGCCTCGCCTGCAGCCCTGCCGGCTCGGCGTGTTTCTCCGGCATCCGCCAGCTCTGCGACCCAGCCTTTCCTCTGTGCTTATAAATACATCGCTGCTAAAGGCTAGGTGGATAGGATAGGAAAAAATAGTTTCTTGAGGGCGAGACCCGCCCTGCGGCCGAAGACTGCCAGCCCGGTGCGCCCGCGGCGCCGGGAAAGGGTCCGCCGGTGCCGCACCGTCGGGGAGCCCTGCCCCGGGGTCCCCGGCCGGCACCGCCACTGCGCCCGCCCCGCACGGTCCCTGCCCTACCCAGCATGGAGAAGATGAAGTCCTTCGCCGTGTGGATCTCCAGCGCTCGCTGGTCGTCGTACTCCCTCTGGTCGTGTTTGGTGAATTCCTGGATGAGTTTATTCAATTCCTCCACCCTGGCTCCCGATCGGAAATCCAGCTCCGGGAAGGGAGGCTTGCTGTTGGTGCCGGCGGACCCTGCCTTGCTGGCGAGAGGCGCCGCCATCTTCATGCAAAAAAAAAAAAAAAAAAAAAAAAAAGGAAAGAAAGGGAGCGGGGGGGGGGGCGGGAAGGAGGGGTTTGCAATGGAAGAATGCAAGCGGCGCCGCAGAGCAGCGGCAAGCCCGGGCGCGGAGGCTGCCTGCGCGGCGCGGAGCGGAGCGGGGCCCGGGAGGCGCGGAGCGGCGCCGGGCGCCGCGATCAACAAGCGGCCGCGCCGGCTGAGCCCCCGCCCGCGCCGCGCCCGCCCGCGGCACCGCGGAGCCGCCCGCCCGCCGCCGCGCTGGGGGGGCCGGGCCGGAGCGGAGCGGAGCGGCGCGGCGCGGGGGCCGCCTGCTGCCGGGGCCGGGGGCCGCGGGGGGGCTTGCTCCTCTGCCGGCGTCACCGCGGGCGGGTGCTGAGGCTGGAGCCAGACCTCCGGCGAGGCATAAAATTCCTTTTTTTTTTTTTTTTTTAATTTAAATTCAATTTTAAACTTCAGCAAAAGCCTTGTCCTGCAAGTGGATTAATAACCGGCTGGGAACTCTGCTCCTCCCACATGTTCCCGAGGCATGCTGCGTTTATTCCTTTTTTGCTCCATAAGGCATCCTGAAGATTGTTTGGGGTTTTTTTAATATGTATATATATGAAGTAATTTTATCATATGCCTTAGAAGCAATGACCAAGATAAAGTATCCTCACTGCTGCACTTGAGACCAGCCCTGCCTAGAAGCTCCTGGGAGCTACATAGACAAAGGGTAGGAAGGGAGATGGGATCTCAGAAGACTTGCCTGAGGTGAAGCAGCCTGTGGCAAGGAGCCCAGACCTCTGGTCTCCATCCATTCCCCCATCATCAAGACTACATGCTTTTCTTCTGTATGTATTTTTAATGCCTTCTAACTTTTCAGCCTGGAGTGATTTTCTCCCTCTAGCCTGATCTTCTGTGCCTTGTCCCATCATTGAACATATATAGCACAATCCATTACGTACCATAGTGCATCCACTGGAAGAACTGTCTGTCTTCCTCCCCAGGGAGCATACAAATATATTGTGTTAGCCTTCTACAGGGCATTTCAGATGCTATGGCACTGATGCAAACTGCTTGGATATGTATTATCCTCTCAAGATTCTTGGCAGGAAACAAAGCTTTCAGCTCAGTCCCAGACTACGGTAAAATGTGTCTACCAAAATTAGGCATGAGGCATGTGTGAAGAGGTTATGGGCTGGTTTCCCTGATGCATAGTAAACACAGATGCCAGTGTGTAGACCTGAGCTCAGGGATGTGGCTTGGTTCCTCTGGATGACTAATCTTGATCAGAAATGGGAGTTCAGCACCTCTTGCAGTGGGACCTTATCTGAAGCAAGAATGAAAATCAAGGGTAGGTTTGGACCCTGTAACAGAAACCACAGCCTATTCAAATGAGAACGGGTGCTGCCTCTGGCTTTGTCCTGTAACTACTTACACAGCTTCTGAGGGCACTGATATGCTCATTATCTAAGAAATGATGTCCCAAAGGTAAAGGTAGGGTGGCGTGTGTGTGCATACACATGCCTTCTGCGGTGTACACAGGCCCTATTGTGTTCAGATACTGCTCACAGCCGACTGACACACATCGACTCCATTCACCATCTGAGCCTTGGTGATCAGCTGCATTGCCACATGAACCTCTGGTCAGCACCATGTTTGACTTTGACCAAGCACCTTTCCTTCATCTCCCTCCCCAGCAAAGCCTACAAATAAAAACAAATCACTGATAGCATTAACATAATGCGGGATCTGACCTGCAGAAGAGCAGTCAGCAGTGCTCAGTGTTGGTGTCCTGCCCTGCAGGATTAGTTCTGCTAACCGGGCTCAACCCATGCCCTCCCATGCTAGCGTGCTGTGGTCACTGCCTGTCTGAGCACTCGGGACCTCTTGCCTCCTGCCCCTCCCAGGGTTTGAGAGCCCTGTTGCTATTTCTCTGCAGTGTGTTTTTGTCTGGGGTGACAATCTCCTACAGGCGGACAGCTCCCTCTTGTGATAACACCGCTCCCACAGAAGTCACAGTAGCTCCTGAACCCCAAACCATTTCAAGACCTGTTTTGCCCCATCCATCTCTGAACATCTGTAAGTCCCCTGTGTGTCTGCCATAACCATTTCTAGTTGTGTGGGTATCCTTGTTTCACTTTTGCGTGGTGCAAACTACTAGCAGCTATGATGTATGCATCGCTGGAACCACTTGGCGAAGTAGCTGGATGTTTTGATATGAGCTACACTTTTCATCCCCAACTCTCTTGCCTCATCGTTTTCACGCTGATGTTCTCCACAGGCTTCATGGACTGAGTAGCTTTCTTTCCTAACCATATCTTATTTGCTGCAACATATTTCAATACTGGGACTTCCAGTAGTTTCTTCATGAGCATTTTGTCTCAGATTCTGTCTTTCAGTGGGTCTCCAAATGGTCACATTGACTCTCCACCTACATCAATCACAGACTTACATTATCATTTTCCCCCCTCTTCATTTAAAATACTTAAATTCCATACAGAAACAGCTTCATAGCTAGCTTTGATTGCCTGAATTCACTAAATGCCTATTGGAAACATAAAGTGCTTCAGAAACAGTTAATGCCAGAAGCAACGGAGATTTCAGTTTGATTGCCTTTTTTAATGGTGCCTCTGCTTGAAGTTATAGTCACCCTCATATTTGCAGAAAGTTTCCGTTAGATCAGGGTGTTAAATGCTCCATGCTTCTTGCTCATCTGGAGTTTGTTTTATTCCTGGTACCATGCATTATTCAGAAATTGCTCAGAACCAAAGAATGTGCTTTATTTAGTGTCTGAGCTCAAACCAACACTGTTCACCAAGAGCAGCATCGAGCAAGCAGTTTTAATTTTCTTCAAGAGTCTCTGACAGGTACCGTACTTCCCTGCCCTACCTCAGCGGTAAGAGAAATTCTCCTTCATGAAAAGCAGTTGTACTTGCAAAAGAAGGAGCCTTTTTGCCACCTTCTCTGGAAACCTTTGAATGGGCTTGGGTCCCTCAGTGGCAAGTGGGATCTGCCACACTGTCATATGCTTGTTAATACCCTTGAAACTGCATCAGCTTGCAATTTTACCTCATCACATCAGTGCAATTTAAGATCTCTGAATAAATACACAGTTAATTCAAGTCTTACGTAAATCAAGCACTGGGGATTACTTGAGCAAATAAATGAGAATGAGATTGCAAGTACGGTTGGCCAGGAGTTTTTCTACCAAATCTTTTTCCTTTCTGAAATGGAACTCTGCGGAAACATTGCAGCATCCTCAAAGCTCCTCCTGTGAGCATTATTTGGGGCCTGGGAGGAATCTATGGTCTCTGCCATACTGGGCCCAAGACTTACCAATGAGGATATTCACCTTATTCGGGACAGGGATTGAACACCCTGACTACAAAACTGTTTCTTGCCTGCCTGTGCCCTCCCTCTCACATGTACTCTTCCTTTCTCCCATGTGTTTTCTCTTTCCTTCAAAGCATCTTCCTCTTTTTCTCCTGCAAAACAGACTTCCTCTTCTTTTTCTCCTGCAGAACAGGTAGCCTCTTTTCTGCTCAGCACCACTTCCAGCGTTTAGAAATAGAACAGGCTACAGAGAAATGAAGCAAAAGAGAAGAAAGACCTGTTCTCACTTCTGTAGCATGACCTGAGACCTCAAAATGCTTTTCACACTTGAATAGGCTGTCTCAGAAAACTGCTGGATAGTACTGGCAAAACAAGTCTGCAGTAGCTATGAAGAGCAATTGGCCCAGGATACCAAGGGAGAAAGACCAGGCAACCCAGGGCCCGATGCTCAGTGCGTCTCATTTAGGTGCTGCAAACTGGTAGGGGGAATTAATTGGAACAAGATCCAGAAATAAGATGGAGCCTCAGATACATCATCTTAGGATATTTCACTGCAGCTGGTAATTAGAGTATGATGCAGAATGAGCTAGATTCATCCCTCAATTAATAGAAATTGTACCCAGATTTTCTGAGGCTAAAAGTAGACTCAAGAAACATCTTCCCTTTCTGTACTTAGCACTGAAGCAGCTGTAGCTCAGAGTTTCATGTGGCAAGGGGCTTCACCAGAAACAAAATTACTGACTGGAAGTGCTCTATTTTTCCAATCCGGTGGCTGCAATTTCCGCTTCATATTATTGTGGTACCTTCTAAGCTGTTCAGGGGCCCTTTGTGCCTTGTGTTGCAGAAACCTGGTCCTGGCCTATAGAACAGGCTGTCTGTGCAGATAAGAAGAGTGACACAGGGCAGGGAAGTCAACTGTGCACAGGGAGGGATTCGCTCAGTGGCAGACCAAGGATCCTGCTGTGCCATCCTCCTCCCTCTCCACCACTGGCTCTGCACCCAGCTCTGTTCTTCCCACTGATAGCTGAACCCAGGCCGAGATTTCCCTCTTTTCCCTTTTCTCCTCCCTGCACACTTTCTCTGTGTGGCCTTAATTCCCAAATCTGCAACAGTCCCAGGAGGAAGGAGCCCAGAGTAGCACCAAACCTAGTTTCACATTTATCAGGACCTCACTTTCATTAGGCTGCCCTGGTGATATCCTTATGTACTTCAACTGCTTCACTGCTCTTCAGGTCATTCCCTCCACTAGCAGTCCCTAGTCTGTTTCTGGAGTGAGGCATTTTGGGACTGCCAGACAGAATTGGAATGTCACAGCATGCCATGACATCACCAAAGCACTCCTTGTGCTTCTCTGCATCAGGACTTCCCCTCATTCTGGTGCCAGAAACTTTGCCTCTGTTTCACACAACCCAAAAATTTCTTTGAAACAGCAGTTACAGGTAGCAGTCTTCAGGCTCCACAAGGCTGGGATCAACAAAAGCCGAATTTAGTGTAGACTCAGGGCAAAGAGAGTCTTTCAGATGAAGTTTGGATTCATGATCTCTTCCTGGCTCTGCTATTCAAGTTGCATACTTTAAAGGGGCAAGACTTGAAGGAACTGTAGTGAACATAAAGTCACACAGCCCCACCGGTGCACTCCCAGACTCTGGAGATCTGGAGCAGGCAGGGAATTCAGCTCCTGCTCTGTACCCAGGGCTCCCCCTTGCCTTCCCTCATTTATAGAGGAAAGCCGGTCCCATTCTGGCCCATGGACCCCACTAATTTCACCATCTAGAGCTGTCTCCACATGGGGACATGTGTGGTACCAGCTGCGAAATTTGCCAGCCAAAGCAGCATGGATTATATTCAGCTCTGTCCCTCTCCAAACACCTAGTGTGTCCCAGATGTTTCCCAGAGACCATGAGAAGCTCTGCCTGCCCTTGCTCCCCCTCCAGTCACCAGAGACTTTGTCTAAGTTAGTGTCTGTAAATAAAAATCTGGGTAATTTACAGGCACAATTTCCATATGCAAGGGAGTATGACAGATCAATGGCACCCAGCACACACCATAATCTTGAGACAGTTTTAAAAAGGGGTGTGTTGCCTCCTTGACAGACTTAAACTTTTCCTCTAGATATTAAAAAAAAAAAAAGCCTCCCTCTGTGAAGAGTTGTGATCTCCTACACCCTGTCAGCAGAACATAGCATCGAGCCATCCACATGGCAGTGGAGCTGTGCTCATTAAAATCTTTTGAAACAATGGCATTGCATCTGTCATAGACAGCCTCGAAGTACCCATGCTCAGGATGCTTAAAACATTTTCTAAAAGAATAACAGATGCTTAGTGCATATCTCAAGCTAGAAATATATCTAGCTCGTATAGCCACCAAGACTTTTGAAGCAGACTCCTGATTCTCAACCAGCTTCAGACACTAACTGTTGAAAGATCCCCGCCAGATCATTTACTATTCTTGCCTCAGTATCCTTTTTTTTTTTTGGTGAAAATATACTCGTGATCTGTTTACCTCATTGTTGTCAAGTGTAATTAGATTGTACACAGACACCTTTGAAGTTGGTCTGATAAACTTCATAGCCTGTAAGCGGGTTGGCTCAGGGCCTCTGTAAGCAATGTTTGGAAATATTTCTGCTGCTCATTTCCCGGGCTTATGTCAATTTTCTGTCATTAGTTTTATTTTTAAATTGGCATTATCTCAAGTAGTAAAATTTGGATTCAGATCTGAGCAGTGTTGAGCATTGTAGTGCTACACTGGAGCTAATGCTCTGGTACAGGAATATGGCCAGAACATGAAATCCCTGATCTACGTGCAAATTTCCCCTACATGGAGAGGATACAGCTTTGGTGTTTGGGTTTGGTTCCATATATAATTAATAAATTCTGGTGGGGCAGATTGGAGAATACAAACAGCAAGACATGCTCCCTTACACATCTACATGCATTATGTATGGCTTGACTACACTCATTGCTGTTGTTCGTTTGTAGCTAATTACTTGTATTACAGTAATATCAAAAGCCACAAATGAGAATCAGGGCCCGATTGTACTGGAAACCAGATATAAACATAATGAAGAACTGGTCATTAGCACTTCTGTTTCATTTCACTGTATGCTCAGAGACCTCACTCAGCAACTCTCTTCCTACGCAGGAGCTTGTAAAAGTTACCAGCAGGTCTGTGCCTGCAGTGCTGTATAGATCTAGGGTGAGAAGAACCAATTACTCCATTTCTCCTGTGCCAACCCTCTGCTCACAAGGTGGCTACCAGCAGCAGTTTAACCCCCACACTGTATTCTGCAGCTCTTGAGCGGATTTCAACATAGCACTTTTCACGCAAACTCTGTAAAATAGCAGCTGTCCTTGTGATTTAGACATACCTGCTACTTCTTTGGAGCCTCATAATGTACCAATCCCAGCATCATTTGTCATTTAAAATCCCGTATTGAGTTCACAGGTGACTCAGTTCTCCAGACCACCGGGTAGTGGTTGCAGCTGTAAAAGATGGATATTTTTCTAAGTTTGAAAACAAGAAAGGCTCCAGCCCCCAGACTCTTTCCTACCCTGGAGATAGAAAGTGTGTTCCTGGAGAACACACTTCTTACAAGTTGTCAAGAAGCAGTGGGAAAAAGGAGGTTTGCAGGAAATGCTACAGTTCCCTGTGGCAGCATCCACACAAAGAGAGAACACAGTCCCTTGGTCACGTGTTGAAAGCCAATAGTCCCTTCCCTCTGCCTTTCCCCACATTGTGCTTCCTGCTAGAATACCCTAATCTGTAACTGATTGTCAAACCGCTGACTTCTATAACAATTTCCCTTTCATTAGCATGAAGATCTAAGAGCTTTCTGAGTGTCTTTCCATAAAAATACATTAACATAAAATGAAATCCAGGAGGCCTGAGCTCTGTACCGTATTTAACTGCCCTACTTCACTAAAAACCTTTCTGTATCTGATGGCAAAAGGGACATCTCCTGGCCACTGCAGACAGATTTTTAAGAGCTCGGTTTTTGTGTTGCTGAGAAGCAGCATTCAGCACAGCTCTGGCTGGTAGATATGTTCATACCTGAGGAAGGGAAGATCTGAGATGGATAAACAAAAGGCAGCAATGATCTATAATGAAAAAAATCTCCTGTAATGCTTGTGACAGACTGCAAATGTGTCAGATAAAACATTTCAGTGGTCTATAATAAGGAGTAGGAGTTTGTGTCCCAAACACAGGACTTGTCTCTTTGCCAAGACAGACAATTGCAAATGAAAAATAATGATAAAATGGGAGGGGGGCAGGAAAGCTATGGAAAATCAAGGGAATTGTGCTTTTCACAAAACAAAGATATTAGTGAGCCAGGACTTGGCCAGAACTGCAACACACATTAATGTATTTTTCTAGCTTTAGTTCAACTTATAAATCTAATAACTAAAATAGTTTCTTTCCTACTTCCAGTATTGGACATGCTGTTTTCTGCTTGCTGGAATGATCTGTATTTACTGCTAAGTGTTTTGTGCTAGCAGCTGGCATACAAACACCTGAAATATAAATGGGTCCCTGGGAAATGAAAAACATCATCCTTTGGTCTGAGCTTATCAAACACCTTTTGTCACGTGGACTTTCAATGCATGGATATGCAATGTTGGGATACCTGCCACAGAAGGACCTTTGTAACATTTTCCTAATTTAATTTTTCTCAAAAAAAGCCACAATATCCTTTGGTGCTAGAATCCCTCTGTGACTCCTGTTCTGAAATCTTGGCATGTTGTCACCTGGAAAGAAAGTCACTGTTTTTCTTCTTCCCTCCTCAGCTCTTTTGCAGACACAGGCAAATCCTGACGCTGCTGTCATCTTTCTTCCATCTTCCCTGCTGTGAACTTGCAAGAGGTGAATGAGGATAGATGCCTAGACATTCGCTGTGACTTCTGTTGTTCTCTGCTCTGCAAACACTTGCATCTGGCAGCCTTAGCTGTACTCCTTAAACTCAGGGGAACTCTGGCAGAGAGCGCTAGTGTCAGGCACTGTTCAGCATGTCCCCCATCAGGTGGTGGAATAACAAATCTGTTGAAAAGCATACAACTACACTCAACAAGGTCTTTTCCTTCAAGGTTCTGTAACAACAGAGCAAAAGCAGTTAGCATAAGCAGAAAAAGGAACAGAAATACCCATCAGAAATGGAAAAGTCCCAAAGCAGATATTGTGTAGCCATTACTTAAAGCCTGTTGACCAGAGAGTTTGGAAGAGGAACTTAGCAGCACCCCTAAATACACCAAGTGCATGACAGCACCCCACTACGCTCTGAATGCAAGAATTCCTCAGAAGCATGTTAACTGTGAGACTGGACCTGTAGCAAATGACTGCACAACTAAGACCCAGTTCTCCTTATAGTTATGTGACAGTATTGATGTCTGTGAGGTGGGAGGGAGGGTACAGAGCAGGGTTCAGGGAGTCCTATTCTGTTAGTGTGACAAGTATTAGGGGAGAAAGAAACAGGCTGTGTACAGCACAGTCTGCTGAGGAGGAGTCTGTAATTGCAATTGAAAGACCAGGCTGCTCAGCTAAAGGAAGTAAACAAGGAATTTATCAGTTATTGCTGCATTACACGTGCAGTCATGGTTTCTTGCATGCAAGCGTCCAAGGTATGATCAAACTCCACTATCAATTTACAGTGTTAGTCTATGAAGCTGTAATCCGAAGTAAAGCTCTTTGCACCTCCCTAGAGCTGCCGAGTTTATGCGGGAACAAGGGTCTGCCAGCAGGAACTCCATGCAGGATCAAAACCTTAGCTTTTTTCTGCCTTTCTTGGCTATGTGATGCATTTTCATGGGGTTATGAGGATGGTCTCCTGTGATTTCATGCTGTCCTTTTTCCCAGAAACGAGATCACTGGTCTCTGCTGTCTATTTTTGCTTTTCTTACTCTAATGAGTGTGCATTATAAACAGAGGTGTACAGCATAATAGAACCCCCCCCGGAAGTATTTGTAAATAAAAGGCTTTTAGAAATCTTTTCTAGGGAAGCCCTATAGACATTAATAGGTAGTGAACACTTTTCTATAGGCATTGTTTTTCCACTAGTCTTTACAATTCAATAGCGAATTATATTCCTGCTATCAAATCCCAAAGCATGATTCAGAAAACCATTAGAAAGGATCTAATTCTCTGTAATTTTTTGCAGTAATTAAGATAAAAGCCTTTCAGGGTCTCCTTTATTACAATTCATGGGATTTTTCCACTGGAAAATAAATGAACAGTTTAAATTCTCCTTGGTTACTTAAGCAAAGTAAAGCCAGTAAATTCTGGAGATTTATTCAGATAAAATTTCCTTTCATTTCTGTGGGAAATTTACTGAATTTCAGGAGACAGTGAGGGCCAAGGATTAGGCTCCCTGTTTGTGATTTTTATAACAGAACATCAAACTCCACCTTCTCCTAGAGCCAGACAATTTCAGTGATTTTGCTGCTTCTTCCCTCTGGGCTGGCAGGGAATGTGTGCTTTGTGGAGGCATCGCACACAGCAGCAGGTCCCACTCCATTAACACATGGAGGCTCAGTGTTGCAGTGAACTCAGATCTCTGAGGACCGTGGCATGTCTGGAGAGCTGCAGAGTGCTAATGGAAACAGCGCTAGCGTTTTTCCCATCATGTGCTTGGAAAGCCATCTGAGGACCAACCCTGTGGTTACCTATATCTTGTCCAAGAAGCAGAGGCGATGTTTCTAGAATATTGTGCTGAGCTCCTGTGAAACCCAAATGTTTCTTTGCCCCTTGTCTCCACGTTTGCTGCCTCAGGAGAGGCACTAACGACCCCTGCAGGGAACTCACTGCAGAGCCTTGGGAAGAGGTCACACATATGAGAGAAGAACCACCATCATAAAAGGCATGGTGACGTATCGAAGAGCTTAAAGGCAAAAATCACTCCTGTGCCATGCTTTGTTGGAGCTCCCCTTGTGAGACTGTGACCTATACTTTGGACTACATAAAGCTGAGGGTCAGGCCTCTGTGAAATCCTGACCTTGCTGACAACGATAAGAGCTTTTTCATTGACTTCCCTGGGTTTCTGGTATGAGAGTTTTGTCCATACCCCTATCATAAGCATGCTCCAGGTAGTGTCCTCTCTGCCCATCCTAACGGTTTTTCCTCCAGCCTCCTCCATTCCACCCTTCTCCTCCACCACTCTTTGAGGCTGACAGGGAACTGCCCACAGTAAAACAACAACAATAATAGCTTCTTCTGTGTGGCATTTCTCATTCCCAGGTCTCTTCAGAGCCAAGTGTTTTAATATCACTGGCCTTTTACATGCAGCTTATAGCTAGCTCTTCCTTGCAGAAGCCAGAGCCAAAGCTGAGTACAGAATACAGCACCTTGGATTCAATGGTCTTCACTGGTTCTTGTATCTGTATCTTTCCCTATCTCATTATCTGCCTCCCAGACACAATGTAAAAGGAAGCTATTCCTGTTTCCAGGAGCTGTAGATGGCAGACCCCAGCTGATGGTACAAGAAAGTCATTAGGGGTTAGGAGGACTATGGAAGCCTGCAGAAAATGGCTTATCAAAGCCATTATCAAAGATGTTCATCACCTCTGCTTCCCAGGGGGCTTTCAGAGGTGTTGGATACACTCATCAGTAACAAGACTTCCTGCTGGAATTATTGCATCAATTAGTCACATGAAAAACATCTTCCTGCTCTCTCCACTTCAAACAATATCCTTCCTCTCAGTGCGTGGTGCCCTCTTCATCTTTATTCCAGAGTGATTTATTTCATCTCGTGGCACATTGCAAAATTTCCTGGCCTAGCATTGATACCAATGACCTATTTTGCCTCCATGTACCAAAGTGTGACTTTGATTACATCACTGTCCCAGCCACTCTAAATCCCAGCCACTTAGCAGCAAACTTAAAGTAGGTCGCAACGAGTTCAGAAACAAATGGCTTACAAAGCTAAATCTTCACTCCAACATGTCAATGCCAGTACTATACAAGCAAGTAAACCATAAATCCTCACAGCACCACTACAGAATGTCATTGTAATACTCCAGAGACCAAAGAAGAACAAAGCACTCTCTGAATTAGCTGTTTCTGCTTTTATTAATTTCAATGGCTTTTGCTTAATGCTTTATGAAATTACCATAACTCATGAATTGTGCTCCTTCTTCATTTGACAGTAGGAAGGTGGGGGAAAGGACATGACTCAAGGATTTTTCGTTTCACTCCAGACTGAATTGTTCCGTGACCTTAGGCAAGCCACCATACTTGTGTGTGCCTGTTTCCCCACTTGCCAAGCAGAGACATTATTTGCTATGCAGGTGAGTTGAGTGCTGCTGACCCTAATTCATCAAGTCCCTTAACAGTCCGCCTACCTTTGAGCTCTTGTGCAAGTCCTTTCGGGAACCCTGCTGTGGCTGTTGACCACAGTGGACTTTATGATGCTCTGAGCCCCCCTGCTAAACTAGAGGATTCAGAGCATCAGAAAGTCCGCTGTGGCCAACAATCACCACCAGTAATTTCTTCTCTGTGTTCATTTTGATTAGGAGTTTGCACGTGGCTACAAAGTCCTCATTTCACAATGAATATTTTTCCATGTTCAGAGTGACAGAAGTCAGACCGCACCAGTGCAGTTTTTTCAGAGTTTCCAGGGCGCTTGTTTTAGCTAGCTGTACAAATATCCATTCAGCTGTAGCCAAACCATCATAAATCATTTTCTGCTATTTTTATGGACAGGTATTTTGTTCCTGTGTGACAGTGGGTCCTCACATTTTCCAGAGCCTTCTGCTCAAAGGTGATGTTTGCCTCAGTGCACAGTGTAAGCATACAAGAGCTCCCACAGTTCTTTTTGGTGACATTTTTGCTGCACACAAGCCTTTCAGCAGCCCATTTACATGAATGAATTTCATCCACAAAAAAAACTAGTTTCAAGATTTTGAGCTGAAAAGCACTGTGTAAGTGCCTAAGGTTATTTTCAATTAACAATATCTAATTCCAAGCACACCATGAATCACATCTTTCTTCTCTTTTTAGAGCCAACATATTAATCCTTTGAAACAAAAATGGCTGCATTTTAATGAGAGTTTAAAAGGGCGAAAGTTCTGCTCTAGTACACTGAGCATAACAGATTATTTTTGTGATGTACATCTTCCATCCACTCACTTTAATTTTCAGAATAATATCTGGAGAGCAGCCTGTTTTATCTCTGGTCTCTCCTCATTCACTCCACTTAGCTTTCAGTGTGTGTATCACAGTTAATTTGAAGTTGATATTTGTTATTCCTTCTGGGCACTATGTTACAATAACACCAAAAAGATTACAGTGTTGTCCTCTCCAAGGTTGGCTTGCACAACATATCTCAGAGAAGTATCCATTTTAATTGTGTTTTACCACATTACTTCCTGGCACTAGAACATAAAGAATCCCTTGTTAGATCAAGTCCTCAACCGACGACATGGGGCATTAGCATAGGAAAGCCTTCCACTGCCTGGCGCAGACCCCATGCAGGTCTGCGGTGGGTTGGCCCATGTCTGTCCTCCTTGAGTGGCAGTTCAAGTCATATGATGTGGTTTGGAGGGGAAGGGATAACCTTGTCTACCAGTGAAACACAGTAAGGCAGCAGGCAATGCTAGCCATAAGGATAGGAGAGAAGTTTCAAACTAAGAAGGAAATTTTCTATCTTCTCCATGCAAGACACCTAGCCTGACTCCTTGTCCGTGTGCCTTGCCTGCATATGGTTGTACACACCTCCTCTCCAGTGTGATTTTGTCCCTCTCATAGCCTGGTTCTCTGTTGCTTTAGCCAGTATTCAGGCCAGGAGCATGGAGAAGAATGAGGTGTCTAACAATGCCTCTGTGTGCCCTTTTTCCCCGTTGTGCTCTGCTCTAGAGCTGAGAAGCCCAGGTAGGTGTTTATGTTGCAGATGGGGAGGGGTGGAGGTGCCTATGGAGGAGGTATTTCCAAAGACTTGTTTTGACATACATGGTCAGAGTAGCAGAAATCCACGAGAAACAGGTCCACTGTGCTGTCTGTGTCCTGCACACAGACTAGATGACAGAAAATAAACATGAATAAATGGATATAGAACATCACAAAACTCTCTGGTACAGGAGAATGCATACTGGAGGCTGGGAGCTGTTGCCTGAGAAATAGCAAATAAGTTAATCTGTCAGTCCTAGCTGCTAGCTTCTAGAGATGTAGCTAAGTGCCAAGATTTCAATCCTGATAGACGTCAGCATCCCAACCCACTCACCAGCCTGAATTTCATAAATTTTGGGACCCATGGGACCTTCCTACAACATTCATTCATTCTCCTGCATTGGTTCACTATGTGCAGCTGAGAGGAAATCCAAAGTGGGACAGGAGTCCTGAAAGCGCATCAGGAGTAACTACAGAGCAATGGCTAGCTGATATATTCCAGAAGGCATTCCAGAGCTGAGAAATTGCCTCCTTTCACCTGAGAAAATGATGAGGAAAGATGTCCACAGGCCTGCTTCCCAATCTATTTGCCAAGGAGGAATGCTACTGCTTACAAAGGACCTTGGAAGATCCCCATGATTTCATCTCGACCCACTTGTGACTAAAACAATACTATGCATGCATGTTTGATTAAACATGATAGGCTTGCTTGCCTATCTCCATTGTGAAACTAGATGTGCACAATGGCATGTCCTAAATGTGGGCATTATGTTATGTGACCAGATGTCACCAACACATTCCCTCCTTCCACCATGTACTTTTCAAGTGGTTGTACCCTGAAACAAGGGCATGGCAGGGAAACTATCTCAGGACTGTCTTTGTCACAGTGCAGAGATGCTTTTATACAGCTATAACAAAAGCTCTGCTAAAACACCAGCTTCAACATCAGGAAATCCACTGGAACGGGCTTAGATACCTCCGCAACTTAGCTGTAAATTGTACTGTATTTTTATGGTTTGTATGGCATATGTAATGTATGGCAGCTAGACCCTATGTATGCGGGAAATAAAAGGAGTTCCTCATCCACAGAGCTCTGAATTGAAGTAGATGAAGCAGGTGGATGAAACTAGACAGAGGCTGAGCCCAGTGTGATAGCAATTCAGTGCAGATGTTTGCATTTTCCACTGATGTATAGACAGCTACAATCTGACTTCAAATAGCGTCTTGAGCTGGGCAAAACTGGCTTCTTCATTTTGTGGGAAAAGGGAGATTTGAGGAATCCTGTATAATGTTACTCCAAGGTTTAAAGAGCGAGCCTACCTTTCTGCAGAAAATCAAACTGAATGAACCGGCCATCTCTCAAGTTCCTTTAATTAGTCCGATCAGGGCATGTAAACAACATGCTGCTAGAGGAGGAGATAATGAAGACTTTAAGTATGCAGAAGGAAGACTTTAACAACTGCTCATGGAAGAGTAAAACAGAGACACAGGAACAGTTTGCAAAATGTTATGGATAAAACTACAATAAATCATGCCTTTAGCCAGGCTAGCCCAGGTATATTGTAAGCAAAAGTTACCGAGTCATTGACACCCACTGCATTGTGTGTAACAGGTAAGCAGAGATGGGCAGATCCATAATGCAAAGGTGCTATGGAGATGGATAGACGGCTGGCTGACCAACATTTTGGCTGTAATACGCAGTGGCTGATGGCTATGGTACTGTCTGATCTGTGTATCCCTATCTATCTATGCTCTCCTCAGGTAGTTTAACTCCTGACTTCTTGAGCTATCCTGTTCTTCCTTTCTCAGTTCTGCTCAGTTATTGTTAATGGACTGTGACTTTTTAGTTTGCTTTGTTTTAAGTATATTTACTCAATTTCCAGCAGGAAAGCTGTGATAGAAACTTGTGCCTCGCAGCATGTTGAGGAGTTGACACTGATGACTGTGTATTAAAGCCAAAAGGTTGGTCAGCCAGTCAGTTGTCTGTCCACCTCCGTAACACCAGCACGATTTATTGTAAAATTTGGATAGCTGTCACTTGTTCTCCCCATATAGCCTCCTACAATGAAGATGTCAGGGGTCAGTTAAACCTCATTTTCTTGCTGGCAGGTTTCTCTAACTACATCAGCTTGCCTTTTCTAACCAGCCTATGTTGTGTCGGGACATTCCACCGCAGTGTGGCTTCCTCAAGCAGATCTGTGTGAGCCTGCCAGAGTAAAGAAGGTTCAAACTTGTTTATCTGTCTACTTGAGGGTCCTCCACCCCAGAAGGGAAAATAGTCAGCAACTATGCACTCTCCAGTGAAAGCAGAGAGTGAAAAGAGGCCTCCAAATTTAAAATACAATTTTGTGTGTGCAAATCCTTGCAGGTGCAAGAAATTGTACCTGCACAGTTACCAAAATTAAGGATGGGACGGAACTGTAGCTGTAATGATGAGGCAGACAATGACAACACAAAAGCACCTGCCAATTTTATTCATACCCAGGAGCCATCAGATGTTCTGTAGTTACATGTGAGGTAAGAGTGTGAGGTAAGTGGACACATCCTCCTTCAACAGGCTTCTGAAATTTTTAGTCCGCTTTGGAATATAGATGAATTTACAGTCCCTTTCATTACAAATGATGCCATAAAATCACATCCTTTCTTCCATTAGATTTGCAGATGTGCACAGTCCTCTCCTGGACTGATTCATGGCAGCATCCCCCTGCTTCTCTGCTGGGTCAGGGCCTCCTGCAATTTCCTTTCTCTGCCACATCCACTTACCCTGGCTGCAATCGCTCCGGAAGCAACTGATGTCACTTGTGTCCAAATCAAGTCAGGACAGGAGAGAAGCAGCAGGAGACAGGAAAGGACAATGCTACCAGTGTTAGTACACTTATTTGTAATGATGGCTGGATTCTCATGGCTCATTTAGACAGAAGCAAATGAAAAATGATTTGCTAATGTCAATTAACCTTATAGGCATAACAGAGAGCTTGCAAGACCTGATCCTGTTATCACTCTGAGAGATTTCAGATGCAGTTTTCACTGAGTTCGATAGAATTTCTCTGGATTTAGCAAGGAAGATCAGTCCTTGCTTTCAGCATGCTGTTTAAAATATACATGAGAATTCCTCTCTCCATTGAGGCAGAACAAAAGCCATTCTCACAGCTCTAGCTGGAGAGGCTTTGGGGCAAAATGCATGTCAGCGTGTTACCTCAACTGACTGATTTCTCTGCTGCACAGATGAGCAAACTAGGAGTCATCAACTTCAGCTTATCACAGGAATCAGAGCACCTGTCCCCTTGCACTCTGTGCTCTGCATGAGATGAAAGAAAAAGCAAGTAGATCAGTCTGCATGAAGCAGAGCAGCTAAGTGTACCACTGAAACAGAGTCTTGCAACACCCCTGGACTGACTTGACCTGACCAGTCCCTGTTGACCCAGATTTGCACCTCTGCCAATTCAGGTAATGAGCATCACTTCAGTGCTCCTACTGTCTCCTAACCAGCATCTCCCCTAAAAACAGAGATGGATGGCTCTTAATAAGTGGGCAGGAGGTTTTATTACTTTAATGGGGTGAAAGAGAAACTGGAAGGAAGACAAGACTTCAAAGCATCACTTCCAGACTGTGTTGCAGCATATCAAGCATTCAGCAGCAATACAGATTCCCACACTCAACCCAGTACTATTGCTGGTTCCATTGACTTGCTGCAATGAACTCCCTTGGTTGTACAAGGGTCTGAGACTTTGCTTAGTGGTCCATCTGTGAATATACAGTTTCATTCTTTAGCCATTTTCTCCTTCATAAAGCCAGATCAGTTCCCTATTCTGGTTCTTAGCACAGGCCTCAGAAACAGTTACACTGATAAAACCAAGTGGTTAGGTGGGGTGAGATGTAGGTAGATGAGATGTAGATGAGAATTCCCTAAATCATTGCCTTTGCCACATCTTCTTCGGATGAAGCATTCTACAAGCGGCTGGCAGAAGTCTCACAATCGCTAGCCCTTGTTCTCGTGGGGGACTTCAACTTCCTGGACATCTGCTGGAAATACAACACGGCAGAGAGGAAACAGTCTAGGAGGTCCCTGGAGTGTGTGGAAGACAACTTCCTGACACAGCTGGTAAGTGAGCCTACCAGGGGAGGTGCCTCGCTCGACCTGGTGTTTACAAACAGAGAAGGACTGGTGGGAGATGTGGTGGTCGGAGGCTGTCTTGGGCTTAGTGACCATGAAATGATAGAATTCTCGATTCTCGGTGAAGTAAGGAGGGGGGCCAGCAAAACTGCAACCATGGACTTCCGTAGGGCAGACTTTGGCCTGTTCAGGACGCTGGTTGAGAGAGTCCCTTGGGAGACGGTCCTGAAGGGCAAAGGGGTCCAGGAAGGCTGGACGTTCTTCAAGAAGGAAGTCTTAAAGGCGCAGGAGCAGGCTGTCCCTGTACACCGTAAGAAGAACGGGAGGGGAAGACGACTGGCCGGGCTGAACGGGGAGCTCTTGCTGGGACTCAGGAAAAAAAGGAGAGTCTACCACTTGTGGAAGAAGGGGCAGGCGACTCAAGAAGAGTACAGGGATCTCGTTAGGTCGTGCAGAGAGGAAATGAGAAAGGCAAAAGCCCAGCTAGGACGCAATCTGGCCGCTGTCGTTAGAGACAACAAAAAATGTTTTTACAAATATATTAATGACAAGAAAAGAGCGAAGGAGAATCTCCATCCTTTATTGGATGCCGGGGGGAACATTGTCACTGAGGATGAGGAAAAGGCTGAGGTACTCAATGCCTTCTTTGCCTCAGTCTTTAATAGTCAGACCAGTTATCCTCAGGGTATTCAGCCCCCTGAGCTGGAAGACAGGGATGGTGAACAGGATAAACCCCCCATAATCCAAGAGGAAGCAGTTAACGACCTGCTATGCCACCTGGACACTCACAAGTCTATAGGGCCAGATGGGATCCACCCGAGAGTGCTGAGGGAGCTGGCGGAGGTGCTCGCCAAGCCACTCTCCATCATTTATCAGCAGTCCTGGTTAATGGGGGAGGTCCTGGATGACTGGAGGCTTGCCAATGTGACGCCCATCTACAAGAAGGGCCATACTCTTCGCTGGGTAAAAAAACTGGCTGGACAGCCGGGCCCAGAGAGCTGTGGTGAATGGAGTTACGTCCAGTTGGCGGCCGGTCACGAGTGGTGTTCCCCAGGGCTCAGTTTTGGGGCCGGTCTTGCTTAATATCTTTATTGATGATCTGGACGAGGGGATTGAGTGCACCCTCAGTAAGTTTGCAGACAACACCAAGTGGGGTGGGAGTGTTGATCTGCTCGAGGGTAGGAAGGCTCTGCAGAGGGACCGGGACAGGCTGGATCGATGGGCCGAGGCCAACTGCATGAGATTCAACAAGGCCAAGTGCTGGGTCCTGCACTTTGGCCACAACAACCCCATGCAATGCTACAGGCTTGGGGAAGAGTGGCTGGAAAGCTGCCCAGCAGAAAAGGACCTGGGGGTGCTGGTTGACAGCCAACTGAACATGAGCCGGCAGTGTGCCCAGGCAGCCAAGAAGGCCAATGGCATCCTGGCCTGTATCAGAAATAGTGTGGCCAGCAGGAGTAGGGAAGCGATCGTGCCCCTGTACTCGGCACTGGTGAGGCCGCACCTCGAATACTGTGTTCAGTTTTGGGCCCCTCACTACAAGAAGGACGTTGAGGTGCTGGAGCGTGTCCAGAGAAGGGCAACGAGGCTGGTGAAGGGTCTGGAGAACAAGTCTTATAAGGAGCAGCTGAGGGAACTGGGACTGTTTAGTCTGGAGAAGAGGAGGCTGAGGGGAGACCTCATCGCTCTCTACAACTACCTGAAAGGAGGTTGTAGCGAGGTGGGGGTCAGTCTCTTCTCCCAAGTAACTAGTGATAGGACAAGAGGAAATGGCCTCAAGTTGCGCCAGGGGAGGTTTAGATTGGATGTAAGGAAAAATTTCTTTACTGAAAGAGTGGTGAAACATTGGACCAGGCTGCCCAGGGAAGGGGTTGAGTCCCCATCCCTGGAAGTATTTAAAAGACGTGTAGATGAGGCGCTTAGGGACATGGTTTAGTGGGCATGGTGGTGTTGGGTTGATGGTTGGACTCGATGATCTTAGAGGTCTTTTCCAACCTTTATGATTCTATGATTCTATGATTCAGAGCATGAAACTCTGCCCCATAATGACATCTCAAAGGATGGAGTTCACCTGTACACAGAAGCCTAGTGCAAGACTAACATGCAGTTTTAAAAGTCTGATTTGTTCTTAAATAGAGCTCATGTCTGAAATGCTTTATGCTAGCCCACAAGAGCTGGTTATGAATTCAAACCTTACTGTGTCAGATGCTGTGCCAAAAAAAAAAAAAAGAGGAGGATCTCTGCCTCAGAGAGCTCTCACACAAGCATAAGTCTGTGAAGAAACACAGAACAAGGCAATATTGGCCAGCATGACAGATGAAGAGTCCTGCACCCACATTCACCGAGCATCACATTCCTGTTGGTGCTGCAGGAAAGGAGACTTTCAAAGGAGTGAAAATCACAAATTTATTTTATTTTTCTCCCTTCATGTGGAAGGCCTGTAGAAATCTCAGATTTGTATCATCTGTCACAGGCTGATTGGTATGGTTTCAGTGGACCCTTCAACCTATCTAAACCTTTTGTTGTGAGACTCAAGGCATCAGGGACATGGTAGGCATTGTCCTACAGTCTCACCATATTTGAGTCTGATTACCCTTGACCAAGCTGGGTAACTCTGCAGACATTTTTCTTATCTCTTCTCAAATACTGAAAGCTACAGAAACAGAGCCAGGCTTTGGCCACAGCCAGTGAAAACACACACATACACACAGAGTGAAAGACCTAGGAAGTTTTCCAGAGTCTCAAAAGGCCGATATTTGCCTTGCCATATTTCTGTCAGGAAATGTTTCACTGTTATTGTAGAGCAGAAGTAAGCGTTGGGATTATGGGCACTAATGATGTATTTATTCACAGGTCTATCACCCATAAATAAAATATAACCTTTCCTTGTACTACAGACAACAAACTTCATAGTTTCACTCTGTTCCTGCTGCAAACAAATTCATCCCAACAGTTTCCTGCTCCAGACAAAATGTGTATTTTGAAATCTTGGAGATATGGCTGCAGTGTCACTAATGTCAGTCAGCTAAAGCTCTCAGAAGGCGCTGGCACTTCAGCCAGATGCCAAAAGGAGGGTTTAGAAGACTAACTTTAAGCAGACACACTTGGAAAGGTTGCCTGGCAAAGTTAAGACACATGCTATTTAGGAAGAGGCACCAGTACACTTTGGAGCTGATCTAACACCCACTGAAGACCTCAAGGTAAATCCATTTATTGACTGCACTCTGCCATGGATGGGTTCTCATGAGGCAAAACCCAAGATGAAGTAACAGAGTGTTGTTATGATCT
Source organism: Aptenodytes patagonicus (assembly GCF_965638725.1). NCBI lineage: Eukaryota > Metazoa > Chordata > Aves > Sphenisciformes > Spheniscidae > Aptenodytes > Aptenodytes patagonicus. The sequence continues at coordinate 10,084,377 of NC_134954.1, read as the reverse complement.
AGAGAGCATAACAGAACGGGATACATGGGGCTCCTGGCAAAGCACTTCAGGCAAGATGTAGATGAGACTGGAGTTGCTTGGAGATGAAAACTGGGCTCTAACCAATAGCCTTGAGGAATGTAGCAGCCATTTCCTACGGCCTCATGGCCAAGCAGTTTCACAGGACTCTTTCCCTGCTCTGGGTCTTTGCCCTTGTTCTGGTAACAATGTAGTGTATGACCTCAGGGACTGCTAGTCAGTAAGATTTTGAAAGGCAGTCTGCAAGATGGTAAGTTGTAGAGTGAAAGTGGAAAAGCCATTCTTGATTCACTCCAGGTCGAAGTGCTGGTAACTCAAAAGCAGAGTTTTTCCCTCTGGGCAACCCTGAATCATTTTATGAAGCCAAATAAAAGGAAGTTTATACTTGGATATCTACTTAAATCACCTGAATTTCAAGAGGTGCTGCCCCCATGGACAGCCAAAGAGTAATGGATTTAAGAAGGTAAATGTCAGTACATCTTGGGTGAGCAGAAATGCCTAGGCTCAGAGACAGGCTATGGTGAAGCATGAATTCAGCACAGAAGCATCGATATTTCAGTCCCTCAACCATCAAGAAGGCTTCTGCTTCTCTTTCCAACTGATGAGGTGAAATACTAGGCTCAAGGGGAGCTGTTTTCACAGCTGTATCTTGTGTATCTTTGCATTCAGAAGCAATTTTATTTGTCTGTCAAGAGAAACAGGTCCAGATAAATTTCAAAGCTGTGTGGGAGGATGCAGCCATGAAGCACACAGCAACAAGATCCCCAGCGCAGCAGCCTGGGTGCTGGCCTAAGAAGATGGCAAATGGGCAGTTGAGTACTGGGGAATCGTTGAACAGGAGCCCTGCTTCATTCCCTGCACCAGGGCCCATATCAATCATGTTGCAACACTGGCTGTAGAGATTTAATTTTGGGAATTTTCCCAAAAGTCTGACCTAATGAGATATAGCAATGTCTGCATGCTGCTTCTGCAGCTGCCTTGTCATTAGAGGTGCTCATTTCCCAGGTGGGCATGCGACTTCCCATTTCCTTGGGTTAGAAAAACAATCTAATTATACACTGAATTCAAACCTGCTCTGTTTTAGGGAGAGGCAGTGTCTGATACGCATAATTTGTAAATGGACATCACATTACCATTGCATAGGCAACACTATCAATTTCTCCTCTGTACGAATTTTTTCTGCAGCATTTCAAGAGTCACTTCCTTTTTTTTTTATACTTAAAGCCCAGAATGAATCAATGCTAGCATGAACTTTGCAAAAAAAGGTATCCCCAGTAGAAATGAAGAGATAAGTGATCATCTAGCCTACTAACTTCTATCCAAGGAGACGGACTAGCTGCACTGGTGACCACAGGAACATAACTGTAATCTGTCAACAGATTTTCACTTTCATGCAGGTATTTTTTCCATTTAATTTTCATTTTCTTTTCACTTTTTCATTTACTCACCTTGTACTTGACTGTGATTTTTCACAGTGGATATCTCATATTTAAAACATAAATCCGTGATTTTACTGTAAAACCATGCAGAACTCTCTTCTTTCTATGGCTCACCCATTAAAATTTCACAGATGGGAAATTCAAGCACTAGACTCATGCAGACCTGAGCTATAAACAAACTGTCTGTATTGGAAAGGCCCTGATTTTCACAGACACTTTACTCAGAAAGGCTTTGGGCTTAAAATGCCCATAGTCGAGAAATGGAAATTGGGTTGTAAGTTGCTGGTTGGAGATATGCCAGCTCTGTTCTGCTTCGCTTCCATTTTGCTGGGCTAGAGGATCATTGACCCAGGGTGGCCTTGAATTTGGATCGAGATCTCACTTCAGCACTTCACTGGAGCCTGCTGCTCATGTGAAAGGGTACTGTGTTTTAGAGATGCACAGTAGTCCAAACCTTAGACAAAGGTTGAAGAGTACCCCCTTTTTGGGGACCAGGTCCCATTCATGATGGCAGGGTGAGCCCCATGACTCGCACTCCTCTCTCCTAATTCTGCTTACATCCCAGCCAAGCTCCTTTCCTTCCCTGCTCCTTCAGGGCAGCCCTCACTACTTCTCCTACCTTCAGAAAGCAGAGTACGTCTTCTTCCGAGCAGCACCCCACACTCCTGCCCCATATGCACGTGCAAGGATGTTCTGATTGCCTCCTTCATTAAGAAACAATGAAAGTCTCCTCCATGTGCCCTAGAAACAGTGAGTCCCTTCTGGCCTTACAGGCTGCCATGATATTGAGTACCATCAGTCCTGCTGGCTCTGTGGGTGGCAGAGCTCTGCAGACATCCCCTAAGGCCTTTCCTGCTGTCCCCTCTACGCTAATATGATATCTGGACTCCTCTAGCTCTAAATGGATCATTTCCTCTCTCATTTGTCTCATCTTACAGAACCCTGGAGGTCTGCTTACATTTATTTTAGGCTCTGGTGGAGCCGATTTCCCTGTTTCAGTTTGATTTACCTTCATTGCCAGACAATTATGTTTCCCCTTCTTAGGGAGGCCAGTTCTTGGATTAAATAAAACTAACCTGTTCATATTGGTATTATTTTTGTTATTAGCATTTTGCTCCTCATTCACTGGGATGCTGGATAGCCTGCCTCCATCAGTAAACTGACAACTGACTGAAAGGGTACCCTAACTATGCAGACATACATGCTGTGAGGGCAGCTCCCTGTGCAGCTCAGGTCTGGATTGTAGGCTCCTACAGAGCTTGAGCTGGAGGATAGATATCAAGCATCAACAAAGGCAACAGCTCTGCCTTCAAGCAGGGAGCAGACAGTGTGGCCAAGGGATGTTTGCCCTGGCACGCAAGGAGTGCCTGGAAAGCCACTGAGGATGGTTCCCCTGGGAGTGCAGGATGGTACTGAGACATACTCCACACAGAGTACAATTTGAGGCCTCCTGGGTGAAAAAAAACCCTCTCTGTCTCCTACCTAATCTGGTTCCTTTGACAACCCAACATTGCAACTAGTTTAGTGAATTTCCAGACCACTCCCATTGCCCCACAGGAGCAGAAATCCATTGGGTTTCTCCTTTGGACAGCTGAGCTTCCAGCCTTTTGTCCTAAAGGCCTGTGATTCCCTACATGGCACTGGAAGTGCTTTGCTGCTGGCAGAAATTGGGTGATGGGAACTGCATACTGCTGCAAAGCCTCAGAGAAGGGCACGTGCTTGTGAGGGTGGCACTGCCTAGGGGTAGGCAGTCAGCACAGGCCAGCACAAACTTCTCTCCCCGCTCTCCACACATGGCCTGAGCCCTTTGGATGGAAATTCACTGGATGTGGGTGCTAGGAATGGTAGACCAAATGGGAGACACAAACATGCTTCTAGGACTGCTACGGAGCCATCGGAGAGTGCATCTTCAATCCTTACTTCATTTGCACTAAAGTCAATGCAACTTGGACAGACACAGACATTATCCCTCACCCTCTAAGATACATCTCTAGGATCCATGGACTGTGCTGATAAGGACATTACAAAGCTTATTTACTGGTGTGGGGTAACACGCTTTGCTCCCACAGGTGGAAGGCACAGCTCAGGCCCTGCAGACAGAAATACTGAGCAGAATATTATTCCCTACATCCAGCTGTAATTGAAAGAGCAAGGGAGAGCTGCTCCCTCCCCCTCCCCATGCTTCAGGACAGGGATTATAGTGTCTAAAGAACCATGAAGGAGAAACTCTCTCGACAGTATTTCTAGTCTTCTCTGCAGCCTGTTCTTGCCACTGTCCTGACAAGTGTAAATCATGTTTCGGTGTAAATCTGGACCCAGTACATCTGTCATGTCTGGGTGGCAATGTTTGCTACGCTGTTTGTAAATGCCCTGAGAATAATCTATTTGTGCTGTGGGATGACATCCCATAATGAGATTGTGATATTCCATAGCCCAAGATTTGCTATTTGTGACAAAGACAGATTTCATGAACAGAAAGGCTGCTGGGAGACCTGCTGGACTTAAGGGACATTTATAAGCTGGGGATCCTTCTATAAACAGCCATAACTCAGATACAGGGGAGACAGTTTCTAGTGCTTTTTAGACCAATCGCTAAACACCATTAGCTACATATCTGGCCATATATTTCCATTTGTGCTGGTTTTGGATGGGATACAGTTAATTTTCTTCACAGTAGCTAGTATGGGGCTGTGTTTTGGATTTGTGCTGAAAACAGCGTTGATAACACAGGGATGTTTTTGTTGTTGCTGAGCAGTGCTTACACAAGGTCAAGGCCTGTTCTGCCTCTCACCCCACCCCACCAGCGAGCAGGCTGGGGGGGCACAAGAAGCTGGGAGGGGGCACAGCCGGGACAGCCGACCCAAACTGACCCAAGGGATATTCCATACCATATGACGTCATGCTCAGTATATAAAGCTGGGGGAAGAAGAAGGAAGGAAGGGGGTGACATTTGGGATTATGGCATTTGTCTTCCCAAGTAACCATTATGCGTGATGGAGCCCTGCTTTCCTGGAGATGGCTGAACACCTGCCTGCCGATGGGAAGGAGTGAATGAATTCCTTGCTTTGCTTTGCTTGTGTGTGCGGCTTTTGCTTTACCTATTAAACTGTCTTTATCTCAACCCACGAGTTTTCTCACTTTCACCCTTCTTATTCTCTCCCCCATCCCACCGGGGGGGAGTGAGCGAGCGGCTGTGTGGGGCTTAGTTGCCGGCTGGGGTTAAACCACGACAGCATTCAAAACACCATACAGCACAAAATAACTAAATGTAGAAAAGCACAGTCAAGAACTACATATATTTACAAGCTAGCCTATCATATTGATCCAACTACACTTAATATAGCAAGTACAATAGTAAAAAAATTCATTTCCATGTCTAGAACAATTCCATTTATTCTCCTCAGAGATTTAGAAAATTAATCCTTTTTATAATGAAATTCTGCTTTTTTCTTTGCTCCCAGTTGTAGTTTATTTATGGAAAGCTTAAAAAAAAAGTCTTCATCCTTATTTGTGGAAATACACATATGCCACATCCTTCCCTTCTGTGCTGTGAGCAGAAGTTGTATATGTGTATATTTATGCATATGTACAAATCTGCATGTAAATTCATGCCAGTCTAACCCTCTTAGCTAGTAAAACAACTTACACCTAACTTGCTTCCTCTGTCTCATTGGGAATTAATCAGTCTGGACTTAGTAAAGTAGGTGGATTAATACATTTATCTCATTTTATAAAAGCAGCCTCAGAAATGCTGTCTTGTTCAAGGCCAGTCAGAGGAAAATTGTTAAAACACAGCCTCTGTACAGAGCCCAGCAGAATTAGGAACTCAGCCTAAGCCTGTTGAGCCACAGTCTTGTTTCTCCGGCACTGAGCCTAGTTGTCTTGTCTTTATTTAAATGCACAGTCCTTTGAAATTATTATTTTATCCTACTAGACTTCTTGATCTTCACTTACATCAACACATGTACAAATATGGAAAAGAGTTTCATGTAAGTTAATAAAATAAAAGAGAAGCCAGAGTATAATGCAAACTCCAAATCCCCTATCCACGCACAGCCCAGGGCAGGGGAAGTGCGTGGAGTGATGGCTACGTTACTAGAAGCTGAAGACTTTACTCATCTGAACTGGAAGCGGAGTTCAAGTCAGTATGAAGCTAATGCTACCTGCTCTACCAGGGGGTTGTACTCAGTGACTCAGGGCATGCTCCTTGCCCTCACTTCCCACAACTGGATCACAGACATCCCATTTTACAGGTGGGTAAAAATATGAAAAGGCAAAGTGAAGCAATCTGTCTGTAGTCATACAACATGTCTGTGACAATGCAGAACAGGTCTCAGTGTCTCTCAAGCCTGTCCTGTCAGTCCCTGCAGGTGAAGCTGCATGCACTCCACCTACGCTGGGTACTGTATATTCACATGTATAAGCAAATGTATTTCTGTCGTTTATTTGCTCTGCTGCCCGCCTCCACATGTCTCCTAGCATAACAGCTGACCAGGGCTGCAGATGGGTAAGAGAGATGCTTACACATGAATCAGTACATCTTTGAAAGCTGCCACCTCCCAGGACTGTCCTACAGATGTGGACATCCAGGGCCAAATCCTGCACTGGGATTTCCCTGACATCAGCAGTGTTGTGTCTCCTGAGCCACAGTGTGTGCTTGGCTCACTCTCTATGGCTTCAATCAGGCAGAGGGCTGGTAAAGTGGCGTAAAAGCAGCATTGATGGGGTTTAACATAAAAGGTAGAATCAGGCCACTAAAGCTGACCATTTAAATCCAGCAGGTCACTGATTCTTTTGTGTTGATCTGAACTGGCATAATCAAAACCTGGCTGGGTTCCACTTGCAGTCTCTCCATCACACGTTACTTACCATCTGAATTTCCCTGCATTCAGAGAACACTCCCACCCCCTCCTGCCCTGCTCTCTGAAGGAACAGTTAGTTTGAATAATAAGATCCCTTTTTAACAACATTCTCTCAGAAATCCCAAATGCCAGAGACTGCACATCAGCATGTACAATCTCAGCCATTCACACGCACACATCAGTGATTTTTCCCATCTATGATATGTCAATGCTGTTTACAAATTAATACTTACTTACATATATTTCTGCTCTTTAAAAAACTGTATCACAGTGTGACTGCAGTGACAGCCCCGCATAACTGCAGAGGTTCTATTCCAGATATACTATTGCCAACAGGTGAGCTTGCCTGTAAACAAGAGGCTCGTACAGCCCATGGGCATGGTTTCTAGCCAGTGTTTCCATGAGAAGTCCCTTAGGTTTTGCAAAGCAGGTAATGGAAGGGCTTTTTGGTGTGTTTTGTGACCCATATTTCAGGTTTATTATTACCAAAGGACAGAAACCTCCCCTTGCATTACTAATCTTCAGCAAAATGTCGTGGCCACCACCACTAAAAACACTAATCCCAAATTTATTGCTGGAGTGTGGAAAAATGCCATTCCAGTGGTATCTCCATTTCTACCATGCCTGTCCAGACATTTGCCTGGAGCTGATTTCTGCTTCCTCAGGCGAGGCAGTGGAGTTGTGCTGGTGTACATTACGCAACAGAGATCCTGCAGTGAGGTTGGTTCTTCTGAACATTTGGCCTCAGCCAGTGTTTTGTAAAAGAGAAGAAAATCAGGGGAAAATCTTAGAAAATAAGCCTGGAACACAATCTCCAAAAACCTGGGATACTGCTGAGGACCTCATGGGGTACTTTGGGCATCTATTTTGCAGCCAGGCCCTCTGATTTCTAGATCTAATCAATGCAGCAGCCTGAAAACTTAGCAGCAGATATCTATCTTTGAAAACTGGAGGTTTCTCCTCTATAAATGATTACCACAAATGATGCAATGTTCAGAGAAGTGTCTGTGCTATTTCTTAAATTTATTTATTTTAAATCAGATTTCACTAGACTCTATCCCACATATTCAGCTTCACGTGTTCTGATCTCCATGCTGATAGCTCAGCATGGGGCTGCAGAAGCTGTCTCAGTTGGAGACAGTGGGAACAGTGGGAAGGGAAGGCAATGAGTGCTAGCCAGACTGCCACAGAAGGCAATTTGGGATGATGAGATAAGTAAATTAGCTGGATGTTTCTGTAATATGATCAGTGGCAAAACAGAACTGACAAATGCACTGCTATAGTAGTAACAGCAGTAACTTGGTTGTGATAACTGCACATGGATGTCTCAAAACTAGTTTCCCACATTGCTTGCAGTACCAGGAAAATAGTATTTTATCAGTGACATATATTCCTCTTAGATTTCAGAAGTTTTCTCCACAGCTATAAGCACTTGTGATACTCGCCCTTAATGATATCTCCCCCTGCAGAGGAATGTCATGTGGCAAGAAGCACCAAACTATTTGGCTAGTCCTAGAACAGGGCAGCGCAGAATAGGCAGGCCTGAGTCTCTTAAAAGACTCCTGCCAACTGCAGTGGGACCTGCCCCTGCTTGCATCAGCACTTAATTCACCCCAAAAAAAAGCCTAATGATGGGCTGGACTTGTTCTTAGTACAACTCTCTTGACTTCAGTGGAGTTTCCCTTGCAGTGAACTTGTCCTGACACACACACATTGTGCAGTCAAGCAGAGCAGCAAAGGCTCTGGCTGGCAGGCCATAATCAAATCCCACTTCAAGTAACCCAGCCAGCCTGCTGCCAGGGGTTTGGAGCAAGGAGAGAGGCAGCATGCCAAAGCCATCTCCTGCAGAACTGTACTCTTCCCTATTATTTAGTTATACTGATGCTGACAAATGTATTTTGAATCTTTAATTTCTACTGTTTGGGGCTACCTCACCAGTGTTCAAAGCTCAGGGTGGCTTCTGATTAAACAGCCAGATCACCATCCATGGAGCTCAACATTCAGTCTCCTGCAGTGTTTGCCGTGGTCACAACCAGCACCAGGACTGCTGTGAAGGAGTTTGTGCTGGCTCCTCTCCGGGTGCCATTTGCACCAGTGGCTTTGGGAGGCACTAGTGCTCTACTCTGCACGGCAAGACTGTGTTCCTGGTCCTGAATGTGGCAGTTCCTGCCATAGCAACACGAGAAGGACAAGCAGAGTCTGTTCCAGTTTGTCAAGCAGATGCCAAGTAAGAGATGTAAAGTCATTTACTTCTCTAGAAAATTCCAGCATGAGGAAGAAAAATGAACATAAGCCCTTCTGGGATGAGCACACTTATTTCCCAGAGCAGTGACTAGAATCATTAGCCATTTGTACCTCAAATTCCTGTAGGATATTGCTCAGAAGAAATAAATGTATACTGCATGATGTTATGCCTTGTGACAGGAGATTCTGTGTAGGAACTGTTGGGAACAGACAGGCATGAATCTACTGTAGACCTGGTATGAATCTCCCTATTTCTTGTACAATGCTGGAAGAAATCACCTCACTGTGATTTGTTAGAGCTGAGGAATAAGACCACTTCCCTTCACTTTCCCTCAGAAATTCCTTTGAGAATTTCCCATTAATAAGGTTCTTCCTTTCCTCTGAAAAATTGTGACCAGCTCTCTCCTTACCCTTAAGAAAGGGAAGCTGGCCATTGCCAAAGTACAAAATGCTGGACTTCGCTTGTGGACTTTTGATGAAAAAAAGGAATATTTTTCACCAGAAGATAAGCACTTCCATACACGGAAGATACTTGTGGGAGCTTGTACCTTTCCCCTGCCAAGGAACAAGCCCTCCCCTGTTGCTTCTCCCTCCCCCCTCCCAATTAGTACCAATGGCAAAAATTAGCAACAAAGAACCGTGGCATTCTCTTAACAGCCCAGCTGGTGCCCAAGTCAGAGGAGACAGACTTGGTCGAGTGAGGTTTCTCTTTGATGAAAGAGTGATTCCTTGTCTTCTCTGTTTCCTAACAGAGACAGACTCAGAGACTGTGTATCATCTCAATGGTTGCCTAGTTGCTGTGATTGCAGAGGGACTGGGTTTGGTCACTTTGGGGGTCCCTCCAGGTCTGTGTTCCCTTTTCTGTTGCTGAGAAATAATGGGATTTGGGAAACTAAGCCCAGACTTCCCGAATTGTAGCAGTGAGCATCTAAAACCTACTCCTGAATTCTTGACAGCATTCTACAAATACTCTACATTGCATGAACCACAAGTCTTGACTGAGACACCATTCAATCTGCTCTGCTATGTCTGACTTGCATTCAGATTTTTTGTGCTCTGTTTGTTTCTTGTGAATGCACCAGAGTAGTCGGTGTGCATCCCAGGGTGGTGTACTGGAAGCTGTATCTTGGAGCTCGTGATTTAGAAAAAGCCAGTAAAATAACTTTTGATCACTGGGCTGAGCTCAGATGTGTTTTGCTCTAATAAAGGGTCCTTACTTTTTTGTTCATTTTCATTTTTTATTATTTAAAATTAAATTTAGCTGTGGTTGAACAGACTAACTTTATAGCTGGTAGAAATGTCACTCTCCCTTATTGCAGGTACAAAGGTGAAGCTATATAGTAGCTTAGTAATAACTCTATGCTTCTAAATAAACACAATTGTGATTTGCAAGTTTGTAAAGCTTGAAAGTTCTCAACGTAACAAGCTAACTGTGAAATGTTAGAGATAAGGGCCGGCGGAGGAGGGCAAGAAGCAGAAAGCCTGCTCCACTGAGTCTGTTCACCCTGTCTCCAGCCGTTGGTCTAACCCTGGCATTTCCAGACAGGTCCCAAATGATCACAAGCCACATCAAAGGCGAGTCCCTTTTACAAATTAAGTGCCCTTTTACAGCAAGGGCACTGGCCAATAAGACAGCTACTGGCTGATACAAGTAGCAACATCCAGAGACACGGCAAAGGTTTCCGTCTGGAGGAGAAAAAAAATGTTGCCCTCTGCATCTTATGGACCATAAAGAATGGAGATGTGTTAAAATCCAAAAAGATAGTTTGTGGGTTTATTGTTGATGTTGTTGTTCTGGGAGTGGCCTTTCAGAAGATAGGAACTCCAGGGCTGGCTATTTCTCATGGCAGTCCCATAGCCCCCTGCTGATTGCCATCCAGCTGGTCCCATCCCAGTTAGCAGGGATTGCACACTGCCACCTCCCGATGCAACTGAGCAAGATCAGTGATTTGATTGCTACTGGAAGTCCTGGGGGAAAGACTTCACCAGTCCTTCTTAAATTAAAATCATAGATAGTGAAGGCAAACAAGTCTGCACTAGAACATTAAAAGCAATGGGGCTAAATGAGCTCCAGTGGAAAGGAAAAATCTTCTATTTATCTAAAATTAAAGTCAGAAGGAGAAATGGCAACAGGCTTTTCAGGCTTAATGAATGTGCTTTGTTGCAGTCTGAGGCGAATAGAAATGATGGCTACATCTCTCTGGTGAATGGTCTCCTGCAAATGGTCCCTGAGCATTCATGCAGGTTTGAGCTGTTGGAAAACGTGCTGGCCTGCTACAGACCGGCAACAGTTTGGACTCCTTCCTTTTACCATTCCTCCGTCAGCATTTTCAAGAAAGATTCCCATTGGGCTAGGCCGGGGATGTGGGGAGACCACAACCTAGTTGGAAGTGGGCCGAGTTCATTAATCCCTTTCACGTCATTGTTACCATGAGACTTCACCTACTGATGCAGAGGAGATCGCTGGTTCAGTGCATCCCCGTTTCTCTGCTGTGAGTGACTGAATCCCTCTGGCTTTTTATCCTCGACAGTGATACAGAGGAAGCTGTCCACCACCATACATCCGTACTGCAGCATCAGCAGGCCCAGCTGAGGTTGGGATGGTCGCATGCCATATTTAAATAGTGGCTTGCTTTTGCTATCTCATTATTACATGAGTCATTAATTAGAAGGCTGTACAACAGAGGTTATTTGAGAGAGCTGACATCTCCCACTAGGGATCCAGGAGAGAGAAGATTTCCTGACTACACATGTGCATCCTCTGCCAAAGGCTTATACAGCCAGCACTTTCTTATGATTACAACTTTCTCTGAGAGGAAAATATATTCTAACAAGCAGCCCTTAATCCTTCAACTACTGCTACAAAGAAGCCTTAGAATAAGAGTTCCTGCAGTATAACACTTTTGAAATGTATGAACCAGGAGTGATAAAAAACCTCTTTTATACTTGGAAAACAAATCTGCTTCAGTTGGGTGCACTCAGACATTCCTTCTGATTTGTTTAACATGCATCTTCTGTCCACTCTGTCTGAACAGAGACCAACTTAATGAAGCCCAAAGATGTAAGGCTTTTAAACCTTTCTGTTATGATGTTGCGGATGAAGCAAAAGCAAAACTGCTGTGGGGTGGTGAGCATCAGACAACAGAAATAACATCGATATGTGCCTTGATTTATTGCATAGCAGCCATATGGCAAGGTTTGTAGTTTCTGAATAGATGGCAGAATCCTCTCAGAAGTTGCCACACAGGAAATCCACAAGGAATCCTTACAGCAGAGAGACAGGTGGCCAAGAGCTGCCCCACCACACATGCTGCTGTCAGAATGGAAATACACCCATACCAGAGCTGCAGCTCTCTGCCCCATAACAGCGACCAGTTCCTGCCTGCCTCATCTGGCATCGCTTCCTTTAGGAAAGAGCTACTCTTTCTGCTGTGCATTCCTGCTCTCTGGTTTGGGTCATCTCCAGGGCAGAGGGGAATCTGCGGAAGCTGGCAGCACCTTCAGCTGCAAGCACTGAGTTCCTTCCCCATATTTAGGCAGTGAGTTTTTTCATCTCCTCCTTCCTTGTTGGCATCATTTCTTGACAGGCAGTGAAACTTCATTTATTGAGTCATCTTGTGGGTTGAACATTTTCATATGCATGGAACAAGGTAAACCCAACTTCTATATAAACATTTATCTGTCTGCAAAAATAAGCTCTTCACACCCAATGATCTGTGCTCTTCCCCACCCTCAGACAGAAGCCTCACCCAAAATATAATTCATGTTCCTTGTCCTGCCAATCTACACAGTCTTGTTGGACTGAGGGAAGATTTGATGGTCAAAGGCAAGGCTCTCAGTAACTCTTTTGGTTCCCCAATGGGCAGGTCTAGTGGAGACACTCTGATCTCTGCTGTGATGACACATTGGCAGAGAGAAGCTCTGTAAGGCAGAATGGGTCAGGACCTAAAGGTTTCTTCGGTCAAAGTCAGTGAGTAAACTGCTAGCAAACTGGAAACCAGTGCATTTTTTTGAGTCATGACAGGCTGCAGCAACATTGCATTTGTCAGACGAGGCTTTATTGTCACCCACAGACTGTGTGCCTCAGGCTTCACGTCAGAAAAGGCATAGTACAAAAGTACTTTGACAGATGGGCAGTGCCTGAAAGAGTTTGCAGTCCTAACAGATGAAGATGAGAGAAAGAAAGGATTTTTGTCTCTATGCTATAGACAGACAATGGAGCAGGTGTACCTCCAAACTGTACACTGCCACTCAGGGCCCTGAACCAGCTGATAATGCTTGGTGTTTCTAAAAATCACCATTTGGACAGGCAAGGGCAGCACCCTACGACATTGCCTTGAGCTAGCACACCTCTCATCCTGACTTACCAGATCTGTGCTCTGTGAGTATGGCTAGATTGCTTCCAGACTGAGGCTGGTGATTACACAGCCACTCTGGCTCTCCACCCCCCAGTTTCTTTGAACTTCTTTGCATCAGAGTTAGCATGGCCAAGTCAACACCTGTATGTGCACTAGAACATCCACCCATCACTATGTGAATAGGCTGTAAGAACCCAGGATTTAACCCTGGGTCTTCTGTCCGATATCTAATAACTGAAGGTAAATTTTCAAGTTGGCCTCTAGTAAAAGGGCATGTATTTCAAAGCTGAAGAGTTGACAGGGAGATACCTAGTTGCAATAATTTCACCATCAACTTGTTTTAGTCTGAAAGAGATTAAAGTTTCCTGCCGGCAATAGCTGGGCAATAAAACTGTGATGCTTCTTTAGCAATCACTGCAATAATATTAGATAAATAGTTTTCATTGTTCAGCGTCATCCATCAACACATAAGTCACTCAGAGAATCCTGACATAAAAAGATAAAGAAACAACCTTGGATAAAAAGTTAATTTTCCTCAAAGTTTAAAACTCTTTCAGAAATTTGTTGGAATTTCCTAGATGGTCTTTTATAGATTCCTTTTATATTCCTAAAGAATCTTTTATATACCATCTTTCATCCATATGTACCTCAGAGTATGTCTCTTCCATATTGAGACTAGTTTTTACCCACAGGTTTCAGGAAGTGCTAATGATTTGGGATGCTCCCATGCTAAGGACCCTACCTTGACATACCTGGAAATGTTGAAAATATTTAAGCTGCCTAAACTGCACCATCCATCACTTTCAAATTTGAATGACTACAGGACCCCCGTTCAGCCCCTGCTCTGCTCCATTAACCTGAGAACCAGACAACTCCTAAGCTTTCATTTACACTATGCTCTCAGTCATGCAATGTCAAAGGGCATCATTTAAGATAGTCATGTTACTGTGGAGGATCCCTTTCATCTTTGTACTTTCTACAGCTGCAATCTGAGGCAGTTAAAGAACATGACTCAGGACATATCTACACAATGCAGCGTAATGCAGAGATTTTCCGTCTACCACTGATTCATCCTATAGTGGACGTTGCCCTGACTCACAGGAGTCATTACAAAAAACGAGATTATGAATAGCTTCCAGAGCTGAGACTTCTGTTATAATAGTTTGGATCTTTCAGTGCCTTCAAAGTACCAGAGATTATGTTAGCTAACTGGGAAGAGTTAAAATATTTTTATGCATGGAGAAACATTTAAAAGGCACCCTTTTGTAGTTCCTAGTCAAAGGCTGCCTAAAAGATCAACAGATACCTGGTAGAAATTGAAAGCCTTCCATTTTAAAGTGTCAGGTGATCAGGACACTTCACTTCTCCTGCCCAGCTTAAAACTACTCTGAAGAAGCTTGGTTTTCAGAGGCCATCATGAGCTCAGCCCTTGAATGCCTTGAAATGGAGGCAGTCAGAATAGCTACTTACTTTTGAGAATTTGAGCAATTAAAAGTAGAACTCTGCTGCTGTCTTCAGTTACTAATGATATAGCCAAACTGAACAGTTTGGGACAACATTTTCCATAGAATTATGAGCCTCAGGTTTGGTTTTCCTGGTATACTCCAGCCAGAACGCTGATCATTTAAACGAAACTTCCTCACAGACGAAAATTCAGTTTGGTCTGTATTTTAAAATTCTAGTGGCCTTTTCTTCATTAGAGGTTAGTACTCTCTCCCTTTAAAAAAAGGGGCTTATAATTTGCTTGGGCGGAAGTGCATTTATCAAAACCACGCTTTTTGACACCATGTCTGTCCAACTTCATGAAGAATCAGACTTCTGGCCGCAATACAATTTGGCCAGATCCCTGTAAACTGAATTTCCCATTCTGGCTGCATTAAGTGCATGCAGCAAGCTCTAGACCAACTGTATGTGAGCAAAGCCTCATTTGCCCAGCACCAAAGTGTTGCTAGGGGTTAAACAGGTAAATTATGAGGAACCAGATCTGTCATCCTGCTTCCTCTTCGCTGTCAAGCTGTTGCCTCAATACCACTGGGCACACAGACAGGTAGGAGAATGACAGCGTCCAGTTCAGATCTGGACACAGAGCCACGTGAAAGGCATATTGGAACAGACACCACTGTGGCAGTAGGAAAAGAAACCGAGCTGCAAGCAGCAGGAGTCAGAAATACGATTGTGGAGAAACTGCAAAGACAGAACCAGGTGAGGTAGACAGATCCTGGGGAGAGAGCAAGAAAAATGCATGTGGGAGTAGAAGTCCAAGAAGTGAAAACACATTCTAGGAGAGGAGTCTGGAACTGGCAAGATGACAGGAAGGAGCAGCCTGGGGCAGAGTGAAGGAAGGGCAGGATGGCTCAGGCACACAGAAGGTGGAAGAAAGTGCTGTGCTCTGCTCCGCTCCCAGAAAGCAGCGGCAAAAGCAATGGCAGAGCAAATAGATCATCTACAAGTACCGAAACAGCCAAATTGTGAGGAACTAACAAAAGCCACTGGAAATGCCATGAGTCAGCAGAGCTAACGAGCCCCACCTCACTGGTAACTTTAAGGTATTATTACAAACCTGAGGAAGTACTTCTCTTTCTAGTGTGCTCTAACAAGAGAGGAAACCACGACACACAAGAAAATTATTCCACCACATGCAGAACTGTGTTAAAAAAAACCAAAAACAAACCAAAGAAACATCACACCTTTATACAATTTATAGAATCCAAGACTCAGTAATTTCATAGTGACAGAATTTAAAACTACCTTTTCTACTTCCTTCACTTTGGCCACATTCTCTGTAGGCAATATGATATTTAAGTGAATCTTCACATATAATTTATCCAACAATATAATGTTTTTCAATATTCTAAGCTGCTTCTACCTGTTCTCTTCCATTATCAGTTTGGTATTTTCAGCAGGTTTCTTGAACCTTTGACTCCAGACTAAAATAACATGCTCCAAACGAGCAAAAATGCTTAGCTGACTATAGCTCCCATAGCTGACTCAGTATTCCCTCCAAATCAGATCAGCCCTTCTGTTTATGGTATTGAATTCTGCTGATTGTATACTGTGAACACCCAATCCTTTGGAAAACTTCTTTTGCCCTGTCACCTTCCTTTAAGTATGGCCTGTATTTTAGTAACAAAAGTACAACTGTATATTTGCCTTAAGTGAATGTGTGTGCATATTACAAGCACTACAGATCTCTGTGCCACTGTTCTATAGGCTTCCTTATCTAACATATCCATGAATCTGTCACCTGCACATCTCATCAGTCATGATTTTATGGTGTCTTGCACATCATTGCTCAGAATATTAAACAGCATATGCCCAAGGACTGAGCCTAAGCCACACACCCAGACTGCGTAGGGAAACACACCCAGACCGTAATAACCCCTTTTTTATAGTTATCCTCTGGGGTTTAGCCAACTATAGAGCTGGAAAAGAAAGTCCTCAAAAATTAAAACTTGTTCTCACAAAAACATTTTGCATAGCGCATAGCATGTGGCTTTGCTAGAGGATTGCATTAGCTTCAAACTCTACTGGCTGCCAGGCAGGGACCGTGTAAAAGTATCTATACTTATAATGTTTATTCAGGTATTCACCACGTGTGAATGATCATGCAAAGAAATATTAGATGTCAGACATACAGAAGCAGGGTGTCTTTTTGGAGACATCCTTAGACATCTCTTCTACAGCCTAAGGCATCAGCAAGTCTTTGATTAAAGGACCACATCTGCAGTGGCCATCACCTGCAACACTGAGATTATCCAGGCATTAGTGCAGATTGGCCCTAATGGACACCCCTTCCCCATGGTCTTACCTTTGTTTCATTTTAGGCAGACTCCTCAGTGCCTGGTGGTCTCCGGAGATAGCAGAGGTGACAAAAACGAGCAGGAATATCATCGAACAAGTAGACTAGAGAGATTATTGTCTTTCCTCTGTTACTGTCCGCAGTTATGATGCAGGGTGTTTGACTCCATGGATTTTGCTTCAGTCTATTAGAGAGAGAAAGTTATTTGTGAAATTCAGCCCTGAAGTTTGGAGGGAAAAGAAGAGGACTGTGCCTAAAGATATGCAGGATTGCGGAAACAAAAATGTTTGCCAAACATTGAGGAGGTTTATCCTCAGTTTCATAGCATCCCAGGGCTGGAGTCTGCAAAATGTCCAAGAAAGCTCAAAAGCACTTGAGGCCTTGGCCAGGCTCACTGAGACCAACAGGGCAAAACACAGGCCTGCCAGAAGATGGTCTTAAATGTCTCATTGAACTGGGTCTGAAAGGCAAAAGATTGGATGCGATCTTATCCAATCTCGTGAAATTAATCAAAAGGCAAAGGTCATGACAGCTGGCTGTTTGACTTAAGTTTTGAAAACTACCCATGCTTTTCAGGCCTACCCAAACCTAATACCAACAAGAAAATCTAGAGGGATAACTGAAACAATAATTCTTTTCTCATTTTACTCATTTTATCTGCGGATATCAAAGTAGGTGACAACCTTGCACAAACATCAAGACCAAGTGGCTTGTGATGAAGGGTTAATTTGGTGGGTCCACAAACAGGAGCAGATATCGGACTCTAGCCAGCTACGCGCTGGGCCGTGCCGTTACAGTACGTATCAAAGCTCATTCTTTTAAACACCAGGTGTGGTGAAGATGGAGTTTGGACTCAAGGAAGAAATCACCGCCATGGTGCTTGCTCAACGGACTTCCCCACAGATCAAAATCAGACCAGACACCAGACTCCGGCACGAACGAAAAATTGCTATGGTGTTACTGCACGATCCCCTGATTGCGTAAGCCCCATAGGGGATTGTGTAATGCGTAAAACAATCCAACCTGGAGAATCTCCTCCTGTGAGGAGGCAGGCGGTGTGAGACATTGGGGTCCTGCCTGCCATGGCTTCCATCTGTGTATCAGCCTCTTCCTCTTCCCTGTCAGCAGGGGCACCACACCACCAGCCCCCCTGACCGGCTGCGGCACAGTCCCCTCATGCACCAGCTCCTGAGCCAGCTGGAACCGGCTCTGACCAGCCCAGGGCAGTTCCTGACCCCCCAGGCTGAGGCGTGAGCCTACATGTGGGGGTCAGGATGAGGCCCAGTGAGGGGAACCAGGGTCAGACACAGCCTGAGATGGCTGGGGCTATGGGGGCAAGCCAGGACGTCAGCCCACAGGGCCCACAGCCAGCCAGGCAGGGCAGGGCTGTGGCACGGCCAGAGAGTGGCCCCAGGCTGGGCTGAAATGGGGCTGCTGGGCCCGTGGGCAGGGTTTGTGGGTGGAGGCCCCAAGTGAGGCTGGTCAGGGCCGGTAAGATCTCTTAGTGCACTCAGTGCCCTGAGGTTATGCTCAACACAGATTGTCTTGCTTTTTTGTTCAGGTTTTAAGTACCAAAACTTAACTCCCAAGTTACCACCAGCTTCTGTTACCCGCATCCCTGGCACATGTCTCAGCCCGCTGACAGGCGCAGAGGAGTGTCCTCAACAAGGCCAGCTGTCCCAGTGGTTTACCATGGCGACTCCCAAAAGTGATTTACCATCATCTCACCAAAAGCACATTTGGATTTACGAAAGCCAGGGGGAGCTTGGCACTGTCTCAGCTACTTGCCTTCCAGGGAGAAGCTTCACCCTTCATTGCGCTTTCCAATGCACAGTTTTTTCTTTCCTAGATGTTTTGTCTTTCCTAGATGGCTGACACAATGCAGTTTGACCACTTTCACGTCTTAAGAGTTGCTCATCTACCCGTATCCTCCATCACTGCCACTGTTTCACTCTGGTGAAACTTTGGTGTTTTACAAATCAGGTGAGTGATCTAGTCCCTGAGCTAACCAGGTAATTTCACTCACATTTTTCTTCTTTGGACCTGCTCATTTTCTGTGAAAAATTAAATATCCCCTGGGCCAGAAAGACAGGCTGACTCATGTGGGATGTGGGAGACCAAGGTACAAGAGGTCACTCCGCAGAAGAGATATTTGAGATAAAGGAAAGGCTGGGTTTCTTTTTCTCTCTGACCTCTGGCAAGTCCTGTCATCTCATACTGTTCCACCCTGGGAAATGGGTACAAACTAGCAGCTCTGAAACCTGAGCCTGGGGAAAAATTTTCAGAAATGAGGAGGAAACCCATGTGGCTTCGCTGAATGAGTGCAACTAGAGTCATTTATTGCACCTGGTCCTTTGAGCGCAGCAGTCTGGAAACCTGTTCCTAGCTGTCTGCATGCGAAGAGAGCCTAGAGCAATGCTTTACAGCCTATGGTTGCTTAAAAGATTTTTCTAAGTATATTATCGTATTATTTTCTTCCTCTTCTGGATTTACATGTTAACACAAGGCAATAGAAGAACTGTGGGATAAAATGAAAGCTATTTTCCATAGTAAAATCTTAACTGATTAGTATACTTAATTTTATTTAGGTTTTTTTTCATAAAGCTTTTTTCACAGATTATCCTTTGCTATACTCCATGTATAGCAGGCCTAGAATAAAGAGAATTTGCCAGGACTTGGGGGTGTCACACGCTCCATCTCTAAAAGGCTTATTCAAAACTACAGGAAAGATTTACGGGTTTGCCTCTCTTGGAAGCCCTGTACTTATTAACAGTGTGAAGGGAATTGCCTCCGCTTCTGTTTACCAGCTTTACTCAGATGTTTTTCTATCATTGCTAATTCTCCCATTTTGATCCTAGTCTTAAGAAATTGTTTTCATAAACCTAAACTTGTGGAGTTTGACTCTCAGATGATGTCTTGCTTAAAAACAAACAAGGGAGAGAAGCATTCTACTTCTTTGAAAACCTGAAAGCATAACCTGATGGTGGCCTGGAGGCTCGGAGCTCTTAGGGCAGTGAAGAAAAAGCAGAGATGTGAGCTTTGTGATTATTAAGCCACCACAAGATTATTTCTGAAGCCTAACATGAATTTTCGACACTTACAATTTTAAGTCCTGCTCATGGCACAGATGCACTATTACTATCCAGGTAAATCATATGTTCTCTCTTGTCTGGTTTGGCTATCAAAGAAAGGTCTGTCTGCTCTGTATTGTGCTATTCCTGGTTAGAGGACGTTTACAGGCACGTCTGCATGCATTCCTGAATGCAGGTGTGAAGAGAAGTTCATTCCATAATAGGTATATATTACTAAGTATATTAAAAAGTCTTCACAATGGAGGTGGTCAAACACAGGAATCGGAGAGAGACCCAGACAGGTCATGGTATTTCCACCGTGATTGAACAAGGCCCAGACCAACTTAATATAATTCTGAAGTTACTTAGGCTTTAAGCAGGGTGTGAACCAGGTGACTTTCAGAGTTCCCTTCCTCCTTTAATTATTGTATGATTCTGCAATTTGTATGCATTGCAATGGGCCTGTCCAGCTGGGGAATGTTGGCTGATATAATTCCAAATGAATCAAAACATTGCCACAGTTTCACTCATACAATTACACACGTGGGCATACTATCCTGAAATAAGGGTAGAATATTCTGATATTATTGATCTGCTTTGGAAACTATAGTATTATTGTTCAATTTCCCTATGCACAAGAAAAGAGGGAAGAAGGAAGATTGTATGTGGCAAACATAGCTGTTCTCAATGAGGCATCACTGCAGGGGTCTAGTGAAAGTGTTTTCCAGCTCTGCATTGTTAAGTGTGCAAAGGTTGCTTATTTCTGTAGGAGCTTCTAGATTTCTGGGGTCATATATTATTTTAGTATAGTGGCAACATATTTTATCTTTCTGAATCATGTTAATAGCCACTCATCTCCTTACTCTTATCAGTATAACACAAATCAGTGGTGCTCAGCAAGAACTGGATGTCTAATAAATCACTGACTTGGCTGGCAACGGCTTTGGCATCCCTGTTTCCAAGATCTATTTGCTTCCTAGGTTTGGTATTCGTTTCCCAGGTCACATCCTTCACTCGGGCTCGCTCTTTCAGCAGTGAGAGGCTACATTGCCACCCCCTTCTACCTATTAAACTCTAAAATAACATATCCAGAGGCTTTTCTCTTGGGTCCACTGCTGTGGGCACTCTTTCTCAATAGATTATATCATATTTAAAGGTTCAAAGAGTATTTCTTAATTTAGATCATAAAAGCAATTTATATGCACGTGTTCTGTTTGATAATCAACACTTCATTTTATAGCAGCATGGTAGTTGGTATTCTTCATCTTTTATCTATATGTGTTTGACTTCAATTATCCATGATTTTAAGATTCAGTGGCAAACAGGGAAGTTTGGAGGTCTGAAATGTGTAAAGCTTGAATTTTGACCAGCAGAACCCAAACCAAAGCATTTTAGCTTGATCAAAATACAATTATGATTTCTAGATTGTCACACTTCGAGCAGACTCAATCTGATAGAAAATGCTATCCAACTGTCCTTGGTTTCTGGAAAAGGAAATCACAGTCATACACTAAAAAAAAATCATCTCCTGTGGTCAGCTGTATTTCCTAAACTCTGTTCGCACAAATTTTTATGTATATATAAGTATGCAAACACACCCAGATGTCATCTAGAGTTCTAAATGCTTTGCTGATAAGGAACCCTGCTTACCTCCTGAGACATAAGCCTTGCTTTCCTGCATAGGTCAAAACTCACGTACTCTTTTATAAATACAGTTCACTCCAAAGCAAACAGCAGAATGATGCTCACTCACTCTGAACCTGTCAATGACACAAGAGATCTCCATTTCAGTTTAGTTCATTTCAGGTGTGGAGCTTGTAGAACAAAGTACAAATAGCAATGCATTTCACAAGCTTCATACCTTGCCAGGGTCTGGAGTGGGTTTAGTTTGTGATCTGGGGACAGACTGAGCAACAGGTTAACTTTCCTGCCTCTCTCTGCTTGTAAAAGCGGCAGGAACTGCCAGACTGAGACTTTTTTTAGCTCAACTCAGTCACCTCTCAGTGGGCTTTCCTGTAGAGTGGGCAGGGAGGTGTCTGCGATCTAGGTAATGGAGAGCAGTACATAGCTCCAGTAGTCATGGGAAGTGTAGGATTTAGATCAGAAAAGGCCATACGAATAGATGTTGACAAGTTTCTTCATTTTTATGGAGATGTACAATGATAAATTACTTATATTTACATAAAAAGGAAATTGTACTAGGATTTTTTGTGAAGCAACTGTAATAACAAGGTTTAATAGGTTAGTTGCAGGAGCCATTAGATATCCAGAGGGCTCTCTTGCTGTAAGAAGTGACCATACCTTAGGACTATACCTTGAGAGGAAGCAGCCTTATCCAGGAGGTAACAGATGGGAGAAGTCACCCTTCCTGAAGCAACCAGGAAGAGGTAAGAGATTTGCAGGATTACTCAGGACATGAGGAATCGGGTTGGAAGGCAAAGAACTGCACCAATTCATTTGGGATCTGTAGAAAAAATCAACCAGGCACAAACAGCTGTTTAAAATGAGGTTCAAGTAAGTGAAAGCTTTGTTAATGTCAGAGTGCTGAGGATGGGAGGGACAATGCAGGCTTCATCAGCATCAAAGGAGCACACAATGGTGAGCTGAAAATTCAAATAAACTTCAGCATTCATTAAGCCAAGCCTGAGATTTCTAATTTTAGACACAGCTGCATCTGTAATACCAGTTATGTTACAGAGAATGAGCCAGGAGTCCCTTTCGTTTACACTAGAATGAACTAGGACCAGCACCACCAACTTTTACAGTAGAATATTGGAATTGAAACAGTGCAAGAGCAGAATCAGACCTTTGCAGTAGTGTAAATCCTTTATTTCTGTAGGTAGCTTGGTTTTACAAACCCATTGATGGAAATAGAAAGCACCACTCTGCCTCTGAAAGAAACATATCTTAGCAAATGGGCTTCGCACACCACAGGTTTGGTGTGTATTGTAGATCCAAGCCAATAAATGTAAAATACATCAAGGTGCAGATATGAAATTGCTGAACTCCAGTGAGCCAGAAGCAGTTGATTAGATTATCACTGAATAAAAAAACCCCAACCCTACATAAAGACGGCAGTTAAAGAGATAAATATCAGCAGTTTCCTCCTGCCAGAGATCTGCTCCCAAAATACATATTCAAAGTGTCTTTTATATCTCATGTACTATTAATAGACAGACTTGGAAAAATTTCTGGGCTTTTATGAACTGATTTACTAATCTCATGATTGCAAGTGTAGCACCCCAAAATTAAGAAGAAAGTAGTTTTACCTATGATGGTCTTTTCTTTATTCAAATATCCATTGGAATGCCAGCAAAAACTCTTTATTGCATTAATCAGGAGGAATGTTACGTTCTTTACCTTGGTATGCTGGAAATGAAATATATTGTGAGTGTATTTCAACTGAAAGATAAGAAAGACCTTAATAGTTACAATTTTAGTAATACATTATCCATATAGTACACATTTGTAAGCACCTAATAAACTCATGAACATTACCTTGAAAATGCATTTCTTTTAGGTCACAGTACAAGAGTACTATTTGCACGCAGGAATTTTGTCCATAGGCAATTGACAACTGAGAATACTGACCGAAAAGCTGCTATCTTTTTATTTCTGTTAGCTCTGCACTGTTCAAAGCATCAGGAAGAGAATGAAATTTTAATCTGGCACCCACACTCTAATAAGAATGCTACATTCTGTTTTCAAAATCATTACATCTCTCAGACCAGGAAAAAGCTCAAATTTCAAATCTAAGCTTCAGTTAGGAGAGCCAGCAGTTAGAAAAACAACCTCAGCTTGTGCTCAACAGAACACAAGCACACTTTACTCATCAAAGAAACAACCGTTTATTTTCTAGCAATAGAGATTTTTTTGTGTACTTCCTCCTCAGACTGTCAAAGCATGTTACTCAACAGAGCAAAGGTGGGATTAATTGCACTTCTGTATAATCTAAATTTATCTGATTATGGATTTATGGGTGCTAACTGTTTGTTTCATAACTCCTTAGTGAAGGTTTACCAGAGCAGTGACTTGGGGGTAGCTCCAACAAGAGTCCAGCATAGATGGATTTCTGAGGGAACCAGAGATCTGGCAGTATCTTCTCACACACAATGTCAGTAAAGGCAGAGTGGAGCCCAGAGGGAGTTCCAGAGACAGTGACAGAGGTATTACATGCTGCAAAAGCTTTTGTCATTTGTTAGGATGAGGAAGAACTTAATTATTACCTGAATAGAAACAAAAGAGGGATCCTTTTACTCATGCAAATTGTATCAATTTAACCAAAATTGATGCAAAACCCCAATGCAGTTAAATCTGTGCAAAGCCCAATGAGGCACATTCATATTGTCTGAAAATCAGGTAAAAATGTTTAGTTTTTATATGTGCAAATTTACTGAACCTGATGTATTCCAAATTAGGAGAATCTGCACAGAATTCTGCCATTTAAGAACAGCCTTTTAGTTAATCCAATTAAAATTTCTTCTAGACATAGCCTCAGACAGAATAGGCCCTGGGATATACATGTGCTGCAAGTGCATCCCAACAAGACATCAGCATTTCGTATCAGCCAGTGACCTCTCTGCTTTGTGCTAGGCAGCAGTGTAGCAGCCTCCTGTAGTGTCACTATGAGGCTCAACTAGCCCCAAACCTATGGCTTAGGAGAAAGAGGTTTTGTATAATTTTCCCCATTCTTTAAGCTTGCCAAGCTCCCTGGCTTTCTACTGATTACAACACCACAGACTGAGCATTAGCAACATGGTGAAGTGCAATTGCTATTCATCAGAGAACACTTGGATTCAAGAAAATGGAGTAACCAGATTTAGATACTTGAGGACAATTACATACGCTAGGATAGCTGGGCAGTAAAAGCTGCACTAGCAGCACTCACTAGAATGGATGAACTGCTGTTTGCTTCTTTTACCATTTGATTTGTCTTGCTTGGGACAATTTTTTTTGGTTGTGTCTTTATTGTGCTCTCCCTTTGCGGGGGTATCAGGCTGATTCTGTCTCCTGGGAAACATAACTTAATCCTGCAAAAATTAAGACAGTCTCTTTAAGAGCCCCTTTCTGACCACCAGCCAGAAATGAAGTTGTATGCAGTATTATCTCTGTCCTTTTGAGGATGTTGCATGTCACACTGTTCATTGACAGGCCCTACTATTGGCATCTTCTTCTGCAGATTTTATGTGGGAAATCTGTTTGTGTCACCTAAAAGCAATTAGTTCCCATGAGTAGCCCCAGGGTGCCTTGTCAACAGGCAGCAGGTGAGGAGAATTTCTAATGCTGGCTGCGGATGCGGCGTTTGTAAGATTGTCTGCAAATGCCCTTCCTTGGAAAGAATTTTAGCTTCATTGTATTAGAAATGAAGAACTGCTGTTCTTCTTCTTCATCCTCAAGTTGCTGTGCAGTCCAGACCAGTATTTTTATACAAATGGCAGTGTCTCCCAGGCGCCTTTCAGAGATACAAAGTACGCAGATGGAGAAGAGAAATAGTAGGCCTGCAAGGTGATCTTTTTGACCAGCAGGAATGCAGGATACTGTCACATCCCACTGGAATCAAATGGCAAGTAATTTCCTTGTCATCCTTCCCATATTCCCATTAATATTTGTCCCTCACTGAAACACCCTAATCAGTACTGCAGTTCACCTTTCACAGGGTACCTGAGCTGGCATTAAACAGGAGTGACACAGTGACAGAAAAGGTCGCACAGCATGGCTGGAGAGCATGCCATATTCTATTGACAGGAGCGTTCATGGTGCTGCAGTGCCACATATTTGCCATGGGTGAGGAGGGGTCAAAGACAGCGCATCATCTGGGTGGACAGATTTACCAGAGGGTTGCTTTCTTTCCAAAATGGACTCACATCTTCTTGTCAGAATCATGCAGAGCAGCATCAGATTCATAAGGAATCCCTAAATCCTGCAGAAGGAAAGCACGTGTGTACATGGAGGGCCCCTTGCTACCCGTTACAGTGCTAAGGGCAGCTATTACCCAGATTACTGCTTGGTGGACCAGCATCTCAGCAGCCCTGCTGAAAATGCAGTGTGTTCAATGCAACTTTTATCTGAAGGTCACTTGTATTCTCCCCCTCACACTGAGCTCTCCTCAACTGAATTGGAAAAGTGTCGTCAATGGTTTTGTGCAGGGAATGAGTCTTTTTTGTCTCTAAATCACAGAAATCCTCTTCCCTATTTACTGATTGGCAAAAATACACACAGTTTTCTAGGAAAGGATTTTCATTGGAGAGGGATGATTACCGGTCAAGTCAACATCCACCCTCTGGCTTTGGAGTGGCTTGTGTGGGGCATGAGCTTGTGGCAGAATGCAGACCTAGGCCCATTGTCAGCAGATCAGTTAGATGTTAACTTGAAATATGTTTGTGTTTCTGCTTAGCCTCCCTTAATCCTTCCTTATTTCTCTTGTTTCTGTAAGCAGCCTCCTCAGTTACTTGTTAGTGGCAAGTGAAAATGTTTTGTGCTGAGCAGGGGGAAAGGGAGTTGAAGAAATGCCAGACTTAAATTATGAAGCCTTAATGACCTTAATCATTGGAATATAATCACAAAGGGAAAGTGTTTTTAACTAAGAGGCCCCTTTTCCAGAAAGCCCCATTCCTCCTTTGAGACAAAAGAAGAGCCATGGTCTGGGGTTTCCAGGCAATGCAAGGAAACAGTGTACACTTTCTGATACTCCTTTGATTCTCATCACTCATGAAATCCAGGTGAAGTAGGGAATTTGGCTGCCTTTGAGCCATTTCTTTGCAGACCCCAATGCAAGGAATGCTGCAAAAGAACAGAACAGCAAAGACCCAAGTGGCAGTGGGAATGATCCACCTGCTTTTTCTGTGCTAGCAACCAACAGAGACTTCACTGCAGCCCAGAAAATGATCCTTTTATTTTTAAGCAGGGGGAATATGGTAGCAATAATATTTCAGCAAGTTCCTGAATTGTGCCCATGAGAACATGACTGTTGTGAGTAAATTGAAAGCTTGTTATCTGCTCTGCTGAATGCTAGTTTCAGAAAGGGAGAAAATTTAGTCAATATGAGAAATCTCACTTATACTAGCAGTGAAAGCTGGGCAGGAGTTTTAAAATGAAGAAAGTTGTCTTGCTATCAATGTGAGGAAAAAATCCCTTTAAAATTGCAGACTTTTTTAATATACAACAGTAGCAACAAAAATTGCCAAAATTGAATCAATTTCTCCAGCAAACAACTAAGGGTGTCAAAGCAAGTGACACAGAATATGAGCTTTCGGTTCGTATGTGCTTTTCTTGAGGTACATGACCCTGGGAACATAACTGAAACATGTTTGGACAGATTTTTATAATCGCCTCCGCCCTCTGGTCAATATATACTTCTGTTTCACTGTAGGTCATCCTCATTTTCTCCTTGCTGAGTACAGCTGGTGAATTACTATGCGAACTGTACCACACAGAAGACTTAACTCTGTCTTCTAGCATGGGGACCCTCTGGCACTTACAATACACTTTAATTTTATTCTGTATTTCAGTGCTGAATACCACAGGGTAAGTAGCACAGTACTGAATGTAGTTTAATTCAGGAAGCTTAGCTTTTAATGATAAATATCCTTTCTTCACTTTTTAAATGTGGAATGTTTCTTCACTTTTTAAATGTGGAATGTTGTACAATTGAACCATGTCATTTTTAAAAAGAAGAAATAATTGAATTTTGTTGTTGCCTGATTCTGCACTGACTTCCGTCTGTGAGAGAAACCTGTAACACGTGGCTTTCTAATGGCACATCTGAAGAGGAGAGATCTTGACAAAATAACCGCAGTAGTTATAAAACACTTTTTACTCTAAATATACGTGCAGTAACTTTTGTCTTAGGACTTGCCTGATGTGTAACAGTTTAAAGATAGCACTGAAGAGAGACCAAGTGGCAACTTGTCACAGTTTTCACTTCCTCATGGAAAAAGGAACAGCAAAGAAAATTTTCTTACTTTATCTGTCCTTACATATTGTCTTTCCTCCTTAGCCTTAGCTCAGTCTGTTTTCCAGTTGCTTGCTGCATTTCATTGATGAATTCATTGTGTGATATTTGCTCCTAATCTCCCTAGTTTCTCTGAATGTCATTGCTTAGATTTTGAGGGGCAGCGAGGACATTCACTGCAATGAATTCACTTAAGGACAGATTCTCTACACTGTGTCAAGTACAATAAGGATAATTAAGGAGAGGCACCACAGAGGTTGGAACTGAACCCTGCCTCCTGAAACTGTGGATCACTGTCAGAGTATGTCAAGAGTTACTATTGTAGCCTTGCCATCCTGGAAATCCCTTCCCTACGCAAAGTACCCAAAGAGCAGAGCCATTTATGCTGTGATCTGTGGTGGGATTTTGGTCTTGTTTCAACTCATCTCTGCAGGACTTTGTAGCACCACAAGGACTATGCTTTTGTAACTGCTTTTGTTTTGTTTTGCAGCATTTTCAGGGTAGATTAGAAGAGCTGAGTGAGATGATAGCTTTGTGTTATGAGAGATTTGCAGGGGTTAAAGGAAATATATAGCCTTCCAACAAGTAACAGAGTTACACGGTACACTAGTTTACTGGCATTTACACACTTTGCTTTGCAACAGTGGGGATGACAATGCCATGAGCAAGTTAATAGCAAGTCTTTGCTATTATCCTGGTATTGTCTGAGCTGAGCTGCATCCACCCATCCCTTCCGTAGCTCCCTGTACCTAGGAGAGCTGGTCTTCTTTCAGTTCAGTGGGATACAGAGCAGAGGATCTTTCCACACTAGATGAAGTGAACATATCCCACCTTTGATGCACTCTCAGAGCTTTATCATGAAGGAGTAAGTACATATGGGAAGAGAAAGAGTCAGACATGGATGAAACCCTGGGTCTATTCAGTTATTCAGTGAAACACCCAAAGACATATGTTGAGGTCCCAACATTCACTCTTAAACAGTTTTTGAGTCACTAATTCCACAAGGGCTTCACTGTGTTGTTTTTCTTGCCAGGATCAAACAAATACCAACTGGTGGCTTGAGAACATGGGATCCTGAAACAGGTAACTGCATGTCATTAGTGCTGTTAACATCCAAGGCAGATTTTGAATGTACTAGCGCCTCTTCCTTACTTTAATGTGTTGTATTTCAGCTTACCTCACCAGATGTGATTTTAACAACAACTCAAGACCATTTTGTGACTGGACCCAACCTTGCAATGTCAACCAGGGAATGTGGATACGAACCAAACATGACACTCCAACTGATGGAACAGGTCCTGGTGGAGACTACCCTGATGGAAGTAAGTGCTCGGTTGTGGCATTGTTGATTTCCCTTCAAAGACAGCTTGACTACCTTTATTATTCTTTCTCTGAAAGAGAAAAGAGATTCACAAAGCCCTTTGAAATGTTGCAGTTTTGTTTCATGCTGACACCTGTCTTTGACTTTTCACCGTGTCAGTTATGAGTAAATTAATCTGGGTTGCCCCATCATGAGTTGGAAATCTTTATCAGTGTATGGAAGTAGAAGAAAGCTAATTATGTCATGCTTAAGGCCTCATAGAGAATGCAGTGACGTGCAAGAGGTCATTATTCAAGAGAGGTCTTTTGGCCAAATTACACTGATATCAGTTAATGGCAATAAACGAAATGATCGCTGTACTGGCACTAGATAATGTTCACGCTAGCAAAGTGTTACAAGATCAAGTCTGAAATTAAAGAATATCTTTAAAAAGCTTGTCTTCAGCTACATGTGATTGAAAAACTGGGGTCTAGCATGGTTGTATCATCAAACGAGTGCTTAGTATGGCTCCATCTCTTATCTGTTTGAACCACTACCCTTGCACTAGCAGATCCATTTAAGGGGGATCAGTCTGCAGTCATATTGCTTTCTGTAATTATCCCGAGACTGAAAGGTCAGCTACTGTCAGACTTACTAAGCGGATTAGAACAGTATTAATTGGGATTTTTGCTAAACAATTTTCTGCATTTTTAGTATTTTGATAATAATTAAAATTGCCTGTTGAAAGAAGAAATGAAATATTTTTAATATGGATTCACACAAATGTTTTGCTTTTTGAATTGATACAGACCATATAACTTTAAATGTGTCTTACATTTTCTTGCCAACTAAAACATAAGACAATGTTAGATGCTATGTGTGGAGCCATACTTTATCATATAGAAATGGTCATTCATTTCTTTTTGATTCCTTTCCATAATCAGATGGGAGAGACTTGACTTTAACTGCAGTGCAAAAATGTAGGTTTCATCTTAGCCCATTGGAAGCAAAAAACTTCAGCCCTAGTAAAGCAAAATGTGATCTCATGTTGAACCAATTCAGACTAAAGCATTTCAAACCCTAAAAGACATACTGTGAGTTTCTGAATTTTGAAAAGTTTCCTTCCTTTTCATAATTTCAAACCTAAATATTTTGATGGCAATATCTGCATTGCTTTCTATCCCTTCCATTTTGAGACAAAACCAAATGCTGATGGGTTGGAATTTTCCTTGTGCTAGGGATTTGCTCATCTTGAGACCAAAATCTTTAGAAAAAAATATATCCCGCAAGAGAAGGTGTATAGCAGATTGCATTATTTTCCTTTGGGGAAAGAGGAAACTGAACATGGATCAGTGGGGCACTGTGTCTGGAGGTGCTGTCTCTTGAAAGAGGCCTACATCTTTATTCGTCATCCCAGAATAACTGTTCATGTGAGATGGGATATATTTGCTTTGCTCTCCAGCTCACATTCTAGTTTGGATAACTACATGGTGCTAAGCATTGCAACGTAAATTCCAAACACCCTCTACTTTGCTTCTTTGCGCTGCTAACAATGCCCTTGATTTCTTCCAGAGTTGGGTTGTACTTCAGTTTTAAATGACACCTGGCAAGTTACAAAGATTCAACCATATTTTAATTTTTTTACTCTGCAGAAGGCTATTTCATCTACCAAGAAGCAAGTAACCTGATCCCATTCGACACTAACAGGCTTGAGAGCCCAGATACTGTAGTTTCTGAAAAAATATGCATAGACTTCTGGTACTACATGTTTGGGTCAGAAGACATGAATGAGCTGAGAGTGCTTATCCAAGACGTAACAGGGGAGTCTGTGGTGTGGACTCGGAAGGGAAACCAGAGTTCCTTGTGGAACTATGGTGCCATCACTCATACTTTTCCAACACAGAGAAAGATAAAGGTAATATATTTTCAGAATAAATTTCTTTGTACAATTTCAGCATTTGTTCTCCTCTTTCAGGCTGCAAAAGCTTGTGCATGTAAGCTAGAAAATATAACCAAGATTTGCTTCGTTTATATTTTGCAAATATAATGGCCTCATGGTCTGTGCCAATGAACTAAGAGAAGAAACAAACAGCCCCCTGAGTTTTACTGGTGCTGTTAGTTAGGGGATAAAATATATTTAGTGTCCTCTCTTTTTCCTGCCTTCCCTCCTTCATTTTATGATGAAGTCAAGGACTTTAGGTGCCTTAATTAAATGCAGGTTTGCCTGCTGTGAGTTAAGGTTTGAACTTTGGGATTCTGCCTACACTGGACTCCTCTGTAAAATCCAGACAACTAATTCTCATAATTCATTTATCAGTCAGCAAAATAGAGGACAACATTTCTTGAAATCTTACCTTATTACAGAATATATATTTTAGGCTTCTGAGGGAAGCTAGGAAAAACTGTTATAGCCTCAGCTTACTTGATGCCTTTAGAGATAGACCAGAAAGAATATTTTGAAAACATGCTAAGGGAAATGGTCTCATATTTGTCTAAACAACTCTGATGCAGTGATTCACTTTGCATCCTGCCTAGGTAATTTTTGAGGCTGTCCGAGGACTGACAGAGTATGGGGATACAGCACTGGACAATGTGAGAGTAAGGGATGGATCCTGTGGTAAGTCTGTGTTTGCACCTTAGTGTATACTCCTTCTTCATCTCTGTTTAACTGTTGACCATTACTTAATTCCATATACAATATAGAAACTCCTCATAACTTCGAACCAAAAAGAGAAATGGCAAAAACTTTACAGCTCGCTTCATTTGAATGTTATCTGTTTTGTTGTAGTTTTTTCCTAAATCTTTCCTCACCACCTCAAACGTTCAGAATAAGCTATCCCCTTCTCTGCAAATGTGACCATTTTCACGAGGTCCAGCAAACTTTACCTTCACTTTAAGCCTGAAGTGCATCTCTAAACCCAGCCAAAGCTATGCACCTTGGTCTTGGATTCCAGATTAAATGCTCTAATCAGCATTTTACAGCAAATCTCAGTTCATACGAGCTCAGCAAATACATAGCACTGCCATATGTCACAAAAAGAAATAATGGTGAGTTAATAAAGCTGAGTTGCACTACCAGCTCTGACTATGAATCAGCAGTTTGAGCTTGATCCCTGACCCTGTAACAAATCAGCCAAGACTGGCACAAGCTGTGGATGACTAGGATCTGGAAGTGAATTACAGTTTCATCCCATCTTTACTGACAAGTATGCAATACTTACTTACAAAATGTGAATTGAACAAGAAACTTGCTGAAAACCATATAGAAAGTGTCGTTAGGTCTTAATAGGCCTCGCTCTCTGTGAAATACTACTCATATAATGACAATAAAATGTTTCAAATTTACACTAGCCAGGACAAAGATTTCCATTCAGGTCCACACCCTCAGAACATATAATTTTCTTTAAAATTCTGTGAAAAATACTTGCGGCCTTTTTTTTTTTTTTTTGAGGGCTAGGGAGAGCCAGTTCTTCATTTTCCCAGGTGTATTAGCACATGATTCAGCCACTGGATAGTGCACTAACGTAACTCCAAGGGACAAGAGAAAAGTGCTCCTCTCTCTGTTCCGCTGTATGGCTACTAATATGATGAAAGTTAAGTGAGTTATTAGGTCTGGTAAAAGTCAAAGTCCTCCCAACCTTTTTGTTTCTACAAGAATGTTTGGTTGAATAGATGTTTTAATCACTCATGAAAAACTAAATATATGTCCAATTGTCACATGAAAAATTAGCTTCCAAGGCAACTTTAGCAAGCAGTCTTTAGGTTATGATGTTTGATATTCATATTGCCATTTGTAGAACTTCTTCACCTTAGATCTCAAAGGACAATAATCTTAGGAAGAGCTTTTCTTCTGGTTTTTTCCTCAGCTCTACAACAAACAACTTAAAGCTTGTTGGGAAGTATCCATTGTGGGAATAAAGCCATTATCAGGATTCCTGTAATTTTTCACCAGTGTTGAAAGAGCAAAAAGAGCAATTCTGGGCTAGATATTAAAAAACTGCATTTACACTGGAGTAGGGAGCTGGATGTGAAGAAATGGGCATATAAGAAACAGGTGTACAAGAAACCAGTGCATGCAAAGGAGCTGATCCCATTTTGCAGGCAGGTTATTACAAAGTATCTGCAGCTTTGAAGTTAGAGCTTATTAAGTGAATGGGATCGTTTTGTGCGGAGATTTATCAGTATACACTAGATTTCAAATTATGTGAAGTCTATTGGCTTCTTCTAAATTATAATCATAAGTATCTAGCAAAACCCCCACATCCAGCTGAGTTTGAATCACATGGTTAGCACAAAAGCAGTACCATCATAGTATGTAGTTACTGCATCATTATTCTAAAATCTCTAACTTGTTCTCATATGACTTGTTTTCTATATTAAAACTTAATCCCTATAAATAATGTCATTAGCAGTGTCAGTAATACAGAAGACCATCTGCCTTACTTGTGAATTCATTTGGATGATTATATACCTATAGTGCATCTGTAAGTAGGTTGGAAAGCATTGTTCTCCAAGAATCAATTAATCACTTGGTTATCTCCTTGTACACTGACTGTTATCGCACACTCAGTGCATAGTGGAGGGCTCACAAGGGTGCAATAGGAGAGTACCTGAATGAGGAGAGTTGTTCTTTGTTCTGCAAAGGGGCAGGAGTGAATGCATGTGTGCTCTGAAGGTTTTAGTCAGTCTGTTGTACTTCCAGAGATTCAGATCCATCACTCGTTCACATGTCTCCAGGTGAATGAACATGACATCAAGAGAATACTCACCCTGGTGTTGCTAGCTCACACATAGAAGCACACCAAGAGGACCACTTCTTTTAGAAGATATCTCTGTGATGGATAAAGAATAGTTGGAGAAGTTGCTAATATTTGTTAGCAAGCAGAAGCAGGCAGGAGGGAAGACGCCACAACATGACTGTTCGATGTGTCTGTCAGTAGAAAACTCCTACAGCTGTCACGTTCCTAAGAAATAAATACAATTTTGAAGAAACAACAAAACTCTCTGATTAGAAACCACCAGTGCCCTGAGAGTTATTTGTTTCTACTATTTGGCATCTGCTGGCAGGCTACTCACTCCCAGACCTGCCAACACTTGCAGACAGTATGACCTTCATGCCTTAACATACACACCAGAAGGAGTCACATATCCAATTGTAAATACACTTCCAGCTCCAGAGAAGCATACTGGCACAAGCTCAGTCACTGTCACCAAGCTAACAATCAGACAAGCTCTCCTAAGCGCTCAAAAGACCCACACATCCTCATTTTTAAATATAGGCAGTTCCACTTGCTTCAGTGAAAAACTTCTAACTTTATGCTAGTGAAGAATAAGTGGAAATTCATGTATGTTGGTGTGTAAGTAGTGTTCACCCTGTAATGTTATAACTCATCATATTGCCTTGTCTTTTCTACTAACAGGAGCTCTCCCTCCCCCTGTACCACCAACAAATTCTACACCACCTCCAGTGACAGGTAATTTTAGCCAATCACATATGCTAATCAATGGGTTGTAGAAGGGCACCTAATTTTTTTACTACCCGTGCTACTTATTTGCTTCAGTTAATTTCTTTGGGTATCTCTCTATGGCATTGCCTTATGCCATATAAATCTGCCTTTTCTGTTTCAGTTCTTCCACATGTAGCCTACAAAATGATTTTGTTTTCCCACTGCACAATGAGGTGGCTTTTCTGGATGTGTCCATATGTTAATGAGAACATATTCCTTTCTCCTGTCTCCAGAAGCAATTTGCAGTATACATGGGGATCCTCACTACCAGACGTTCGACAAGCAGCTGCACCACTTCATGGGCACCTGCACCTACACCCTCTCCAAGCTGTGTGAGAGCAACAGCTCGCTGCCCTATTTCAACGTGGAAGCAGCCAATGAGCACAGAGGAGCCAACACTCGCGTGTCCTATGTCCGATATATGAACATCGATGTGTATGGCTACAGGATCAATCTTGGTAAAAACAGAGTTGTTAAGGTAAGGTTGGAGCCCATTATCTACCATCAGTAACTCATAGTGTGAATGAAGAAATTGTTGTACAACGACTACAACTTTCCAGCATACGTACAGTGGTATTTAGAGGGCAGTCAGATATTTAGGAGTAGGAGTAGTGTGGAGTTCTTAAACATTCGAATTTCAGGACTGAAAACATCATAGGCTAAAATTTTGTGCTGTGTTGCTAAAAGGTGGGATTAGAGCTGACACTCCAGATGGCATTGGTGGACTAGCCTACCTTTCTAGCTTGCCCCCCATGCTCAAGCTTGGTCTGCATCAGAGAATAAAAAGGCCCTGCATTAACCGAGTCCACGCTGGTGGTTATTTCCCAGTCCTGTGTGGTAGCCTTTAAAGCTGCATGCTCATCCCTGATTTCTAGTTATTCCACATCACTGCTAACTTCACTTAACACCTGGCATTTGCCATAAAGCGGGGCCAGATGAGAGAGTCCTAGAGTCACAATCTGATGACTCTCCTCCCACTGATTGTGTCACTTGGCCAGCTATTGTATTTTAAGGCGTCTTTATGGTTCTTTTCCATAAAGGGCCAAGACAGCAGACATGTTTGATTCAAACCCCCAATAAATGAATAAGTCACCTTACTTCTTTACCACACTTACAAGAAAATAGTACAGTGACTTATGTGACAGGAGATAAAGGTTTAAATGTACACGAAGACATTTCCCATCTGATCTTGAAACGTAGTGAACTCATATATCCACATTTGTCCAACAGCTTCTCTTTTATACCTTTCCCCTGTATTTACTGTTTTTATTATATATATATGTTTCTAAGTAAACCAAGCTTTCTTACATATGTAATAAGAACAAATGTTCAAAGTAGATACTAATTGCAGTAAATTTTAAATAAATTGAAAATTTTACTTGGATGCTTACTTTCTATTGTCTGGCATTTCAAATGTGAAAATTAAAAAAGAAAGAGAAAGAAACAAAAAGCAGCTTTTTCAAGATTTGTCCAATCCTGAAAATTTTCTGAGAATCCATTCTAACTACATTTTTTTAATCTTATTTGATCAAAAATAAAATATAGGTCTATAAGCAGTTACTGCTGACAGACTATGCTAAGTCTTGGACTTTTGTCAGCTGGATCTGGTTCACCAAGCTCACTTTGACTGCACTTGGAAGCTACGTAGCTACATTATTATGGCCTCAAGGCCCTAGATTATGTGCCCATATACAACATTCATGTTAAGTAATACTTAACACAATATGAGTTCTTACTGCTTACTGTGCAAGTCCTATGCTCAATATAGGGATGTGATCTAAGAGGGTCACCATTAAAAATACTTCTTTTAAAGTGATTATAATGATTGTCCTTCTCTGTGCCCGCAGGTTGATGGAGTCAGCCAGGTGCTCCCTCTGACCTTGGCGCAGGGTGTCAGTATTTCCTTCAGTGGGCAGTATGTTGTGGTTACTACTGACTTTGGTCTGAATGTCAAGTTTGATGGAAATCACAGAGCAGAAATCACTCTTCCCAGTACCTATATGTCTAAAGTCTGTGGAATATGTGGAAATTATAATGGGTACAAAGCAGATGACTTTCTTAATCCAGATGGAGAGATGGAAGCAAACTCGGCCAACCTTGGCAACAGTTGGCAGGTTTACAATGACTCCAGGTAGGACTGCAACCAGGAAGTTTGGCCTTAGCTGTTGGTTATGCAATGACCAGTAGTTTAAGAAACTGTTGTATGTCAGGCACATGGGATAAAATACATTCTTGTCAGTGTACTTACTTTACCTAGCTGGGTAAAGTTTCACAGCAAATTTAACTGTGCTTAAAAAGAGAAAATTTGAATAAAACACTGCAGATGCCTACTAAGATTTCAGTTATTTTTATAGTATGTTGATGTTAATACTTGAAGATCTTGTTTGAACTCTTCTGAGATACTTTACTATTTATTTTATAATTTCACAGTATCTTATTTAATGATAGTAGAGGTTTAATTTCAAATGCTTTTACTTTTTGTTTGCCCTTCCTAGGTATCTTCCATGTAGAAAGCTTGACTTAAAAGAAAGCCAAAATAAATATTTGGGTTTCTTCCAGGCCTCTCAAAGGTTATAAGGTTGAGATCATGTTAAAATCTGAATTTCTATCCTAAGTGTTTGAAATGTAGAGCTTTAAAATATGTCATGCTTAGCCTGGGGACAGCCCTGTAGTTTTGTTAGATGTGATTTGAAAAGCATCTTAGGTGCTAGTGCATCCAAAGTTCATTGGTGAATTTTTCCACATCTTTTTTTTTTTTTCCATACCAGGTGCTTGCCAGATGATGGCCATACTCCAAATTGCACTGCTGATGAAAAACATATGATCCAAAACAATGAATACTGTGGTCTGATCACAGATCCCAATGGTCCATTCCAGAATTGCCACTCAGTAGTTGATCCACGAAGTTATTTTGAAGCCTGTCAGTATGATCTCTGCGAACTTCATTTGAACAACGCAGCCCTCTGTCAAAACCTGCAGGCTTATGCAGACGTGTGCCAAGCTGCAGGAGTCCAGCTGACACCGTGGAGAAATGCAACCTTCTGCCGTATGTACCAAAGATTACTGGAAATTACCATTTGTCAGGAGGATATAATTAGGACTTACTCAAGACAGAGCATTACAAGACGCTGTTTTGAATTCATATAACATTGTGAAACTTGACTGATCAGGCTAAAGATTTCAGGGTTACATATGGTCCTCAGTTTGATTCCTTTGGGAAGACTCTAGTGAAAATAGTTAAGCTGCTTCGGATGAAAGGAGAAAATACTGTCTAGTCTATCTTAAAATAGAAATGGAGGCTTTTCCTTTGAATTCCTCTAGTGTCCCTATGTTTTTGTTCAGGGGTATTAAGTGTCAGGGACATTTGACTTACAGGGGTTTTTACCTTCTGAAGAAGCTTTGAGAAAAAAAAAAATCTCATTTTGCACATGCTTAGTAGATATGTAAGAGTTTTACCCACCCTCCCTGCTGAGAGCCTGAGCTGCCTTCTCCTATGTTCCCAGCCTCTCTACCCTGCAGGGTGGCCAGGCACCCAGTTAACAGAAGGGAAGCTGTGTCTTCTCCTCCTGCAGCAACCTCAGCAAAAACACATCAAGGTGGATACCTTATATGAACATAGAAGGGACATGAGCCAGAGCAGACCAAAGGCAGAGCTGTAGATGGGGATAAGGAATCCAGGCAGTCTAGGACAGTAAGAAAGGAGCTTTGACTAGGAACTGGAGAGAACTAATGAATAGGCTAAGTGGAAGACCCTGGGTTTAGAGAAAGCAAGGAGGAGCTAGAAAGGAAAATGAGAACTTGCTTAGAAGTCTATGAAAAAGAGGAAGGACAGGTTGAAACTGGCTAGGCAGAGCGCCAAGGACAAGGAAGCACAAACTAGCTAGCTGGTCCAGGGGTCGGAGCTTGTTGCTTTTGCAGGAACAGTGAAATCAGAGCTGATGGGAAGAATAAACCTGAGATCGAACAAAGAAGAAGTTTGAAACTCATAGTTTGTAGCAGTGCAAAGAGAGCAGGATGAAGGAGGAACATATCTGACGAACTGAGCAGGAGATCTGGGATAAAGAGAGGAGTATTGGAAACACTATCAGTGGCACAAACACCCATATGTATAAGAAAGGAGGGAGTGCCGGCCATTCATCCCTATGGATGTGGAGGAAAGCATCAGAGTGTCGTGTACAGGCACAGTGATTCATGGTTTTGGATGGGAGAGGAGGCAACACAGGCAGGCAGCCTGGAATTAAAGGCCAGGACTGAAGTAAGAAGCCTGTGCAATGGAGATTGTAACCACACTAATGGAAGTGGAGAAGGTAGTGAGGGTGGAGAAGAGACAGAAACACACAGAGGCACAAGACAAAAGGTGTCAAATGTTGAAGTAATAGACAGAAGTCTGTGCTGGAGATTAAATGGGAATAATGACCTTTCATCCGTGAATGTTGGTAAAGATTAAATAAAGGATATTTCTCAAGCATTCAGGCATATATTATAGAAAAAAACCCAAAAACATGTTATCTTTAGAACAGGATTTAAATACTGTCTGAAAGTCCTGAACAGATCTGCTCCCACCAGAAGCAATGCAAGGAACATGAAATAGTGATCCAGTGCCCTATGTGCCTTCTGCGCTGAAGGAGATGGGGAGACTAAAGAAAGAGACTTGTCTGTAAACACTGGAATGGCTGAAGCCTGATTTCTTTCTGACTTTTGTTTCACATTTGACTGCAGTCTCTAGCTGGAGCATTTTCTCTGCTGGGGACATTACTGAGGTTTTCTCTCACATAGATTCTATGGTTTCTAAGCAGGAGTGAGCCCTCTCTGTAGCTGTTCTTTCTGCTGAAGAAGCTTGCAGGATCCTTCCTTTTTGCCTTGTGCCTATTTCATTTAATGGACCTGAATATGGTTTTGTCCTCTACCAAGCTCACCAACTTATTTCCAATAAGTCAGCTGGGTCAAATTCAGTAAGTGGGAGGATTAGCAGAGAAATGTGCAAGGTAATTGTGTGATCTCTGTCTCCTTAGGAAAGCAGGCTAAAAATAGAGTGAGAAAATGTCATTAAAACTCAACTGCATCACATAAACATATAGAATCTGAAAAAAGGTTGTTCAGGAAACTTCAGTTCTGGCATCTTCTCACCTGAAAATGTCAGTGTTTAAAGCCTCTAATTAGCTTGGGTATCTACATGTGGTGTATGTAACAAGATCTAAAAATAGAATAGAGCACTTGTACATCCTGGTTATTTAACAAACATTAAAGACCTTGGTGAAGTGAAAAAATATAAATTAAGAAGGTACAATATGATTAGAATTAAATATCAGGACTATAGCCTAAATATGGCACGTCTAGGACAAATAACTGACATGACACTGATATCCTCAGCCCAGTGCAAGAATTCAAAGCAATCATCTTCAGGAATAAGAGGTCTCCTAGGAAATTCTCCACATGAGTGAAACTTTAAATAGCCCAAACCTCAAAAGAAATTAAAGGGTAGTAAGACAGCAAAGGCATGCATCAAACTGCCTCAGAACTCCAAAATGTGCCCAAATATTTCAAAACAAAACAGAATATGATATTAAAAAAACCCCAATACTTCAGTAGTTAAAAAAGATTAATAAATAGGTTTATATTTTTTACACAGCACTAGCCTGCCCTGCCAACAGTCACTACGAGCCCTGTGCTGCAGCCTGCCCTGCCACCTGTGTTGACCCAACAGCACCCTACAGCTGCAGCCTGCCGTGTGTGGAGGGCTGTGTGTGCGACAGCGGGTACCTGCTCTACAATGACCGATGCGTGCCCAGCCAGCAGTGCGGGTGCTGGCACAACGGGCAGCACTACCCCGTGGGCTCGGAGTTCTGGACGGACAACACCTGCTCCTCAAAGTGCACGTGTCCCGCGCGGGGAAGCAAAGTCCAGTGCTCCAATGCCTCATGCCCTACGGGCCAGTACTGCGGGGTGCAGGATGGGAAACCTGAGTGCCTCAAACAATCCTATGGCATCTGCCACGTCCATAGCGACCCTCACTACAACACCTTTGACAAGGTGACGCACAGCTTCATGGGCAACTGCACCTACACCCTGGCCAAAGTGTGCTCCAACACCACCTCCCTGCCCTACTTCAACGTTGAGGCCAAGAACGAGCATCGTGGGAACACCAGAGTGTCCTATGTGCGCGAAGTCCTGGTTGAGGTGTACGGAGAGCGCATTGCCATTGTCAAGAAGGAGAAGAGCCAAGTGCTGGTAGGCAGTGGGGCTGGCACGAGCGTGGCGCGGC
This sequence comes from Aptenodytes patagonicus, assembly GCF_965638725.1. Taxonomy (NCBI): domain Eukaryota; kingdom Metazoa; phylum Chordata; class Aves; order Sphenisciformes; family Spheniscidae; genus Aptenodytes; species Aptenodytes patagonicus. Next base: position 10,043,566 of record NC_134954.1, on the reverse strand, counting down.
TGCAAGGCAGGGCTGGCTTTACTTGGCAGGGCCTGGCATGTACAACGACATCTCCATTGTCCCAGGCCCGGGTGGGTTCCCCTGAAGCCACTGGGTTGCTTTGTTTTTCCTTCCCGGAGGGGTTGGAGGAGGAAGAGGCAAACGGGGAATGTGGCCCATGTTGAACAGAGGCCCCTGCAGAGCGTAGAACACAGACATGGCTCTGCAAACCACAGGGGCGTCTGGGTGTGAGAGCATCATGGGCACCGGTTTGCCGTGCCTGGCCTGGCAGCTGTTTTCCCTGGGGCAGGAGACCCCAGGGAGGCCAGGGACAAGGCCAGGGCCCATTGCAGTGTGTCTGCCCTAGGTGAACAATGTGCGCCAGACGTTGCCGGTGAGCGCAGCGGGAGGTGCCATCACGGTGAGCAGGAGCGGCCGCTACATCGTCCTGGAGACAGACTTCAACCTCAGAGTGTCCTACGACACTGACCACTCGGTGGAGGTGAAGGTGCCCACCACCTACTTCAACCTGACCTGTGGCATGTGCGGGAACTTCAACAACCGGAGAGAGGACGATTACATGATGCCCAACGGGCAGCAAGCCGCAGACTCCAATGCGCTGGGGGAGAGCTGGCAGGTCCCAGACAATGACTCCTCTTGCGGTGTCCCCATCCCCTCCCCACCCTGCAGTGCAGAAGAGGAGAAGGTCTACCGATCGGACCATTTCTGTGGCATGCTGACTGCCAGGCCTGGTGCTTTTGAGAGGTGCCACACCGTGATCAACCCCCAGAACTACTTTGAGACCTGCTTGTATGACCTTTGTACCCTGAATGGTGGACAGGAGGTCCTGTGTGCTAGTCTGGAGGCCTACGCCGACGCATGCCAGGCAGCTGGCGTGACTCTTCTTCCCTGGAGGAATGCCACCTTCTGCCGTGAGTTTCTGTAGAGAACTGAATCTTTGAATAGTTCCCTTGTTGTCTTAAGAGGCTGATTTTACCCAATAACTGACACAGCTTACAGATCTTAAGTTCTTCACATCGTTACATACAAAATATTGAGAAATAAAATTCTGTATAAGTCACCCTACTATTGTTTTCTGCCAGAGAGCAGAGGAGAATTTTGTTCATTGTCTCAGAATCTGTGTCAAACCAGTAGCAGTAGGTCCCTGATAATGTGGAATCACCTTTGAGTTTTATATGATGTTTTGCCTTTGACAAACCTTTGTTCATTTCCAGACTACATCTAATGACTTTAGCAATCTATGTACTTCTAGAGATGTACCAGCTAATTACTAGATCTAGTGTAGAGAGTCATACTTTTTACTTGGATTTGGAGATGCTTAACATCCAGGATATATGTGTTAAACATTCATGCTTTTTTCTTGTAGAATGTTTTCTTTTTTGCTTTCTGATATCAAAATAGGAAGGTAATTTCAGGCTTCAAAAAAACCCCCCATTGTCACTAGTTCAAAGCAATCACATTTTTGGATCATGGTTTCATATGAGTTGTGATTGTCAGTTCAGTGCCTTTTATTGTTTTTCAGCTGTTGCATGCCCTCCCAATAGTCATTACAATCCATGCACGAATGCTTGTCCAGCAACCTGCATTGACCCTCTTGCATCAAAGAACTGCAGCAGACCTTGTGTAGAAGGATGTGAATGCAACAATGGTTTTGTCATCAGCGGGGGACAGTGTGTGTCCATGAGCAATTGCGGCTGCCTTCAGAATGGCAAATATTATGAGGTTTGTTCTGACACATAGTTCAGGGGCTTATTTCATGGTTCATCATTACCATTAACCCTTTTAATTTGTCTGTATTTTGTTGCCTCTAACAGAAAGGAGAAGCTTTTTGGCAAACAGACTGTGCAGGCCAATGTATTTGTGCTGGAAATGGGACTGTAGTTTGCAATTCAGACACATGTGAAGTAAGCGAAGTTTGCAAGGTGCAGAATGGACTCCTGGGATGTTATCCATTGAATCCCAGCACCTGCCACATTTTTGGGGATCCACATTATATAACCTTTGATGGGAGACTGTACCATTTCCAAGGAGACTGCAATTATACTGTCGTTGAGACATGCACAAATTCTTCTGAAAGGTTTTCAGTGACAACCAGAAATGAACATAGAGGAAACCCAAACTGGACAGCCTTGAACTCAGTTGCTGTCACACTGAAAAATCTTCATATTGTTTTGAAGAAAAATAAAGAGATCTATGTAAGTGTTCTACTTTAAGCATAAACAATCCATCACATCTATTCACTTTACATTTCTGTCCAAAAGAACTGAATCAGGCTTCTCTGCTTTATTCACCTCCAAGACTGCACATGCTAAAAGTCACAGAAATGTTTGTTGGGGTTTTTTGGGTTTGGTTTGTTTTTTTTTTTTTTTTTTTTTTTTTGTTTCAAAAAAGGCATAAATCAGCATAGCTTCCTTCTGTCCATTCAAATCTTTTCTAAATGAGGTTGTAGGAAAAAAACAGCTTCATCCATAGCTTCATCTATAATAGAAAGCTTTTGCTGAAATAAATCTCAGTCTGAATTTTATAGATCTGGTCTTTAAAATAGAAATAGTATTTTTGCTATACACTCTCAGACTCATACATACCAGAGCTAGCTTTAAACTAGCTATTCCAACTATTGCTATGTGTGTAGTTGTGACAGCACAGAGCTCAACTTGTCCTACAAAGCACTATTCAAGATGTGGGATAAGTATACAGCCCTCTAGCCTCTGCTAAGCTTCAAAGTTCTGTGTCTACATTGTTCATTAGAATAAGGCTGACTTGGGGAAGAAAGCTACAGTACTGTGTAGATCTTCCCTTTGTTCCCGGGAACTTTATTGACTTACCTGGTTGTGTGGGTTTTGTTTTCTTTAGGTGAATGGAGTTCAGGTTTATCTTCCCGTGGATTGGAACCATGGAGCCAGAATAACTATGAAAGGACACTATATGGTCATTGATACCTCTATAGGGATCCAGGTTAAGTTTGATGGTGACCAGGAGCTTTTCATTCTGGCTGATGAAAGTCTCAAAGGACAGCTGTGTGGTCTGTGTGGGACATTCAATGACAACCAACTGGATGATTTTCTAAAACCAGATAAAGTCCTAGAACAGGATCCAAATAAATTTGGTGACAGCTGGCTAGTGAAGGAGGACAACAGGACGTAAGTATCTGATAATACTTTAGGAAACAGCAAAATGCCTGAAACATAAATCATCTAGTTATAGGATTAACATACATTACTTACATTCCGTAGTAGTCCTTCTTTGACATTACTTGTTTGCTAGTGTTTTCAGCTTTGAATAACTTCACTTTTCAATAGAAAGCATTGAAATTTTAAAACCACCCTTCAGAGGTTTTCCACATGAACTGTGTAGATTTCATTTGAAATCGGGCACATTTTTGCATATAACTTGATTTTTTTCTTACTTTATTCTAAAATATCTCCTTTATATGATCTTACTATAAGAAGTCTAAATATATCTCTCCAATTCAGCTCCTAAGATAACTCCACATTGATTAACATAGGCATGGGGCATTTATCTGTCTATTAATGCTTTCACATACAAATTACTGCTCTTACTATATGCAATAGTGAATTGAAATTATCTTGCTTGTGTTAGATAGCTGATTTGTTGGTTCCTTCTGGACTTCATTCTATGGATAGACAGTCATACACCAACAATTCACAATTATATTCTTAATGGGGAATTATGAGTCAAAGTGTAATATTTCTCACTTTTGGGTTTGACACACTAAAGACAACTATACACAGCAAACCCACGCAATTTGGCATAGGGTTCTATTACTGTTGAGGTATGCCTTGCAGGATAGAACAAAATAGAAAGATTTATTACATAACCATGCTGCTGTGTATTTTTGATGCAGGTGTAATCCAGTTGCAGTTGTACCACCCGCTTGTGACACAGCGAAAGAGAAAGAATATGAAGAACTCTGCAAAATTATTTTGAAAAATAGTGGGCCTTTTCAGGTCTGCCATTGGCACATTCCCCCACAGCTGTACTTCGAGAGCTGTGTCTATGACCTGTGTGCCACAGAGGGGAATTCTGATCAGTTTTGTAAGATTTTAGAGGCATACGCTGCTGCCTGTGAACTTGGAGGTGTAAATCTGGGTGAATGGAGGAAAGATACCATCTGCGGTAAGTCATTAGGTCATTTAGCAAATAGCCATCCAATTAAATCCTCATGCTACAAATATAAATTCAAATGTATAAGAAGTTGAACAGAATTTCGGAAAAGGGGATTCAAGGAGACACGGGAAGCTTTCAAGTGCTTAGCACCTCTGGAAATGGGGCTTCTAATCTAAGCTTCTAATGGGCTTCCAGTATTCACTTTAGAACTTGATGTTTGAACACTTTTGACCTAAGACTACTGTTGAGAATTGGGTCATGAAAGACAACATACACTGTCAGTTAAGGGCTCAGCCAGGGACAATTGAGCACTTGTCTAACAAACCACCACTTTGGCTTTAATAAAATATTTTATCTTTTTGAGAAGTATTAATACATCACTTACCCAACCTGTCTACAGCTCCAGGTTTTCACCAAGCATGTGACATAAATTCAGAGGTATGTAAACCAGGGCTTTAAAATTAATAAAGGAGAATCCTGCAGCTTGAGGTCCATTCAGCCTTCCAGTCATAACACTATTAGGCCCTTATTATCTAGGTAGACTAGTTAACATAGAGGTAAGGCTAGAGATAAGAAACTGCTTCTTCTAGAACTACCAGAGGTGATTACCAAAGCCAGCAGAAATGGCAGCCTAAGTATGAGGCTATGACATGCAAAAGGCATTCCATAATCTCTTTCCAGTTCTGAGACAATACTTCTCATCCCAGATTATAAGCAGTAAAAAGAAATGTCAGACCATTCTCATTACAATGTCTAGATTTCCACCTAAGCAGGACTTTGAGAGCCAGCTGAATACTACTGTGTCAAATAGGACAGCTTTGAGCAATTTGCAATGACCAAGGATTATGACTGTAGCACAGTGTAAAAATACAGGATATTAGTGCATTATGATGACAACTGAGGAAGGGACTTGTAAAATAACACACATTCTCAGGCACTTAAAATTTCATATTTTATAGTCAATTTTTCAGTACTGGTCACTTCTACTCATTCCCATTATGACGTCTTCAAATTTTTCATGAACACGGGTGCATGAGACCTAGAAGGGCATTATCAGAACAGAGAGAAGATTCCAAACCTCATTGTGGAAATTCTGTTTTTCTTTCTGCACCATATACAGCTGCATCAACAGTCTGCAATATGTCCTGCACATTTGATGTCGACTTCTGTGAGTGGAAACAGGCAACCAGTGACAACTTAGACTGGATAAGGCACAAGGGGCCGACACCCACACCGAATACCGGCCCTTCCCATGACCACACAACTGGAGGTGGGAACAGCAAACAGTATCTGGCTGTGCTTCTCTTGGGAGAGGGCAAGGACCCTCTTCCAACAGCAAATCCAGGCCATGTGTTTCCTAGGCTCAATCCAGAGCCTTCTGCAGCCATCAGGAATCTGTTGTGGGATGGATGAACAATGCAGGACATTGACGAGCGTGTGACCTGTTAGCATAAGTTCCTGAAAGAGGCTTCAGGAAAGGTTGAGACTGGATCACTGTGGCACTCAGCCTTTCCTTTAGAAGTCTTTCCTTTCCCTAAGTAGGAGACCAGTATAATCTGCTGGAAATCCATTTGGGGAATGAAAGTTTAATGCAGGTGCTGGGTGAAGAAATGTACTGTACACAATCTGTAAATGAGTGACTTTGTCTTGTCCTGGCCCATTAATGTGAAAAATTGTCACTCTGCTGTTTCCAGAGGGCTATTATATCTACCTGCAAGGAAATAAGCAAGAGCAAAGTGAGGTAGCCCGCTTGGTCAGCCCAGTGTGCCGTTCAGAAGGACCACACTGCTTCCGCTTCTGGTATCACATGTACGGAGTGGCTGAAATGATGGCCCTGCGCGTGTATGTAGTTCACAATGAAACATCAACACTGGAATGGAAAGATGCTGGAAGCAAAGGGGACAAATGGAACTTGGGAGAGGTCACGGTGCACAGCACAGGAAACATGCAGGTAAGAGCACAGGCTTTCAATGCCACCTGAGGTGAACTGTGCTTTGTAATGGCACTTCACATATGTGGTTGGAGCTAATGCTGGGAACTACCCCTTCCCTTAGATTGTCCTGGAGGGCATGACAGGTGAAGATTTCCATAGCGACGTAGCATTGGATGATCTGTCCATTGAAAAGGGATCCTGCACAGGTACAAGGCTTGGCTTGGGGAAGGGCAGCTTGGGGAATGTTATGCTTCTTGTGGCAGTCAATGTAGTTTCTGTCTTGAAGAAGAGCTGGTCAAGGAGGATTGATTTGCTTGTACCATTGTCTCTTTAGCAGACTGTGTGACTCAGACACCACCAAGCACCATCATCACCACAACTTCAGGAGTGGAAACCACGTCAGCACCCATTCCGGGCTCAGGTGAGTAGAGTAGACCATTCATGGGGCCGCAGTCCTTTATGCAGGGTTGGCTGGGGAGCACAGGCAGCAGGAGGTGCTTAACTGAATGTTTCCTCTGGTCTTTCCACTGTCAGAGACCTGTGTGGTGGAAGGAGACCCTCACTACCACACGTTCGACAAGCAGCTGCACCACTTCATGGGTACCTGCACCTACACCCTCTCCAAGCTGTGTGAGAGCAACAGCTCGCTGCCCTACTTCAACGTGGAAGCGGCCAATGAGCACAGGGGAGCCAGCACTCGCGTGTCCTATGTCCGATACGTGGATGTCGATGTGGCTGGCCAGCGGATAAGACTGGGGAAGGGTGGAGTGGTGACGGTAAGCACAAGGGGGAGAGGTGGTGGGGCTGTGTGAATGGAGAGAGCTGTGCCAAATGCGTTGCTCCAACCCTGTCTTGGTTTCTGTCCTTCCAGGTCAACGGAGTAGCAGAGGTCCTGCCCTGCACCCCATCCATGGGCGTGCAGGTCTCATCCAGCGGGTTCTACACTGTGGTGACAACAGACTTTGGCTTGAGAGTGAAGTTTGATGGGAACCATCGGGTGGAGGTGACGCTTCTGAGCACCTTTGGGCAGAAGGTTTGTGGCATGTGTGGGAACTACAACGGGATGGCAGCAGATGACTTCCTGAACCCTGAAGGCGTGCTGGAGCCAGACTCCACCAGCCTGGGCAACAGCTGGCAGGTGTCCAATGACAGCAGGTGTGTGTGGCCCCCCAGCAGGTCTGGGGACGTGTCGGGCAAAGGGAGGGGGAGGCACCAGGAGAAGCCCACAGATGACCCAGGGGCCCTTTTCCCTGTCTTTCCATAGCTGCTCAGCCGGACCACTCCCCACCCCAGCCTGCAATGAGACAGACAAGCAAGTCATTGCCAGCAGCCACTTCTGCGGGCTCCTCACTGACACCAGTGGCCCGTTTCAGATATGCTACACTGTGCTGAGTCCCAGCAGTTACTTTGATACCTGTTTTTATGACCTGTGTGAGCTGGGGCTGGACCGCGAGGCCCTGTGCAAGAGCTTGCAGTCCTACGCAGATGCCTGCCAGTCACTTGGTGTCGAGATACCTGTGTGGAGGAACGCAACCTCCTGCCGTAAGTCCACACACAGTACCACGGATCGTTACTCTCAGGAAAACGCAGCATAGAAATGAAAGAGTGGGGTGGGGAATAAGAAATATTTTTATTATGTGCCATGGGGATTTACAGGTAGTTGTCAGTATTAGAGGCACCATTTTCTATTTCGTTTGATCAGGTATGACTTAGAATACCCATGGAGCCAAGCAGACCACAGAGAAAATATAGACTTAATTTTTCAAAGGGAAAAATACAGCACAAAGAAGTGTTATGTTCTCCATGTAATGGCCATGTCTTCTCTCTCGGCAGCCATCACCTGTCCAGCCAACAGTCACTACGAGCCCTGTGCTGCAGCCTGCCCTGCCACCTGTGTTGACCCAATGTCTCCTGTTACCTGCAGCCTGCCGTGCGTGGAGGGCTGTGTGTGCGACAGCGGGTACCTGCTCTACAATGACCGATGTGTGCCCAGCCAGCAGTGCGGGTGCTGGCACAATGGGCAGCACTACCCCGTGGGCTCGGAGTTCTGGACGGACAACACCTGCTCCTCAAAGTGCACGTGTCCCGCGCGGGGAAGCAAAGTCCAGTGCTCCAATGCCTCATGCCCTACGGGCCAGTACTGCGGGGTGCAGGATGGGAAACCTGAGTGCCTCAAACAATCCTATGGCATCTGCCACGTCCATAGCGACCCTCACTACAACACCTTTGACAAGGTGACGCACAGCTTCATGGGCAACTGCACCTACACCCTGGCCAAAGTGTGCTCCAACACCACCTCCCTGCCCTACTTCAACGTTGAGGCCAAGAACGAGCATCGTGGGAACACCAGAGTGTCCTATGTGCGCGAAGTCCTGGTTGAGGTGTACGGAGAGCGCATTGCCATTGTCAAGAAGGAGAAGAGCCAAGTGCTGGTAGGCAGTGGGGCTGGCACGAGCGTGGCGCGGCTGCAAGGCAGGGCTGGCTTTACTTGGCAGGGCCTGGCATGTACAACGACATCTCCATTGTCCCAGGCCCGGGTGGGTTCCCCTGAAGCCACTGGGTTGCTTTGTTTTTCCTTCCCGGAGGGGTTGGAGGAGGAAGAGGCAAACGGGGAATGTGGCCCATGTTGAACAGAGGCCCCTGCAGAGCGTAGAACACAGACATGGCTCTGCAAACCACAGGGGCGTCTGGGTGTGAGAGCATCATGGGCACCGGTTTGCCGTGCCTGGCCTGGCAGCTGTTTTCCCTGGGGCAGGAGACCCCAGGGAGGCCAGGGACAAGGCCAGGGCCCATTGCAGTGTGTCTGCCCTAGGTGAACAATGTGCGCCAGACGTTGCCGGTGAGCGCAGCGGGAGGTGCCATCACGGTGAGCAGGAGCGGCCGCTACATCGTCCTGGAGACAGACTTCAACCTCAGAGTGTCCTACGACACTGACCACTCGGTGGAGGTGAAGGTGCCCACCACCTACTTCAACCTGACCTGTGGCATGTGCGGGAACTTCAACAACCGGAGAGAGGACGATTACATGATGCCCAACGGGCAGCAAGCCGCAGACTCCAATGCGCTGGGGGAGAGCTGGCAGGTCCCAGACAATGACTCCTCTTGCGGTGTCCCCATCCCCTCCCCACCCTGCAGTGCAGAAGAGGAGAAGGTCTACCGATCAGACCATTTCTGTGGCATGCTGACTGCCAGGCCTGGTGCTTTTGAGAGGTGCCACACCGTGATCAACCCCCAGAACTACTTTGAGACCTGCTTGTATGACCTTTGTACCCTGAATGGTGGACAGGAGGTCCTGTGTGCTAGTCTGGAGGCCTACGCCGATGCATGCCAGGCAGCTGGCGTGACTCTTCTTCCCTGGAGGAATGCCACCTTCTGCCGTGAGTACCTGCCTTGCAGTTGCCAGAAGGGAAATGTGCTGCTCCCCATGCCCAGAACCTCTGGCCAAAGCAAGGCTTTGGTCTTCCCCTTCCCAGATGGTCGCCCTTCCTTGAAGGCTTGCTGGTCCTAATTGTCCCCTTCTCATTGCAGCCCTCCTGTGCCCTGCCAACAGCTACTACGACCCTTGCATGACCGGCTGTCCTGCCACCTGTGTTGACCAACAAGCCCCGCAGAACTGCTCCAAACCCTGCATGGAGGGCTGTGCATGTACCTCTGGCTTCCTCCTCAGCGGAGACACCTGTGTGCCCAAGGCCCACTGTGGCTGCCTCTTTGAGGGCAACTACTACAGCGTGAGTGAAAACCCTGCCCTGTCTTACACCCCTCCCAGGGTACTCCCTTGCCTCTACTTTCCTGCCTGGTACGCTGACGCTCAGTGTTTCTCTGCCTGCAGGAAGGCGAGTACTCTGTTAGCGAGAACTGCACTCGCCAGTGCCGGTGTGATGCCAATGGCCAGATGGTTTGCTCTCCATTGTCCTGTGGTGAGGATGAGGTCTGCAAGATCCAGAACGGCCAGAGGGGCTGTTACACAGCCAGCACTGCTCTCTGCCACATCTACGGCGATCCGCATTACAGCACCTTCGATGGGAAACTTCACCACTTCCAGGGCTCCTGCAACTACACGGTGGTGACAGGCTGTGGCAACTCCTCCGTTGGGTTCAGTGTCACCACCCGCAATGAACATCGCGGCAGCTGGAGCTGGACAGCTCTGAACTCTGTGGCACTGTCCATGGAAGGCCTCCACATTGCACTGCGCAAGAACAAGGCAGTCTACGTAAGCCCCTCATTTTTACACCTGGGAACAACAGATGCCCTAGGCACCATTAAGTAACACTCTGTCCCCAAGAAGAGTTTGATATTCCCCGAGCCTGCTGGCGTGCTCACAGAAGAACACGGCAAGGCTCTGAGCGGGGCAGATATGGCTGCTCATACAGCAATGGATTTTCGGCTTGTTTTCCTGAGCTTTCGGTGTGCCTTGTGTAGAGTCGCTGCTGTTCTCGTAGGCCTGGGCAGAGTTTCTCATGCCATCAGTGCTTCTGACTCACCGGGCTCTGGCACCATCACAGTGAAGAACAGTGACCTCTCAGCGGAGGGCATCTCTTTATGCTTCTGTCTCCCTCTTTCCCCCTTATTCAGATCAATGGTGCTCTGGCCTCCCTGCCTGCTTCTCCTGCCCCCGGTGTGATAATTTCCATGAGTGGCTCCTACATGCGGGTTTCTACCAAGTTGGGCCTGCAGCTGCAGTTCAATGGGGACCATGAGCTCCTAGTGAACGTGTCTGAGAAGCACAAGGGCAAGCTGTGTGGGCTGTGTGGGACGTACACTGGGAGCCAGCAGGATGACTTCATGCGACCTGATGGGGTTGTCGTGCCCAACTTCAATGAGTTTGGAGCCAGCTGGATGGTGCCGGATGCTGAGTGGCCGTGAGTCCTTGTTCCGTTGCATAGATGACAGACAAAAGGGATTGTGGGAGAGGGGAGCTGTAAGGGGCACAAGGAGGGAGGGTTGGTAATAGCAGGCATGGGGCAAGGGAGGGGAGGCAAGCAGTTGTGGGAAAGTATGTGGGAGCACGTAGAGGCTCCACAGTGGCAGACGTATCATCCTTGCGTCTCACCTCTCTGCTCCACCCACCAGTGGGATGTCTTGTCTGCAGCTGGGTGCCAGATGTGTGGCTGTTCCCTTTTCCCCTCAAGGCTGGCTTGCTTGTGGCAGTGTGCAGGCCCCTCCATGCGGTCAGGGTGCACGGTGTTCTCTCCCCATAGGCGCTCTGCTCTGGCGTCCTTGGTGACCTCTGTGCAGGACCCTGCCATCGCACTCCACACACTGCATCTCACTGTTCCTGACCCCAGAGAGAGTGGGCTGGGGCCTTGGCATGATGCTTTTCCCAAGCTGTTACAATTGCAACTGCCTCAGCCTTTTGTTTCTGTCCACCTGATGCCACGGAGGGAATGGTGACTGTGGGCCATGTTGCCCACCCTTGCAAGTGACAGCCATGGGTGCCTTGTCTTAGCAAGGGATCTGGGCTCCAGAGGCTGAGGTTTTGGCTGGGGAGGAGGTCAGGAGACGGTGTGGCTGGGGTCCACAGGCTGCTGTGAGCTCAAGGCTGTCTGTCTGCTTTGTAGGTGTGACCCAGCCATCAGACCACCTGCGTCCTGCTCCTCCGAGGAGGAGGAGGCAGCTAACAAGCAGTGTTCAATCCTCACGCAACTTGGTGGCCCATTCCAGCTATGCCATGCAGTTCTGTCACCTGAGACGTACTTTGAGAGCTGTGTCTATGACCAGTGTGCCACAGGTGGCAGCACGGAGCAGCTCTGCAATGACCTGGGGGCCTATGCCGCAGCCTGTGCTGAGGCAGGCATTGCTCTGGGAGACTGGAGTGCTGGCACTGTCTGTGGTAAGTGTTCTGTTGATCTCCTTTGTGGCCCAGATTCAAGGAACGGGGCAGCTGTGGTGGAGGCTTTTCCACTCTGGTGGGCCAGCCCCTGGGTGAAGACACTCTTTGTGACAGGGATACTGTGGAATCCCTGTCCTGCGCTCTTTTTGCCATAGTGTGGGGGTGTTTGGGAAGAGTGCAACATCCCCATTCGGGAACAAATCCCCATTATGAAACACATCTTCTCCACATCTGCTTCACTGTACATCAAGCAGCTCCTACACACTCAGCCCCCTTGCCAGACATCCCAACACGGCCTTCACATACAACGACATCATCAGCACCTGGGACAAGCACAGATACTGTTGTCTCCCATCCATGTTTTTTACTGGCTGTGCTAGGCATTCAGCTCGTGCACTTCCACTTGGCTGGCCATCCTCACCTGGCGATGAGCATGCCAGGAATGTAGGTGTGCCCTGTGGGACATGGGGAAAAGGTGGTCCCACCCTCACTCTAGAAACTCTGCTTTCCTTTTTGCACTATATCCATCTCCCGCAGGTAACTGCAGTTTCGCCTGCACATTTGAGAACGACTTCTGTGAGTGGGTCCTGGCAGATTACAGCAGCATTGACTGGATAAGGAACAAGGGTCCAACACCCACGCAAAATACCGGTCCCTCCTCTGACCACACGACAGGAGGTAGGAACAGCAATCAGTACGCAGCGGTCCTTCAGGCAGAGGGGTGTCCCTGGGAAGACAAACCTCTTCTAACAGCAAACACAGGCCACATGTTTCGTGGCCTTGATCCAGAGCCATTTGTGGCAGTCTCCCCCAGAGCCAGAGCCTTCCTTTGGGAAGATTTCCAGCCCTGGGAATCAGTCTGTGGTGCCTGCAGGGCAGGCAAGGACCTGCCATGCAAGGGGGAAAGTAATGCAAAGCTTGATGACCCAGCTGTCTCAGGGGAACAGGAACCTGTCTCTCTTTTAGGCGACACTGGCTTCTCCAGAAGCCAATGATGACTGGGCCCTAAAGCTGCAGAGCCACGCAAGGATTGTGGCGATGCTTTGAGGTGGTGCCGTTGCCCAGGCCGAGCCACACAGCTGCCATGGCCCAGAGACCATGGTTCATAGGTGGACTCAGCACTGGGGAGTGTTGTAGCTAGCAAAGGGCCCGTGTTTGCTCTCCCCTCCTTTTGCCTGCCTTGAAGTGCAGCAGGGGTGCTCCCAGGACTGTGTTTGGGTTGCCCCTGGCTGCTTTGTCTAGATTTGACATGCATGTGACAGTGTGGTGCATGTTTTGTTTCAGACGGCTACTACATCTACTTGCAAGGGAGCAATGCCCCCCCCGGCCTTGTGGCTCATCTGCTCAGTCCGGTGTGCAGTTTGGAAGGACCGCACTGCTTCCGCTTCTGGTACCACATGTACGGAGTGGCTGAAACAATGGCCCTGCGGGTGTACGTGGATAAGGGTGAAGGCCTAGTGCTGGTCTGGAGCAGCACTGGGAACCACGGGGACAAATGGAACTTGGGAGAGATCACGGTGCACGGCACAGGAGACATGCAGGTAAGGGCACAGGCTCTTGCTGTCATCTGAGATGAGCCATGCTTTCTAATGGCACTTCACACGTGCGGCCGGAGCTAATGTTGGGAACCGTCCCTTCCCTTAGATTGTCCTGGAGGGAGAATGGGGTGAAGATGTCCGGAGTGACGTAGCATTGGATGATCTGTCCATTGAAAAGGGATCCTGCACAGGTACAGGGCTTGGCTTGGGGAAGGGCAGCTTGAGAGATGTCACGGACTGAGGTGGCAGGCTGTGCTGGAGGCAGGAAAACAGGTTGTCTTTGCAGTGCCCTGTGGGGCAGCGATGCAGCCTGTGCCCAAGCAGGCTTTCTGCTGGGAGACTGGAGCACTGACGCTGCCAGCAGTCACTATTTACTTCATGTAGTACAATGCCCACAGCCAAGACATTGAGCATAGGTACTGAAGTGCCTAATCTGCTTTTGTCACCCAGCTGTGCTGGTGGAAGAGCCCTTGAGTGGCAGGGCTCTTTCTGAGATGACATTCTGCGATCCCTGCCCTGGGCCGCGCTGGTCATGGTGTTGGGTGTTTGGGAAGGGTGGGACAGCTGCCTGGACAAAATCTCCTCGGTTGGAGCACATCTCCTCCAACTGTCTCTTGTGCTAGGTCCATCAACACCAAAACCCACGATCCCCTCGCCAGGCACGACAACACGGCCTCCACGCACGCCATCACCACCAACACCCACACCAAGCTCAGGTACTCTCATGCTCCCTCCTCATCTTCTACCGCTTTTTGAAACTATTCATTTCACTTCCTCCAAGGCCCACGACCATGGGATGGAGCGTCTGTAGTGAAGGGGCTGCGCGTCTCCTTCTATCTCCCAGCAATGCTGGTGGGAGAGCGCTTGAGTGCTGCAGTTTTTGCTGAGGAGTCACTGTGCAATCCCTGCCCTGGGCCTCTCTGGTCACAGTGTTGGGTGTTTGGGAAGGGTGGGACAGCTGCCTGGACAAAATCTCCTCTGTTGGTGCAGATCTCCTCCAACTGTCTCTTGTGCTAGGTCCATCAACACCAAAACCCACGATCCCCTCGCCAGTCACGACAACACGGCCTCCACGCACGCCATCACCACCAACACCCACACCGAGCTCAGGTACTCTCATGCTCCCTCCTCATCTTCTACCGCTTTTTGAAACTGTTCATTTCACTTCCTCCAAGGCCCACGACCATGGGATGGAGTGTCTGTAGTGAAGGGGCTGCGCGTCTCCTTCTATCTCCCAGCAATGCTGGTGGGAGAGCGCTTGAGTGCTGCAGTTTTTGCTGAGGAGTCACTGTGCAATCCCTGCCCTGGGCCTCTCTGGTCACGGTGTTGGGTGTTTGGGAAGGGTGGGACAGCTGCCTGGACAAAATCTCCTCGGTTGGTGCAGATCTCCTCCAACTGTCTCTTGTGCTAGGTCCATCAACACCAAAACCCACGATCCCCTCGCCAGGCACGACAACACGGCCTCCACGCACGCCATCACCACCAACACCCACACCAAGCTCAGGTACTCTCATGCTCCCTCCTCATCTTCTACCGCTTTTTGAAACTATTCATTTCACTTCCTCCAAGGCCCACGACCATGGGATGGAGCGTCTGTAGTGAAGGGGCTGCGCGTCTCCTTCTATCTCCCAGCAATGCTGGTGGGAGAGCGCTTGAGTGCTGCAGTTTTTGCTGAGGAGTCACTGTGCAATCCCTGCCCTGGGCCTCTCTGGTCACAGTGTTGGGTGTTTGGGAAGGGTGGGACAGCTGCCTGGACAAAATCTCCTCTGTTGGTGCAGATCTCCTCCAACTGTCTCTTGTGCTAGGTCCATCAACACCAAAACCCACGATCCCCTCGCCAGGCACGACAACACGGCCTCCACGCACGCCATCACCACCAACACCCACACCGAGCTCAGGTACTCTCATGCTCCCTCCTCATCTTCTACCGCTTTTTGAAACTGTTCATTTCACTTCCTCCAAGGCCCACGACCATGGGATGGAGTGTCTGTAGTGAAGGGGCTGCGCGTCTCCTTCTATCTCCCAGCAATGCTGGTGGGAGAGCGCTTGAGTGCTGCAGTTTTTGCTGAGGAGTCACTGTGCAATCCCTGCCCTGGGCCTCTCTGGTCACGGTGTTGGGTGTTTGGGAAGGGTGGGACAGCTGCCTGGACAAAATCTCCTCGGTTGGTGCAGATCTCCTCCAACTGTCTCTTGTGCTAGGTCCATCAACACCAAAACCCACGATCCCCTCGCCAGGCACGACAACACGGCCTCCACGCACGCCATCACCACCAACACCCACACCGAGCTCAGGTACTCTCATGCTCCCTCCCCATCTTCTACCGCTTTTTGAAACTGTTCATTTCACTTCCTCCAAGGCCCACGACCATGGGATGGAGCGTCTGTAGTGAAGGGGCTGCGCGTCTCCTTCTATCTCCCAGCAATGCTGGTGGGAGAGCGCTTGAGTGCTGCAGTTTTTGCTGAGGAGTCACTGTGCAATCCCTGCCCTGGGCCTCTCTGGTCACGGTGTTGGGTGTTTGGGAAGGGTGGGACAGCTGCCTGGACAAAATCTCCTCTGTTGGAGCACATCTCCTCTAACTGTCTCTTGTGCTAGGTCCAACGACACCAAAACCCATTACCACCTCGCCAGTCACTGCAACACAGCCTCCACACACGCCACCACCACCAAAACCCACACCGAGCTCAGGTACTGCCATGTTCCATTCCCATCTTCTACTGCTTGTGGCAAGTATTCAGCTAGCTTTCTTCGAGGCTCAGGGCCAAAGGCTGCAGCGTCTGTAGTGAAGGGGCTGCGCGTCTCCTTCTATCTCCCAGCAATGCTGGTGGGAGAGCGCTTGAGTGCTGCAGTTTTTGCTGAGGAGTCACTGTGCAATCCCTGCCCTGGGCCTCTCTGGTCACGGTGTTGGGTGTTTGGGAAGGGTGGGACAGCTGCCTGGACAAAATCTCCTCGGTTGGTGCAGATCTCCTCCAACTGTCTCTTGTGCTAGGTCCATCAACACCAAAACCCACGATCCCCTCGCCAGGCACGACAACACGGCCTCCACGCACGCCATCACCACCAACACCCACACCGAGCTCAGGTACTCTCATGCTCCCTCCTCATCTTCTACCGCTTTTTGAAACTGTTCATTTCACTTCCTCCAAGGCCCACGACCATGGGATGGAGTGTCTGTAGTGAAGGGGCTGCGCGTCTCCTTCTATCTCCCAGCAATGCTGGTGGGAGAGCGCTTGAGTGCTGCAGTTTTTGCTGAGGAGTCACTGTGCAATCCCTGCCCTGGGCCTCTCTGGTCACGGTGTTGGGTGTTTGGGAAGGGTGGGACAGCTGCCTGGACAAAATCTCCTCTGTTGGAGCACATCTCCAACTGTCTCTTGTGCTAGGTCCATCGACACCAAAACCCACGATCCCCTCGCCAGGCACGACAACACGGCCTCCACGCACGCCATCACCACCAACACCCACACCGAGCTCAGGTACTCTCATGCTCCCTCCCCATCTTCTACCGCTTTTTGAAACTGTTCATTTCACTTCCTCCAAGGCCCACGACCATGGGATGGAGCGTCTGTAGTGAAGGGGCTGCACGTCTCCTTCTATCTCCCAGCAATGCTGGTGGGAGAGCGCTTGAGTGCTGCAGTTTTTGCTGAGGAGTCACTGTGCAATCCCTGCCCTGGGCCTCTCTGGTCACGGTGTTGGGTGTTTGGGAAGGGTGGGACAGCTGCCTGGACAAAATCTCCTCTGTTGGAGCACATCTCCTCTAACTGTCTCTTGTGCTAGGTCCAACGACACCAAAAC
The DNA here is from genome assembly GCF_965638725.1 of Aptenodytes patagonicus. Lineage (NCBI taxonomy): Eukaryota > Metazoa > Chordata > Aves > Sphenisciformes > Spheniscidae > Aptenodytes > Aptenodytes patagonicus. Next base: position 10,026,347 of record NC_134954.1, on the reverse strand, counting down.
CCATTACCACCTCGCCAGTCACTGCAACACAGCCTCCACACACGCCACCACCACCAAAACCCACACCGAGCTCAGGTACTGCCATGTTCCATTCCCATCTTCTACTGCTTGTGGCAAGTATTCAGCTAGCTTTCTTCGAGGCTCAGGGCCAAAGGCTGCAGCGTCTGTAGTGAAGGGGCTGCGCGTCTCCTTCTATCTCCCAGCAATGCTGGTGGGAGAGCGCTTGAGTGCTGCAGTTTTTGCTGAGGAGTCACTGTGCAATCCCTGCCCTGGGCCTCTCTGGTCACGGTGTTGGGTGTTTGGGAAGGGTGGGACAGCTGCCTGGACAAAATCTCCTCGGTTGGAGCACATCTCCTCCAACTGTCTCTTGTGCTAGGTCCATCAACACCAAAACCCACGATCCCCTCGCCAGGCACGACAACACGGCCTCCACGCACGCCATCACCACCAACACCCACACCGAGCTCAGGTACTCTCATGCTCCCTCCCCATCTTCTACCGCTTTTTGAAACTGTTCATTTCACTTCCTCCAAGGCCCACGACCATGGGATGGAGCGTCTGTAGTGAAGGGGCTGCGCGTCTCCTTCTATCTCCCAGCAATGCTGGTGGGAGAGCGCTTGAGTGCTGCAGGTTTTGCTGAGGAGTCACTGTGCAATCCCTGCCCTGGGCCTCTCTGGTCACAGTGTTGGGTGTTTGGGAAGGGTGGGACAGCTGCCTGGACAAAATCTCCTCTGTTGGAGCAGATCTCCTCTAACTGTCTCTTGTGCTAGGTCCAACGACACCAAAACCCATTACCACCTCGCCAGTCACTGCAACACAGCCTCCACACACGCCACCACCACCAAAACCCACACCGAGCTCAGGTACTGCCATGTTCCATTCCCATCTTCTACTGCTTGTGGCAAGTATTCAGCTAGCTTTCTTCAAGGCTCAGGGCCAAAGGCTGCAGCGTCTGTAGTGAAGGGGCTGCACGTCTCCTTCTATCTCCCAGCAATGCTGGTGGGAGAGCGCTTGAGTGCTGCAGGTTTTGCTGAGGAGTCACTGTGCAATCCCTGCCCTGGGCCTCTCTGGTCACGGTGTTGGGTGTTTGGGAAGGGTGGGACAGCTGCCTGGACAAAATCTCCTCTGTTGGAGCACTTCTCCTCCAACTGTCTCTTGTGCTAGGTCCAACGACACCAAAACCCACGATCCCCTCGCCAGGCACGACAACACAGCCTCCACACACGCCACCACCACCAAAACCCACACCGAGCTCAGGTACTGTCATTTCCCTTCCCCATCTCTTACTGCCTGTCATTACTGTTCAGTTTTCTTAATCCAGGCACCACAGCCAAGTGACAGATTTTTTATACTTGTGCGTCAGAGCTTTTCCTTGCTCACTAATCACACTGATGGGACAGTCCTTCAGTGCTGGGACTTTTTCTGAGTAGTGACTATGGAAGTCCTGCCCTGTATCCCTTTTGCCACAGTGTTGGGGTTTTTGATAACGTAGTCCCGCTGCCTGACAATTATCTCATATACCCTTTCTTGCCATGTCCATAAATATTTAAATTACCCTTTTCTATGGCAAGTTTTCACCTGTTATACAGATGTTATTGTTTGTAGTATTTTGAAATTTAATGTAGCTTCCCAATTTTTTTTTTATTTTGGATGTAATCCAATTATATGGTCCTGGAAAAGACTGTGTCATTGTGGTTATTGTTATTTTAATACTTAGGGAATACATGAAAATGTCAGTTTAGATTTGTTTTAACTGCTTCTTTCCTCCAATTTTAAGCACTAAGTCTTCTACATGTGTCAGCTTGTTAACTACAAGAGCGTGATAGCTCACTAGTCAGTTTGGTTGTCTTCTGCGTTTTTTTTATAATTGTTATGTAGGTAGTTCCTGGAGTTTTAATAGTTTGTGTGTAAGCAGTTAAGTTTGATCTGTAGACACAGCCATAAGTGTAGCTATTTTTGTAACATGTCATTGACAAGCAGAGAAGAGGTAAGGACCTCTTTTCATTATTTTTTGTTGCTGTTAATAAACACCATAAAGCACCTGCAAGCTCAACTCTGCTAAGATTTGATGGGAAGATTTTTTGTTGAAAATGGGAATTTGTTATTAGCACTCAAAACCTTACCCATCTCACACACACAAATGCACACACACTGTGTACCTCCATTTGTACATAAAATCACTGGCCAGTTAACTTCGATATTTTTTAAAAGTGTGTAAAGGACATCTTGTGTATGCACTGTTCAATTGGAGTTCTATAACTGATGTGAGTACAGAACCCCAGACAGCTGGTAGTGCAGTGGTCTATTCTGGCTAACCAACCCTGTAAAGTTTTTGAGTAAATTCTTCCTATTTAGTCAGAAATAGCCTTTCAGACATGGACACTAAAAACTCACTGCTCCAGTTTATATAATGATGTCTTAATAACAGAGCTTTTTTTAATATCAAAGCTTTTTGCTTATATTTCTTCCTCAACCTCTAGCACAGATTTCTGATACACAAGAGTACAGATTCTTTATGGGTCCAAAGACAGGAGGCTGGATTGGACTTTGGAATGTTCTTGACTGATGCCATCACTGTTATATCTGAGCAGCAATTACAAAGTAAAACAACCAAAGTGGGAACAAAGCAACTGCAGAAGTCTGGTAGAGATTTGGAGGGAATTATTCTGTCTGTCTCTCTTCCCAGGCCGTGCTTCCTGCAGTGCCTCTGGGGATCCACATTATAACACTTTTGACCACAGAGGTCATAGTTTCATGGGAAATTGCACTTACACCCTCTCCAAAGTGTGCAATGTCTCTGAGAGGCTTCCATACTTTGATGTGTCCACAACAAATGAGCACAGAGGAGTCAACACCAAAGTCTCGTATGTGAAGTCAGTGCAAGTGGAAGTCTATGGCAACCAGATTTCTTTGCTGAAAAACAAGAAAGTGAATGTAAGAAAATACTTGTTTAAAAGATGTGTAATATTTTTAAACTGACATGTAGATAATGAAATATTTTCTCTGTAGAGTTTATAGCAAACTTTCTCTTTTTATTAGTTAAATGTACCTCTTTTAATGAGATGTCCAACAAATTTGCCCAGATGAAGTGTTCTTTAATTACTTCCAGTTCCCTTGTGTACAAGATCATATCTTTCACTAATCTATTCTAGCTGCTGGTAGTCGTAGGAGTCCCAGCAGCCATACGCTAACTTTTACGACTTGCTGTACAGGTGAATGGCAGCAGAATGAACCTGCCTGTATTTATTGAAAAGAAGATCAGTATTCAAAGCAGTGGTGGATATGTTCTCTTGGTAACTGACTTTGGACTGTGGGTGAGGTATGATGGAAATCACTATGCAGAAGTCTCTGTGCCCTCTAATTACCGTGGTCTGCTCTGTGGCCTCTGTGGTAAGTCATAGGCTTATTCACTTTTTAGTGAGTTGTGGAGGCTGGTGATTACTTAAACTTTTTTTCTTAGCATGTCATACTTTTTCTACACACAACTAGTCCTTGTCAAATGGACTAGAATTTACAGCAGTGAAGAAAACTTGCTAGAATTTTTCAGTTTCTAAGAACTGTTACTTACAAAATTCCTGGTAACATGCTATCCATTTGGAACATTGTGAGGTATAACTACAAATAACTTTTTTAGCCAAATAAAAAACCTCACTTCAGTTCTACAGTTTAAATTTAGGAAGAGTAATGATTTGCATGCATCTACTCAAGAATTCTACAAATACATTTTTCTGTTATTTACATTCTGATGTATTTGTCTTGTTGGGTGTGAGGAATGCTATACCATTTCATTTTTTGATTCATAAAAACTTGAGGCTGTTTCCACAGCAGAGAGCAATCTTCAGAATAGCTTACTGTCAACATCCTCAAGCTTTCCTGCTGCTGTTTTCCTGTGCTGTTTTAGGAGGTATTTATACAACCTGAATGATCATGTTTATATGATCAAAGGGGAAAAAAAAAGAAAAGAAAAAGAAAGAAAAGAAAAATTAGACTACTAAGGCTTATTTTTACCTACTTTTTATTCCAGCTAAGATAGGCAGTGTCTACATTAAAACAAAGCAATGACAAGGATTCAATATGGATAATCCTGAGCTGACAGACTTGATGAATAAGAAAGAAAATTCATACTTTATCTCCAAAATTCAAATACCACAAAATATTAAGTGCTATATATGATACAAAACATAGAGGCCTTATATAGTCCTTGAGAAAGATCAGACACAAAGGGCACATTCTACTGTGTTCTGTAAGAAATTCTGTTGCAATAGGATAGCAAAGTAAAGAAGAGTCACAGGTGGCTTATGTAGCTAATGAGAGTAGGAGCTCGCTGGAATTAGTAGTGGCCAGTAATTTTTCATCAGCAATGTTGCTAATGCCTGAACCTGAGCAGGTTTAGTTGGAACAACATTCTGAAATCCAGGTGATGATACAAAATGTACTTCAGGATGGAAATGGAACTGTAGAAATTACAAAAGTAGCTTGTCTTGTGAGTTTCTGCTTATTCTTTTATTTGGATCGTCCGAAATTTCCTAGTTCAATTATTTCTCCATGGGTTTTTCGTACTTTCTACTCAGGAAATCTACCTAAGAATATAATGGTGCAAATAACACCATTTGATTTTTACTCCAACATTCTACTGGTAGGATCCAAGGAAATGAGTTGGGTTTTTTTAGCTAAGCAATTCTTTCTTGCATGCAATGTGATCTAGTTACATAAGACCTTACAGACTTCTTGCTTCAAGTCCACAAGTCTCTGAACGGCAGCTCTCGTCAGCGGTCAAAGTCTAAAACACAACTGAGCTCTTCTTATTTCGCCCAGTACACACTGGCGTTGCATATATACTCTCCCTAGTTCATTGTAGTTTATTTTACAGCCTAAAACCTAGGTTTGTTCTTCAGGTGTGAACTTCATGTGTCCCATACATCTCTTTTTACCCTCACAGGTAATTATAATGGTGATCCAAATGATGACAACATAAAGCCCAATGGTGACATTGCAAGTGGTTCCACTGATCTTGGACAAAGCTGGCTTGTGCCTGAGAATAACACCATGTATGTATATTAATTTAATTACATGGCATTTGCTAATCAAACTCTATGAAATCAGACATCCATCCACTCACTGGTTTTGTCATCCAACACATTTTACATCTTCCAGTTGCCCATTAGAAGTAGGGAGCTGCCCCTTTACATTAAACAGGGAATGAGAAGAGGGCTTGTGTCCTTTAAGTCTTTTTTTCCAAAGCAGGAACTGTGTGCTCAGTGTGAGTGGGGGTGGGACTTCAGTCCAGTTCCCTGATTGGAAACCATAACTGATTGGATCCCATAGCTCTTTTTTCAGCTAAGAATAAGCCTTTGAATAGCCCGGAAGGCATCAAAAAGGGAGTCCATTCAGCAACAGGGCTGACATCAGCTTTTCAAAGAAGCTGGATAAAGTCTTGTGACTGTAATAAAATACACCCTGTTGTGCAGGGTTGTCATGTGTCAATATTCCACTGAAAGTCTGGTAGTAAGAGATATGAAACACACATTTGATTTTGCTTGCTTTCCCCAGATGCTCCGGTGGGACAGAAGAGCAATGTGATCCTGTGCTGGAGAGTGAAGCAAAGAAGAATACAGCATGTGGCATGATCACAGATCCAACAGGTAGTATGTTGGTAGTTCTCTGTGAGCCATGTAATGGAGCACTTTATAGCTTGTGTTGTCTCTTCTCTATAGTCCGTTGTTCTGAGCTTACATTGGAAGCATATAAAACCTCCAGTGTGAATGGCCAACATAAAACTCATAGGTGCTTTGTCAAGATATGTCAACCATTCAGACAGTGCCAATGCATCCATGAAGATTATCTGAGAATGTGCGTGGGGAGCCATAGCTGCTCTTTGCTTTATAGTGACTTGCACTCTGCTTGCTAAAAGAAATAGTTCAGAGGGCATTGTCATTGCATGTATTACAGATACTTTATCTGAAATTGTGTACATGTTCCCTGCATTGGACAGCCCCTGCAGTTGTTTAGAACTAGTGGTTTGCCTAGCCAGCAACTCTGAATTTATGTAAACTATGTTGTATCAATCATGCGAAAAGAAGGAAGTCTGATCCAGAGGGCCAAGTCTCATTGTGCACACTCCGTTTCAAGTGTTGGTTTAACTTACTAAACAAAGTTAGCCTGGAGCACTCACAATACATTTGCCATGACAGAAAATAGATGGTGGTGGTGATCTTGTCATTCCCAATTTTTTTTCTATCCTTTACATATCTTTCTTGATTTACACAGGAATCTTCAAGGATTGTCATACCAAAGTACCTCCAACAAATTTCTTTGAAAACTGTGTTTACGACATGTGTTTCATTGGTGGACAGGCAACATCCTTATGCTATGGACTGCAGGCCTATGCTGAGTCATGTATCAATGCTGGGATATGCATAGAGTGGAGGAATGCTACGCTTTGCCGTGAGTGTTGTGACTTATAAATATCTATTCTGGATTTAAACTTCAAAAGGATGCACATTCTCCACCTTTTTCATGCATATTATTTCATTTTATGTAATGTTTTGAGTATAGTCTATCTTTTGTCATGTCTTGAGCCTGCTTCAGTTTCAATACCATTCCAGTATTTGTATAAAACACTAATTTTCATGAACATTTGGATACATGGAGGTCTAATCCTTAAAGTTTTAATAATTTACTATTAGTTTCTTGCAAAAGTTTGATTACATTCAACTGTATCTTATGTGAGCTTCTGCACTGGAAAAAATAACTGTTGCTTTGCTCCACTGAAAATCTACCATCCTCAATGTAAGCAGAGCTGGTAGTCCTCCATACACAAATGCTTATTGATAGCTTTTGGTTAAAAAACTAGTTTAATAAGAGACCTTGAGAAACAGCTGTTTCTAGGAAGTTTACAAGTATTCCTCTATAAAGCAAAGAAATCAAGTATTCTCATTTATCTCCTGATTAATTCTCTTCAGAATGACCTTATGGGAAATTTCATATAATGAACTCATATTTCTTAGAATAAAGCTTTCCAGGGGTTCCACTGGTGCTGATTTTATGTGGCACTGGGCAGTTTTCTGCTTGCCAGACATCTTCTGAAGGACTTTTATATCCACAAAGTACACACCTGGAGAGAAAAAAAGAAGTCCTCTAAAGGTCAACCACACTGAAATAAACCATAATTCTTCTCTATGTTTTTTTGTCTTTTACACTAATTTTGATTATACCAGTTACCACTGTATTAGCTTCTGCGGATTTACACTTTTTTTCTTTTTCTTTTTTTTCTGTGATCAACAATTAGCTCTGCATTGAAACTAAACCATAAAAAAACATTGAGACATTCTAGGAGCTGCTCAGTTTGGAAAAAGAATTACTGTGACTTTAGAATGGCTTTAAAGTACCCAGTAAGTCAGCCCTGGGAGTGCAGAGCACAGTGAATTCATATATAAAAAGAAGACAGAGCAAGAAACAGCAAGAAACACTCCAAATCAGATTAAAGCTATGGACATCCAGACTCCATAGTCTGAGGCCATAGCCCGGGACCTAAATATCTATGGCTTGATTATAGTGATAGAGAAGACTCAGTCACATTAAGAGGATTGACTCTCAAGTGCTCCGTCCATCAGTAATTCAAATAAAAACTCAGTTAAGAACCTGACAAAGGGCAGGTACTCTGGCTAGATGACTGGAGATGTTGGCTGTAATTGCCTGACAGGACTAAGAGATCCTGCTATAGGGACAGAAGAAAAGGAGAGTCATATGTAGTGATTTATCACAGAATCTAGCCAGAAACAGTTTTTAGGGGTTTTTTAGATGACAGAAATGGACAAATGCTTCAGGATTTCTGTAAAATGTAATGTCTTCCCTGGGGAGCACGCTTTGATTGATAGAAGCTCAATTCTGCCATGAGCGGGAGGGGTGTGACAGTATAATATATTTTCCTCAAGGGGTCTCAGTGAAAGACAGAGTCTGATTTTTAGTTCTATTTTTAAATATATGGTAGGTGTTCAAATAGTAACTACAGTAATGGGGCCATATCAGCTGGTACATGAAACGAGTCTTCTAGTCCCTTAATGGAGTGACTTTATGTCTTTAAACCTGCAGAAAAAGGTTTACTGAACCAAGCACAATTAGTCCTGTATGATCACATCAGACCTACCCTCAAAGCGAGCCTGCAATGTTTGACTTCCTTTGTGAGGTGAAGCGCAGGGTGGTCCACCTGTCTCACCCACCTCTACCAAAAGCCACCCATCTCACACGGCAAGAAAATCCTTTGTACGCAGCACTCTCCAGTGTCAAACTTTCCAACAGTAATTTTGTATATTTTGAGGAGCAAACAGTGAAATGATCAGGAAAACTTTTATCATGATTTTGCCTTTTTGAGTGATCTTATTTTTTCTTTTTCTCTCTAGCAATGTCCTGTCCTGGAGGCAGCATCTACAAGACCTGTGGTACTAGGTGTCCCTCTACCTGTTTGAACATGTCAGCAGTTGATTCCTGCAGTTCCTTACCAGTGGAAGGTTGCTTCTGTAAGGAAGGCTATGTTTTGAGTGGAGACAAATGTGTGCCAGAAAGCAGCTGTGGTTGTGTTGATGAAAAAAACCAGTATCACCAGGCAAGTTACCTCAGACATTTAAAGAAAAAAAAAAAAAAGAACAGGTGATCTGATTCTTTATCACCATGAGAGAAAAAAATGTTAATAACACTAACACAATTATTATTTACACCATTAATAATAACAAAATAGTCTCACTTTGCCAGCCTTCTTGATCCATGAGCTGTGTGGCTACAATTGCCCAAATGATTATATATCATGCACATTCAAATACTAATAATTTGATTGTCCCTTATAGTATTACTTTCCAATTTATCTTATAGTATATACTTGTACACTCTTTTTTCTGCTCAGCTGGATGAAAGTTGGTTCACCAGTTATCCCTGCACCGAACGCTGCAGCTGCAAGGCCAATAACACCATTACATGCACATCCTGGGAGTGTGGAGTCCGAGAGGAATGCAGTATTCAGGATGGTGTGCTGGGCTGTCATTCCAATGGTAAGTCCTGCCTGAAAATGGTTCTCAATGTCAATTCCATAATTAGATCCTTCTTCTCCTTCTGGCTTTATTATAAATATCATTTCATATGTGATGGCAAAGAAGTCCCAACTGACTGCTGCCAGTGCTAAGAGATGAAAAGACATGATGATCTCTCTTGCAAGTACAGATGCCCTTCTGTTGTAGTGGATATCAGCAAAAACTGATGCTTCCCAAAAGCTTGCAAGGTCACTTGGGTTCTTTTTGTCTTGATAATACAAATTCAAGTCCCACATCACCAGTGCTGCAAGCTCTAAATTTAATTGAGAACTGCATTTCTGAGAGTCTGGGTGATGGCAAGTGCATTAAGTATCTATGTATATAGATGCAAATTTATTTACTTTTATATTTACACCTATATTTATACATATAATTATGTATTTTTATATAGCTAAGTAGAAAAGCTCTGTATTACTGTCAACTACCATAAATCATAGCTACAATAGCATATAGAAATGTCTAAAGAGGTTAATTTGCTGCCAAGTTGCCAGTTTGTACATAATTTGTGAATTAAATTCAGGAGACACTTTCTGGAAATTTATTTCAGAATAAATGTCATTGGCATGCACCTGAGATACCTCTGCGAAGGTTTGCCCACATAATAATGATCAGTATTAGGTTGCTGCACTAATGCAAACATCTTTGGTCAGCTGAGTCCATGGTGAAATCCAGGCCAAAGTTCTTAGATCATTTTTTCACCTTCAGGCAAAGCAACATGTCAAGTGGCAGGAGATCCCCATTATTTCACTTTTGATGGAATGTTGTACACTTTTGTGGGTACCTGCACCTACACCTTGGTTGAGGTTGTCAACACCAGCAGTGTCATTCCTATAACCATCCTTGGCAAGAATGAAGACAGAGGACTAAGAGGGGCCACATACCTGAAAGAGGTCTACATAGATGTGTATGGTGTACGAATCACCCTTCAGAAAAACCAAGGAATCTTGGTAGGTGGTGCTGCTCTTTATTCTGGCAAGAAGTATCTTAAAATTAGCTCACTACAGCAGCTGTAGGAAAAAGGATCTTCATGTTTCCTAAGGAATATGTACGCATACGCTTAACACTTGTGGGCACCTCCCTTAACTGGATATCATGGGGAAATATAATTTCTCACTACTTCCCAAGGCTTCTGGTTTGGGTTTACCGTTCTATTGGCCCTATCTTGGAGATGGAGCCCAGAGCCTCCAGACTGGAGAATTGTTGCCTGAACTAAAGAATGGGGCTCCCCACTTCAATAGCTGTTGTCAACCCAATCACCTATAGCTAGCTAACAAGAGCAGAGGAAAAACAAGTCATACTGTACTGGTCTAGAATAGCACGGGGATCCATGGCAGTACTGGAGGCAGGGAATCCACCCCATTGGGTGGGTAAGAGCTTGCTCACTACCAGGGATCTTTCCAGCTCCCTGTTAAAGGCACAGGCTATGAGTCCTGCCCAGCTCTCCTCAGCTAAAAGGCTGATTCCTGCAACCCATAGTTGGAATATGCAATGGTGGAAGGGTAAAGGAGCTAAAACTGTCATAGAGAAATCTTCAGCACTGCAAGGAATATAGATTTGAGCAGAAAAGCTTTCATGGAAGAATGTCCATACTGACAAATGGCATGTCTCTCCAGCTGAACAATGAGAGAGTCTACACTCCAGTGGAGAACCGGTTGCGAGGCGTGTCCATTGGAAACGTTGGCAGATTTATAGTAGTGGAAACTGACTTCGGTGTGATAGTGAAATATGATGGCAATCACCATCTGGAAATCACCCTCCCGCAGTCTTATTTCTCAAAGGTAAGATTTAGTATGTAAACATCTGGCACTGTTTCAAAACCACTGCTTTGTGCTTTTACTTTTAATTTCTTTTATTCCTGTGTTTTGCTATTGCATCTTTCTTTGTAGCTGTATTGGAACACATGTCATTTTTTTCCTTTCTTTTTTTTTTTCTCTTAACAACAATTTCCTTGTGTTCCAAGGGGGTAGTGAAAGAAAATGACCTGGCTAGGAAAATACATCCAGATTATAGAATTAAACGCCTTTAAGCCTTAGGGAACCACAGATTTACTGCAATTTCTATTTTATTTCTCCATGGGTGTGGTCAGACACTAGTGACTATGCCTGAAATGTCTGGTACAAGATTGGTTGATGTGACCAAATCACCACCAACATTTCATAGGCAATGAATAAGAAGTTATTGGGGAAGCTGATGTAGAACAGATTGTGCTTAGAATACGCTTCTTGTTCATTTGCAGGTACATGGCATGTGTGGTAACTTCAATGATAATCGTGAAGATGATCTGTCCTTGCCCAATGGTACACTTGTCAGTGTCACACAGTTTGGAAATAGCTGGAAAGTGGAGGAAGACAGTGATGAAGGGTAAATGTAACTTTTTTTCATACCTTCCATCTTCCTTCAGGAAACAGTCTCCTTTCAATTGTTTTGACTGTTTGCTACTTTGTAGTGTATATGAGACTTTTCTCTTCTTGAATTTGAAGCTCAGAAAAAAGCCACCACCACAGGAAACCACCGCACAGGCCAGAGGGAAACCACAGCCATTATATTGATCTACATACACACTTCGGGAATTAGGCTTTGGGGCTGTCCACATTGTGGACATAGCCTCTGTTTATTTTACAGTGAAAACACCTAGAGCAGGATGATGGTGTTGGGGAACAGTGAGGGCCAGCTGCTCCCTAAGGGACTGGGAGCCTAGTGTGATAACACAGCAGAGAGAACAGTGGCCTCACCAGCCAGGGCCCATCCCACACTACCCGAGCAAGGCAAGCAGGGCAGGTCCAAGGGTGGAAGCCAGGGTCAGCCAAGAGTCCAGATCACCACACAAGATTGCAGTGATGAGACAAGTCCAAGGTCAAGCTGAGAAGTCAATCCTCTAGTCAGGGTCAAGTTCAGTGCGAGTAACAAGGGTCAGACACAGCATGGTGATTGCCAGGCAGGTCTAGTTCTGCCTAATCTTTCACTCATAGACAGAAAGAAGACTGTAGTCTCTAGCATTATTTGTTTAATACCTTTCAATAGAAACAAACTTTTCAGTTTCAGTCTCCGTCTTATATATGCCTTTGAAACTTAAATGCAGCTGTGTCTGTGCTTTTATGCAGTTGTTTATCAGACTTAAGAGAAGATGATGTTCCTCCTTGCACTGCTGAGAATAAACCAGTCATTGAAAGCCAGTGCAATGTGCTAAAATCAGACAAATTCAAAGCATGTCATAATCTAGTCAAGCCTGAAGACTTCGTACAGATCTGCATCTATGACATGTGCCAGTATGATGGCATGAAGTCCACTCTCTGTGACATAGTTCAAGTCTATGTGGACAACTGCAGGAATCATGGAATCACCATTAAATGGAGGAACAGCACATTCTGTCGTAAGTGCACAAGCAAGTGAAAAAACTGAAACTTGGATGGTTGATAGCATGAAAACAAATTAGCAGTATTAGGCGAACAAGTTATGTATAAGAAAATTAAACCCAAATTCTCACAAAATGCAATTCTATTATGATGATTTTATGACTCCATTGTTGCACTGAACTGTGTTCAGGTTGAGCTAAACTCAGGACTAGACAAGTTATGGATAGTAATGTGGAGTTAGAATGGCTTTAGGAGCCAAATGAGCACCATGAGATACTGCAATGAGCCTAAAATGGAGAAATAATATAACCAGAAGAGTAAAGCAAAGTGGGATACTGTGTTAGGACACAGGGCTCAATGCCACTCACTGTGTTTTGAATGAAAACTGGCGATTTGGCCAGTTGCTTATTAAGGGCCACGTTCTCGGATTAATTTCCAGTGTATGTGCCTCACTCCACCCATTCAACAAAGCTACAAACAAATCATGTAAAAATGAGTAAAGATTACACAGTGGGTTTCTTTTTGTTGTTTTTTCACAATTTAGTATTACATTGTGGAATTAATTATCACATAATGTTGTGGAGAGCAAAACAATTAACTGGTTAAAAAACAAGCCAGATGAATGTTGAATAGGTCCATCAGAAATTCTTAGTCGCCTCCTTGCCACGATTGGAGGAAAATACTGGACAAATGAACCCTTTGTCCTGCTACCCTGTTTCTTGAACTGTCCTGTTATGCATCTCTAGTCATTGACAGAAAGAGGGCATAGAGCTAGATGAATCTTCAATCTGACAATGCATATCTGTTGTTCTTGCATGTGTTTATGTCTGTGGTTAAGCTAGATATACACCTGTTTTGCATCACTGGAGGGTTGAGCATTCTAAGGAATTTGCCCTAAAGATTCTCATTTCTAGCAGTGCCCAAAGAGGCATTTGCAGCTGAACTGGAATACTGAATCTGAATGATCTAGCACCAGGTGCCATCAGTTCAGGCATACCTGTAATAGAACAGAATCAGCAGCTCCAGAGAGGGTTCTCTGTTTTGGTTTTGTTGGTTTTTTAAATAAAATATAAAAAATCAAAACTGGTTGATGATCAAAATCAGCTATTAAAAGGCAATTCTATATTACCATTTTATAGGCCAAGTTGTACCTTTCAGGCAGGCACATGTGTTTGCAGTGCACTTTCTAAATGTATTTAATAATGCTGGTTCTATTCTCTTCACCCATACAGCATTGCCCTGTCCACCCCACAGCCATTACACAGACTGTGTCTCCACCTGCCCATCAACATGCAATGACATTTTTGCCTCTTCCCTTTGTGAGAAGACAGAAAAGTGCACAGAGGGCTGTGAGTGTGATGATAATTACGTGCTCAGTAATGGCAACTGTGTACCTCTGAGCAAGTGTGGCTGCAGGGATGATGACAACAATTACTACAGTGTAAGTAGTTTGTAGAGCAAATCTCTGGCTGTAAAACTTGTAGAAAGTTGGTCTCCTGTCCATTTGAATGAGAGAGAGAGAGAGAGAGGAATCTTCAGGGTCTACCTCTTAAATATCTTTCATCTGATTAGTAAAAGCTGCAGGCTCAGGTATTAGGAGATGCAGGAGCTTGGTACGTCACACCTGAGGCCAAAATTGAGGCATATTCAAAATTAGTCAATTGATCAGAGTTATTCAGGCAGTCTGTCCTAGTCCTGGTTTGTGTTCAAATTCTCATGTCGAAGACAATAAGATAAATGGACTGGGATCCCCCCACCCAGGCTCTTGGTGAGACTACACCTGGACTGAGCTGTTGTGGAATCGCCAACTGGACAGTTTGCACCTAGCCATCCCCTGCACCCTTTGCTATTGAACTTCTATTGCATTGCAAAGCTGAGCACCTTGATAACATATTATTAACACAACTTGTGTCCAGGCTGGGGAGACCTGGATAACTCCACACTGCACCAAAAGATGCCAGTGTCAGAAGAACGGTGTCATCAAGTGTAAGAGCTATAGCTGTGATTCTAAAGAAACCTGCGTGATCAAAAACGGAAAATACAAGTGCAATCCAACAGGTATGTGCAGGCAGGTCTTCACTTGGTGTTCCATGAGGGCTGGAGAAGGAGGAAGGATGTGGGTGTCCATTCTTTGTTCCATGGCACTTCCAGTCTTTTCCACAGGGAAAGAAGGCAGCTCTGACAGTGCTATCGACGACACATTATTGAACACAAAAAGGCCTCAGTTCTCAGAATAGAAAGTTCCAGTACAAGACAGAGAATTTGTAGAGGGAAGTGGAACAAGAGTTTGAAAATTTACTTACATCTAGAGATTTGACAGTTCAGTCTGACTAGTTTAAATAAAAAAAAAAAATATTTGCATTTCATCTACCAAAAACAAAGTTCAGATATGTCTGTGAATCCTTCGGCAATGATCCTGTTTTTTCCATTGCATGTTGATTTGAGAACAGAAAAAAATAAAGGCAAAACAGGACACAGCAGATCTGAACAGATATGTAACAGGCCAGTCAGAGAACTTTGGTGCTTTTCATTCAATAGTTGCTTTGGCTAAGCAAAGCTAATCCCATATTCTCTAGGTAAATTGGATTGTTTAGGAGATAGCTTGTTGCCTAGTGACTCTACACTTCAATTTTGAAGAATAGTATGGCATAGGTCCTACTGTATTGATGATCAGTACAAGAGCATAATGCAAATCCAGCTTCCCCCTGCTCCATTTTGGCAAAATACCACAGCAGAGGCACCCCAGCAGTCTTAAGGAGAGCCTTGCTCCTGGGATAATGGTTTGCTCTGCACTCAATGGTCAAGGAGAATACTTAGATGATAGTCGCTGCATCTGATTGTTAGGTCTGGTGAACCCAATGATCAATTTAGTTACCTCAGAAGAAATCAGCGTGACAGCAGTGAGCCAGCCAAAATTAGACATTGCTTTTCATGTTCCAATAATTTTGTAGCAACACATTGCTGAGGATTATGAAACCGCCATCTCCAAGAGCCCACTGCAAGCCATGCTGTGTGGCAGTCATTCCTCTGCAGAGGACCAATGTGCACAACTTAGTCTCTATAAAGCCTATAAACCCTCATGTTCTGCTTCAGTTCAGTTGGCTCACACTGGTTCTCAGCAGAGGAATGAGTTTCTCTGGCCATCTCTCCATTTGAGTGCCCATTCACTAGGGTGATGCCTGAGCACCCATCTTTACTTTAAGAGACCTGCATGCTATCAGCAATCATTTTTATCTAACTTATTTTAAACTGATCCATGCATGGGATCTGGCACACGCACATTCAGACTGGAAGTAATGAAGCTCTTCCCCTTTAGGTTTTGGGACATGCCGGATCATGGGCGACCCACACTACATCACCTTTGACCATCTAGTGCACCACTTTCAAGGGAAATACACATATATTCTGGTGCAGACCATCCCTGACCTACCTGATACTCTGACACAGTTCAGCATTGAAGGCATGAACTATCCTTTACGTCGAAGTCGACGCATTACTTACCTCAAAGAGATTCTCATCAATGTTTACAATCACACAGTGCGATTCAGGCAGAACAGGCAGCTTGTGGTAAGTCTCTTGCTGACTGCAGAGCACAGAGAAAGACCCTCCCTTGAAGTAAACCACCTTTGAGTCATAAATGTCTGTTTTGAAGAATTTAAGTATTAAAGCTAACTGTTATTACAGCAGTGCTATGAGGCAATCACAAATGTGATTTTTCAGTTGTGTTGAGTCTTTTTTCTCTATAGCTCTGAAGGATATAATTCTACTTCAAACAAATAAATGAATAAATAGAGATTTAGGGATAAAACACCAAATATCCCAAGACTTACAATAAAGCCATACAAACAAATTTTTATCAGTGGTAGGGAAAAGAAAAGTGTGAATTATGGTAGGAAAACTTCATTTCCTTCCCCTTTATTGGTGCGTAAGAATATACATAGCTCATATATACATTTTTAGCTCAATAGTAGAAATCTCTTAGGATGATATGAAAATACTGTGTCCAGATCACTTTCCTCAATATATGATTTTGTTAACTTTAAAAAATTGAATACTGAGGTTTTTACCTGGTTAAATTATCTGATATATTTATCATAAAACCAGAGAAGAGGAGCGTTCATTTGTAGCATTGATCTGTACTGAAGCCAGATTTTAATTTGGCCTATATATTATGAATTTTAACTTATTCTTTCCCTGTTAGTTGGATGGTGTGAGGGTGAGACCCCCTGCTCGTCCTCATGAAGGTATTCATATATATCAGAGGACAAGAAGAATTTGCCTGGAGACAGATTTTGGCTTACACCTGAGCTTTGATAGCTATCAAAATGCAGGTAAGTAATACTAAGACAACGTGCAGGAATATTTATGCACTGTCTCAAAAAATGTTCTCATCCCAAAGGAGGTCTAAACCCAAGGCAAAATTAGAAACCTTCACCCTTCAAGCCTATGGCCCTTTGTGGTATGAACTTCCAGAAAATTAAAACAAAAAGTGTTTCCCAGGAACCAGAAAAACCATTAAACTGGCATTTCTTTATCTGGATCCACCTGAACTTAGGAGAAATGAGATGTAGAGTTAGACTGTTCTACTTTTTTTCATGTTAAGTAAGGCCTGAGTGATAAAAACGAAAGCAAATCACTTAAAATTGCTGATCAGTATGATGGGGTGAAGTCTGGATCTGCCTCTTTGCCAGCTTAACCCAGTCACAGAAGTGAGGTCAAGCTATACGGCTGCGAGTGCATCCTTTTACATGCTTCCTCTCAAGCCTATTCCAGATAATCCCATTCTTTAGTGTTTCTCAGCAGGACTCTTACATCACATACACACAACTCACACGTGTAAGCTGAACACACATTACCTCCTCTGTTCAAAGCAGAGTTACTCCTGATTTACAAAAGAATATAGCCATGTTATTTCTGAGTGTATGGTAAAAGTGCCAGGCCATTTATACACATGACCATCATTCCAAACCCTAAAATTCCAACTGCAGAAAGAAAAGGTCTGTTTTATAGGTATTCTGTTTCTCAACGAGCAAGTGGATTGCAAGTGAAGGGCAAAAAGTGGGTGGTGCATTCAGTTTGTTGCAAAGCAGTAAACAGTATGCACTAAGAGCACTCAGGCAGTGATGTCATGTTATATAATACCTTATTGGCTGCAAGAAACTACTTTTTTCATGACCCATGTTGCAAAGCACAGAAACAGTCCTGTGAATACATGTATGAACATGTATGTTCGGGGCTGTGTTCATATCCTATGTATGAGGCCCATGTCACATTACCAACTCTGATCTGAATCATGAAATGTGGCACTTGGCACTGTTTTCCACCTCTTCCATACATTCAGAAGCAAAGATTTCTGTGTAATGGCTTTTTTTTCTTCTGAACTTCCCCAGATATAAAGCTGGCCAACACCTACAGAAACAGAGTGGAAGGCTTGTGTGGTGACTTTGATGGGAAATACAGAAATGACTTCACAACTCCAGATGGTGTTTGGGTGAAGAACGTGAATGTATTTGGTGAGAGCTGGAAAGTTCCTCTGAAAAGATCAACCTCTCGTCTCAGGTACTTAATTTTCTACTTAATATCCATGGCAAGCACAGCCACTGGAAGTGAGTGAATTAAGCCATAGTTAATATCCGGGAATAACTACACTGGCTTATTTCTGGTCTTTCTTCCTCCCTCGGTCTGTGTGTAGGGACTTTTCCTGCTCATCACTATCAGTGCCCTTCTATCTAGCCAAAAGAGGCCTGAACTATCACTGCATTACTCCAGTTCAGTATCCCTCTTTGGAGTCACAGCCATTACAGCTGCTAGGACACAGGGATGAATAAGATCTTTGCCAAGCTCATGGTTCCTGGCAAAGATAAATACATCATGTTGTGCTGGATGGGCCTGAGGGAGGGGAAATCTTGGTTCAGTGTCATCCCTCCCTCTGGAACACAAAGGTAGCTTTGAAATCCATCAAGATGAATTCACAATTCATCCCAGAAGAGGTTCTTTAAGTCTGACTTCCTTACTTTCATGACTATCTAGTGTTTTCTGCCAGTACACAAAAAGTAAGGACATTCTTTTGAGTATAAATGAGCATGACATTTGTGGTCAGGCAAATTCTGTACTAATTAGTCCATACAGAACATTGAAACAGGTAGGGAAAGAAGTTTCTTCCCTCCCTTCCTCCCTTCTTTACTCCCTTCTTTCCTTCCTCCCTTCTCAATTTGCTTTGAAAGACCTTTGGAGGTTGCTTAGCCACTAACACAACTTTTTCAGCAAGTAAATGGAATTGTATTAGCTGTCAGGATATAATCTGGCTGCAAAAACTTGTCTGCCAGAATAGTAGAAAGCAGTATGTAGGCTAGTGTCAGCATAAAGGGGCTCTGGAGGCTATGCCTACAGAAGAATTCTGGCACTTCAGGCATGCAGCCAGTTGTTCAGTGAAAGTGAGCATATATCCAAGAAATAGTGGCCTAGTCCAGCTGCATCATTCTGACTAACATTCACATTTTATTGAATAGATTGGATGAAGCCTGTGTCATGCAGAATTTCCAAAGAGATAATTACAGATATCCCTTTTGATTCAAATACCCATAAATCTCTGAGATGGTAGGCAGTGTTCTAGTACATCTTTGATTTGCTTTATCTATCTCATTCCCATTCAGGAAAAATCATGAGAGAGAAATAAGCTTACACTTACACCACAAGGCAGAAGTGCTCTTGTGGTGTTACTTAGAGAGTAGTACCATGAATGGTACTCTGGATGTACAGAGAACTGATTGTTTCATAATGACTTCATTTACAGACGAGGTGTCAACCCAAAAGATGAGTCTGAGGAAGAACCAGATCCAGGGCTTTTCCAAGGCTGCAACAAGAATCAGCTGGAGCAAGAATACGGAACTTCGAGATGTCAAATCCTGACTGACTCAAATGGTCCTTTTGTAAAGTGTCATTCTACGGTCTCACCAGATTTCTATCTCACGTAAGTGTCTACTGCAGACAGTTGGTCTCCCCATTTGCAGAATCATTTTGGCACTAGTTTCTGACAAGAACTTTGCATCTTCAGTCTCCAGGGTATCAATAGGAACTGAGGATAGTAAGTGTCTTTGGAGAACTGGGACCAGTGATTCCATTATTGATACATTTAAAAACCCTTATTTATTTTTAAATAATTGTGATGATCTGTCTTTCCATCTATTTAGAGTTTCACTTTCCTGTTAGCTCTAGAAAGTAGCTTTCCTCTTTTCCTACACAGATAAAGCAGCAGTCTTAAGCATTATACATGTAGGCTGGGATTTCCAGTGTGCTTACAGTTCTCATCCACATTCAGTGAGAATTTAGTACCTGGCCCTAGTTTAGTTTCCTTTTAGCAATTCTGGCTTCATAAAATCTAGCCTTCATGCTATAGCCACAAAGACTGAAGCTGTCAGTGACATCTCTTGAATCTTTCATGGAGAAGTGCAAAAAACAGATTAGTGAAGAGTAACTAACCCTGTATCTTCAAGAAAGTTCCCTCTGCTGTGTTTCAAGGCTGCTCTGGCCTCCTACATACACAATTCCTACACACCTAATTTTGAGCTGTATGAAACCTGTTGATTCATCCCCACATTCATCGTTCATCCATCATCAGTCACAAAATTGCCGAGTAGCTGCCAGTTTTCTTTAGTCATATAGTTGTACCTAATGTTTAAAGATAGCTAATGCCCACCTCAAAGTCCCTCTTAGCTGTGAGAAGAATGTGAAGGTATCTTAAGCCAAATAAACTGGACCACTGGCTTCAGTGTATATATCCTGATTCTTAACATAAGCCTGCTTTTCTCCTCACTCTAGAATTTGGTTGGGCAGCCTGTTCTACCTTCCCGGTGGTTGCCTGATTTTTCTGAGGTGCTGCATACTTGCAGATCCCATTCATCTCAGATCGCAATGCCTCTGAAAATCAGGCCGTGGATATTCAGGTGATGAGCAAAGCTGAGAAGGTAGCACTGGCAAACAAACACTGGGTAAACCAGAATTCTCTGTCAATATTCAAGGCATATGGACATGGGGAGGGTACCCGTGTATTGAAAGAAGTGTATAGTCCAGCTATGAGACTTAGCAGCACTAAAAAGTGCTCTATAAGCAAGATGCAGCCATGCTAGCCCAAAACAGAAGCAGATAGCAAAGAATAACTTACTGTGACAAGCAGTCAGGTACCTGTTTATTGCTTGTTCATATATGAATACCTCGCATGTTAGCAGCAGCTGCACAGCAAATGACCTGATCTTCCCAATTATGTGGCTGGGGTTTTTTTTATTCCTCTGTTTTCCTGTCAGCCAGATACAGGAAAACGGAACTAACTCAGGGGCAGGCAGAAAAGCAGCTGGAAATAAACAATAACAAAGGTACTGGGAATGAACGCTTTCTTATGTTACACATAGGAGCTGCCTGTTTGATATGTGTGTGGAAGGAGATGAGGATGCTACCTTATGTCGCAGTCTGGAGGAATACGTGCTGGCTTGTCAGCAGGAAGGAGTCAGTATGGAAGGCTGGAGGAAACAGACAGTTTGTGGTAAGCACAGGAAGAACCAGAAAGTACGGTTTCTGCCTAAAGGACTCTCAAAATCTGAGATTTGAGGCTTTTGCTAGATGCACCATATATCAAAGCTTCTCAGGGAGTAAAAGCATGTTGATTCACGCTTCAATCACTGTTCACAGTTTAGCATGCACACTTGCTCTTCTGGCCTCTCTTCTGTGTCCTATGCTGACTTTCGCATTTAGACCCCAGCATAGAAAGCTACTTAGGAAAGCAGAGCTGTCAGCTCCCCTGTCGTCAGAAGTTTTGTGAGAGAAAACAACGTCCCCATTCCCAACTGGGCTAAAAAGTTAAAATTTTGGAGACCATCACAAGCCACAAATCTAGAGGAAAAACATTTCATTTCAATCTCTTTTTAAATCTACAGAATATACTAATTCTGTTTTTTGCCTGTGAAATTTCAACATTAAAAAAAAAAGATTCAGCTGAAAACTCCAAATCTTTCAGACTAAAAAAATGCTGAAATAAAACTTATAATAATCTCAAACCTTTTTTTCCTAATTTTTTTTTTCGAGTTGGGAGATTCATCAAACCATACTTCCCCTGCGTCACCCATGGTTAGATGACTGTATTCCTGGTGAAACACAGCTCCCAGAGTTGTGAAACAGCTCTGGTACTTGCAGGGATGGCTACCCTGAATGTGTGAGAAGTTATCTGAGATCAGTGAACACCAGGAATGAGAGCACAGCATACAAATAGCTTTGAGGATGTATTTCCTGACTTGGGAGTGCTTTACTTACAACTCAGTACTATTACATATGTATGCACATCTCTGTGTACGTGTGTTCATCGTATTGCCTCCTACAAAATGGTAACGTCCTCTGGATCTCAAAGGGCATTGTGTAAGTAGGTAATGCACAGGAGCCTGCTATAACTGGACTCTCCTTATTTTTACAGGTATATCATGTCCTGCCAACAGCAACTACAGCTCATGCATGTCTGCATGCCCAGCATCCTGCAACGACTTGACCAGCCCCTCTGAGTGCAAATCACCTTGTGTTGAAGGCTGTGAATGTCTCCCTGGCTATATTCTTAGTGGTTTTGACTGCGTGCCTTACAAACAATGTGGCTGCACATACCTTAACAGATATTATGAGGTACAGTCTCTCTGTGGGTCAGACAGCTCCTGCAGCACCAAACAATATTTTCTTCTGCTAATTATTTTGACAATCTCCTCAGCATGTAATTTTGCATTAGAAACAAAGAGCAATTGTTTAATAAAATTCTGGTCTCTGGAGAAAGGGAAGAGAGAGTAGATCACTTGATCTGCCTCTGAAACTCTGCCTGCCAGAATACTCAAGGCAGGCACTTGGAGAAAGTATATGATTACACTCTGGCCTCCATGTTAATTCTTCACCTCTATTATGCTAAATAATAGCATCATAGGCTCTAAAGTTTACAACACACCAGTTACAGAGAAATTCTGCCAATCACTTTGGTCCCTCTCCTCTCGGTGAAGAGCGGTATAGGCAGGGTTGAGAGTCTGTAGAGTTGGCTATGACATGAAGAGAGCCCCAAGCAAGGCTGGATTCTGAGGAATAACGAGAATCCTCCATTGTCACTGCAGGATAGAACAGCTTCATCATCTCATAGATTTCTGTTTTAACACTAGAGATTTGGTACAGAAAGGCCTAAGCCAGTAAAGATTGTTTTATGGGAGGAGGGAGACACTTACTACGAACAGGTGGCACTTGCCACAAAAATGGCACATAGCATTTCCACATTGCCTTGGAGGCATGATGTGATGCATCTGCCACTCTCTCTTATTTCCAGCAACAGTTAGACATTGTTGGTTGCACACGTACCCCACCTGGGGCTAGGATATCATACCCCAAACTCTCTTTTGCCTTCTTTCTTGGGCCATCCTTAAGTTTCAAAGAGCTGGATTAGTAAGCTGCTTGCTTTCTTTTTTGTACAAACTACTAAAAAAAAAAAAATCTGCCCTGTTGCTATTCATCACGAAGGCATCAGAGAGAGCAGCATGGGGCCCCAGTGCTCCATTCATGGTTTTTCTGGCTGATTTTGATATTTTTTAACATTTAACTGTTGTCTTCCAGATTGGAGAAATATTCACCACTGATGACTGCTCTCAGAGATGCCAGTGCACAGAAAGCTCCACTGTCTTCTGCTCTAACATAGCGTGTGGATCTGATGAAATCTGTGGCATTTCCAACTACAGTCGTGGATGCTACAGGAGTGAGTCAACCACTATCACATTGTCTTTGATGCTAAGAAGTCTTGACTAACTGCTTATAGGACATCACTGGGTTGGGGACAGTTGCAACAGAGCGTGTACAGAAGAAAAGCATACCAGGGATCTTACTCTGATGTTTCATTGTAGAAGCAGTGTTTCTTTCCCTTACTCCTGTTGTCAAGTACAAGTAATGTACCTTAAAATACAGGGGATGTCCAGCATTAGGAGCCAGTGTAATCTAAGCAAGAACAGTTCTCTCAGGGTTGGATTATCTGAGAATCTGAAGTGTTTCTCCTTCCTTTTTGCTAGGTGGACCATGTATGCCAAGTCCTTGTAAGAATGATGGAGTTTGCTCTGAAACTACCAAGAGCACCTCTCTCCGCTTCCACTGTGAATGTTCAGAACTGTACACAGGACCAAGCTGCGAGGCTGAAAAGATAGGTAATAAAACTATTTTGGATTTCACTGTCTGCATTACACACACCACTTTCAAAAATGGGTGTCATTATGGAAAAGACTGAACTTGCTCTTCATTTCCATGCTGTAAATTAGTAACCCAGTGGATGAGAGCCTGTGATCATCCAAGCAGAAAGAAGGGGTCAGATCCCCCTGCGGAGAGGTGCTAGAAGGCATGACAACAGGACGCTGTAGAGCATACAGAACCTGGGTCTAACACCACTCCAGAAAGCCACATTCATCAGAGAACACAGTATAAACCAAGCAGACAAGCAAGGGTTGAGAAAAAAATTTCTGTTCACGGTATGGTTAGCTTTCACTGACAGGGCTCTTATTTCTTCTTCAGTTGAAGACCCTCCCACAGAGGATTCTGAGGACCATACAATTGTCATAATCGTTGGAGTTGTGGCAGGCATAGTTGTTATCATCATTCTCATCACCTCTACAGTGTACCTGTGCAGGTAAGGCTTTTCCCAGCTTTGCTACATCCAGCAGAGTCAAGACATATACACCCCTTTTAGCACCTGCAAACCTTAAAACTCCCATTAGTCACATACCTGCAGGACCAGAAAGGAACCACAGCATTCAGGATCTCATTTGAGGAATGTGAGGGAAAACTTAGCTTTTTCTACAGAAATGAACATATGCCATTTCCTTTTACACAGGGCATATGTATCACTATCACAAAACTTGGGCTCCTCCAAAATCTGACTTCATTCATGCTCACACCACTATTTGACCTCTCTCTACAGCTAAGAATAGAAATTTAAAATGGTTGTTCTTTTTTTTTTTTCCATTGTACAGAAGGAAGAGAAAGACAGATACAGATGCGAAATCAAGGGATTCTTCTTTGAAATGGTCCAGGGAAGCACTCAATGACAGACTACGTGAACAAGATTATGGCTATGTCGTGAACACTGCATTTGATCAAAATTATTCCCGATAGTTAACAATATTTTTCCAATTTATTTGTATTACTTTCTGCTCTTGTATTTTAATAGTATTTCTAACACTTTGAGAAGAAATAATAATAAATATATCATTGCATTTGCTGAAAACCTTTTTTAATTATAGAATTAACTATAGCATCCCAGGCAGGTCTTCATGAGACCACCTTGCCCAAATCCTTCCATGGGGAGAGGATTAGCTGACTGAGATGGACACAGTTCTTACTCCTCTTCTGGCAAGGCATGTCCAACTGGGGAGAGAAATGTATAAGAAGACACTGAGCTCATCTGGTGACAGATGTAGTAAAAAGGATGACCCCCATTGTCCCCCTTTGGAGCGCTGGACTGAAAGAAGTGATTGTTTGAAGGAGAGCTGCCTCCTTGCTGTCTGGGTGGAGTGGACCCAGACAAGAAGTAAGGTTGTCATCAGCCTCCAGCCTGTGGGGGCTAAGCAAGAGCATAACTTAACAAAAACTTTCTGAAAAATGAGATCCTGTCATAAACTCTCCTTGGGGTCTTTGCAAACTCTGAAGCTGCCACACTCTGATGCATGTGGGTAGAGATCTGCATCGGCTTAGTCCCAGACCATGCTAAGGACCCCGCTCCAGCAGAAGGTCAAAGGTGTTTGTGGCAAAGCCTAATAACATGCAGTGTGCGAGACACCCACCCCATGACAGACCACTCGCAAGGCTCAGGGGACCGAGGCACTGCCTGGGCCTTGTACAAGCCCTGAACAAATTTTCAGTGCCATGAGTGAAGCTTTGAGACGTAAGGAATGCACCATTAAGGTTTCTCTGATGCTTTTCCAGTTCTTTGCAGGTTCACTTCTGATTATGGTGAGGAACAGCGTGGGCTTCCCATTGTTTCTGCCATAATGCTGGTTATTATTTACTTACCCTTTCTCCTGTCCCTTGTATCCATAAACTCATGTGTGCTGTTAGCCAAAAAAGTATTTGTAACCTCCATGAACAACTGTTCATGGTAGATAAAAGGCATTTTATTCTGGTCCATTCAAGAACACGCCAGCTGTCCATACATGCACAGCACAGCTATTTTGGAGAGAATGTGAATGGAAAGGGGCTTTCAGCCTCGTTACGTAATGAAAATGAATCAGCGCGAGAGATCTACTCGTGCGCAAATGAACTGTCAACCTTATGCTGGAATTTCACCGCAATTATAAAAGCATTTTTCCTGCCTGTTCAGCGGCAGCTTCCTATTGCACTCTCGCACTTGCTAACAGTGTGATTCTGTGAACATTGAGCGGTGCTGACCACGCTCGCCTCCCCTTGCAGTCGGTGGGAGCACAGGCCTGCAGGATCCCAGCCCAGGCTCTCCCAAGCAACAGGGCCCAGCTGTGCCCAGGTAAAGCAGATTTCTGGGTTTCCATGGATACACCTTGCTCCTTCAATACCTCAAGAATTGCCTTGGCTTTCCACTGCAAAGCCTTGCAAATGCTTCAGACTTGAAACAGGGGCTGATACAGAGTGCAGAATTGCAATTCAGTGCTCCACCAAATTAACTATTTCATGTCAACAGAAGCCAGAAAGATGACAAATCTTCTGCTGCTCTGATCTTTTAAATCAACTGGCTTGCTGACCTGACTTTTGAAATGCTGGGCTTTAAATACACTGCTTAGTTCAACTCACCCAGAGGACAGTTTTGTGGATAGCGAACCCTCCTTTTCCGCATCCTGCGCTGGCCATAGCCAAGGAGACAGCCGTACCTGCTCAGCTGTGCTCAGGCTGCCTGCACTGCCCGCCCCTCAGCTCAGAGGACTCTTGCTGGGCACAATCAGGTGACTCCCCTGATGTCCTGAAGGAAATTCCTGGGCCACAACATGAAAGACACATGAAAAGCCACCCTAGAAATCTCTTTGCCCTAAAAATGGCCATTGGGATTTACTCCGAGCTCCACCTCCTTTGCTTCCCTTCGCCAGCAAAGAGGCGAAACGGCAGCTCTGCGTTGCCCTTCGCTCAGGAAATGTTTCCTGGTGAGGGATGCTCACTTACCCCTCGGCTCGGCAGGACAGCCGCCCCGGCTCCGCACACCGGAGCCCACCCCCGCGGCTGGCGGGGCCCCGGGAGCCGTGGCAGAGGCTCCCGGCGAGGAGGCGGTGGCCCGTCTTCCCCGGGGGCAGGACGAGCTTTTCCACCCGGCGGGCGGTTTCGGCAACACCCTCTGGAGCGGAGCCTCCGCTGTCGGAGCGGAGCGGAGGGGCTGCTTGGCTGGCAGGCAGGCAGCTCGCCGGGGACCGTGCAAGCGCCGCCTGCCCGGCTCCTCGCCATTTATAGCGGCCGGGAGAAGCCAGAACGCGGCCCAGCTTCCGCCGCTGTCCTCCCCCCGCGCCCGGGGCGGCAGCCCGGCCACGGCAGCAGCGGGACGGGCGCTAGGGGTGAGCGGGGCCGCGGGGGAGCTCCGGGGGTGGGAGCAGGCGTCTGCCAGCAGGATGTGGCCCCCTCCGGGGTGCCGGGTGCTGTGCTGCAGGGGTGCCGGCGGCGGGCGCGGGTCTACCGAGCTCCCGGCGGTGCCCCAAAGCCTGGGGACGGGCTCGGCACCCTGGGTGTCTCCCCGGGGAGCTGCGACCCTCCACCGGAGCTGGCCCGCTACCGGCACAAGCGGCCTTGAAAGGAGCACGGCCGGGAGGGGACCGGCGGAGTCTTGCGGCGGGGGGGGGGGAGCGGTGGGAACGGTTCAGACCGCCGGCCCGGGGAGGGGGCCGTGCGGCGGGGTGAGCCGGGGACGGGCGCTACGAGCTGGACGCCGGCCCGTAATGGCTTCACCCTTCGCCTGCAGCGCTCGGCGGGAGGGGCGGCGATTTCGTTTCTTGCCCTACGCCAGCGCGTTGCTTGCAGGCGAGACCGGCTGCCCCTAGCCAGGGCCCTGCAGAGAGGGCGACCGCCACAGCAGTGGTCGGGTGCCGCTTAGTGCTCCCCATGCAGTATGAGCGTGCCTGGCCCTAATGATCTCCCTGCCTGCGATCCCCCAGCAGATGCCCTGTGCCCATCCCAGACGTCCGCTCTCCACCGTGCCTTGCACTGAGCGTGCCCAGCAAGAGGGGCATGTCCTGACCTCACACTCTTGAGATGGCAGCTGTCGAGAGCTTCAGCACCACCCACCCCGGCGACCCCCAGCCCGGGGACCTGATCGAGATCTTCCGGCCAGCTTACCAGCACTGGGCCCTCTACCTGGGGGACGGGTACATCATCAATGTGACACCCGTAGGTAAGGCTGGTACAGCCCAGCAGGGTGCAGAGGGGTCTTTGGGGTGATCCAGGAGCCCTGTCTCCCTCCATGGGCTGGTGGGAGACCCTGTGTGTGTAGATGGCATTTCCAAGAGCCAGCCAGAAACTCCTCTGAGATTTTGGAGGGGCCAGACAAGGCCTGCCTGGCTCATCCCATCCCTACCTTCCCCAGATGAAGGGCCGCCAGCCACGTTCGCCAGTGCCAAGTCAGTGTTCAGCAGAAAGGCCCGGGTGAGGATGCAGCTCCTGAAGGATGTGGTGGGAAACGACACCTACCACATCAACAACAAGTACGACGGCACTTACGCTCCCCTCCCAGTGGAGGAGATCATCCGGCGCGCTGAGTACCTCATTGACCAGGAAGTGTCCTATGACCTGCTTGGTAACAACTGCGAGCACTTCGTGACGCTGCTCCGCTACGGCGAGGGGGTTTCCGACCAGGTAAGTAACACGGGGTAAGCCCCTGCATGCCTCACAGTGCACCTCCTCGCTGCTCTGTGTGAGCCCCTGGACCAGGGCACAGCATGCAAACTGCATGGGGACAGCAAAGCCCCAGGCGTGGGGTCCAAGCCGTTGCTGCCTCTGGCCTCACCAGAGACCCTGGCCCAGGAGGTTCACTATGGTCTGCACCCTGATAGTGCCCTCTTACTGAATGCCACAGCCTAAGGGTAAATGCCTGGGTGTTACCCCTTCTGCTTATTGGGCAGGTGTCTCTCATTCATTTAATTGCCTTCATTATCCCTGCCTGCTCTTCATTAGCGTGCCTGGGGGTAAAAAAAAAAAAAGCTCCTCATGTTTCCAGCCTGTGTTTTACTTCCCCCTTGCAGGCCAACCGAGCAATCAGTGCCATTGGGTTTGTAACAGCTGCTGCAGGTGCCTTCTCCTTGCTGGGCTTGCTCCGGAGCAGATCCAGAGAGAGACAGTACTGACGGGCTGCCGGGATGAGCTCAGAGCAGGGCAGGGAGCCCCCGGCCGGGAGGGACCTGGGACAGTTTGTGGCCACAGCTGCCACCGAGACTTACTAACAACTGTGTTGCCCTTGCTGAGAGCAGCACTAGCCTGCTTGCCACATCTGCTTTTATTTTGTTGCCTGTGATGATTTTTGTGGTAGTCTGGGAGCGCTTGCAAGCAAATTCTCCATCCTCACACCCCTGCTGCTCTGCTGAGGGCTGGTGCAGGCTTTCTACACACATCATGCTTTTATCAACTACATCCCGTGGGCTCTTTCTGTGAATAACCTATTTTTAACCTGCTTGAAGAAAAATTTTTACTTTTTTTTTTTTTTTTAAACAAAAGTAATCTAAAAGTATTGCTGAGGGTTTACTGTGTGTCCTCTAGCTGAGAGCCTGTGCAAGTGGAAAACCCCAGGTTCCCAGGCCTGTGGAAGGGCAGACAAGGCATGTGCTGTGTCTCGGAGCCTGTGCCTGCGGTGCCTAAACTGAGCCGCTCCTGCAAGGGCAGGAGGTAGGAAGGAAGGGCAGGTCTTACAGGCTGTATCCCTCAGTGTTTTAAATGAGTGCTCTGGTTCTGGAATGATGGTGTTTTGCTCAGTTTTCTCCTGCCTGCAAAGCGTCCCTTTCCCTGGCTCCTCTGACTCCCTTTGGGAGCAGCAAGCCCCCAGTCCAGGGGATCTGACAAAAACCCAGCTAGCTTTTTCTCTGGCAGCTGTTTGTTCCAGGTTGGGACCACTGTGCCACTGAACTTTCCCTCTTCATCCCTGTAAGTGCAGTAATTGTTGGTATTGGACCTGATCAAGCTTACTAGATGATCTTTAACCATTTTATGATTCTACTCCTTGGTCTGCCAAAGCACTGAGGTTTAAAGAAAGACCACCATGGATTGCAAGGGCAGCCAGGAGCCTTTGCCCCCCCGCAGCTGGGGCCACTGGCTCTTCAGTGACCAGAAGCTGAATTTAAGCAGTTTGTAGCCCCAGCACAAGATCAGTCTTCCTCCAGCCAGCATGAAGGCAAAGCCAGGGTCCCTGCAGTACTGTGGGTGACGTACCTGGAGAATGAGCTGTGCAGCACCTATGCCCCATCTCCAAATCTAGAGCCCTGCTATTTCCTTGTCACAAAGCTGACATGTGGCTCGTCTTAGAATAAAACTGTTTTGGAAAAGTGTGGTTTATTACTCTTTACCAGGAGTATCTGGCTTGCACGTTTGGAACCATGCTGTTTGCAGACCACATGTCAGAAATTAAATGCTGTGTTGCTTTTGCCACAGGCAACTGCCTGGACTGTAAGAAGAGATGAGAGCAAAAGAGCTGTCTGTAAGAGGCTTGCTATTTTTGTCTGCTCTTAACATGTACATAACTGGATCAGAAGCTTTTTTTAAACATCAGTTGTTTCAATGTTTGAAATAACGAAGCCAAGACTTCTGGTCATATTTTGTAGTGCCCTCTGTTACTACATTTAAATAAAGTTCTTTTTTAATATGGGAAAACATATTCTAATAAAACTGAACCTGAAAGTCCTTTTTTGCTTCCTGCAAATGTAATCAAAATGTAATCTTTCATGGCTAAACTAATTAGGTGGTTGAACAACTTGAAGATGAAAGAGCAAGTACAGAGGGGCTCAGCTTCTTGTACCTGTCCGGCAGCCGTGTGCCAGAGCACGTTAAAACCCCTGCTTCTTGCCGTGACCTAGTTAAAGCAAGAAGCCATGGCGTAGCTCTGCTTTCTGCTGCATGACGCCAAACCTGGGCCAGGACCTGGCAGTGGCAGAACTGGGGGGGTCATGTGTGCGTGTGTGCAGCAGCTGTGCTGTCCTCTGCCTCTGCAAGCTTAAGTGGGGCATAGCCTCGCCAGCCTTCCCAGCCTGATCTTACAGTAATCCTTAAGCTTTAACCTTTCTTGTACTCAGAGCATTATGTCTGCAAGAACTGGCAAGGGAGAGCTGGGTGAGTACAGCATATGTGCCCTCTCACATCTGTAATTCACTCCAGGATGCAAGAAAACGGGAATTACTTCATCTGGGGAACTTTCTTGTAGTTCTTGGAAGCTGCAGCGTTTCATTTAACGCAGGATTTTGCAATTCTATGCATGCTCCTCTGTGTGGTCAAGATTAGGTCGCTTATTTTGGATTGCCCTCCCATCAAGCCTGGTGGGTGCATTGACAGGATTTGGTGGAGCAGTGGCTGAAACATGGAGTGAGAGTGTGGCGTGGAGCAGCAGAAGCCATCGCTTCACTGTATTCAGTATTTCTGAGCCTTTGTAGGAGATGTTGGCATGGCCTGAGACCTGCTGTTGCCATGGAGTAGAGTCAAGGCTGTTATTTTACCAGCAGCTGAAAGAATAATCCTTGCCTGTGCTCCGGGGCACAGCCAGAGCAGGCCCAGCCTGCCCCTGAATGGATGGGTTTGTGCAGGGATTTCAAACATCTGAATCTGCTGCACATCAAAGGATGAAAACAGGGGCTGTTCAGTGCAAGCTGAGGAAGCTGCCAGCACTGTGCAGCCCTGCGCCCGGCTGCAGGGTCTCGCCTAGTCCTCGTTGCTGTATTCGTAGGTGGGGTTAATGTAAATCTCGTCCGTGCTTTTTGCTGCAAAGTCTTTTGCCTTTACGGGAGGCCAGTTGGGATCCCTCTGCAGCATCCTCTGCCACTTTTGGTACTGACTGTTAGACTGGTACCCAAACCAGGCTTTAATCAGCAGCCAGAGGTGCTTGTTCTGCAGAGTGACACGGTGCAGGGTCAGTGCTGTTGCCCTTCACTGGAAGGGAGGACCGCTCGGGGACAAAAGCCATCCCTTGCTACACGTGCAACCCCCCTGAGCCCCATGGCACTGGGGCGGCTGCGTGCAGTCCCCTTCGGTAACACGGCTGCCAAATGCCACCTTCCTCATGCACAGGAAGGCTCTGCTCAGTTATATCAGGACAACACTGATCTCAGTCTGTTTAGCTGAAGGGGATAATCAAGGGGCAAGATTTTCCCCCTGGGGCTGTGGGACAACCAGGCACTGCTGCCCCTAGCAGGGGACAATACCTGGTGCTAGATACAGCCAGCCTTGACCCACAAAACACTTTAGGGCTTAGTCATTACTGCAATATCCAACGGCACAAGCCAGCGCAGTCTCTGGCCTGGTCGATTGTAGGACAAGAGGGAAGTGGTGGTTTCAAAATCAGTGCCAAGTGCCTGACCCGTGCTGCAGTCTGCTCCCCTGCGAGCCAGGGCAGCAGGCTCCTCCTGGGCCACTGCACTTCAGCTCGCTCCCTCTCTAAAGGCTTAAGAGATGTGGTCTAAATCATCTCTGGGGCTGCATAAAATGGATTTGACTGACAAACATTGAGTCTTAAGGAAAAAAAAAAGGCCTGAGGGTTTATGCTTCTGCAGGAAGAGAGCGTTGCTGCAAATGGGGGTAGAAAGAGCTGACCAGACACCATTTCTGTTCACCCCGGAGAACAGGCGGTAAACAAATGCACTCACCTCCGTAAAAAAAGATACGCAAAAGGTGACCAAGAGCATCAGTAAGATGTAAACTCTTCAGATCACAGGAGTGCAAAGAAACTGTTGGAAAAGACATGAACAGCAATTAGGTTTAAATGCCTTGCCAAGATTTGCATCTGTTCCTAATGATTTGAGAGGCTGACTAACATTTTCCCAGTGGCAAGCATGGAGGAGGCAGTAGAAAGTGACAGTATTTCCTTGTCACAGAGATCTTGGAAGGTTTGGTGCCAGATTCCCCATGGCACGGAGCTGCCTAACTCATCTCGGCTACTTCAGCTACTGCTGAAACCCACACATCAGGTGCCTGGGGCAGGAACCAGCAGCCCAAATGCTTCTGGGGAGCTACAGCTAATGCACAACGTGCGGCTCCTCTCCCTCTGTGTACACCCATCCTAACGCCAGGCCTCCACCCGAACCCATCCCGTGCAGGATGGCCAGGGACAAGCCGCAGGGTTGCCCGACATTGGGCAGCACAGCTGGAGGCAGCCGCCTGCCCTGTGCCCTGGCTGAGCGCCCAGGAGGGCCGAGGCAGCCACGGCCCCACGTGAGCTCATGGT
This sequence comes from Aptenodytes patagonicus, assembly GCF_965638725.1. NCBI lineage: Eukaryota > Metazoa > Chordata > Aves > Sphenisciformes > Spheniscidae > Aptenodytes > Aptenodytes patagonicus. The sequence goes on along the minus strand of NC_134954.1, from coordinate 9,993,516 downwards.
GCTCCAGGAAGGGGGGGCTGGCACAGCAATCCCTGCCCACTCGCTTCTCTGGCCAACAAGCCTCCTCCAGCTGTGAGAGACTGAAAGACTTAATGTCTCAAACATTGTGGTAAAACAAGTCACGGTCTGCATGACAGCGGTAAACCTTAAACGAGAGGTCAGATAGCTCAGGAGGCGGAGGGCGCGCCGGAGGGCGCGCAGTTCCATGTTCCGATAGGCCCGGCAGGACAACGCACCATGTACGGCCAGAGGTCATACAGAGTTTATTTGAGGAAGGGGCTCACGACCACCCCCCCAGTGGCGCCTGCACAAAGGATCAGGAGCTACATAACTCCCCGAGGGGCGGGAACTAGACGATAAAAGGCACAACTCCAAGGAGCCGCGCACGTGCCCATCACCTGAGGATTGCCACGTCCGTCATCGTCATCGCGGGATCCAAGGGTGGTGATCTCTGTCTCTCTCTCTCTCCCCCCCCCTTTTCTTCTCTTTCCTTTTCTTCTTATAAATGCCTCAACAGAATCCACGCCGCCTATTATTACGCTTTCCAAGTTTAAGTTGCGTGCTCCATAAATAAAGCGTTTAATTGATCGCCTGGTGTCGTTTCACCTTAATTTAGCCCAAGGGAATCACAAAACTGCTATGACCCCCTGAGTCACCCAGTCTGGGTCATAACACCAGCATGCAAAACCACAATCCACCCTATTGTGCTTTTCTGTTAAGAAGAAAAGCTTAGCAAGCTACAAGCACTTTTTCTTCTCTCTGTTTCCACCCAGTCTTTAGAGGAGAGGAGGACTACCTCATTAATCCAGCCCTTGTCAGAAGGATGTTAGAGAAGTTTGAAAGGGTTGCCCGGTCAGCATCAGATTAGCACATTAATTTCCAAGATGACCATAGCTGTAGCTTCTACTCTGTATGCTTAGGTAAAGGGCCAGCAAAATACATGGCATGAAAATGAAACGCGCATTCCATTTGCGCTTACCTGCATGCCGCTGTACACAGCATCAATGTCGACAAAGAAGGGGAAGAGGCAGACTGCAAGCTGGAGGGCCAGGAGGACTGAAAATACATGTAGGGAAAGAAGAGCATTTGTGGCCCTGGGAGGGAGCGGGTTTGGTGACCAAACTCTGCAAATATGTTGACAGGAGCCCCGGGTGCTAATGCTGTAAAACTGCCATCATGTAAAATGACTTTCTTTTTTTCCTCCCCCTAAAAGAGCAGCTGTGGAATTGAAACTAGAGGAGCTACCCCCCAGCAGCCTGTTGCAAAGCTCACCACCTACACTGGTTTTTCTTGCACAAGTGATTCGGCACGTTCTGATTCTTATACAACCACAGAAAACTGCCTCAAAAGGGCACTGCTCTGAGCCACACCAGCATCCCTTCCCCAGCGCTCGCTCCTCCACGTGCTCAGCCGCATGCCTGGACCACAGGCAGCAGAGGAGGCTGCTTGTTCTCATGGCCTGCCCTCCCAGGGAGGGCCAGGTGCTTCTGTGACCGACAAGGTGCAAAGGTGGGCTATACCTGTGCCTTCCACGGGAAGAGTTTGTCTGGCTTTGCGTCTTCTTTCAAAGGAGCAGGAGGCCACAGAGCGATGGCAAATGGCAGAGACATCCGGAGGTGCCAAACTCCTGGCAATTACCAGGAGCTGAGCATCTTAAAACTAGTTCGTAAATTGGGTCAACAGCTCCCAACAGCCTCCTGGCAACCTTCTCACTGCCAGGGAGGAGAGGGGACAGGGCTGAGTGGGTGGCAAAAGCAAGGGAGTTGCCCTTTGCTTCCTCCTAGGGATTGTCCCCAAACAGGGATAAAACACAGAGAAGCGTGTGCAGATTTCTCAGTTGACAGAGTCCTCTGTCCCTGAGGACTGCTTGCAAAGCAGCTTCTTTCTGGTCTCACCTGTCTTCTGCAGGTGATCAATGCTCTGTGGAACAGGTTTGGGACCTGCCTTTTAATAAAATACCTAACAAAATCAACTCTGCTAAGATTAAGCAAAGTCCTGTCCTCTCAACCATGAGCTGCAATTGCAGCTGTCAGTCAACCGATGGCTAGAAGGGCTAAATCATCTCAGCAAAACTCAAACAAAAAAGAAAGGTTATTGTTAGAGGATTTTAACGGTGATATTATCTTGGGCTTTTCTCTCTCATCTCTAGGAATGGAAGTCAGGCAAGGTAAGTGCGAATCTCAGAGGAACTCTTTTTGATGTGTGTAGTTCGAAACAAATACATCTGATCCTCATATGCTCTCTGCATTCACAATAATACACAGTTCGGCTCTAAATCCAGCCCATCATCTTCTGGAAAGCACACATTTTCCAAAACAAGATGCAGTCTCCTTTTTCAGCTCTGCTTCTTCTTATATCCAGGAAGAAGCTAACATAAGCAGTGCTCACTGAGCTTTTTTAGAAATAGAGAAGTAGGAGCTCACATACACCAACAATTATTTTACATGCCAGTCACTGGTGTGGGTACAGAAAAATCCACAGCATCCCTTCCCTAGCAGCCTCCCCTGCCAGGGTTATTTGGGGGCAGGAATGAGAGCCTGTGGAACACGTTACTCTAGCTCTACTCATGGTTGGTGTAGATGGGCTTCCGGAAGGACTTTCCCTTGGAAAAGACGAAGGCCACAATGATGCAGTTGATAGAAGACAGCGGCCACAGTGTAGTGTCTTTGTAACTGAGGACAGTGCTCTGGGCACCACTGCTGGTACCGTTTCCCCCTGGGCTGGTGGGGGACGTGGTCTGGTTCCCTGGGGAGCAATGTCTGTAAGGTAACACCCAGCATTTTGTTCCTGCTCTCTCCAGCAACAGTGAGCTGCAAACAGCAATTCCCTTTTCTTTCCGACCCAGCCCACTATAACCAGATATCGCCCACAGGAGTGAAAACCACTTTTTAAACAAAAAAAAACCCCAAAACCCAAAAAAACCCCTCAGCTCAGTGTTCTGGTTTGTGCCAAAATCTTGGCTCTCAAGTGGGCAACGATAGTAGTGTTCGAGAGACATGGCTATGAAGATGCGTGCCCCAGCTGCCTGCACGCCACGCCGGCACACTCGCCCTGCGATGCATCCGTGCAGCCGCAGGGAAGCGGCCCCAGCTGAGCCCCGGCATCTGGGAGCATCCCCACTGAAACGCCTCGCTGGGCCTACCCGTTCATTTCTGCATGATGGTATGCTGGCCATTAATACGTATATTATAATATATTTTATATAACATTATACATATATAATACAATTCGGCTCTGGAATATGGAGAGAGACTTTTTACCTTCCACGAAGCGAGCCGGCTTCCGACCTCGCAACCTTTTTTCAAGCCGAGTCGGGTTCCAGAAAAACCCGGCCCCAGGGCTGTTTTGTTTCCCGGAGGAGCTGTGCGGCCGGACCCCGGGAGAGGGCAGCAAAGGGGTGCGGAGGGAGGCCGGCCGTCCCCGCCGGCGCCCCGAGCCGCTGCCCCGGCGCCGCCCGGCCGCGCCGGGGATGGGCGCCCGCCGCAGCCCCGGGGCAGGGGCACCCCCACTTCTCCCGCAGTTCCAGGTGGGCAGCGCCACGCGTGCTTCAGAGGAGGCGTTTGAAAAACACGCGTGTGTTAGCCCTCGGGCTGGCCCGCTAGATTTCTGTGTGGCATCTGCAGCAACTTCATTTTGTCTTGGCAACACTCTGCTGACTACACGCACAGTTTGGGGGGGGGGGGGGTGAATTGTCCCGCTCGGGTCCTGCGGTGTGCCCAGCTGCAGGCCATGGCGAGGCTGGCGTGTCCCCCGCGCACAGCAGCAACGTGATCTGCAAGCTGGGGATCAGAGGCAAAAAGAGGGACTTACTCTGGCTGGCCTGCGCTACGTACCAGGGCTGCTGCTTCACCAGGAGGAAGCCAGAGGTTTGCATGATTATGGTAAAGCACACGTTGAGGATGATGGAGAGCAGCAAGGGAGGAGAGATGAGCTGGCCGGGAGGGCGATAAGGTGCCAGCTTTGGATAGGCTTCAGTCAAGGACACTGGAGAGAAACCGGAGACGTTTGCCGTCTGTGGCAGCTCAGCCACCCCCTTCTATTTCCCTTTCTTCTTTTGGGAGCGATGAAGTTTTATCACTGGGCTTTTTCCCCCGATTCTGGGGGTCCCTACAACCAATCTACCCCCTGCCAATAATTATCCAGTTTTTCACATCTTTGTTATTCCTTGAGGCCCTGTATGCCTTTCCTTCCCTGCCGAGTAATACCACTAAAAATAAAAACCTATGGTGAGCACAGCACACTGGTAAAAGATGGGCATGAAACACTTACCCAAAACAGCAGAGCAGTACCAACAAACTGAATCAGACCGTAAAGGGTCAGGTATTTAACCACAGCAAAGGAAGCAACCAAAGCAGCTTGACCTTCCCTGCTCAAAACACAAAACAAAGCTAAAAACCCCACTTACAGCTACAGCACTGTGGTTTTAGTGCTACAGACGGTCTCTGCTTCTGAGGAGGGTAACTCCTTTTGCTTAGGATCTCTAAGAAGAATAGAAAAGAGTTCAAATTCCATATATAAATGTTTTGGCCTTAAGGTACTGCAGAGCCACTTAACTACCCTTCATCTGCAGTGTTTTCTTTCTTTGTTTTTATTCTGCAGCCACAATTTTAATACCTGGATTAAGCTGCTGTTGCTTTTTCATTACTAATTTGCTCACCATTTCTGGGAATCAAGCACATTTCTACACAAACAGGTAATTGTCTTTGAATACATTTGGTTAAATGGCATTATTACTGGCTGCTCCATGGCAGTGTGCAGCATATGGATATCAATATTTTAAAGTAATGACAAGCAAATCTATTCTGTGGTCACTGTTACACCTGCCCTCTCATGTGACCCTCCTGCTGTACCTGTTCCAAAAATATCAGCTGCCACGGGCAATGCTCTGCTAAAACCACAAAAAACCTGCCAGCACTGGTATTTGAGGATCAAAAACAATTTAAAAACCCTTCTGCTGTATTTTATACAGTTACTGAGGAATTAGGTTTGGTTTAGCACCATCTTTGAGGGTAGTGCACGCCCGCTCGCGACCCCACACACTGAGCTCAGAGCAGGCAGCAGCACCCAGAGACTGCACCAGGGCAGCACCCAGCAAACTCACCTGATCAGCTCCGGCACACACTGGATGTTGGGGATTTGGGAGGTGAAAGGCGAGGCCACGGATGCCTCCTGCTCTGACAGTGATATCCCTGTGTGGGCCATTTTCAAAGCCTGAAATCCACAGGAGTGAGAAAATGGAGAGACATCCTTCCCTCCCTCCCACCCTACACAGTATGTTTACTGGTGCTTTACAAGTTTTGCTTCAAGTGTCCTTTGTAATTGATCTTCCTCTATTCTGTGGCCCAGCTGATCTCATTTTCCAGATCTCTTCCCTTCCCTGGAGCTAAAATATTTCTTTTGTCCATTTAATCCCATTATACCTATTTACAATCCTTTGAACTACCCTGTATGCTGTTTCCCACACTGGAGTTTGTGCATACCTCGCCTGTTAAACAGTCTCCTGAAGTATTTAAATTACCATTTTATCCTCTTTCTATTGCTTTCAACCTCCTGTTCATATTTCTTTTATTGCTCTCTTACAAGTTCCCTGTCACCTGGCCTTGTCACCTCTGGTTTAGTGCTCAGGTGTAGGCTATGGACAACTTTTACAAAGCAAGCTAATGCATTATTATAAAATTATATTATGATAACATTTATTATAATAATATAATAGATAATATAATAATTATTTTTATGGCTAAGAGCCTCAAATTTACAATCGTAAATTTGGACAAATGTGTCAGAAAAAGTCCCTTGCTCCTATTTCTGGGAGGAAAACAAAATCAAAACAGTAATCCTCTATTATCATGATTGTTGGTATTACAAAAACCACGTAGACAGTATTTTACAGTGACACGCTGACCGAGTGTACCCATGGGCTAACTTGGGAAATGCTAGTGACAAACGGTGTTGGGCAGCCTCTTGCCACAGCACTCCTTAGGCTGAAAGAGGTGAAATTTAACAAGAACGGGAGATGAGCTCCTACGTACCCCGCAGTCGTTGCCGCCATCACCACACATACCCACACAGTAACTGATGGAGGAAGAAGGAGGAAAACACATAAACCTCGCACGTAGCTGTTTGATGCCGTGGCGGAGCACTTGCTGGCTTAGCACTTGCGGGTACATCAGAGCAGGGACCTCATGTTGGCCCTGGAGAAGGCAGCGGCTGTTTCCAGAGGACAAGTTGTATATGGGGAGAGGTTGGGGCAGAGTACACAGAGCAAAATTAGGATTAATTTTTGAAAGAGGCTGTAACGGGAAAGGGAATGCTGCCACTTTATTCCAGACAGTGTTTTCCCCTTGGTAGCAGGGGCCCCAGAAAGGGAGCAGGGTGTGCATGTTTGCAGCAGCTCCTGCGGCTGCAGCTTGGCTTTTATCGGCATTTTCTCCTCGACTGTCTTTGTAGACCCAAAGACACAGGAACTGCTGAAATAATACAGTAGCTCCCAAACCACCACACGTGAGGTCCCTCTGAGAGGGCAGGGAACTTCATCCCCAGAGGAAGCACCTCAAAACCAATAATTAACTGTTTCTTTTTCAGAAAGGTATTGTGCCTTGTTTACGCTTAGCAAGCAATATCCATAGTTACCGTGAGTCCTGTTTGGGGGAGGAAACATTCCTTTGGGGGACCTGAAGGAGCATCTTTGAGGTCAAACTCCTAACTGCGTCAGGTTGTTTTCAGCTTTGCTAAAGCTGCAGCCAGGACAGCGCCAGCGGCCATGCAAGGGTTGCTGGGGGTGGGGGCTATTTGTATATGTGGGGGTCTGCCTCTGTATTTTTATCTCAGCCTCATTTAATGCTGCTTTCTGTACTGCACCAGTGAGAAGCAGTGGCTAAGTCTGAGTGAGGGGTGCAAGTACTCCTGATGCAGAGGGTTCCCTGTAGGGGAACCGGGAGGAAGGCAGCCACAAAGGATGTGAACAGGGGTCATGTGTGGAGGAAGGGAGGGTTGGAAAGATGGACCTGGAGCAGAGCTAGCCGGGACGATCACACGAAAACACATTATTGGTTTGGTTCAAGAAGAAAACAAAAAAGAGAACCTTACTTGAGTTTCTGAAACTCTTCAACGAGGCTGGACTTCTGGCCAGGAGACATCCTAGCAAAGACAGTCACGTTCACCAGTATCTACAAGAAAGAGCAACGGGCTGGCTTGGGCAGGCATTTGTGCCTCCATCGCTCCACCAAGGCAGGATCAGGCCTCCCTGAAGGGTGCCTGACACCTGTAAAACCCTCTAATCCTGTCTCCCAAACACTACCATGGTTTTGCTACCCTTAGGATTCAGGTTTCCTCTAACATCAGATTTATCATGCTCTGTTTTCTGCCTTGCCTGCTCTGTAGGAGATGCTGGGAAGCCAGCGATCACCATGTACTCTGCAGCAGCCCTTAGAGCAGCAAGGCATTGTAAGTGTTTCCCAAGTGCAGAACAGATGGTTGATGACAGCAGCGATAACACTGCTCAGCCTGAGGTTCCTCCTACCTGAAAATCTGGCCAGAGAGTATAAAATCCAAAAATCTGTCCCAGCACGAGTTATTTTATGGACCGGGTTACAGGAGTTGAAGATTTCTGCTGCTAGATGTGGGTATTTCGTGTTCCTGATGCCCCTGCTGAGCAGAGGCCATTGCCAGCTATGGTAGTGGTACATGGGAATGGGGTTGATGTTTTTAATTAAACTGAAATTGGGAAGTTGGCCATGCAGTAACTCCACTGCGCAGCTGCTTGCAGCACCACAGCCACCCCTGTCACTTGAGGTCTTAGAAGATGCTGAAAGCAAGCTGTTTGGGTTAAACATGAGGCATGGTGGGAGGCTGCCCGGAGTTGTCAAAAATATGAAGTGACAACACTACAGCTACCGACAGAAAAACACCTTTCTCCAGCTGGAACACCACTGCCACTTAATAAAACAGGGAGGGCAAGTAAGTGCTTTGTTTCCTCTGAACTTACTTTTGACAGCAAGTTGTAGAAGTGCTTTACAATAATCTGATAGGACTTTCCATTCATTGCAAAATGGTAGTTGCAGGTTTCTCCTTCCAAGGTGATCTTTTGCTCAGTATTAGCACGTACCTCCTAGAAATAAGACAGCATTTATTCTCAGACTGAGGTCATACATGCCATTTCACTTCCACCTCGTCAGCCTCCCACCAGGCAACCAGGGACACAGCCTTCTGCAGCATCCTTTTGTAAAACTTTACGCCTGGCAGTACTTGATTTTCTAGCTGTGTTTCCATGCATAACTAATCCCTGTTAGCCACAGGCTGCTAGTTTAGACACTGAAGTTTAGTCCAGCAAATAGTCACGCAGACCAGTACGTATAATTGCACTAATTCTGCACACTTCAAGTGTGATTGAAGTGGCCACTGCATCTGCAGAGCCTTGCCAGTTATTCGTGTAGTTATCTTGCATGTTGCCCTGAGCAAAGAGCCACTGTATTAATTATTTTTCCCTAATAGGTGCATGGTCCATACCACACCTCCATATACCCTGGGGTAGATACGAACTACCCCCCAGGTTTCCTCTGTTCCTCAGAGCTACTTCCAAATCCTTAGCAAGGAGCCCAGGCCTGAGAGCCTGGACATTAGACATTAATTAGACATTAAAAGCTTCGTTAATTCCCCCTGGCACCCAAAAGCAACCATCCCTGGCTGTGCTTACACGGGGAGCAGCTGTGTTTGCTTTGCTGTCTTCTGCCAATTGCCAGGCAATGGAAGCTGGAGCGAAGCTCTCCGGTTTGTTTCCTTCGACACGGGTGACTTTGCTGCCCATGTGAATCATACCTGCGTTCCTGGCCACCGTGACAGCTGTCCGCAGGTTGTCCCCTGCAAGGATAGTGGAGATGCAGACTTCTCACATCTGCCATAGCTCGGTAGCAGCCCAGGTAAAGACCATGGACATGCAATGGAGGATGCTGGAGGAGTGAATCTCTCCTGTGTGCCCCGCAGCAGCCAGCATGGCCACAGGAGAAGCCTGGGGGCATTTACCTGTGACCATGACGCGCTCTTGATGCAGGCGGCAGCCAGCTTTCATAGTATGGGCTTCATCTCCTGCTTCAGGGGGTTCTCCATCACCAGGAGGCCCAGGAATGCCAGCCCAGACTCTACCTCCTCTCTTGGAGCAAGGACAGAAACAAACATGCCATTTCCCGTGGGCGGCACAGAGAGCAAGACTCTCCCTATGGTTTTTGTTCAGTGGGAAAGCTGTGCTCGGTGGGAAACGTGCTTGCTCTGCAGGGAAACACAACTGCTATGAGTTCAAGACAAGGAACGCTCAACAAGCACCAACATTTCTGCAGCTTCAGCCAAGCTGCTGATCCGCTACATTGCTGTCTCTAGGAAGGAGCAATACAGCAGAGATGCATGTACAGAGAGAGGGACAAGGATTTGCAGGAACTAGCTGGCTGAAACCCACAGATTATGGCATACAGAATTTCTATTGCAGTCCCAATCCGTTGCCATATAGAAGCATAATAACCAGCTTTCATTACCCTTTGATAACAGATGCTGAAGTTCAGCTCAGTGAGCCTTGCAAGGGCAGTAGTAAAGCAGGCAATTAACAGTGTAATCGGCATCTGCTGAGAGGAAGGTGTTATATGGTACAGCTTCCCAATAGGCTTCCTTTGGCAGGAGAGGAGGGGAAGGTTTGGGTCAGGGCAGGTTGGTTTGGGGCAGGTCATAGCAAGTAGATAGCAAAGCAACCCCACAGCGATAACAGCGGCTCATCAGCACGCCTTACCTCTCTAGATTGCTCACGTCTACATCCTTTCCTAGGTTTAGCACTTTATGGGCCAGCGCAGTGACTCTGAAGCCTTGGCTTGTGTACATCTCAAGCTCCTTTAAGAAGTTAGCTGGGACTGTTTACAGGAAAAAAAAGTTTCATGGTTAGAATATTCCATCCTTGCTGATTGCTTTTCTAGGGTTAAATGCCTGTCCTTTAAATCACTTTATAGCCTTAGTTACAGCACTGTGGCCTTTCATAGAAGTCAGCTGTTTTGTATCAAGGCTGTGTAACTGACTGTTCAAATAAGTGATCTCTGCATCTATGTTATACTTTTTAAATGCATGTTAAAGTGCAGGTAGATAAGATGAATTACTGGGCAGAGGACAAATAACTGACTCCATAATTCTGTCCTAAGCTTTACTGCGTACATACTGAGTGACTGAGGAAATTGTTTTTGTTTATACCTCAATGTAGGAATTCTCCCAAATCCTAAATTTTCAATTCTCTGATCATTCCCGTGACTCTAAAAGCAAAGAGCTCCTTTTAACTTTGCAGTATTTTGTAGTCACTACCTACTGCAATCACAGCTTTACAGTGCAGTACCTAATTATTCATTAAGCTGTAATCAATATAGAAACAATCAGGACAGGATAAGATGAGCTATTTAGAAACCTGAGAAAGTGGAAAATAATTTTGAAGACATTTTTCTTGCTGATGTTGACTTGTTTGGAGGTTTGTGTCATTAGATATTAGGTGGTTCTAAACTAAATCTTTCCATTGTCCCTCAAAACCATTTTCACCTGTTTTCAGGTCAGTGCCATCTGAAATAACAAACCACAAAGCCACAGACCATTGGTGCTGTGTTTGCTTGGCATCCATTTGACATATTCAATGAATGTGACCCGAGTTTCAAGTTTGCAGAAAAAATTAAGTATAAGCCTATAATATTGTTCATGTACAAAAAAGAAAAGCCTATGTTTACTTGCAGAGAGGGGACAGAAGTCTTGGCTCAAGTGTTAATACCAATTATCCTTAATAACAGTAATTTGCATGTCCACAGCAAGTTTCCCATCGCTGAGATTTAAAGCCTTTGCAAGCTGGGTCAGTAACTCAATGCTGAATTTACAGGGCAATAAATTAGCAGGAAATTTAAGAACTTGTACAGCACAACAGGCTTGCTCTGACACATGCAATTACCATGATCCTACATCTGCTCTGGGTATCTCGACATAGCAGCATTATTTGTGCGCTATATCTTCAGCTGATGCAAGTCAGCTAAGGGATGTATAGGGGCTGAACCTCAGGCTGTGCATCTCACTAGCTGTTGGGCTGTGTGCATCTTTAACTTACAAACAAGCAAGGAAAACTTGTTTGTAGTATTAACTAATGACGTTTAACAAGCCCAAGGCTTGCTTGTGGGAAGACATATACATGCAGTTGCAGCGTGGCCAGTGGGAAGAGTGAGCGCTGAAAACCTTGTAGGATTAGAGCCCCAACATAAACTCTGGTTTGGATTAAGTCCAAATAAACACTGTAAAGTTGCCCTTTCCCAGTTCTATACCGGTTTCTTTTGTACAAAAGCTGGACGCTATTTCTGGTGCTCCTTTCATGTACAGGTCGTACTGTTCCTCTCCGCTCTTCTGTGAAACAACAGATATCCTCTGCAGCCCAGAAGAAAATGGGAATTGATGTAGGATTGCTATTCCTTCCACGGGAGCCTGGAGAGGTCAGGAGAGTGAGATGTTATTTAAGTCATTGATTACACAAGGCAAATCCCTTCTGAACTTCAGCTCAATTGAGACTTTCTTGCTACGGTGATTTATTATTAATAGGAGATTATTTCACTTTTGCTGCCTTCTGGCTATGGGATCAAATCACTGATTACAAGTTTAGGAACTGCAGTCTCAACAAGTCTGTCTTCCCAGTGTACTTCCCAGGAATCCCAATGTTTTCCTTTATATTTAACTGGTTTTCCAGGCTTTGTCCCATTCTTTCTCTTAATAACCACATATTAATGTAATATTCCTCCATTTACAGTCCTGGGAACTGAAATTTGATGTGTTACAGTGACATTACCATGGGAACAGAGCAATCCTAGAAACAAGATCGACTTCCTTGCCACAGCACTGTCTTCCTGGTATTGGTAGCAGAAATCACACTCCTTCCACTGGTAGGATGCTGGCTGGTTCAACATTTGGACTAGAAACATAATTTTTAACTGTCAAAACTTGGGGCTTCCTAAGTGCGCTTTCAAGAGAAGAGTGAGGCAAATAACACCGTGCTTTGGGGTGATGCTGATAAATCTGCAAGTGGGGTTGCACGACCATTACTAGCAGGACTTGTGGACCCACGTCCATGCTTCTAGCTGTAATGCTTTGTCGGTACTCACATTGCCTCCTCCTGCAGATAAACTCTTGCTTTAGACATTTATTCTGTTTACATGGTTTCTCTGCATTAGTTTCCACTAAGACTGATCATGCAGTTTCATTTTGCCAGCAGCTTTACAGGGTGAGGACTCAGAGAAGTCTGATTCTTTTATTAGTGCAAATAATGAAGTTGGAAATGAAGGGCTTTTAAGGCACATGAAGTGCTTTAGATGCCACTTCAGAGCAGCATCTCCACTTTAATCAGAATTTGCTTTTCTGGTTCTATGCTTCCAGGGTGTTTTGGGAGGAGATGCAATACAGTACCGAGAGTGGCTGAAAGGCATTTTGCAGCTGCTAGCCCAGGTAAATGAATAGCGCATGCGCTAGGAGTTTGCACATGCTGCAGGTTGAAAACACAGAATATTCATTCTCAGAAAGAACTGGACTTACACTGCTGGCCTTCGGCCCTGGTCTAACAATGCAGGTGTCGAGAACACCAGCCCCATCCTGAGCTGTGCTGGAGTCATCTGTCTCCTGTATAAGGAAAAGCACTATTTCTGATGCTTTTTTTTTTCTGGCTTCACACCTGTCTGTTAAAGCAGGGGCAGCGGCACATGGGAGCGTGTTTCCCCCTTACTGTTGGCACCCAGTTGCAGAAGTGTTTTGTTATGATCTAATAGGTCTTCCTATCCATCGTCAGTGACAGCCTCCCTGCAGCCTGTGTCCTTAGCAGAAGCCTACATGGCCTTGCATCTTTTGACTTGATGAGTAAAAACCTGTGTCAAATTTTGTGGTTTCTCTAAACTCAAGTTCCACATAAATTTAATGCTGTATCAATGATGAAGGGAAAGAGAAATAATTATCCTTATCTAGCTGGTTTTATCTTCCAGTCTCCTGCTTTTAAAAGACTCTCACTGAAGTTCTATGCAGAAACAGGGTGGTAATTTTCAGCGTAGGATGCTTTTAGCCCTCCAGCTCTGTTACTTTATGTGCTGCCAAGGCTCATTCACCCTCATAGTCCCCCTCTGCTGTCACGTGGCTCTGCTGCTGCCTGCGCTTCCACAGGAGCGAGCACCAGCCTGATCCCTTCCCGCAGTGCTGCTGAAAGAGCTGCCATCTGTTTTGCTTACTGATTAATCTCTCTTGAGCAAAAGGGTGAAGGAGAAAAGGTGACAAGGCAGTTAACTGAAGAGACCCAGAACCCCTCCAGGCTAGGACACGGGAGGGAGAAGAGCAGCCCCTTTCCTTCTCGTGTCTCCTCCTGTCCTGCTCCCACCCAAGCAACCCTCCATCCCCACAGATGAGCCCCAAGGCTCAATCTCTCGCCTCCTCCCCAGTTCTCTCTGCGACTTGCTGTTCACTCAGCTGGACGCTCCAGCCTTGGTTTCTCCATAGGGATGTCCCTTCGCTAATCAGAGATAACAGCCTTTAGCATAAGGGTATAAAAACCTGCCCGTGTGTTTCCTTGGCTGACTTGCAGTCAGCGCACCGCGTGGTCAACAGCGTGGTCCGATCCCCTGCTTCCAGCAAGCAGCAACCAGGCTCCTCCTCTTCTTCCTTACACTCCGGTGTTTCCAAATCAAATTAAGAGAGCAAATTCAGGCAGCCCCAAGGAAAATGATCGCTGGACTATCAAAAAGCAGCTGCAGTGCTGCAAGTCTGCCATGCAGTTAGTAGAAATAACAGAGCAAATTCCAGCTCTTATGACCAGGATTGAAAAGGAGTTTCTCCTACAGGCACGTATTTGAGCTTGGCTTGTGAGTAAACCCCCATGGGCTGGGTTGGGGTTGTCCTGTGCTTTGGATGTACGTAGAGGATGCAAGTCACATTACCCAGTGTGTGCCCTCAAACATTTTCAAGTCCAGTGGATCTCTGAATCTTCTTGGCCAAAAGAACCAGTGAATGACAGCTTGCCATGGCTCCGCACACGGGTCCCCAGGGCAGAGGAGTGCTGGATGGGAACTTACGGATTTTCTGAAACCTGATTAAAAGCAGAGGGTTAGTGGGAGCACTTACAAGAGGGATGAAGAGACATAAGTCCTCAGCTGATGCTTACAGGTGCTGCTCTGCTGCATTGAGTGGAGCTGAGCCCAGTAACAGCAAGCAACACACTGTCCTACCCATCCTTCTGATAACAAGTCAGATGCATTCAGGAGACTAAGAAGTACCCGGTAATTAATTGGCACAAGTTCAGCTTGACACAAAGTAACTGAGATGGTAAAAAAAACTCAGAGGGGCTGGCACAGGCACGGGAGTCCTGCTTGGCAATTGCTGTTTGGTATTAGACAAAGCAGAGAAGACACTGAGAGGAAACAACTTACAGCAGGGATCTCAAAGAATTTTGGCAAAGCGCCCTAGGAGAAGCTTTGTGAAGCTGCAGTACGGAAAGGGGGTGCATCTGCTCAGGCTGGTGCTCTGCACCCACCGGGGTGGATGAGCACCAGCAGCCTGCACTCCACACCCCCGGGAGCGACATGGGAGAGCCACGAGGAGCCCGACCTTCAATTCCAACTGTAGATTTTACATCTGCATATCCACAGACACCAGATGATTGTCCCTCACACCTTGGCTTTAAAAATGGGTGCATTGGTTGACTCCTATTGAGTTACACCAAGGCACACTGTCAAAGATTCATGCCCCAATTTCTTTCTGTGGAAAACCTTGAGGTTTATTCCCTTCTTGGCCCCGCAGTACAGACCGAACACGTGTGAAGCTGGGCAGCAGGAAGGCTCTACAATTTCATCATGGAGTCATTTCTCGGAGTCCTCTCTTCTCACACACACATTTTTCCCCCTAAGAAACTGGCTGGCTGACAAGCTGTGTTTGCCAGACCAGATCACAGCCCATTACCATTTATGCTGGCACGTTAAGGAGAAATTTAAACAGATTTTATTTACCTTTGATAACCACTAGCATCCCCTGTTACTAACACAGGCACAGTGAAACGCATCTGGAAGCGAGCAGCATGACAGCTCGCAGCTCTATCAAAAGGAACAATGAATCCGGGACCTGTTGTCCCCCTGGGCCATCCAAGTCTGTTCTGTTTCCAGCAAATTATACCTTGTTCTCAGCCTGGTCATAATTGGCTTATTAATTAATTAATACTTGAGAGACACCGTGAAACTGCTAAACACCACATAAAACCAACAAACATTTATATCTTATTAAACGTACAATAGGATATTTTGCAAGTTGGATGAAATTTCTTTGTTGTCATTGCCTCACAGTATTCAGCTTAGCTGACAGCTAGTCTTATAACATGTTTAAAGATGTGAACATTTAAGAAAGAGTAATTATGCAAATAGGCTAATGAGATCAATGCAGACAGCAATAGCTCCTTCTTGTGTTTTAGCAAGCCACCAGCCCTGGTTCCCAGCTGGGTGCAGATTGGACACGTCTGCAAAGACAGCCTTATGTTTTGACACCTTGCAAAGGGTTTTTTTATTAAGTGAACTTATTCCGATACATGGATCCAGTTTTGTTCTGCTGCTCATGTGAGCAGACGCTACCTGCAAGGCTACCTTGATGGAAACCATTCTGGCACTACCATGAGCTGTCTGCCTTTGGTGGGCTCCAAGCCTGTTCAACGTGCACCTATTCAGCGTGGCCTGCCTGGTGCGCTGGAGGGGGGCCAAGAAGAGACTGTCCCGTGTGCCAGCGGTTTGGTCCCACTGGAAGAGTATTTTATTGGTTGACACTTATTAATCTCTTCTCATTAATTTGGATCAGATAGTAATTTTCTCTCTGTCCTTTGAGGTAGTATTGGGAATGTGATTTTTCTCCTCTCACAATGAATTAATCCTTTCATTCATTATGGCATGATTATCTCTGTGGTGTTGAAGTATCTGATATATTAACAACTACTAATGAAACCTGGGAGTTGACGTGGGGTGTGTGATTTGTCCTGGCCACTGCAAAAGATAAAATTGAGTTTGGCATAACATGCACTGCAGAGCTGAAGTCTGTTATTGTATTACAGTAATATGAGTTAAATAGTGTAATTCTGGATATAGTAAAGTTTAATGTTTTCATAGTGGTTATTTCTTGAGGATTTCAATAGTCTTTGGGCTTGGAATTGAGATGGAGCCTGCCATGGATTTGAGGGAGTTCTTAAGGACACCTGAGCTTTGCAGGTCTGATCTGTGGTCTCATGGATTTTTTTTTTTTTCCACAGCATTTACAGAAGGTAGGTGAGATTTGACAGGCACCAAAGTCAGCAACACTTAATTTCAACAGAAGGAGCATTATCCTAACATTTAAATGATGAAAGGTTTATTGACTAGGTTAAGAATATTTATTGAACTGTGCTGAGAATGACATAATTGAAAAGCTCTGTGCATATTTTCCAAATCCCCTCAGGGTAATTAAAAGCACTCATGCTGCTGCTGACTTCTGTTTGCCTTGAATTAGCAGCAACCTTTATGACTACGCCTGCCACAGCAGCACCCAGATGCCCTCCTCAGAGGGAAGGAGCTGAGTAGGGAGCAGGGACACCCATTGTACTCTGCCTCCCCAAATGCACCCGAACATCTCTCACTGCATGCTATTTGTTGTCTCTCTGTATCCTATGCAACTGTCTGCCTCCTAACTAGACGTTTGGGCAATACATTCACACTGGAGATTAGTTCTTGCTAAATTAAATCCTTTCCTTACCGGCTTCCCTCGGAAGGGATGACGCCCCACAGGTCCAGTCCATCTTCTGTCAGCATGCCCGTCTAAATTTAAATAAATATCTAGTTACCCTGCTATTGCCCACCCCTTCCTCCTGCCACGTTCCCAGATGTCCTTCCCCAGCTCCCGGGCAGGTTAAGGAAAGCCTCTTGCCCACAGCGTGACCCTGCTGCACGGGCACCTGTAGCGGATTTTTCCCTGGGGTTAGATCAGGGTAGATGGGGTGGGAAAAAAAAATATCCCGTGTTCCTAGCAGCCCCCAGCATCTTTCAGTGCCCCAGGAAGCGCCTTACTTTGTCAAAGCAAACAAGGTTGATCTGCTCACAGATATTAATCCTCTGTGGTCTGGTGCAGAAATCATCTTTTTCTTCATCCTCCTTTGGGCATAAACGGTGCCTGTTGTCAAGGCAGCGGGGATAGCGAGAGGCACAGGGCCATAGCCACCACATCTGCCGCCGGCTTCTGCAAACAGTGAGAGCAACAGGGGCGGTGGGGTGGGAACAGCCTCCCTCCCCTGCTACCGCCACTCTCGGGGGGTCCAACCCTCCTGCCCAGGAGCAACGCGCCCCAAGCTCTGCCCCCGGGGATGACAGATTTATTCTGCTTTGTTCTGTCCATCTGTCCTTTGTTCTTTCCAGGGCATCAGACTCTCCACAAGGGGCAAGCGGGTTTTGGTAACCGGAATGCTTTCACCTAAGAACAACAGCGTGCAGCTTCACTTAAGGGGGATTTAAAAGTCTATCAGACTCTGCATGTTAGAAAGTGACAGCACCCTTTAGGTGTGCTCAAACTTACCTGACTAATTAGCTTGCTTATGTACTTACACATGTGGATTTGTGGTGACAGCCATTATAGTTCTAGTTTCAGAGTACATCAGATGGCTTCTCTGAGCATTTTCTATCAATGGGCTTGGGCCAAATTTTTCCCCTGACTCAAGTTCATGCCTTGTAGTGCCTCGATGTTTAGGTATCACACTGACCCCTGTGCTCATACATTGCCTGCTTGAACAGAACTGCTGCAAGATCAGAATCTGAAAACTCAAAAGATACTCATACACTGAGTATGTATTTTCACTTTCTACTCCTGACAGTATATTAATTCTACTTGGTTTTAATGTGGATAAGAAATGCATATTACACAATGGCAGTGGTCAAAAGCTCAAGACAACTGCGAATTATTCAAGCCACAGTTTTTCCACCTCCTGCTGCAAACTACTCTAATAAATAGTAAACAATTTGCTGTCAGAACAGATAGAGACATCTCCCTGACAGACAATCTGCACAGGGTGTTAGCATTTCAAACTCCAAGGCTGCACCTGTGAGCATACCTTCATCCATAATGCAGCTTCCATCAATCAGGACAGCATCACATGGGAGAGCTTTCTTCCATCTAAAAGAAACATGTCTCCAGGGACTAAGTAACAAGACTCCTGCTCTTTGCAACCTGTAGAATAATACAAAAATCAACTTTACTTGTGCACAAGTTCTGGGCAATTAAAGTCTCAAGGCACACACATCATCACTAAACTTCTACACTGCATGATATAAGGCCAGCGCTTCTTAGAAATAATACTGACTGAAAAGCAACAGCACAAAGATCGGCCCTTGTCTAAACATCTCCCTCCAAGTGGTTGTCTTCAGTTTTATTTGCTTAGTGTCCATAAAACACTTTGACCAAGAAAACCTGTCCAAGGCCTTTACATCTCCCATCACCCTAGCAGTTGCCCATCTCAACATCTTTGGGAGGCAAAAATAGCCATAACCCCTAGTTTACGGGCAAGGAACTGAGACACAGGAAAGAAAGCGCATACCTCAGTGGGAGCCATATATCTAGACTCCTTGAAAATCGCTCACAAGCTACTTAAGATTGTGAAAGTAGCCTATAGCAGAGCAGGGAAGCAGGTCTCAGAAGGCCAGAGTTGTTATCTAGTTGCTTGTTTGTGAAATTAAATTTTCCAAGCCATTCTCAACTCTTAACACAAATTACTAGGTTCACCTATATCATTAGAGATGCCACAGATACAGATGCATCATTACCACACCACATAGGCTGTGCCCACACTTCTCACTGCCCTGCCCGGCTCACCTCCCTCTGCCCCATTCTCCCTGCAGCTCGCCCTTCACATTTCAGCCGTAGAAACCAACAGGAGCTGTGCAATTCCAGATACATTTCAACACGTTAGTTAATTATACGGGCTGGTGAGGAAAATGAGACACAGATGACTCACCTTTGCTCTTCGTGGAGACTGTAACCTGGACTTTGTTATGCTCCTCAATGATGTCGTGCAGCTTGGTAGACTGCTGTTGATGGGAAAGCAATTGGAGTGTCGAAACACCAATACTCAAGTGAAGCAGTAGGTTACAATTCAGTGATCACGCTAACATCACAGAAACTGAACTCTGCTGAGTTATCCCAGGGAGGTTTCACAGCGCTTGTTAGAAGTCAGGATGCAAGTTCATTGAGTTAACCTAGAACAAGCTGCTGTGGGAACATGGACCTAATTTTCTGTTTGCTTCCGATTCATGCTGCTGCATCTCCCTCAACATTCAGGCTGTTCCTGCTTCGTGCCAGAGTAAGTCTCCTTAGCTGCAGTGTTGCTATCTACAGTCCCTTCGTAGAGGGTTTCTTTGTGCTCAACAGTTTGATCCTTGCTCAGAGGCTATCAACAGGACAACCAAGTTGTAAAGACTATCGTTACAAAACTGCCATTGTAAGAAGAAAAACAGAAATTCTAATTTAGCTAGGTGTCTGTGCTCTGCCAGTTTTTGCAATCTAATTCAGACAATTACATATCCTGAGATAATGATGAAGTCAACTGTCATTGCAAGGCCATTAGAGAATGCCTTATCTTGATTTAAAAGTTGCAATTGCAAAAAACTGATCCCCGAGTGTGGATTTCTTCATTAGCATTGTTCATGTGAAGATGTCAAGCCAA
Source organism: Aptenodytes patagonicus (assembly GCF_965638725.1). Taxonomy (NCBI): domain Eukaryota; kingdom Metazoa; phylum Chordata; class Aves; order Sphenisciformes; family Spheniscidae; genus Aptenodytes; species Aptenodytes patagonicus. Next base: position 9,973,790 of record NC_134954.1, on the reverse strand, counting down.
TTTGAAGAATATCCAGAGGCCCCAAACATTGTAATTCTTCCTGCCAAAACTATCAGTCACACAATGAAACCATCCTTGCCAAAAAAGAGCTGAACAGACCTTATCTGTTCTTTGTGCTCTGCAATACCAGGACGTGACACCAACACTTTAAGTACAAAGGTGCGCTCAAAGAGATGCAAGTGCTTGTTCGACATGGGAGCGCTAGTCATCCTGCAGATATTAGTCAGAGATACAAAAATGTCATGCGTAGCCAACACACCTGTGCTGGCAAAAGCCCAAGCTATTCACAAAGCCCTCGCTGAGACCAGTGTGAGGCAGCAATAAAAGCATGCCCTTGGCAGGGCAGAGGGTGCACAGGAGTGCCTCGTCAGCACAGCGCACCGGTGAGCACGTACTGTCCAAAGCCCAGCGAGGCCGGGGGCCTGGAACCTATGCGGGGAACGTGCTGTGTGCCTCTACCAGCCCAGGGAAAAGCAGAGTTGATTCAAACAAAAGCCAGCTCCTGGAAGGGCAAATTATTGCTTCCTCCTGGGCAGTACTTCACAGAGCAGTTTGCTATATTACCTTCTCAAGAAACCTTTCTAAGGGCCGAATCTTGCCCTTTCCCAGTAATTCAGCACAGGAACAATGATTTTAGCAGTGAACTTGGAGGCAATGTGAGCTGTGCCTGGCTTTGAAGCAGAATACGAGCGTGGTCAGTGCACCCCAGCGCTGCCTTCCCTTCACCCTGCCACCACCTCTAATCACATCATGCTGTCTGGAGGAACTGTAATTCTCAAAGCTGTTCTCTAACCCTTGTATTTTTCCTGAAGATTAACAAAACATTTACCAGAACCCAGGAATCCCCAAGTTCGTTTTTGCTTTTAAATCTTGACAATGCAGAGGAATGTGATACCTAAAAACCTAGACGTGGGAGACTAAAACGTTGCCTCTGCCAGACTTCTGTTCCTATCACTCTTCCCCATCTGTACTTTCATTCACACAGTTTCACTTTTTTCCCCCATTATGTCCTTTCTCCATGTGATTTTTGCCTTCCCTGTGTATTTAAAGTGGGCTTAGAAATCAAATAAATGTTTTCCCAACTCCCAGCAAGAGTGTTCTGTGTTTCCACAGCAGGAAGCACCAGGAAGCTCATCTGGCTGCATGAGGATACTCCGTGGCAGGCAAACATTGCGTAAGGCTCAGCTCAATCTATTTACCTTTGCCATAGAGACTGAAGGTTTCGGGTCTATCACAGGTGAATGCTTGAGGTCAAAAAGTGAATGAGCTGAGACTATTAGAAAATGCTTCCAAGCAGCTGCGTTCATGACAGAAGCATTGAACAAATTTGAGAAATAAAAAATTCATGCTTCTTTTTGCTGTTAAGACCTGCTATTTAGCAAACCTTAAGAGAAGTGAATCCTCTGGAAATCACAGTAGGAACTAGACTCATGGATATAGTTCACCTTCATAAAGCCTTACAAAGACCAGGTATCAGACTTTGATCATCTTTAATTCTTGGGAAGTTCAAGACCCCAGGTATGACCCTTTCAACTCTTCTATAGAAATAAACCTGTAGTAATACAGCAGAATACACAGCAATAAAAATAACCAGAAAGAGCATATAAATAGCTACTTGCATCTGTGGTAGATGAAATTGCTAGCAGAGTGCAGGATGGGGAGCTGGCAAGCTGTGTGGCAGACTCACCTGTCTGAGGTCGTACACAGTTAAGCCAACAGAAATGATCAACAGGACTATGATAGCCACTGAATATTCAGTGTAGCCTTGGCTCAGCCAGAGCATGAGGGTGAAGGCTTGGAACATGTAGAAGGGGTTTAAGATCTGCAAATGCAAATGTAACACTTGTCAGGGGATGGGCATAACACACATCAGGAGAGATCAAGTGTGGGAAGAGGTGAGAACATTCCATTACAGTGTCCAGGAGTCTCAAACACCAATTTGAAGGGCTGTTTTGCCATCCCAAGGCAGCATTCTTTCATGGCTGTTTTAGAGCATTAATAACCTCCAACTCTGAACTTACCAGCTTACATGTAGTTCATGATGTTTGTAATTAAAAGCTGTTGCTAACCAGTTACTATGCAGCAGCATCTATGCTGGCAGCTTTAAGTCAGATTTAAAACCAGCCAGTTGGTTTCCCACTGTAGCCATCTAACAAAGGTGACCTTAACATTTCCAATACTAAGTAATTGCTACACAGGAGATACTACCCAAAAGTGAAAGAAAGACCAAATTACAGTAAATGTCTTTAATACTTTGTGATTTAAGAAAGTCACTATGAATATGATATTTATCTGGAAAAAGAAAAATGGCAAAGAACTAAGGGTCCGTGGAGTCATCAGTAATCAGTCTTAGACTACAGCTAAAATGAAGGCTTGATTTCTTTGTACTTCCACACTTTTGGCTACTCTACATTGCGTCAGTCTTACAATACCAGTCATCACTCATTTTAATGTGTTATGCTAAAACAGGCAACAAGCCACACTGAAGTCTGGGAATATAATTTTGGTTATTGTGTTATCTAGCTAACAACAAAAGAATTCGATGAAGATTTTCAGAGATTTGCCCACCACTTGGCTCGTCTGAAGGAATGACACTTTTCTGTAGACCTGGTATAACGAAAATAGCCTCTGAAAGAGCTTTCTGCATAAAGATTGGAACTGAAATGAATTATTCATCTGGCAAATTTGGTCCCTCAATGAAAATTTAATACTGCCCTACTGAATGTCAAAGAAAAAGAGACACTAAATCAGGATGCCAGTCTTCGGCCACTGAAGCTGTATCTGGACTGAAATACCACAAGCTTATGAGGACCAGTCTGCCTCCAGGCACCACCATTAATATTGCAAACATGAAGCTTCAGCCTTGGATGGAAGTGCAAAGTTCAAATTAAATAAACTTTTTAGAGTGCTACACTAGAGTTCTCTTCAAAACCATCTCCAGGGGGCACTAAAAGGTTGGTAACATCAAATCCAACCAATTTCAGGAACCCTGGAGATTTTCATGTATTTTGTAGGGTTTCAAACAAACTCCACTTAAAGTTCAGACACATGCTAGCTTGGAGTCCCAGCATTCATAGCTCTTTTTTGTTTTAAAGACATTGATGTAGCACCCATAATCCACTAAAGCGAACACAGATGACATGACAATATCCTGCATGCAAAACCTCTGCTTACAGGTTGGCAAAAAAATACATCCAGCATTTCTATATGCAAACTCAGAAAGTAACCATCCATACGTGTCTCTCTTCTCCACAAGATGTGTTTGTTTTGTCCTCTGTAGAGGAAGAACAGTCTTGCAGTGTGTCCTTATTTATGCAGGGAAAAAAAATTGTCTTGCATCTATGTTGTAGGAGAAAAGGAAGTTACTAGGTGAACAAGGCAACTATAAAATAGGAATTTTGCAAGTGTTTTCCTCTATTCTAAAGCACACTCCCAATTTACACTGCTGTTGAGGCCACAAGCAAGCTTGTACAATGCTTTGGACTACCTTTGGACTACTGAAACAAGGCTGTTAAAGAGGAACAAGTGTGCCTTAGTTGTACCAACAAAATTTTCAATGCAGATCATTACCAAGAGCCTACATGAAAGGACAGTTACTGATGTGGCTATGGTCAGGCCTAGCAGTTGCAGAAAGCACAAGCACTCCAGGTGCAGGTCACTGCTCAGTCACGAGGCAAGATGTCCCAGCTCATGGGAGATGTTCAGTCGGGAATAAGGGTCTAGAGCAGAGAAGGACATCAGTCCCCCCCACTACTGCTCTACAAGAAGGGACACAGTCATCACAAGGGAAACATTTAGCTGTTATAAGTATGCAGCACCAAGCATCCTCTTAGCTTTATATTCTTCCCTGTAACCTTCTGCCAGGAATGTGCGCTAATAGTTACAAAGGAGGTTCACCAACTTTCCTCCATGGCTTATGCCTATGAAGCACCAATCACCCCATCCCCGTGTGCCCAGGTAAAGTCTTCAAATACTTCAAACCTGTCCCACCAAGTGCTAGTCTGACTTACTGACCTCTTTAAAAAGTAACTTCCAAATAGGACGAATTTCAACTTTGATGGCATTAGGCCCACACACCAGCTGCCTGTCGGAAGGTAGAGAAGACTTCCCCATGTTGTAGCTTAGTCACATAGGGTAAGACTTCACGTGGAAAACTGTGCGCTCAAATTACATTAACACTTACCTAAAAAATTAAGTCCTGGGGGCACCGTACAGCTGAGCAGGACAGATAAACCTGTCAGGAAGCTATTGTATCCGAGAGGACTTTACACAGAGGCAGAATTTTACTGTTTCTTTGTTGAAAAGATCATCAGTTTGCTGCTAAACCCTGTGATGAGCTTTCTAGAGGGCTTTTAAGGAGATGATGCCGAAGGAAGCCAGTCACGGCTTGCTGTGCCCTGAACCCCAGGTGGAACCGGTGGTGTTTTCCCCAGACTTAGCCTGGTATCACTGAGAAGATGAACTCAACAGAGTGTAAGGGATAATGATTTTGCACCTTTCTGAATGTCACCCACAGAGTTTGCACTGCCTTACTACTAAGGTGAGTAGCAAGAAGCTCACATGGATTTGAAAGGAAGAATAGGTCACACTTACAATTAGCTCATACATCTGCTCATATGTAGACCGTACCTGATCTTCTGTTCTTCCCTTGTGAGGCCAGCTCCACACTTGTGGTGTATACCATGACCTGTGTTGCTGTCTTCTAATGATCTAGGATAACAGGAGGAAGTTCAGACAAGGGAGTCCCCTACCACAAAGGGTTTTGTAACAGGCTGTTGACACTCACCCAACTTTCTTGAAATTTTTACAGAAAAGTCCCAAATATAACGGATTTTCTGCACCTGGATACATCTCATCTGCAAGACCAAATACCAAAAATTCCTTTTGCCATTCAAGGGAAAACCATCTCGCTGTTACAGAAATACTTCCCAATGTTTTAGGAGAAAACCTGAGCTTATGTAAACAGGATTTGCAGGAAGATGCTGACAGGTCACCTTGGGAGCCTCCAAGTGCCTTGACTCCTATTTCACCCACCTCCTCCCTGCCATCTTTCTCCATTTTATAGATTACTTACCTTTAACTGTGGCTTCATTATGGCTCTGTTTACGACAGAGTCTTTATCAGCTACAAGAGGACCACCTGAATTACTACCAACAGTTAGTGCCAACATGGACAAATCAATCCAGGTCACCTTCTTCTAGGTGTATCTCTGAAACTCATCCTGGAGAAATAGAGCACAGTTCAGTGACAAGCCCAAAGTGTTGCCTGTGATAATGTTTCCTGACTCTGGGAAGTGTATATGAGAGAACTACAGTACTGTGGCATCATTGCAATCATAGCAAATATAAGGCCATAGTAACAGGGATATTGGTATCAGTGTTTTAGTACCAATCAGCAAAGCACTTCGAAGTCAATCTCGCAATCATCTCCATTTGCTTCGGTTCACACCGCAGAGCAATTCCAGAGAAGATGAAACTAAACCAGAAGATGTGCTTCAATAGCTACTGGATGGATATTCAGCCTATGGGATCAGACTAGAGCTACTTTGCTCTACAAAACTCCTATAACGCTGTGTTACTGGCTACACACCGTAGACAAAAGCAACTCAACTATACATGCATTTGTCAGACTGAATTGTCCTTTAATCAGTTTAGTCTAATGTAACTAGTTACAATGAGCAATAGATTACTCATTTAGTGGTTTGAGTGCATTTGTTTTAGAAATATCACTGCAATGTTGAGCGTTAAGTGTCTTAAGCATTTGCTCTGCTAGAATTGGGTTGGGTTTTAATTTACAGTCATGGAGTCTTAGAATGCCTGAAATCTAGCTCTCTAAAACCCATCTCCTCAGCATTCTCCAATAACTTTAAAGCAGAAAGGCTACTAACAGCCACAACTTCTGAAGATGATCCCTCCGCTGAAGCCAGTTGGCTGCACCCCATGCACGTAAAGGAAGGGAAGAGGCAGAGCTGTTTTATGGCAGAGGGCAGCTGCTGGAGCCTGTGGATGGGCAGCAGCAATGCCTGAAGTCTGCTTGGTGCCCAGCCTTCAGGCAGAGTAGCTGCGCTCTTGTTAGTGTAAACATGGTCTTTTACACAGTATTTCAAACTCTACAAATAAAAATGGTTGGTCCTCTGAAGCTTGACTCATCCCAGCTGCTCCACTTTCAAAAGTGGAAAGTGTTATTAACCTGCTACATCATGCAAAGACAGACAGGCTGCCCTATCTGTGAAAACAATAAATTCTGCAAATAACAATGAGCTAGGAAGGTTCACCTACTGTTGTTCTAAGCAGAACAATGTCTGCTTCTTCCAAGCTGCAGCAGATGCAGTTTGCCCACACGTCCCACTCTGGCTTCCAGTAAAACAGCAGCAGCAGAGCCCCACAGGACAAGATGTATCCAGCAATGCACAAGACCCTCCGCCAGCCTTGGGGTTTGTAGCCAAGTATCTCCTGTACAGCAAAGAGAAAGCATTCTTTGTTAACAAGTTTGACCTTGGTGTTTGTTCATCAGGAAGCCCAAGCTTATTGAAAAGAAAGACTGGTGATTGAAGCCCTCCCTCATAATTGCTCAAGGTCATTTTTTGGAAATGAGAGTTTGCCGATTGATACGACATAGTTAAGGATACAGCAGAGCTGCTGAAAGGAGGATGCTGCTGAGCTGCTGCTGGCAGAGGAGCGTTCTCACATCAGGTCTCCCAGGATTAATGAAGAATTAACTCCAGTCTGGAGCTTTTACCATCAAGACTGCAGCTGACCCATCACGGTAACACTTCTCTATCTGCAGTGCTAGCACCAAACAGCCCTGCCAGCCACCGAGGAGGATGTCTCCATGCGAAATTAGTGCTGACTGCTGAAACGTACCTTGCAGCAGGGGCACAGAATCTGCCTCAGGGAAAGAAAACTGCCAAGCCCCGAGCAACTCCTCACAGGTACCAGGTGTCATACCTACTGGTGTGTTATCTTCCACCATGTATGCCTTATCTTGAAAACAAATATGGAAAGGCTCTTTTTGCTCTGTACACTCACTCCCTCCAACTTATTCCCCAGGTCATCTGTCATCTTCCCTACTTGCCCTTTCATTTTAGTAGCCCAATAGTTATCTATTCTGTGATGCTCCATTGTCTGTGAAGGAGATTGTTAAGTCCATAGCTTTAGTTTTTCCCGTTGAGATGAACTTTGGATTTTTGTACCCTTTGATTTGCTTTAAACCTGCCCATGGGGCTAAAAATAACCTTAATGCCTGTAGCGTAACTGGATTCTTCTCTACATGCTGGGTGCTTTCCCAGCCCTCTCAGACGTAGGCAGAGATAGTAAGTAAAAGGAAAGGTTCTTGTACATCTACTTGTGACTACACCGAATGTTTTTCCAGAATAGCTTGTCAACTAAAGTACACAACGTGGTGGGATAGTGTAACCTATTGACACAGCTTATGTGGTTGAGAGATGGGCGAGGAAATGGTGTTTTAAATTATAAAACAAGAATAAAAACAAGGAAGTCCCACATCTGAAATATACGTCAGAGAAATGCCAGAAGGATGACTGGTGCTTTACAGGATAAGTTTACAGCAAAGCAGAGCTCCTTGGAGAGGGCTTGTACAAACAATTGCACTGGTTCACCTTCAAATATAATTTTCAAGTGATTTAAAGGCAGTGGAGTAAGCACCTATTTAGGTTTAAGAGAGCAATTAACTTGATTTATCTGAACTCTGATCATAATCAACATAAACTAAGGTGAAATCAATGCAGCTCAACTGAAATAAAGATAATCATGCAGCCCTTATACCAGGTTAGCAAAATCCATTTCAAATCAGCTCTGTAGCTTTTAGATGTGCAGCCCTGACATATATAAAACATTATTCCTTCAGAGGCCACAGAAGTTTAAATCAATAACTACAAGTGGTGCTTTCAAGGTGGGAGGAGAAACCACAGTGTCCACAGCTAAGGAAATTCAAGGAAATTTTCATTTGCTTGTCTTTTCATAGCAGGATTTTTATAAATACACTCCAAATGCAGGCCTGGAAAATAAGGAGCCTGTTATGGGGGGTGGCTGGAATGACAGGAGGTGTGTGGAACCACAACTCATACATCACCCCACAGGGATGGGAGGGGATCAAATCTGCAGCCAAAGGTAGAGGGAAGGCTGGGGAAGAGCTGTGGCATTAAGACTGGGTGAGCATAAGGCCAGGAGTCACCAAGTGAGGGCATTCGGGGATTTCTAGCATGAACCAAATCATAGGCTGTTGCCAGCAAGTCGGGCTCTAGCACACAGCTATATGCTAAGCACAGCAACAGAGGAACCCTAAAACGCATTAGACATGATGGAAGATAATCAATAGAAGTACACTATACATGTCTAAAAGGGCTGGTTTAAATACATCAGGAGCTCACAGCACCACTCCACATCTGGGATGCTGTAGAGGTGCCCCTTCCTACAGGCTGCAGGACCCCAGCACAGCTGGGTCATGCCAGGTCCTCACCACTGTGCCGGCATGGGGCCAGGTGGGAGCCCAGTCCTGCTGTTACAGGCCCGAGCCCAAGTCCCCCGGGCTGGAGAGGTGGCCTCGGCTGGTGCAGTCCCTGTATGGCTGCAACACATGGCCGATCAACTGGATCGCTCTGCACAGGCAGAGTACAAAGGCAGCCTGTGCTGGTGCACAGCCTGTTCTCAGAGAATATTCACTGGGCATTCACACAGTACTTAGGAGGAAGCACTGAAGGCCAGAGCTGAGGGAACCCACGTTCACAGCTGATTTACCCCACTGAGCCTGTCTGCAGTAAGAAGAGTTTTCCAAGAAGTGCAGTACCTGGAAGCAGGGCTGCTCCAGCAAACAGGACTGCAGGAAGATATATTACAAAGAACATGGCTCAGCCTGACGCAGACAACCTTGCACAAGGCAGGCTGTGTCAGCAGCATCCAGGGCAGAGCCAGGACCCTTCTCTGCCAGCAAGGTTGCAGCCACAGGCTGGATGGCACAAGGGAGGTGTCTCCTGGAAGTGGGTACAGCTCATCTAGGGTGCACAGGCTCCCAGCTAAAAGGCTGCTTGTGGCAACAGCCTCACTCCACCCGTTCATCCATGCTGGCCCTCCATCCTCATCAGGGAGTTGGCCTCCCCATTGCTTCTTATGCAAGTAGAGGCAGGCATTGAGGGCCCTATCCACACACCAGCTAGTGACCCCCTGAAGAACACTGTAGCAATCAGCACGACACAGATGATCCCTAGCTGACTCCTTACCTGCCTCCCACAGCAGATTTTTCATTTTGTGCTGGATCCAGGCTGCTGCAAATGGCCCGAGCTCCCTAGTCTAAAAGAAGCTCACACGAGCAGCAATCAAACCCCAGCAAGAACTTACTGAAGGCAACCAGGGAAGCTACAGCCCCACCGCTATTAGTAGCCCTGCAAGCAATCCTGATACAGAGGTACAGGTGTGCTCTGCAGGGCAAGATCTCTTCCACGTGTGCACGCTCTGAGCACCTGTATCCCCATGACAGAGGCACTTTCTCAATCCTCAAGGCTGGGCCAACAGTGACGCTGGAGATCATAGAATCATAGAATCATAGAATCATTGAGGTTGGAAAAGACCTCTAAGATCATCGAGTCCAACCGTCGACCCAACACCACCATGTCCACTAAACTATGTCCCTAAGCGCCTCATCTACTCGTCTTTTAAATACCTCCAGGGATGGGGACTCCACCACTTCCCTGGGCAGCCTGGTCCAATGTTTCACCACTCTTTCAGTAAAGACATTTTTCCTCATGTCCAATCTAAACCTCCCCTGGTGCAACTTGAGGCCATTTCCTCTCGTCCTATCGCTTGTTACTCGGGAGAAGAGACCGACCCCCACCTCGCTACAACCTCCTTTCAGGTAGTTGTAGAGAGCGATGAGGTCTCTCCTCAGCCTCCTGATGCTGGGAAGCACCTGCTAGCAGCCTCTGCTTGCAGAGGACAGAGGCTCCTGTCCTGGGGGAGCATGCTGCTGCGCTTCCAGTGCATGCAGCACATATCTGTCTCCAGCAAATACAGGAGTGACAGGACTATATTTTACACCTGTGCAGAGGCATCTACTTCTGTGCCCAGTCTGTGCACTGGAAATACCTGGATTCCAGTTGTTCCTTGCACAGAAAGCTGGAGGAGAAAGTCTTGCGCCCACCCTCACCAGACTGTGTAATCACTCCATGTTAGCAGGTAGAGGAAGAGTTTCCAACTCGTGTTTGCAAAGCACACACTTAGTGCAGCCCTTCTAGGATCAATCACAATCAAAGACAGAAAGTAGATTCAATTAACATTAACAAAAAAACCTTGTAAGGACAGAGCAGCTCCATAAAAGCTGCTGTAAAAGACTGAGAAACAAGGGATTCCTGCCATGAGAGCTGCGGTAGTCTTTGGTCATCTGCCCAATCTTCCTAGACCTGCTAAGCAGCAATGACCCTTGCATTTCAGGAGAAGTGATTTAATCACTACTTCAGACAATTGTCCAGGATAAAACTCATTTGTAAACACTTTCTCTATGACTTGCTTTCTGACACGTGATGACCCGGGAAGGGCAAGTGTACCCATCAGTAGAGATCCTCACAATTAGGATGGAAAAGACAATGGAGCAGATAGTAGAGAAAGGGACACTGCTCCCTGGCCAGATGACTTGTGGTGGGCAAAAAGGTCTCTTCCATGTTTCGTGCCTCTGGACTGAAGTAGTATGTTCCTCACTTAGCCCTTACTTTGGAAAAATTAATCTCAAAGTCAGCAAGGACTGATCCAGCGTTTTGCCTTCACCAAGGCTATGTTGAAGAGCCAGTGCCCGAATGGGGAGTGAAGGTGAAGAAGCAGCTATCCAAAATGGGCATGTGGGAAAAGAGGCGCACAAGGAAACCAAAACCCAGCGCAGTCCCCCACCAGCTCATTTTCTTCATCCTTGTTGAGGAGCACACAATGATCCTTCCAAAGCTTTTCCTCCATCTGACCACATTGTTTTCAGTCCTGGATGTCCTTGTCAGTGGGGTCAAGCAATGTTGAATGCAGTTACTGACTTGAACTCAGGCCAGTCTTAAAGTCAGTTCTCACCATGGTCCTGTCTGCTGCCTTTGAAAGCCTCACAATGCACACGCTTCTTATTAGGCTCCCAGGAGAGGAAGGAAAATCCACCCTCACATGTAAAGCCCTTAAATGCCTGGCTTAGGTAAGACGTGTTTCTCTGCCTCCTGGCTTTGCTGCGCTCACCGGGGTGGGACAGGCTGGAGCAGAGTTCTGGTGGCTGAGGGAGGGAGGGCACCTGCAAGCCTGTGCGGGGGAGATGGCTCTGCGCAGGGCTCAGAGGGAAATCGAAGCACATGGCAAGGAGAAGGGTGGGAGAGTGCCGCAGCCCCACGCAGAGCTGACCCCAGAGCAGCCACCCTAGCACCGGGAACCACCTCCAGCGTGTCAGAGAGAAGCATCTGCTCTGGGGAGATCACAGTGTCCAGGCCTGGGCTTGGTTTCAGCGCAGTGGAGGTGCATGCTGGAGCAGCGGTTTTCAGGTGTGGATCTGGTCTGAACTTCCCCACTAGCTCTGGGCATCGCCTCAAACATGAGCTTTGGTTCAAATTCTGCCTGAGTTACATGGAAAGAGCAACGGGGCTGGATGACTCCTTTGGAGAAGCCCAGCTGGGTAACACAGGACCCTTGAACAGCGTGCAGCGTGAACCCCTGTGAGGCAGGGAGAGATGGGGGCTCCAACCAGTCCCCCTGGCAGGGACAGCAGCGGCAGGCAGGCTTGGGAGCCCCACTGCGCATCTTCCAGTCTCTCGTGTCCCAGCTCTCAGTGTTGTCAGAGACATTTTTCAGGCATTAACCTGAAATTGCTCTGTCTCCCCCCATTTTCCTTCTGTCACAAAGTCTGAAAACAACCATTTATTCCAGGCAGGAAAAATGTGCTGCGTTATTGTCCTGGAATAAAGTACATGTTTGTGTGAATAGAGACAATGGCTCTGAGTTTGCTCAGACCCTTTTTGGCTCAGCCACAGGGAAGCAATTCTCTACCACTGATGAGACCAGGGGATTTAAACTCCATGAAGAGACACAGTCTTTGCACACAGTGTATTTTCCAGTCATGGCAAGTCAGGAATTCTTCCAAATTCTCCTTCCTCCAGGTGGGAGAGAGAACGATGACCAGGGACTGCAGTACAGCATGTCTAGAGTCCTCTGTCTCCCTCAGTCTGCAGCTCCATCCTGGAAAGATCTCCAACAGCTGAGAGAAGCACCTTTCACTGGGCAGACTACTAAGGAAATAAAAGCATTTATCCATGTTTCTTCTCTTTGAAACAGAGCAAGGAGAGGCCAGGCTGTCTGGCCCTAGGATGACCAAAGAGCAATTGTCACTTTGCTGCACCCTGAATCTACCTGGGGCTGGCTCTGCATAGTCCAACCAGATCCATCTTTGGGGGATTCTGCCAGCTGCAGTTGTGTCCATGAAACAGCAAAGATGGACCAAACACTGAAGAATCCTGAAAAATTGGGGCGGGGGGGGGGGGGGGGGTAGTGGTGGAAAAATACATATTTTTCTTTTTTTTGTAAGCATTGTCATTTTGAACTAAAGCCTGAATTGAATCAGATTTCAACATAAGTAAACAGTCCCCCTTTGTCTCTACCTCTCCTCTGAGAGGGCATCGGTAAACTCATCCACCACACTGTTCTGCACATCAGCCACTGTCATGCAGCTCCCTGGACGTGATACGCTTGCAGTCATTCCACTCCCTGGTTTTCAGAAGCAGTGCCCATTTCTAAGGGTCTTGTACCTGGCCCTTACACGAAGTCCGTCTGTGTCCTTTGTGGACATTCTTGTGGCAAAATGCTTGTACACAAAGAGATAAAGTGCAACCCACTGTAAGTAGGTGATTGCCTACTACCAGCCAACACCTCCCATAACTCTCCAGGGGAAGGAAACTCAAGAGAGGTATCATTAGCTGGGTGGTGTTACTAGTTCTCTCTATTTTGATCATCCAGGTTGAGGTGCATTTCATTTACAGGAATATGACCTCCAGTCTCTGGACCGGAGTCTCAGCAGTTTCCCTGCGTGGGGCAGCAGGATGCCCACCACTACCACCGCAGCCTGTGCTTGCAAAGTGCTCCCCAAGCTGTGTGGGACACCTCCAGCCCCAGTCCACCAAGCTGTGGAGCCGGCACCTGAAAAGGCAAAAAAGAAGGACTGAGGGAATTACAGGCCAGTCAACCTAACTTGAATACACAGACGGATGTGAGAGAAAACTCTTAAGCAGTCAGTTTGTAAGTACCAGGGGATAATAAAGTGATAAGGAGCAACTAACATGGATCTGTCACAGGAAGATCCTATCAAACCAATCTCATTTCATCCCTGACAGGGAGATGCTCCAGGGAACAAAAGAGAAGCAGCTAATGTGGCATATTTAGGCTTTTGCCCCTTGAGATACGAAGACACTGAGAAATAGGACTCTTTTATGATGGGCTGAAGGGTTGAACCCTAAGTAGGTGTCAGTGGTTCGCCGTCCATCCCAGGGGACCCAAAATATTCATGTTTTTGTTAGCAGGTTGGATAACAGGACGGAGAGGACAACTGAAAGGTGTTCATGACACTGAGCTGATGGAAATGCTTTAGAGGAAAAGAAACAATGCAGCATGATTTTGGGATGCTGGCCAAATAGTCTGAAATGACCATATGAAATTCAGTAAAATGCTGCACTTAGTAGCTGGAGGAAACAAGTACAAAATGAGGAGGTAGTGGCCAAGCAGGTGTACAACAGAGAAGGAGATGTAGCTAACGGCAGGTTGAGTTTCCGCTTGCCAAAAATGTGACTGTCATTCTGAGCCACAGTAGCAGAAGGCTGGTGGGATCTGTAAGATGAGAGGAAATTATTCCACTCACCTCACTGTTAGCAAGTCCTTGGCTGGAGTTCAGGCTCTAGGAAGGTGCGACCTAAATGGCAACCGTCCAAATGACAACGAGATGAGAAGTTTGGAAAACAAGACCCATGAAGAAAAGTTGAATAAGTGAGTTTGTTTAAACCAGAAAAGACAAGGCTGAAGGGAAACATAATAACTCTTATAATACACAAAAGAAGACGGTCAACTATTTTTTTTCTCCTATTCTTATTAGAGACAAGGAGAAATCAGACGAATTTCTTGTTAGATTAAACAATTAGATTTTCAGAGTTAGTTTAGATATTCAGGAAGATTTTCTAACTTAGAGGATAGTAAAATACTCAAACAGGCTACCTAGCACAGGGGTAAATCTTGTGCAATAGAAGTTTTTAAGGGAAATCAGGACATAATTTGCCAAGGACGATCTAAGGATAGGTAGATCTTGCCTCAGAGTAGGGAGATGGACCAAATAACCACACTGGGTCCCCACCAGCTTCATGCTCCTGTGATTTCTGCAGGAACCCCTGTCCAAGCTCAGTAAAGCACAGCCCAGACCTTAATTGCAGTGGGGCAATGGCTCTCTGTGAATTCAGATCCAGGTAACCGTATTTAACAGGACCATTCCATTTATTCCTGGGACCAACCAGTCTGCAATGAGACACCTGCACAGCAGTGGCTGTCAGGACTTACATTTCTTCAGTCCCACCTGTATTTTTTCTTGCGTATTTTCTGCTGGTTTTGTATTTCTCCTGATGTTCCCACCTGCCCTCCTCTCTCTCCTTCTCTGGGCTCTGATCAGGTTTATTCCTAGCGCTGGTGAGTGTCTGATACCAGGTTATTAAAAAAACTTATCTGTATTGAACAGCTGAACAAAGCTATTGAAAAGCAAAGCCATGCTTTGATTTTAAACCCTTTCTCCCAGTGTACAACTGCTAGCAGTTACCACCTGGACCTCTTACCCCGAATGCCCTTGCTCTACCTCTACCTGCCGTGCCCCAGCCATCTTACAGGTTGGGTTATCTGAGTGCAGTCCTACCAGAAGTCTGAGATTGATATTTTTACAGCATGTAAACAGACCACAGGCTTAACAACTGCATTCTTCACTTCAGCTGCAGGTGGTGGAGCCAAGAAGGCAAGTTTACTTAAAAGTCATCCAGGTTTGTCCTGACCTCTTGAGAAGCACGGATGAGACATGCTGTTGGTAAGCACAGTGAACTTTCCAGTAACAGCCGAAATGATTCAAACACTTGCTGGGTATCTACGGGCACTGTGCATGGTTCAGGTATCATCAGAGTTGTTGTAGCTGTACCACCGCAACATCCCCTGTGCACTAATCCAGCATCCTGGAGAGGACAGTGGGTCAGCCCACGTAGGACACTGCTCTTACAGGGCCAGGCGCCTCCAGCACTGGGCTAACTCATCCCTGGCGAGTTCAGGGGAAGCGTGCTGCTCTGTGCGGTGGAGGAGCATGCTGCTCTGTGCAGTACCCCTTTCAGCTGTTCACACATGGGGAAGAAAGAGCTGGGGAATTGCTCTAAAACATGCCACCCGCCAGCAAAGCAAACAAAACATTAAGACCTGCATGCAGATGGGCTGAAAGTTGACAGGGGGCATCACATGGTGCTTTGTCTTGGGGAAAATGGATGGATAAAGGCATCTCAGAATCGCTGCTGGCTCCTGGTCCCTTCCCCCAGGTCTGTTCACCTGGCACAAGCACCTGCTGCTCCGAGCCTCTCAGCTTACCAGTACAGACCGTTTTGGCACTCTCCACAAGAGAACAATAAAGAGAAACCTGAATCTCAGCCTGCCTGAAAGCCTTTCTCTTCCCCTTTCCATAGCACTGCCCAGGGCGGTGATGGGGAGACTTGCTTTCCAGGAAGATCCTGTTGCCACGCTCCAAAAGAACAAAGGAGCCTGAGCTGCTGCAGGGGCGATGCTGGCTGGGGGAAGAGGGCTGGCGGGTAGTGCTGCAGAGCTCAGTCCAGGTGAAGCCCTCAGCATCAGCGTGCACCCGCAGGGCTGTGTGTTATGCACGTGGTAGGACACATCCAAGGCAGCATCACTGAGGGTCTCCTCAAGGAGATCTGGGCATTTTGTGTGCGATTCCCGCAGCTGGAGCCAAAACACATGCTGCCTTGCCCAGGTACCTTAGCTGTATATTTCTCTTAGTTATCTTATCTACATACGTCACCCAGCTACCTCACTGACTTACGTGGAGGAGAGAGGCTGCAGTGTAGTGTGGGGAAGGCAGCCTGGGTCTATTGGATCTCTGCCTTGGCTTTTGCAGGCACTGAAGATGCATAGCAGAGTCAAATATTTCAGAGAGCAAGAGAAGGGCAGCGAGGCTAAGGTGAGAGCCCTGGAGAGCTTGTTCAGATCTCTGCCTTTGTCACCATTTCCCTGAGATGCCAGGCAAGGCCCCTGATTTTGCACAGGGGGTTATGCCAAGAGGCATTTGCAGCCTTCCTAGCTGACAAGTCAAACCAGAAGGCTGTGTGCCCAGCTTCGCTGGACCGCTATGGAGAGGAAACCCTTCCGGAGGGCAATCCAAACCTCCTCCGTTCAACTCCAGCTCTGAATAGCTGCTGGCGACACACGGCTCCTGTCCCTCTTCAGCTGCTTAGTCAAGAACGGGGGATCTTGCCAGATTCTGAGTGGGGCAAATCCAGAGGGCAAAGAGCTCCCTGCCCGGAGCCATGGTGGGAGGAGGCACAGAGACAGGAGAGGGACATGCTGGGGCTGCCTGCCTTTTTCATCCTCTCACTTTTCCCTATTTGAACTCTCCTCCTTATTGGTGCACAGCATGTCCCATCTTACTGCTCTTCAGGTCCTTTTCCTTCTTTGTGCACTTAATAAAGTTCTATTTTTGCTCAAGTATCAGGTGTCCATTCAGTTGTAAGGAAATGTGAAGCTGTAGCCATGCCAAAAGGTTCTTCTGAAGTATAAAGAAACCAGCAGGTAATATACAGAAAGCAGTAAAATGGCACCCTCTGTCCCCAAAGAAGCAAAAGCGATTTATAATAGAATTTATATTTATTTCAGCAAATAAGTCAGGCTGTATTCAGTGTAATGTATACGGTTAATCAGGCACAACATGGTCCACACAAATGAGCAATCTCCTATCCCTAGAAGTTTAAAAGGCAGCTACAATAAGCATTTAGTATCTCTGGTATGTAACAACACAACATGTTCTCCAGTGTTCCCAGCCCACACCACGGACCATGGGCTGCTCATCAGCCACTCATCCCAGCTGCCCTCCAGGGCATAGGGTGCATATGTGACATCCCTCATTTCTCTTCTGTTCCTGGAGATGTTCTCCATTTCTCTTGAGGATCCTGTCAGTGTCCAGGGCCCTTTCCCTGTGGTGCAACTTCCAGGCAGAGGAAGACAATCATCAGCCCATGGCATGTGCTATACCAACACGCCCAAACTTTAAAGACAGTACCATGGTGCCTTCAGTCCTCCAGAGGTATCCCCTGTCACCAGGACATGGCCACCAAGCCTTGCATGGGTAGTTACACATGTCCTCATGTTCTTCCCTGAATCATATGCTTGCCTAACCTCACAGCAACACAGTCACTGGGGCAGAAAGCCTGGTCCGGTTGACGAATGCCTGTCTTGCTTAGAGCCTTGGACTCAAGCCTTAGGCTGGCATGTCCACATTCCTGCTCTACAGTCTATAGCGAAAGGATGGGATGCTCCTGTATGACCTGTGCTCTGAAAGGCTGTAAAGATTTAACAGGAGCAGTAACAGAACATCGCGAGAGGCAGCTTGAGGCTCTCATGTAAGTCAGCAGTGAGTGGGCAGTAAGCTCTGTGTAAGGGTGATCACAAGGAGGAACGGAGTGGCAGGCTGGAGGTTCAGTGCAAGGAACAGAAGGCAGCTGGCAGTGCCCAGGGGTGCAGTTCTTGTGACCTCTGCAGAGCTCTGCTGCTTTACAGCAACAGGCAGTTCTGCTCAGAGTAGCTGTTAGACGCTGGCTGGCACGTGCGTGGTGATTGCATGCAGCAGTAAAACTTTGTTCATTGAAAAATGGCTGAGGGAGCATTGCTGATTTTCATGGCTTGGAGCTATTGAATCAAGATTTACCTGGCCTTGGGTGGGGTGCGAGAAGGGAGTAAGACATAAATGAAATGTGCCTCTTCTCTTGAACCACTTCCCAGGTCCAAAAGCACTTCTTCCAGCGCCTCCCAAGTAATCTGTAGGTTCAGGAGAAAGAGCCTGTTGTGATCTCTTGATGTCCTCTTTCTCTCTCCAGCCTCACTCTCTTCTTGAAATAGGATGCTCTTTTTACCTGGAGCGATCTATCATGTGGCCTAGGTGAAAGGCTGGGGCAATTACACAGTAAAGTGGGAAGTTTGTATTCTAACCCTGTCTGCTAATCATCTGGGAAGTACCAAAGAGCTTCATTAATTAGATTTAAAAAAAACATACAAATGGATGTTTCTTGACTCCCTTTTACCTACAGTGACCTATACCGAGTAATCAAAGCTGTGTCAGTGACAAGCACCTCCAGTGGTCACCAGCCACAAGCGACACTGTGAAAACAGGGCACTCCGGAGCAGGGACAAATATGCTTTGTATTTCAGACACACGGGATATTTGGTTACTTTCTTAGAATAGGAATCGTGTCCCCACTGTTGATAGCCAACCAGGAAGAAAATTTACACAGCCTGGCTTGGCTGACGGCATGTTTGAGTGTTGCCGTTCCTTGAATGCATTTGGCAATTAGCCTATGGTGCACTGAACCATCATGCAGCACAGCATGACCCTCCCAGCTCAGGGGCTGCATGCCATCTGCCCACAAACTAGACAAAGCTGTGGAGGGGTTAAGCACTGTCTGGTGGCAGATATTAGTGCAGAATGCTCCAGGACTGTTTTTCCAACATGAAGACTTTAGAGGCCATAAGAGCGAGTAATGAGTCCTCTAAATTCAGCTGTTGGCACCAGACACCTGCAATATGTGGGTGGTCCAGGTACCAGCTATTTGTGCTTTCCTTTCCTGGTTGATCCTTGGCAGGTACTTTGTCCCCGCAGCCTCCTCTGTAATTCTCCTGAAGAGCTGTGTTGTGCATCAAGTTCCTTAGCACCAAAAGGTGCTATGTGAGTCGAAAGCTGGTATGTCTTGTAAAAGGTTCTGGCTTGTTAATATTATTGTACACCTACAGCTATTATTGGTGAGGGTCTGCATTTTTTCCTCCTTTTGTTGTGTGTGCTGCCAAGTAGGCTGAGCTCTGGGGTGCTGATGAGTAGACAAAAACTGTGATGACTGTATCAAGATAAACAAGTAATAAACAAATGGGAAGGACAAAAATAAAAGTGGTTTTCTTTTTTCATTAACTAGGACAAGTGCATTTCACAAGGAAAATCAAATTTTGAAATTAGCTGTTCAGAGTGGCTGCATGGCTCGGTGGATTGGCTGTGCTCCAGGGAGTCTGCCCCTTTGATTTAGTTGTAGAAAGCTAACCAGGACAGACAGTGTCTGCTGGCAAAGATCACTGGGGGTCTTTCCAACCAGTGTCCACTGCCAGTCATAAAAGGAGCAAGCGAGCCTGGAGCTTCAGCCCTCTAGGGGATTCTTCAGCTGTTTGGACAGCTTGGACTGCAAACAGGGACTGTGGAAGCCCCATCCAGGACTGTCAAACTGCCTCTTCCCTTATGCAGCCACAGAATTTGCGAAACACCCCTATAATACCCCTACAAAACAACTCTTTTCATTAAGTGGCTAAGTTTTATTTCTGTTTCTCTACTATTCTGTCAGTGTTACACACTGGGAGTGCCAAGCAGCAAGTTCAACCACTCAGACAGAACTGAGCGCCTACATTGTACCTGTATCTTGCCTGCACAAGTGAAGACGGGCAAAAGGAGCGTGGCAGGTGCCTGGCAGACAGACTGTGCAGGCAGGAAGCTGCTTGTTGCCATCCTGATTTCCAGAAGTATTAGATCCTTTCAAATTAGAGAGACGCTCGAAATGCAAAATGCAGACGTGAATCCTAAACACACTTGAAGCTTTTATTTTTGCTTATTCCTCATTCCGACCCTAAATACATTCTCAGTCCAAGTTTGAGGGGACCAGCCCAGCACTGGGGTGTGGACCGGGACTTCTGATGTTCCACCAGAGGTGAGGGAGCAGAACACAGGGGCTTTGATGTGTGCGTACGAGCTGGTTTCTGAAGCAAGGATGAGCATAACACGTGGCTCGTCTCCCGATGGCCAGAGTTTTGCTATATAAGCAGTTCAACGCAGCTGGGACACACTGCATAGCTCTGCTGATTGAACTGTGGCTGACGCCACTGAGGGAAGATGGTAAAATATGCCCCGGTATGGCTGGAGACATTGGACTTGCATAGGAAGATGGAACACAAGACTGACATCTTAAAGAGTGGCGGAGGTTAAATATCACCTACCATCTGAATTCTGTTCTCTTGCAGACAAGGCTGTATTTCAGCAGCAGGCAAGCAGGTCTTTATCTTGTCGACCCTACAAGCGCCACAGGTTTGCCACGAGTTGATACTTTTATACTGTCAATTGTGACATAAACATAAATTACATGCCTAGTCTGTAATGCTACTGCAGCTGCCAGTTTATCACATGCAGCAACATATTCCTTCTGTGCGGGAGTTCATAAATAGGACAGTGAATTTTGTCTCCAAGGAAAACGTTACTGCATCTCAAACAGAGGAAGGCAGGAATATCTCCACTAACCTGCTCTTTGGTGTCTCCTTAAGCTGCAAGGAGTGCATAGAGCATCTAGCCTTCACTTTCCAATGTATTTTGCTGCAAGCTGGGAACTCATCCTAACTTTGGAGGCACTTTTATGAATAAATGTGAACCATTTCTGCTTTGTGTCAAGTTGTGTGGCTTTGTGGCAGGCATTTACCGTTAGGTAAACTGCAGTAGGAAGGTATTTACTCCGTTCGCTTATGTCAAACCTGTCTAAAATGGGGAAAAAATTTCTTTGAGTCAAATAAATGTTTTATTCAAGTTGAAACATTTTTGGTTTGGGTTTTTTTTTTCTTTTTGGAAAAATAGTATTAGTTATTTTTTGACTCAAGCTAAATTCTTTTCAAACACTGTTCTGATACAGACATGTTGGATCAAAACAATCCATAATCCCTTCTTATTTGCTCTTGGTTTTCCAGAGCTACTTTTTACTCTAAAAGACCAAAGGAATCTTTACCATGACTCCCAACCTGCCTGATTCTCTGGATTTCTGTGGCAATGCAAGAGTGCTTTAGCATCGAATGGTGGGAACATACAGTGCCCAGTGTTGAAGTGCTCCCAAAGTGCTCCTCAGCCCCACCCAGGAAAAGCATGGGCAAGCTCCAGCTGTGAAAAACAAATTGTGCAGTCGGTTCGGAGGGGACAACTCCCCTGCACACCTTATCCAAAGAAGGAAGTGTTCCTCGTGGTCGGAAGCCTCCCTGACTGAGATCTTGTTGTTTTACCCAGCTGGGGGCCGAGATTGCAAAATACAGTGAGCACAAGTCAGCCTAGCATCAAAGGGCTAAGAATATGCGCGGGTAGAAGCTGCTTTTTTGAGTGGGTAAAACCTGCAGAAATGTGCAGCGCTATTGCATTTATGCACGGCAGAAGCAGCACAGCAGAGTGAGTAAGAGTCACCATCAAAGGTTAACAGGTGAGGGATAGGAGTTGATGAATGACACACGGTGTGTAGCATGTGCAATTATGGTTGGAAACCAGAGCCAATACCTCAGATGGTTCAACTTAAGAGCATGCCACGGAATTTAATTAAATTATTCTGAGACCTAGGTGGCTCCCTGTCTTTTAATTCAGGCCTTAGGCCCTTGGGGGTAGTAACCCCTTCAATGTCTGCTTCTTTTGGCACTGGTAAGCCGGGAGCTGATGCCAGGCGGCAGCCCAGCTGTGCAGCATCAGCTCTAGTAGAGCAAGCTCACACTACAAAGGACAGCATGTCCTTGTAGACCCACAGGATGAGATCATAATTTGCAATTATCATGTGTTTCATTCTACTTTTTAAAAATGGATATCCCAAACAAATACCTCCCTCAAAAAAGAATTGTAAAACAATGAAATCATTCTGCTCTGTAGGTCAATAGATTCTTCACCCAGAAAATGCAAGCACCACATGTTTTAAACTGAGAAGAGGGCAAACAGGTTGCCTGGTAGCAGTGAGCTAGCAATAGAGCTCTGCATTGTTCCCATCATGGGAAGAGCATAATGGTGCTGGGAGTGGATGCTTCTAGAAGGTTTTGTCTATCTGCAGCTCCTTCCAGCTCCAGAACACCAAGGATTGCCAGAAGGGGAAAAAAACCCAACAAATGCCAGACACTGGGTAGCAGTATCTGAAACTCCAAGAGCTGTAGGAATCCCAGGACCTGCCTATGTTCAGCAGCCTCTATCAGGAGTATGTTCTACTTGTTTTCTCGAAGGGGATCTCCCCAGAGGAGTACTGGTATCTGAATTAGCTACTTCTCATCTGGAGGAGCCCCCACCTTTATGGACTGCATAATGCAGTTCAAGAGAGGGATGCAGCAATGGGGTGTTTCAACCATGAATATCTTGCCAATATTCAGCAAGTTGTTCCATTTACAGCTGGCAGCCATTCATACATGGGCAAGGGGACAGGAGAAACAGTGTTGTGGCTTTATGCTACTGCAGTCAGCTTTTCTGCTTCCAGTTAATTTAAAAATAAGCCAGAGCTGGTTAGTCTCAGAATGGGGGGGCAGCGATGGGTCGGTCCTTCCTCTTTTCTTACATCTCTTCAGATAGCCCTTCTACAGCCAACTGGAACTGTCCTGGACACGTGTCCTCTGCAGTTTCCTTCAGAGTGCATCCTCACTGCTGTCAAATGTTGGATTGCTATGGCCTCCCATATTTCCCTCTACTAATATTGCCACAGAATCTGAGAAGAAGGTTTCATTCAGAGGTGGCCAAGCTGAGTCCTGTTCTAACACTCGCTGCAGCCTCTTGTAATGGCTCTTGGAGTGGTACCGGAAGGTCTTTTTCAGCAGCAGCCATAAGGGTCTGTTCTCGATGACAGCTTCCTGTAAAAGCAAGAGCAAAAGGAAGATTCTGGAGGACCTGGACAGCAGTTTTCCCTCTTCATCCTGCTCATCCACATCCCTTAAATATCCTTTTACTGACCACTTCTCATATCAGCTCCACCAGAGCTCTCCAGCAGAGAACTGGGACCAGCTCCTCCTGACAGTCTTCAGGATCTGAGCAGAAAACACCAAAGACTGCCCATATTTCTCTAGCCTGGGGCAGGGCCTGATACATCCCACTCACCAGAGGAAAGAAAAGGTGGTTGGGCCTTGCATTCCCTTGTATCTGATTATTCAGATATGGGGCTTTGAGGAAAGAGAGTAAGGGTGAGGTAGCAGCAATGGCTTGTTTTACTAGATATTCCCAAGCTGGACTGAGGAGGAGGGAGAAAGAGTGAGACCTGATCCTTTCGTCTCTCCAATTAGTGCTGACAGGTACATTCAATGAAGCATGCCCACCTCGACAAGGAAGGACACAGCAAGTGTGACTGCAAGCATTATCACCATGGAGATCCGCCACATGGTAGGGGTGCAAACGAGCTGGGAAAAAAGCAGGAGAAGCTGTTCAAGAACATGTGTGCACACTAGACACTGGTGGGAGCTTGTGTTATAGAATCATTTAGGTTGGAAAAGACCCTTAAGATCACCAAGTCAAACCGTAAACCTAACACTGCCAACTCCACCACTAAACCATGTCATCTACACTCAACCTCTTCCCTGGGCAGCCTGTTCCAGTGCTTGATAACCCTTTCAGTGAAGAAATTTTTCCTCACATCCAATCTAAACCTCCCCGGCACATCTTGAGGCCACTTTCTCTCGTCCTATCACTCGTTACCTGGGAAAAGAGACCGACACTCACCTTGCTACAACCTCCTTTCAGGTAGTTGTAGAGAGCAATAAGGTCTCCCCTCAGCCTCCTTTTCTCAAGGCTAAACCACCCCAGTTCCCTCAGCTGCTCCTCATAAGGCTTGTGCTCTAGACCCTTCACCAGCTTTGTGTCATCAGAAGCCAGGATCCCACACTGGTTGTACACTGCTGATGAGCCAATAGTGCTACTTGTCTTGAGGAATTATTGATAAACATGCTTTTAAACTTATGATGCAGCAGAGAAAACCGTACTCCAGAACTGCAACAGGAAATCTAAATGCTTCCTTTCTTTCTAATATAGGAAATAGTTTGAAGTCTGAGTATTTCAGCTCCAAATCCAGCTCCAGCTTCCCACAGCTGGCAGCACTGGCTTTCTGGCTGCAGCTCAACTTATTTTCAAGATGCAGCTCAGATCCAAAATTGGGATCAGCAGTTTCTCCAGGGCTAGGCTATTGCAGAGTTTCTTATTGCCACTCCCTCCTTTTCTCTTCTCAGCAAATCCAGTGTATTCCCTCCAGACAGCCTGGGAGTTTTGCAGTTCTCCCCAAAGGCATCTTAGCCCCTCACAGCTGCAGTGCTGACAAAGTCCTGTGTCACCACAGTCCACAACAGGATTAAGACTTGCTTTAAAGTGCCATCTCGTGGAAGATTCTTTAACTGGGTCTGCCCGCTGAGCCGCTGCTCTAGAAACAGTTACACCACGAGGCAGCTTTAGCTAGTCAAAATCCTGGATTTTGGCATTCAAAATCCAGGTCCATTTCCCTTGTCTATGTTTCTCTTTCCATGTTTATTTCCATTTCTAAATCCACTTGCTAACTGTCACACAAAGATACAGGACTGGAAGCAGCATCATGTTCAGTACTTGTTATTCAACGCCACCACGCTTCATTGTTCTGATTACAAATGTACTGAAAAAACAGCTGGGTGTTGCTTTTGTAGTTTTGTTCCTGTGACTCCTACCAGAAGGCTGTGAGAGTGTTACAGTGGAGGAGGTTAACATCTCCCAGCCTCAACGTACTAATTGCCAGGTCCACTGACAACCCTGTCCTACGGCTGATGTAGATCTTATCCTTCCCTTGCATTTCCCCTAGGATGGATTTGCACAAGGCAACTCCCAGCTTGCATTCTGCCAGACTAAATAAGCCAAGCCCTATTGGTATTTATTAATCAAGGATCAAGATAGATCCTCTATTGCCATGACAGCCCCACTAGTCTTTCTCTAGAAGTGTTCTAAACCCAAATGCTGCTTTAGGAAACTGTGGGCTGTCTGAAATTTAAACAGGGAACCTGAAAATATTGGGGACTGAGAACTGAGAGCTGCTGTGAGTGCTGACTGGAAGATCTTCACAAAAGGGTCTGTGTGCAGAGTAGCACAGCCTGAGAAACACAAGTGCATGGTGCTTTAGTTTAAATTGGCAGGGCCTAGCCCCTTTCTTCTCCTGGCTTCACAACTGTCAAGCCACCAACATACCAAGCATGGTAAGCTTAGTGATGTCATCTTCTGTTGCGTGGAACATGCGCTGAAACAATCAAATGTACATGTGTAGCTGTCCAGGTGTCAGAATGCACAGATCTTAGTTTGGAGCTACCGTATCTCCAGAAGGTTCTTCAATCACATAATCTAAAATCCATCTCTTTAAATTTGATTTGTCTTTAGAGGTGCCATGTATCCCTGCAAAAGTCTGTGCCTTTTGTTAAAAAGAATCCCAGTGCACTTATAATGGGACTGGCAGTAGGAAGAAAACCCACCTTGGAACAATACTTACATCCATCTTAGAGTAGAGATCATCAATATCAGCAAACACCAAGAACAGGCAAATGCCCAGCTGCCCTATGAGCACCAGTACAAACACATCTGAAGGGACAAGAACAAGCAAATAAAACTACAGGTTTATGAGCAATCTCAGCTGCTTGCCTTTACTACAGAAGATTGTAATCATTTTCTGTGTCAAACAAAAAAAAAAAAATCCATGAGATAGGAAGGAACTTCCAGCAAAAGAAAAATGAACAGAGTAAAACTCCAGCTTTACTCAGTCAAGCAGATATATGTGAGGCTGGGACAAGCCTTGTAGCCACAGATTTAAAACGCCAAAAGAGTATTTTGGACATTCAATCTGACCTCTCATGTCTGAGAAGCCTTCGAGCCTTCCAGTGAGTCTCACTCAGTGCCTTCTGTCATTCAGAAAACTATCCAAGATGTAGTCTTGCTCTTGTTGATAAGATTAGGAACTCTGCCCTCAATTTCAGTGATATCAAGACTTTGCTCTCTATCAGGATCTAAAGAGTCTAAGTAATGGAGAATCTATTGCCCTCCCTATCCGTAGGCAAATGTTCCAGTGATGAGTAAATTCATTTTCTCTTCAGCTGGCGTGCACCAAACTTCATCCCCCAGCCACTCACTCTGATTTTGCCTCGTTCTGGAAGACTGATGCTGCTATCTGGGAGGAATGGCCCCTCCTCACTATTACTACACCAAAACAGCAAAGCCATGAAATCTGCAGCATTAATTTAACTCTTCAGCCAAAAAAGAACTAAACAGAGCTTTGCCCGAGAGACAGCTGCAGGATTTGTCCCACAGAGAAAAAGAACAGCTCTCCTATGCCTCACTGCAACTTCCAGAACTGCCACAATCATATGTGCTCATCTTCCCTTCACGTGACAGTCTTTCAGAGGCAGAACAGACCTACTAGACTTCACCCCTTCAAGTTATTGCCTCTTTCGATGTTTCCTCTTTAAAGAAGTTACGGTCACAGAGTTAGCAAATGCTAAACGTCTCTGGTTCTGGAATAGGAAACAGGGCCTCTGCAAATGTGCAGATTTCATTGTATGTTTTCTTCTGAGATAGGCCCAAAAGAATGCTCTGAACATGAGTTCTCTCAAATACCGCTCAACCAGCATGCTCTGGGGAGACAGGCATAGGGCTCTTCCAGAGTTATTCTAAAGACTAAAGCAAAGTGAGACCACCTAATTCTGGCTCTTCTTGAGATGTCTCATTCAGGCTGCCTTAAGTCACATGATGCTCCTGCCAGCCAACACCACCTTCCTGCTACTCCTTAAAAGTTTTTATCAAACTCCATTTGTCTGTTTCAGAAATCCAAATGCCAGGGCCAAGTTTTTAGCAGTACAGAAGCACAAAGTGTGGGCCCAGCTGAGAGAGCTGCTGGTTACAGGATGCCACTGGCACTAAAACTTCTGAAAAGGTGGCCTTTAGTCATTTAGAAATCTAATATTGGGGTCCTGCTTTTTTGGCTGGCATCACTTTGGTCAAGTTTTAATTTTTCCCTAGTGAATTGACCTCCTGAGTTGACTTACGCACAGATCCCTCCCTCTCTCCCCATACTTACAGTTTGTGTAGATGGGTTGCCTGAAAGGCTTTCCCTTGGAAAACACTAGTGCTACGATGAGGCAGTTGATGGTACTTAGCAGCCACACTGTGGTGTTTTCATAGCTCTTGTAGCCATTGTCCGTTTGCCCATGGGCTCCATCTCTCATCCCATGGAGCCCCAGGCTGGAAACAGAGGAAGAATTCTCTACGTGGTCGTTCACTGAAAGGCAGGCACTGTAAAAGAGTGTCACACTGGTCAGTGAATGATCACTGTCCTGGTTATTTCCCCCAGCTTCCACTACCACTATCAGGAATCCTCCCTCACAGCCACGATTTGCTCCTGCTACCCCAAGCATGTAGGTTATTGGCAATGTCCTCAATCTTACCCACTGGGTTGAGCTTGTTGAATTTGGCAGAGCCTGAGCTCAAACCTACTTGGATACCTTGGTCTTCCCTGCAATCAAATACTCTTTGTGCTTAACAG
The DNA here is from genome assembly GCF_965638725.1 of Aptenodytes patagonicus. Lineage (NCBI taxonomy): Eukaryota > Metazoa > Chordata > Aves > Sphenisciformes > Spheniscidae > Aptenodytes > Aptenodytes patagonicus. The sequence continues at coordinate 9,946,216 of NC_134954.1, read as the reverse complement.
AAGCATTCTCACCACATGCGCTGTGCTGCACAGCAGACTTGCTGGAGAGCTTAGGGACCTGCAGGCAACACTGGTTAATGTGTTTGCACCCTGCAGGGAAGCACAGGGTCTGCCTGCAGCTGCTGATCAGGCCTATAGTTAAGCTTATCAATAGTATCATGCAGACCTGTCCCACCAGGTCTGTCCTGTGTCACCCAGAGTCCCAAGAAGGGGACCTACCTGTGTATATTGGTCTTGGAATACCAACGCTGCTCCTGGACCACCACAAACCCGAAAAGCTGCATGCTGAGGCTGAAGAGGATGTTAAGTACAACAGAGAGCAGCAACGGGGGCGAAATGAGTTGGCTAGGAGGCCTGTAGGGAGCCAGCTTTGGATAGGCACCTGTGAAACTCACTGAAACATGCACAGACATGTTTAGTAGTGTGTCCAAAATACAAGCAGTGCTGCTGTGTATTACTGACCAGCGCTTTTATAGTCTATAATATTTTTTATAATACATACAAATACTATATCAAGTACAAAATACAGAGTTGTTTTCTTACAAAATCTTATTGGCCACAGAAGAGGTTAATTAATGGCATCTGACTATCATGAAGCATTTTTGGAAAATAAAATGTTGGATTTTTATTTTGTTTGGCTACTGTCAGGCCCAAGAATATAAGGATATGCTCAAGCTCTCCTGTTCTCTTTCCGTCACTTGTCAACTGTGGCTTGGGATTTTCTGTTGCCTGTGTTCTGTGCATCCGCCTGGATTAAGCACCTAGTGCCCAGTTATTTGAGCTGGTGGAGGACTGCATTAGCTGACCCAACAGGTTCTCCTCTGTTCTTAGGTTTAACAAAGTTATCCAGACTTTGAGTTAAAGATCTATATAGAAAGCCTTGATGCAGTGTTCCAAACGGGCTACTTACACCAAGGTAGCTTTTGGCACCCAGTATTGTGGCTGACCCTTTTAGGCTTAATTTAATCAAGGCCTTTTCCAGTTGTCTGTGTTCCAGCAAGGATGGAAGACAGCTATGTGTTTTTGCTATATGCTTTTCATGCCCCTGCCCTTGCCATTCCTGCTTCTCAACCTCTCCCTGCATTTACTCTATCTCAACAACCCCGTCTTTCTCTTTCCCCTCCAGCACTGGTTTCCTCTCTTATTCTTGGCTTACAACTTCCTGCTCTGTACCGTCTGACTGTAGTGTCTGTCATTGCTTTCTTCTCCATGTTCATCTCTCTTTCCTCTCGTGCTTCCTGCCTACACAGCTTCAAATATGAATTGGACTCCAAACAGTTGATTCCTATACTTTTTCATTTGGGCATGGATCCTTAGGTATCATCTTAATTTGCCTTCCTAAGTCAACAGGAAAAAGCCTGAATAGACTTTCCACTGCATTAAGTCTGTTTTTACTCCTTCTAGAGGTAAAATCCCAGTTATCAACAACCTACATGCTCAGCAAATGCACCACTAAGAATTACCCATCTTATTTCAGAGCTTTTCTCAAACAAGATGCCTCCTCCACTAATCTAAACATCCTGTACTCTATGTAGTCTCTCTTTTCTTCCTTTCTGTACATAGAATTATGCATTTCCAAGGAGGTGAAAAATATTTGAGATCATTCTCTCATTAATACATAGGATGACTAAGGGGCTTGCTTACTTGTCACACCAATTACAGTGGTAATAGCCAGATCTTGGAACAAAAATTGGTAATTCCCAAAGGAGTTTAGTTGCTGAAAAGAGGAACACAAAGAAAAAAAATTACAAATCAGACATTTGCTATTGGCTTGTTTATATCATCTCCAGAAAGGCGTATTATTTTCATGGAGCTAATGTTCTGCTGTTTGTTCTGAAACGCTACTCAGCAGATAAGGGGACCACACAATCCACCACCCTGCCAATAGATCGGTCATCATTGGGGCTGCAGTGAATACTCTCATTTTGTGCATTGTTCGGACTAACGACGCTTCCAGCTCACTCAATGCAATAAAAAAGAAGGCTATTTGAAGAGATGTGCTTTCTCAATGCTGGGTGACTTCTGAGTGCAAAGCCCTCCTCTCTATTTGGGAAGAAGCCATGCAAAAGTGGTTTAAGGCTCTCCAGGGGATTTTGCTTACTGTCAAGTTAATTCATGCTTTAAATGCTGAATAAATTGCAACAGCATATGCTTACATCAGATTCTCCCTTTTCACAGACCTATGCCCTCATCCAAAACACTGTTCAGTATCTCAGCCTTCTTTTTGCCCAGCTTGGATCTTGAGCCCACCGGCTGAAGTTAATGGGAAGAATCTTTCCAGTTTTCAGCTGAGGGTACAGGAGGACCATATGATCACGCCACAGAAGTTTGCAGCTCAGATAAAGGTAAAGCTCCATACCCTAGTCTTATTCTGGTTTTTATGCCATGTTTCTCCTACAAGGGAGTAGTAGCTCTTCCAGTTCTAGCCAACATGTTCCCAAGACATACCCAGTACAGTAGGAGAACACCAAGGTACTGAATGGTGCTGTACAGTGCCATGTACTTGAACATGCAGAAGGAAGTGACGAGGGCAGCACGGCCTTCCCTGTGTGAAGACATTAATAAAGGACAGCAATTAGGTGATGGGTCTGCTCCTGTTGCCAGTCCTCTCAAAACGCTGTTGAAAAACAAGGCATGTGTCACAAGTAGAGAAGTCTCTGCCAGTTTCTTGCTGGAAGGTGAAATAAATAAAATCTGGCCTGAATGAAAGTAAAATCTTCACTTGCAGAAATCTTGCTGCAAGCAAAAGGGCTTGATTCCAGTCATCTATGTTCCCAAGATTACAATTTACCCCAGCGAGTTTTCCTGCTGACATTAATAGTGCAGGTAACAACTCCATATGAGGAAAAACATACAAAGCCAAGCAGCTGATCAGTGAGTTCAAACTAACAAGTCCTCTCCTCCTGCAGTGAACATATAGTATCCAACGAGGGTAACACACGCTCCCTGGTTATTCATCTGCCCCAGTAAGCAAAATCAGGACGCTGGCATAACAGATGCTAATGTTTTGCTTGCATAGGGTATCAGAGGCAGGGCCTAACAGTAGTGTACAGGTTGATTTGTGGACATTGGATTCAGCTTTATGGAGCATTGATCATTTTACTATTTCTTTTGCATTTAAAATACTGCTAATGACATAAAGCTCAGCTGCAGATGCCCTCCTCCTGTAGTTTTGAGGGAATTAATATATCTTAAAGGAATTTCATATGGGAACTAGGCAAATGGCAATTTCAAGGTCAAAGACATTTATTTTTCTCTAGATATGTACATTCTGGCCTGGTGGGAACACCCAACACTAATATTTGAAAGGAGTGGGAATTGTCTACTTTATGAAATAGGAAACAAAAATCCACGCTTACCTGATTAGCTCTGGCACACATGCTATGCTGGGGGTTCGGGATGTGAAAGGTGAAGCCACAGACGCCTCCTGCTCCGACAGTGATATCCCTGCATGCGCCACTTTCAAAGCCTGAAAGTCACATTCTTCTTCAGCATTCACAAACCAGGAAGACACAGCAACTGACACATCAGCCAAGAAGTGACCCCTTATTACAGGATGCGTTCTGTGAACAGCAGTCCCTCTTCACTCCCTGGGTGTGCTCCACCCGAAAGGTTCCTCCAGTGGGATGTGGTTGAGGCATCGGGTCCAGAAGAATGGGGATGACAGCATGGGAAAGTCCATTTTCCACAGACCCCAAAGCCATCCACTACCAGCCGCAGAAGACAGGTTTGGCTCTGCCTCCTTTGTCAGCACTTATTTGCAGTCACACCTTATGTAGACAGTCTAGGTTCTCTGCTTGCTTCCCCCAGGAGAATCCTTGGGACTTTGTGTTAGGGCAAGTGAGTGCTTCACTGCCTAGGTGGCATTGCTCTCACTGCCACAAGGATGTGTGAAGTCATGGAGTGAACTGAACCTGCCCAGAAGGGAGTTATGGGTCCCTCCTGAACACGGACCCTTCCTTTTGGAAAAAACAACTTTCTTGCACTTCTAAAATGTGCATTTACAAAAACCTTGTAGGGCTACAGCTGTTCCCCATGGAAACTCCTCCTCATACTAGTCTTCTCCACCCCCAGACACTGAAGATGTTGACAGAAACCCCAGTGGAGGATTTGGAGAATCCTCTGGTGGTTTTTGCGAAGGAAATTAATCAGTCCTTGAGACCACAAACTGCAACAATCTCTGCCTAGGACAGCTCTTGCGGGTAAGGACCACACTCTGGGATCAGGCCTGAATCAGTACTGGTGCGAGTACAGCTGCTCTGTGAATAAGCAGAGCACTCCCATCTCCAGCATGTGCTCAGTTTGGGATATTCTACTGGCATTGCATTCATTTTTCATTTTTTAAATAAATATATTGTAAAGAATTTTCACTTACCCCGCAGTCATTGGCTCCATCTCCACACATGCCCACAAAGTAACTAAAAAATAAAGTGACCAATAGTTCAGTCCTGGGGAAAGTGTGACCTATAAACAGGAGGCAATCAGAGCCTCCTCCATGCGAGTCATTTATGCAAGTCATGCAAGCTTTTTCTTAAAAGTCCTTCTGGAAAGCTGAAAGACTGAAATACAAGCCCAGGACTCTGGACTGTGCACAAGCCTTGGCCCTGCACCTCAGACGTGTCTACAGTAAAGAGTTTCTGCTGTGATGGACTAAAGAATACATTAGTATGAAGTTTTATGTTCACTACAACGGACTCCGTCTCCCACCCTCACTGGGTTTAAGGTCAATCATAACAGAGGAAAGGGCTAATGGTGACAGCCCTGCTCAGAAAGGAAGGATTGCAGGCACTGGTACCTCATGTTCACTGGGAATAGACATGAATGGGGACTCTGCTTTGGGGTCCAGTCCTGCCAGAATCTCCTAGGGCAGACAGAGAGTGATAGAGGCAGCTGGAGTAGAGAGAGAACGAGAACATGGGCTTCACAGTATATCTGGAGACAGCTCCCCACCCTGAGGCTGAAACAACCTTGTGAAATGATGAGCCCTAAAAGTAAATCCTTGTATGTGCAGCATCCAAGTAAAATCAGCCTAGTGCTTCAGGAGCTGACTCGTGTCTTTTACTGCTGAGGCCTGGATTTCAGTGCAGGGGAAGTTCTCACTGGGAGGTATTGATGGTGTTCCAAGGAGGCCAGACAGTGGTTGGGGTGCTCACAACTGCTCACACCAGGCTGATAATCTGAAATGGCCTAAATTGAAAACCCTGCTCTAGGGCAAGGCCAGGGGCTAGCTAGTTGAGGTGAGGGTGGAGGTCTTCAAAAGACTTGTGAAACAGCTGAATGACAGGCAACAAGACACTTGGGACTCAGGAACATATATACACCACTGTGAGTAGCACAGGGCATACCAATCCAGACTGCCCTGCCATGTTTTCTAACCCATCACACTGAGTCAGCAATAGTGCAGTAAAAAGACTGCTAGCATCAGAGAAGCTGCAGTGCTGGGAGATACTCCTAAAAATCTTGGGTAGACAAGTGCCCCTCCTTCAGGTCCAGAAAGAGAAGTAAGAATGAAGGATGATGTGAACAAACGAAACCCAGAATCATGGGAGTGTTAGGTCTTTGATGGGTTGCCAAACCAACATGGACTTCAGTGTCTCTTCTTTAACAGGCTTTTGGAATCTAATTGCCAAGCTGTATGTCTGTGGAACTTTCAGTTTTGTGCACTTCCAGGAAACACTATGTTAGATAAAAGCTAGCTCTTACTAGACTCTTTTCAAGCCTGGAAATTCATCAAATGCTTCCTAACTCTTAGTGCTCATTATGAACTTACTCCAGCTTTTGAAACTCTTCTACAAGGCTGGATTTCTGACCAGGAGACATTCTAGCAAAAACTGTTCCGTTCAGCAGGAGCTGTAAGGAGAAAAAAGGAAGTGATTTTTTAAGCACTTGAGGCAAGAGTCACAGTGATTTCAGTGATAATCTGGAATAGAAACCACCAAAAATTCACATTTCCAAACAACTGATGCTAGACTCCAAAGCAGGAAAGGCTGATGTTCAAAGATAAAAGGTATCTTAATTAATATTTTGAAAAAATAACAATCACAATAAGGACAAGAGGCCTGATGTGTCATTTGAGTTACCTGATGAACACAGATTACCAGGCAGGGATTTACTAGAAAAGAATTCATGAGACTATCCTTTCCATAAAACAGACAACTTATGCTGAATTGCATGCTGTGTAATACCATGTTTCCTCCTATTCTCCAAAACATGAGAGAATCAGTGCAGTGCAAGGGCCAGGCATATGGGCACAAATGTTTTAAGTCATGTCCTCACACCATGAGGCAGGTCTGCTCCTCTCACGTGCAGGAAAAATCTAGGGATTTTCAGATCCTTCCCCATACGTTAATATCAGAGATTCATCCAGCCCATAAGTATTTCAGGGTTAGAATTGTTCCCAAAAGATGTCCTGGTACAGATCTCTTCAGCTAATTATATCAGGACAATCCAAATCTGCTGAATGGCCAGCCTACTCCAGTTAAATAATCCAGATCTTACCTTTGGAAGTAAGTGCCTGAAATGCTGTGCTACAATTTGGTAAGATTTTCCACTCATGGCAAAATGATACTGGCCTGATCCCAATGCCAGCCTGATTCTTCGTTCAGTCTGACTGTCATCCTCCTATAAAACAAGACAGAATGAGCACTGCTCCCAGGCGCTCACAAGCTACTATGTGCATTTACACAAGCACCACTACAAAGAAAAGGGCATATCATGGGAAGGGCACTTGTGAAGGCTCTGGGACACCTGGGTTCAAGGCCCATTGCCTTTGCCTGGATTTGTAAAGGGATTTAGGCATATAATGCCATTATTTTCAGTGTGAATTGGGTGCTTCATATGTCTTAAAAGCTGGCCCTCAGCGTTGCCACATTTGGTAGAATTTATGCAACAGTGCCAATCTGGTGGGCTGCACTGTGAGCGGGGCTAGCGAGAGCATATGGGCACCATAGCTAGGCATGCCATTTTGAAGTGAAATATAGTGAAGATGCTGCTCAGGCTGAGCTTTGGTAGAAAGGAGCCCCTCAACAGCCTCTGCAGAGATTCCCTACCATCTGCCTGACTCTAATACTTCTCAGAGAAGGGTCAGCACCTTCAGACATACTCTTCAGGGAAAGAGTAACTGGTCTTTGTTCCACTTTCTTTGTGGAGATGCTTGATAAAATATAATTTCTTAGCATAGGAAGCCTATATTTCACTGTGCATATGCAATTTCTCAGCAGTTAATCTGTGTTTTAATTCTGCAGGTATGGGGAACTGCTAACTCTACGTGCTTGAACAGGGCTGGTTCATTCAGTGCAGTTCCATATATTTTAGGTCCACATCTATGCTATCAAATTTACCTTGCAGTAAAAGGAAACATGCATTAAACTGGTATCAACTAAGCATGAGGGCTAGAGAGAAATCTTCCTTGGGCTTCTGCAAAGCTGTTCTCAAACCTAGCTAGACAGTTAGCAAAAATGTGTTCACAAGATAATATGCTAGGAAGGAAGCCCTAGGGGAGTACATTTTTATAAAGATCCCTTCTTTTTAAACACTTCTCTAGCACATAACATTCTGACATGGACATGATGGTGAATGACTGGTCTGTTACACTAGCATAATCCCACTGCATTATTTAAAGCATTCCAGCCTAGTTTGTTTTCCTGCTGCACAACACCTGCTTCTCATACGCTCACCAGGCTTCCGTAATCTTCAGTTTTGTTTTCTTCCAGTGGTTTCCAGGTTATAGATGCTGAAAAAGATCCAGGTATTTTGTTTGCTTCCACAAGAATCACTCTGTCTGTTGAAGAAATCATCCCAGCATTTTTGGCAACGGTTACAGCTGTCTGAATGTTGTCACCTAGAAAAATCAAGGGGAGTATTACCTAAAAATTTCTGCAATGAGGAATTGTTTATGGAGGGAACACTAGCCTTTTCTTGAATTCCTAGTTTTCCAATATATCCACAAGAATCAGTAAGATTTCAGTGCCTTGCCTAAGGAAGTTTTTGATAAAGATCAAAACTTTGCAGATGAGGTCTGTCTCAATAATTAAATGTATTTTCATCTGGAAATGAAATATTTTCATTTTCATCTGGAGGTGAAATACTTTCATCTTCAGCTTGAAGAAATCCAGATGGGGAACATGCTCCTAGATAATATGTTTTAGACAAAAACCAATAAGGGATTCACTGCTAAGTTGCTGCTAGTATCACTGATTCTCATCAATCACCCTTAGATGGCTTTGGTGTAGGATGTGTGCTGAAAGGGGTGAAGCCCAAGAAGGCAAGATCTGTGTGACTCCTGGAAAAATGTCTTTGGACCATGGAAAAACTGGGGGTTATCCTATCCAAATCTAAACCAGCCCTTCAAGAAAAAAATGGGATAAATAAGGACTGGTAGAATGAGTTACCAGATGTCATAAGGTTCAGTGATTTGTCCTGGCATTCATGCTCCATCTCTGCTCATTTATGACAACAGGATTTCATGAGGCCCTATAAAGACAGGATCTTGCATGACATGTCTTTGTGCATCTGATAACCTTACCAGGGAGAACAAATGGACTCACTGGAAAGCATTAGAGGAACAGGAAGGCTCTGATCTGTGGTGAAAGTGGGACAGATTCAGAGTTAGGTATCTGACACAGCCTGGTGAAGTTGTCAAGGATATAAGCCTGGATGGTTCAGCTCACGCCATTATTACAACACAGATGCTTCTTGGACTGTAATTGTCTGAAAGATACAAATGTCTGTGCCTTCCTACCAGTGGTGGTGACAAAGCAGCAGACTGTTCACTCAGATGTCATTGAACTCCCTGTCTGGGCCAGTGGCCACATAAATAATCCACCCCTTTTAGATACCTGTGACCATAACACTTCTGATACGGGCAGCACTGAGCTCTTCCAGGACAGGCTTTGTCTCCCTCTTTAATCGATTCTCCATTATCAGCAAACCCAGGAATGTCAGATCAGATTCTACCTCCTCCCTAAGAGTGAAGAACAGACAGACAGATTTAATTCTTTTTGCCTCTGGCCTGTTTTTGCATTGAATAAGCTGATAGCCAGTTATAACTGTTAACCATACCACCTAACTCAAAAGAATTAAAATAACTTGTTAGTTTTCAGCAGCCCCAGGCTGCCTGTCTTTTGTGGTGCTATTTCAACACCAGCAGGGCTTACTTCCCACTGGCAGCAAGTGGTGCTGGTTGTGTATGGAGGAACTTCACTTCATTTTTTATCCTTCCATTCTCTTCTTCCCTTGTTCTGAAGAATAAGTTCAGTATATAGCCAGCTTCCAGCTCATGCTTGCTTAATTACCAAATCAAAAAAGAGCCAATTTTGACCTACGTGCTCCACATACCAACATGAAGCCTGATGGATAAGTTGGACTGTTTTCAATTCATGTACCATCCTTAGCCAGCATGAAAAAGCACCCTGAATTTCCTGCTGGATTCCCAAACTGTGGTGGTCTGATTTGGAAAGTTCATGCACACTAGTCCTTCTCATTTGAGGACTGTACAACAAAGAAACACACCTTAGTAAACGTATCTGCTACTCTTGACAGTAGGACCTGAGCAAACAGCATGTGGGAACCCCAATTCTGTTCCCTCCTACTCTTTTCTTTACACCTGTGCTATTGCCTGTTTTACAGTTGAACACATGCAGTTGAGAACAGAATTTGGTAAACAATCCCATCCCTGAGTCATAACTAGAGGTCTCTCAGGGAGACAGGTTGACTCTGAAGAGTCTGAAAAAAATAAAAGCTTTCAAACACTTATTTTAGCCACTGTAGTAAGGAGGAGGTGATGCCAAACACTTGCATGGCAGTCAGAGTAGCTGAGTCAGGCGGTGCCTGAATAGTCATTGCTTTCACAGCAGATCTTGTGTTTGACCTCCAGTTCTCTTTTTTTCTCCTGGCAGTATATACATCACACATGCTATAACTGCACACACAACTGCAAAATCTGGGCCATATCACACACATTTGCTCATTGGGTTGGATAGGTCTGTTATGACACCTGTCACAAGAATTAAACAAGACACTTGCACTTTGCCTCAGTGTCATTGGCCTTTTCAGCAAAGCAAAAAGCCCTGTGAAAGAGCAAGTAAGCCCCATCTGGATTAGGACCTGCAGCTAGCAAACAGAGAGGACAGCAGATGCTAAGTAACCGCAAATGTTTCAGAAGTGATGTGTCTGGAGTATCACAGGCAAAAGCTAGAGGGATTTGGGTAAAAGCATATGGATTCATGTGTAGGTGTTCTTGTGTGAGGCTTGTGGAAAACTAATGCCATAGGCATAGCAGTAGAGTTTGCTGGCTTCTCTAGAAACTAAAAAAAGCTAAAGCTAGAAAGCTAACGGATTGGACCAAGACAGCAGCAGAAGATAGTCTGTTGACTGTAACTGGGCTAGAGAACAGGTGGTGTAATGGGGGTCATCTGCTGCCTTTGCTTAATCAAGGAGCCAGGATAAAAAAAAAAAAAAAAGAGACTTCTCTTCAGCTGAAAGCCTGGATAAATCTGCAAGACGACTGGTAGAAATGATGGACTAAGGGAGGGGTGTACTAGACTTCAGAGTGTACTAGAGTTATACTTCCTATGTTGATCCACTGTTAAGAAATGTGTAAGGATTCTGGGCATGTGCTATAAGCATGGGGTAGTGAAGTGCCCTCTACCCATTCTCAGACAGACCTATATCCAGATTTATATCAGATTCCCTCTGGCCTAAATCTAACAAAACTCTGTACTACAGCCCTGCTCTTGGCAGGGGTGTTGTGGTAATGGTACTATGTGAGGAACCACTAGCCCATGGCTGAATGTGGCTGATAAGCAGCAGTCTATGGCTTACCTTGTTAGATCAGTAGATTGCTTCCCTGTCTGTAGAGATTTACATGCCAGTCCAATGACCCTAAAGCCCTGCGCTGTGTAGAGCAGAAGCTTGCTTTCAAAGTTCGATGGGACTGTGCAAAAGAGGAAAAGACAGTTCATCAGGGCATTTGACTGCTTTCTAATAAAAGGAAGCCCTGGAGCAGGGCAGGTACACCTAGAGTCTACCAATAGGCCAAGGACATCAAGGAAAGCTGCTGAAAAGAACTTTGCTCAATAAGAAAATAATTGTCTCTCCTCTGTCACTTTGCATTTAGGATCCTAAACTATTCTGCAAAGACTTACTTTCTTCCAGTGTGTCATGAAGGAGCTGTGCTCTTCTAGCTGCCCTCCCAAGGCTTGGAGAAAAAAGAAAACTTTTTTTGGTGTATACTGGACCAGTAGACAACTTTTTCAAATATCTATTCTGGCAGAGACTGTACACCTTGTACAAGAGTTGGTACTTGCTTTTATTTCTTAGCAGTCCTTTGCTGAGAAGGGCTGTATGAGAGCTTAGCCTTAGACTTGGAGCACAACAGAGAGACTCTAAAGTCTTAGACCCAGAAATCTCATTTGGACCTTCCACTTCATTGTACCATCAAAAGTCACTTATACATGTGTGTTTCTAGGAAGCATTTATAAATATTAGTTACCTGTTTCTGCTCTACATAACATGGCTACCATTTCTGGAGCCCCTTTTGTGAAGACCTGTTGTTCCCCACCAATTTCCTGAGCAATGACAGACATTCTCTGCAAGGCTGAAGAAAATGGAAACTGATGTAAAATGGTAACTCCTTCCACTGGGGCCTAGGAGAAAAGCAAGTGGATTAGATACTGCAGCAAGGATTTTAAACTCAGGCCAAAGGATTTTAGGTCTCTCCTTTGGGCCATGGTAAGAAGCTAACCATGTATAACGGGCTGATCTGTCACAGAGGGACAGAAAGGACTGGTATATAAAGAGGAGGTGAAATTTGTACAGAAATATTTAGCTTAAGCAGTAGGAAAAGCTCACTGACAGTTTTAGCAGACTATTAGATGTAATCTACTGAAAGGAACTCACTAGTCCTCTTTCTTTAACAAGACTCTGCTAGGTCTTACACTGGTCTTGCAAAGGGAAAATGGATGTCTGAAAGCACCCCCCTTGGTGTATGTCACAGGAACCAGTCTGACATCAGCTACCAGACTCCACTGCAGTCCCAAGTGCTTTTAGAGATCTTCACCACTCATCTGAGTTTGGATTGAGTCTCGAGCCACCAGGACACGCAAATTCCTGAGCTGGACAATCTGTCATCCAGCATCCCCCTGCTTCGGGCACTAGCAGCAAGCTCCCCCAGGCAACTCTTTGTAACCAGAGGGTGCAAGGCAATCTCTCTGCAGGCACTACAAGAAAGACGAAGTGTGGAAGAGCTGTCTTGGACTAGGACAACCAAGTGTTTCTCTACTGAAAGGTAACTCTTATACTGACAGTTTAACTTGATCATGAATGTGAATCTTGCAAATAGCTTACACTGCTGGCTTTAGGCCCAGGTCTAACAACTGTGGCATGTGTGGATCCTTGACCTTCAGTCTGGTGTCCACTGGAATCATCTATCACCTGTGTATGGAAAGACAAAAATCTTTCAGATCACAGCACCAGTAGAGCTGAAAGGAGCCTCAAGGAATCATTTAGAGCTTTTCCTTCCCTCAAAACAAGGTATCTTATTAATTCCTGAGAGGGGTTTGTCTGATCTCACACTAAAAAGCTCCAGTAATGGAAAACCAACTGCGTCCCTTGGCAATCAAATCCAGAGCTTCACCAGCTTCACTAAGATACTGCTGTACTCTTGCACAGCAAACAGATCAAGTCCTCTCACTGACAATAAATCCTTTATTCATTACAACCCACTTAAATATGCAAAAATCTTTAGATATGACATAAACCCAATGGGAAAATAATAAAGAGTTTGTATTAATGTAGAAAGCACCATCCTCTCCTCTTGAAGTACTCCACAAATCAGCTGGGTTTTTTAATCATCACAACATGACTGCGAGGAACAAAAATGTTTTATGGTGTCAAAGGGCACACAATTATCCATGTTTCACAGGAATTATTTGATAGGATTATTCCTGTTTAATTTATAACTTTGATGGGTGTCTGCCTAAGGCTGCGATGGCAAGGTGATGCCCCTGGGGAAAAACACCCTCTAACTCCTGTCATTACTGGATAGTTTATTCCTTCAAACTTGGCTGTTTTACCTATTTTGCAGATACAAAACAGACAGGTGTTAAGTATGGATGTTGTCACCCACTTAACTAGCTAATCCTGCCCTGAGTCTCTAATCTTGCATCAGCAATAGCTTGTGGCTATATCTTCCACCATGTAATTATGGGCTGTTTTCCTCTTATCCATCTCAGATTCGCAGCTTTTTAGTTTTCATAAATGCTCATGTCCCCCACCCACCCCCACCCCCCCCCACCCCACCCCCCCCCCACACACACCCCCCGACCCCGCAACTGATCAGAGAGTAAGTGACAACACTGATGGCTGTTTGTAGGTAATGGGACAGAGACGGAAAGAGTGCTTTCATAGCGGCATGGGATTTCATAGAAATATCTCCACATTGACAGAGCTCTAACAAAGGTCAAAATCTTGCCTCTAGTTCAAAGTTCGCAGAAGTCTGTTACATGCTCTGTAAAAGCAGTCTTAATCTGCATATAAGTCACATCTGGGACTTCCTGTTATCTGGCAGCAGCCACAGTCAGAGTTGATACCCCAGTGGGGTTTGCATGATATCCACCACTTCCAGTCAAATGAGCTAAGTACTCAAAGTACCCCTAGGTGAAAGCTCTAGGCAGAAACAAGCAACATTTCTCCAAAAGCCTGAGCATGTAGTACCTCTTCTGGGTTTTAGCTGTTTTACTTCCGTGTGGGAAGTGGCTATTTGCGTGGGAGGGCTTGGGACATTTCTCCTTTGCGAGAACACCAAAACTCCCCACCACTATTAGCATAACAACAAAGCACAGCTTTACCCAGTTAGTGGCCTCAAACATTTTCACATCCAGTGGGTCTCCTTGGATCTTGCCCTCCCAAACAATTAGTGAATGACAAACCGCCATTGCTGTGAACACTGGGCCCCAAGGCAGGCTGTGGTCCGCGGGGAAACTGTGAATGTCCTGGAAGCTAACACAAAAGTGAACATAAAAATTATCATCACAGAACACCAAACAACATATGACTAACAGAAAAAAAAATCCTAAGTCAAGGGGCTGTTAAAGTCCTATCCTGTGGTCAGACCACTAGCATGTTTCTGGGGACTTGTCTTCCCCCATGAGCTATTTCTCATGCACCTGTTAAAGGCTGGGATACACATGCTCAGAACAGGTGTATTCTGCATAGTTAAGGAGTCCATTGGGATGGACAGAGAAACAGGTTATTATAAAATATCTTCCTTGCGGCTTGTGTAATGACCCTTGAGCTGTGAGGCTGATACAAGTTTGAACATTTTTGTGCATGCACATTTCTGGAAATGTAAATGGCCAAAAACATGGGCACTGAAGGAACTGACTGGCAATCTCGTGGGTAACAGTGACTTACTGTCATAAAGGGTTGGGGCACCGCTGCACCTTTGAGATCTAACCTAGCATGTCTACTGCAGACTACCCTGCCTGGGCATGCGGTGCCAAACGCGGATGACAGTGGCTGCATCTTTTCATGTGGAGCAGGACCCCTGGGATGAGGCAACAAACTCATTTTCCAGAGGCTATGGAAATAATATTGGAAATCTAAACGAGGGGAACTTCAAACTGCTGTTTGACATTAATTGTCTTTCAGTTCTCTGTTCTGAGAAGAGAGAGAATATTTGTGTTTTGTATATATTTGTATATATTCAAATATAATAATCTGAATAAAAATTCAGAAAATTCTCTGAACATGTATCTCTGTTCATATGTCTAGGAGGAGAATCCAGTCACTATCCCACCAAATTTAAATGCCATTGGTGTGTCAAGGAGCCTTACCAGTTTCTTTCAGAGGGCAGCAAGCCCCAAAGATCCAGGCCATCTTCTGTTAAGGTGCCAGTCTAAGTTAAAATGTACATTTAAATTAACTTCCCACATAAGAGCTCCAAGACGAATAAAAAGCAAGACTTATTTTAAGAAGTTACTGTCCAGAAAATGCCAACACAGTGCAGAGCAAAAGCGCTACCAGCCAATTCCTAGATTCCAAGAAAAACAATCCGCAACAGTGCCTGTTCAGACAACACAAACTTAAGTATACAAGATTGGTCAGTGTATTTCTAAAATACAATGGAAATGCTTGATCAAAACCCATACTCTCCCACCCCAGCATGGCTCCCATTGCTAGTAAGAGAGTAACCACCACATAGCAGTTACTTTGTCAAAGCAGATGAGGTTCAGCTGTCCACACATGTTGATCCTCTGTGGGCTGATGCAGAAGATGCCCTTTTTCTTCAGCCTCCGCTGGGTATAAATGATCCCTGTTGTCAAGGCAGCTGGCAGAGCTGGGGGGACAGCAATAGTGACAACATCCAAAGCCTTCTTCACCACTTCTCCTGCCTCCTCCTGACGTAAAACCAAAGGCAGTTATCAGCAAGAGGGTGGCAAGGAGTGCTGCTTGGATTGTCTGAGTGTAGCCCTCTTCATCCCTCCTTCCCTCCACTGCAGGTGCTTCAGGCTGTGCTGTTTTCTGCCCATGGTCCATCATGAATTCATCTCCCTAAGAAATTAATTGCTTTGATTTAACCAAAGGCTTTAAGGCTACACCACTGCTAAAGGGCAGCCTCCAGGCCTTACTTCATTCTCCATGCCAGCAAACCTGCCAGGTAGAGCTCACAGTCTCCTCCAAAGCACATGAGTTCAAACATGTCAGCTAGGTTATTGCACCCTCAGTCAAGCCCAGTTTCCCATGATACAGCACACAAGAATCTGTCATTTATATGGGCATTCATCCAACTGCCTACAGGGATAGCTCTGGACTCCATGTTAGGGTGACAGGTGAGACATATAGGATGGTGCTGAAAAGGAGGGCAGAATGCATGAGCTAATGATTTCTTCTGACCTTATGTTCTAGGAGTTGTGAAAGGAAATTGCTTTTACCTGCAGGAAGAGACAAGGAAGTAAAAGTTACATTTCTAAAAGCAATCTCTAATTTGGGAGCTTAGAGGTCGGTGTAAAACCGACTGCCAGTATGCTGAATGTCGGCACTGTTATTCCTGGCAGTTGATACCACTGCTAAAGGAGCGAATGCATTTCAAATTGGGGTCCCAGAACTGAGACACTGCAAACTAAAGCAAATCTGCAGTTCAGAAGGATCTGCAAATCATCATAGAGTTCTATTATTACTGCTTCTGAGCTTGGGACTTTGACCATAAATCATGTTGCATTTGATGTGCTAAATTTCCATCATGTTCTCATTGTCCCTTCACTGATACTGTTTCAGACCACCAAAGGCACCACTTTGATATTTTGTATCCATTTTATGTTAGAATGAAGCACTTACCACCTTCAGATAAACACGTTCACAGAAGAGAAAGAATTTAGTGTATCATGTGACTGAATCTTAACAGCAGTCTGACAAGACAGTTTCAGCTGCTGTGGTATCATCAGCATGTATTTTACATATTACAAGGGAGAAGTTAAACAAAAAAAAAGGAAAAACTGCAAAGCAGACACCAGGATATGTTCTTAAACACACTTGCTTTGATATCCTGAGGGGAATTAATCTTCTGAACCAACTGATTGTAGGTTATTCCAAAGGAGAAAAATGATTCAAAAGCTGAATTGCAGAATCAACCTTGCAACTCAGGACTTGGACTTCACATTGGCAGATAATTATCAAGGCATGAAATGATTTCTTGAAAGTTTTTGAAGAAGTTCTAAAACAATTAGGCTTTAAAAATTGCAGAACTACTGTTTACAGTGTACAACTATTTCTTACATTGACGTCGGTGCATGAGAATGAGTGAACTGTTTTTAAAAGGGTTTCAGGCGAACCCTCCAGAGTTTGAGAGACCAATATGGCAGGGCCCTAGGTGCACTAGTAGGCCTTAATTACCTTCATTAGCCTCACCTCCACCCACACCCTCTGTTCATGGGTTCAGGAGCTCCATTTAAGCTCAGGCCTAGGCCTTCAGTCCCTGTCTGAGCCATGTTGTAGGTGTACCTGTCTCTAGCACTGTCTCCTGGATGGATACCTTTAGACATTGTTGCAGCCTTGTCTCTTGTCCTCATCTCCTTCTGCTTCTGACTGGTCTGCCTGGATTATTTACCACTTTGCCTTGCCTGGGACTATTGATGGGCAGTTACCAACACCCAGCTCTCCTCACCATGTTCAGATACTGTGTGACTGTGCCCTGGTCGGTGAGGGCACTACCTGTGCTCTGGTCACCCTCGGCTCCTGGCTTGCCTTCCCCTAGGGAATAGCTGGCCCTTGCTGCTTCCTGACACAGTAAGTCTTAGTTCTACATTGAGAAACTTGATTAAAATTATAATACAGAATTAACTGGACCATTGGTGTATATAGCACATTAGAGAAGAGCTAACGTGGTCTTCACAGAGGGAATTAATACTCCATAAATCTCCTGGAGAACTCTGGAAAAAATCAGTGGAGATGTGGGTGACTCAACTGATGCAAGATAGTTGGCTTTGCAAAAGTTATTTTCCAAAAGCTCTCAAGGATATTAAGCTGAGTGATAACTAAGTGAAGGTTTTCTCCCCTCCACACCTGCCCCCCCCCCAAATGACTATACAAAGATATGAAAAAAAAGGTAGAAGAAAGCAGGGAGTTCTTTGCAACATCAGTAAACTTCAGGGATCTGTGTTTACACCTGTGCTGTTCAGGGCTCTGTAACATGGAAGAAAGGTGGCTGAAGGGGTGGCCAATGATCTCTAAATCATGAATGGTACAGGAAACATCAAATAGAAAGCAGCTATTTGCTACTTCTCTAAAATAAAAATCTACAGTGCCTTCAGTGATTTAGCAGCTTTAAAAACATTTTTACGCAGTACATAATGGAACTGTGGGAATCATTGCCACAGGTGTTACCAAGTCCAAGGCATAAATGAATTCAGAAATATATTAAATCACGCTCTGGGAGATTTTCAATGGCTATTACAGCTAGATGATCTAGACACAAACGACAGCTTACTGAACTGTTAAACCTTTCTCTTCAAGAAGTTAGAAGACTAAACCAGGGAAGAATTGTTCTATATTTGCCCTACTTCCTAACCAGCTTCCATAAGCATTTGATACCAGTTACTCTCAGAGACAGTGGACAGGGATAGGTCTTTGATCTAAACTGAAGTTTTTGGAAAGCTGCCTTTTCACAATGACACATCAGTCTGTGTCCCATTTAACCCATGACTCACTTGTGATTTTTCTAGGAATGTACAAAAAGTGCCACAAAAACTCTGTAAAAGCTACTTGCAGAGTGCTAAGCTCTTGGGATCTCCCGTTTTCAGAGCTCTAGAAAGCATTATGCTAATTAGATGCATTGATAATTACATGTATCAGCAAGCACAGGGCAGGCAACACACAGACAGAGGCAGTCGGCGTACAGAAGGCTGCTGATAAGACATGCAGTGCTTGCAGAGGATTTGCTAAGACCTCAGAAGAAATGACTATTGGGAAACAGTGGGTTTTGGCACCTTGCAATTGAATGTATGAGAGCTTGTGCACTGCCACAAATTCAATTACATTGTAAAATGGTCTCATATACTAAGGCAAAAAGGAGAGTGACAAGGACCATATTTTTATATATAAATGTATATGAAGCCACTCAAGTTTCAACTCTCTTGAAACTGGGTGTGACCATTTCTCCTACATTTAGTAACTCACCCCATTAAGTGCAAATACACACACTGCGTAGATCATTCCAATGGCTGCAAATGCTATGAGGCACATTAGGAACCGGAGAGCATCCCTGTACAGCTTGAAGTTCATGGGTTTAGGGTAGAGAATGGACCTCACCAGATCCCCTTTGGCTGTATTGAAACCTGGAAAGACAAACTAAAATCATTTCAAGGGGAAAACATTTTCAACAGTTCTCTACAAAGAATGGAGAGCTTTAAAATGACTCATAATTTCTGTAACTTAAGAAAGAAGGCCCAGATCTTTCATTTTCATATATGTGACCTACTCTGCAGAATATAGAAAAAAGTTATTTTTGTCTTAAGGAGGCGGATTTTTTCAATGTCTCAGAAGCAAAGCAAAATTCTTCTTTGTAATCATATGCTAGTGGTTTTTGTAAAACTTATGCCAAGCAAAAGGAAACAATGCATAATAGCTTAGCCCAGCCGAGGATATTGATCCTCCATCTGACTGTTGTGACTTTGGATTAACGCTTTTACCTTAATGTGACTAGGCACATTAAGTCAGACTGTTCCAGTAAGAAAAAGCATGAGAGGAAAAGCAAACTGAAGTATTGACTGACCAGTCTGCAGCACCACAGCTTTCACTAATCCTCTGTCATCTGCCTTGGTCTGTATGACCTCTGTTCCACAGAAGAGGACATGTTTTTTGTAATCCTCTGCACAGTGCATTCTCCAGGGCTTGAAGTTATCAGCTTGGGGTAAGTGGATCTTTGTTACTGGAGTACTTTCCCCTAGGGAAGATGAGCTCAGATGAGGAAAACTGCAGTACACCTTAAAACCAGCCTGCTGACTTTCAAGTAAGTACATTATCTAGACATCTAGATGGTAAGTTAAAGGTATTTACTAGAGAAACCAGTATTGAGAAATGTTACTGTTATATTGTGACATCTTCAGAGTGAATAAGAGTTTGAAGCCTAGCAAGCAAACCGACTCTGCCAGAGAAAAGCTCTCCTTTGCACCAGTACAACAGCTTCGCGTAAGTCTGAGAACTGAAAGCACTCCGAGGACTTCGAACCCTGGCTGTAGATATACAGACTTGAAAAGACAACTGAACTGGTGTTGCATGACTCCACTTGATGGCCCCAAGTTGTTTACCTAGTTTGAACCTCATGTGCAGGTCACTACACTATTCCCTTAGGCAGATTAAACATGACATTCCCCATTTCCCCTTCCTAGTAAAAAGGAGAGCCTTTAGCTCAATGCTTGACAGCTGACAAATATCCTATTTATGTCAGAGTAGATACACTAAGGTGAAGCAGAAGAAATATTTTCTGCCAGCTGAAGCTTTCTAAATGAAAGGTGTTTCTGGAATTTCTCATTTACATGAAATTTCAGAACAGTGGGTTTCAGTTCAATTCAGACCAAGACCAAATTTAAAGACACGAAACAGAACAATGAACATCTCCTGCACCAAAAATCCTGCTTTGCAGTGAACTCTCCCACCTGGCGTGTCCTCCACTGCTGTCCCATGAACATGGGACTAAGTGTCTGGAGGGCTAGACAGACACTCCGGAAGGTTGGAGATGTTGCAGCGATCAGTGACGAGACATTCGGAGTGACCAAGAGAAGCCCCTACAGCCTGAGCGGACTGTGGGCCCTGTGTGGGAACAGCTTTGCTCCGTATCTACTGTTTCTTCTCCTGTCCTGCTCACTCCTCTTCACTGTCCACTCTTTCCTTTCTAATCAGAGGAACCCTTCCTAAATTCTGCACCCCAGAAAGGAAAAAAAGGATGAACTGCCCTTCCTAAAGTCCCTCTTGTCTATTTAGATAAGCTGGGGCTAACTACTTTATTACAGCAAACAGCCAAAAGAATCCCCTTCTAGGCTAGCGATGGACTATCTCATAATAAGGGTGATACATGATAACACTGTATGTCCTGTGTCACCGGACTGAAGCCATAGGGCTATGATGATGTTTTGATGGTAAACCTGGGAGGGATGAGCTGTACCTGTCAGCATGCTTTCATTTACAATGCACTGCCCACTGATCAGGATGGCATCACAAGGCAAAAGGGTTTTGCCCTCTTTCAAAACCAGCGTATCTCCAGGAACAAGATGGTGTGATTCCAGCTCTTGGAAACCTGTAGGTGACATGTAATGCAAACTTTGTGCTTCATATATTTCGCTGTGGTAAGAGGAAAAAATACAAGGAACTACCTGCTGAATAGATTATTACTTGTTTGTAATGGCTGATAAACAAAGGACCACAAGTAGGACCTAAGAATACAACCTCCAATATTTAGAAAAGCCTAGTCATTAGTCTGAACTGCAGAATTTCTTCTTATCTCCCCAGGAGCCCAACCAAAGGTTATTGTTCCAATGCGCTGACCTAACTGAAGAAGCTTGGATCTACATTTCTTAGTTTGACTCTGTCTTTTTGGATTGTGCTCTAAACACCATAGCAATGAACAGACTTTGCCTGGAGCAATTAGGTGGACTCACAGCCATTTAATGGCTATGTGGTTGGCTTTGTCAGCACTGCTTTAAGAAAAATGACATAGTTTTCCTGATAATTTTTTGCTAAGGCTGCACTGAAACAGTTATGAATATGATTGATGTGCTACAACATACTTCTAGGTCAAATTAACCCAATCTGCAGAAGCTAGTTAATCGAGCTGAGAGACAGAAGAGGAAACTGCTCTAGAAGGAATTTGATACTATACATTCTTGGGTTTGATATAAATTGCTACAGAAATGAAACACATTGAAGAAAGAAGTGTACAGGAGTCACCTTCCTTATTTCTGCAGACAGTGACCATGATGTTGTTATGAGACTCAACCAGTCTGTGCAGTTTAACCGATTGCTATAAATTAAAGGAGAACACACAAAAGTGTTACATCTTACATGATGCAATTCATCCACTAACAATTATTCCTTTTTGTTATTTGTGGTTATGACAGCCCTCATAAACTGTGGTCTGGCCCTGCCAGGAACTATACAATCATACAGAGAAAGAAATTCCCCACCTTAATTATGGAGAAGGTGTAACAAAAGGTTACAAAGCGAAGCACTGGAATGGGGAGGGGAGGATGTGGGTAAAGAATCACACAGAGATTACGATGACTAGGAGGCCAGGCCGTTGCACCTGCTACTACACAATGTCACGAGACTAAACTTCTGAGTAACTCTCATAGCACTGTACATGTGCATGTTGTAACATCCTGGCCTTTCCCAGACATTAGAAATAAATCCTCCTTGTAGAAAAAGGTGAGGTGTCTCACCTGTCTAAGATCATATACAGTCAAAAAAATCGAGAGGAGAGACATGATTATGATGGCAGTGGCATACTCCATGTAATCTTCAGCAAACCACAGACACACACTGAACAGCTGGAACACGTAAAATGGATTTAAGACCTGTTTGGAGAGAGAACAATACTCAAGAGCTGGCCACATTTAAATGGCTCCAGTATACCCAGCCAGTCCATCCTGTTAGAAATGGGCTGGAATAAAAGCTATTAAGTGTTGTGTCTCCCAACACCCTTTCTAATTTTGTTAGCAGTGGCTTCAGTCTAATCAGATTGGACCATCTTCATCTGACAGAAGGGCCAAATAATCTGGACCTATAGGATGTTATTTGGGATGTGAATGGCTCAGCCCAAGCCTTGTTTTGCTTGCTTCTTTACAAGAAATGTAACAAAGTTGAGAGAAGAGCAGGTTGTGTCATGAGGATGGAGCTCACATACCATAGGCACATCTCCACAAACACTCTGTTTAGGCCACATACAGCCAGTTCCTGTCTGAAAAAGATACTGGTGCTTTACATGGTGCTGTGCCCAGAGTCATGAGCCCATTGGATCTCTCTGCAGCCATAGGCATATACCAGCTACTGCTGTTCACTTAATCTCTGGTGATTAAGAGACAGCCTTTGCCTCAAAAGTTTGATTTCCCGTGCAGCTTGTAAACATTCACTGACCATTGTAAGGCCAACAGAATGAGCTGCCAGGGCACAGATACATACAAATACCAAGCAGCCATACAGGCATGGGGATGGAGGATAAGGAACAATGGAGAATAAATGAATTTATGGTGATTTCATGGAACAATTTTAAACAGGATTTGAAAAAGGAGCATGCTTGATGAGTGAGTACTGGGAAGCTAATTCAGACATAGACTCCATTATATTCTATATGCACACATAGGCCTCCCCAAGCAGCCTAGAATAAAAGCAACAGAAATGCTTAACCTCTTTGATGAGTAGTTTCCAAACAGGGATCACTGGAACATCAATAGTGTTTGGCCCACATATAACTCTCCTGTATGGGATAAATATACATCACTTACATGTAAAATAGTGACAATGTAGCTCACTCAAAAGCTATAGCTTTCAATAGTCCTGAGAACTTGTATCGATCCCAGTTTAAAGGCTGTGAAGATCTTTCTCCAAGAAAAAGATAAAAAATTAAATGCCCCTACAGTGCTTATGTCAGAAAAGATGACTGTACCAGTGAAATCTACTTAAACAGACAAGAGGTGTAACACAGCCTTTTAGGCAAATGTTTCCATCACGTAAAAATTCCTTTGAAGCACTGTAAACAAAGGAATTCTGCACCTAAAACTAAATTATCTAAAACCAAATAATTTTGCATAAAGTTAAGGGTGATTCGAATGTAAAATTCAACATGAGCTAAGGTCAGGAGCTGGATTTTCAGTATTCAAGCAACTGAAGATCATTTCTTTATTCAGCAGTTTCAGGAATACCTATTCTGTAAATTGTCTAATGATAGAGTAGTTTGTGAGAATAAATTCAATGACCAGAACTAACCGATTTAGAAGGTCAATACAATTACATGGAGCCCCACTGAAGAAGCACACACACAACCTATCTGCACCGTCTCATGGAGATTTTCTCTTACTCCAAATAAGAACTGCTTAGAGTTAGTTACAGGACATAGTTATTTCCTGATTGAGAACAATAACAGTGATGAATACTGAGACATTTCAAAAACTTTGACAAAGAATACACAACATTCTCCAGCCCTTTTCATTTTTTCATGCATGGCCATTTCATCTAAAATTACGTGCATATTAATGGATACACAAGAAACTCAAGGAATGTGCACCAACAGCAGTGAATTTACATCTCTTTTTTTTACAATCCATATGTTGAGTACTTGTGTTTTAAAATGTGTACCTGACATTCTGTTCATTGCAGGTGAGACCAGAACCAAATTTGGCATGTATAGCTGAGCAAGTGTGGTGGTCTTCTAGGGCTCTGAAATATAAAGGGAGTGTTTTCCTTAGGACATTACTCACAAAGAAGTTTGACTCCCTCAGAGATCTGTGTAACCAGGGCATTGAACTCACCCAACTTTCTGGAACTGTTTTGCATAGATATTCCAGACATAGCAGATTTTTTGTACTTGGATACTTTTCACCTGCGAAACAAAACAGGGACAACAATATATGCAATACGGCAAACAAAAACACTCCCAGGTCTGCTCACAGACCTCAGCTAGGCATCCTCACTGGGGTCAAGCACAAATAAAGCAAATTATATGGGGGGCAGGGAGAGAGAGAAGACAGGATTGCATATACTAACTCCCTAGTTATGTTATAGAGTGGGATCCCCAACTCAGTGCAGGTTCCAGTAAGCTTTACAGATCTTTAGGTCAAGGAAATACAAAGCAGCATTCTTCTCTCCCCATTTTGTGAAGCAAGGAATACAGTCCTCACTCTCATTTCCAAGAACAAAGGGAAGAGATCACTGATGCAGTGGCGGGTACGCAGGCAGTTGTCAAAGCCCGTCTCCAGTCAACAACTCCCTTATCTTCTGTCCGGCTTTGAGGAAAGCAGGGGGCCTTGGGCAGTTTGCAGGCATGGTGCTGAGTCCTTCAGCTGAACAGATACGCCAACTGACAAGAAAGGCCATCCCAGGATACTTCCTGAATCACTGCTAATGCTAAGCCCTTGCAGAGCAGTAACCCATTAAGAACACATGCTGCCATTTATAAGTTGCAAAAGGAGTCTGTCCTGTCCTGCGCAACAATAACAAAGTCTATTAGAGATAATAGCACTTCATATCAGCTGGAAGAAGGCAAGGCTACACACCTATACACATAACTAATAAAGAAATCCACTCTAGGAGACTCTCCCTACCCAGTGCAATAAGCATTATTATTGGCCAATGAAATCTATACTCAACTCATACACCAACTGAAAATGGAGCTATAACCATGGTCATTAACCTAACAAGAGGTCTGTAGTTAGGATTTTGTGCAATAGGAGCTGCAATATTTGCAATGCTAAAAACTGGAGTGGGAAATGAGGGACTCAACTCGCTGCCGGAACAGGTCCTTGGACAGCTCTTGGGCACTACACATTACTCTGTGGACTTAGGTAGCTTAAACGGCAAACAGGTTTTATAACTGACGTATAAGTAGGGGCTTTTGAATTGCTAGTGAAGGATTAAACTGTTTGCTCTTTGCTGCTTTGAAATCTGTTCTTTTCTATTGTCATGGTTTAACCTCAGTTGGCAACTGAGTACTACATAGCTGCTCGCTCACTCCCACCCCCACCCCCCCGTGGGATGGGGGAGAGAACTGGAAGAGTAGAAGTGAGAAAACTCGTGGGTTGAGATAAAAACAGTTTAATAATTGAAATAAAAGAATAATAATAATGTAATAATAATAATAATAATAATAATAATAATAATACACAAAGCAAGTGATGCACAGTGCAATTGCTCACCACCCGCCAACCGATGCCCAGCCAGTCCCCGAGCAGCGGCCCCCCCCCGGCCAGCTTTCCCCAGTTTATGTACTGAGCATGACGTCCCATGGTATGGAATGTCCCTTGGGCCAGTTTGGCTGTGCCCCCTCCCAGCTTCTTGTGCACCTCCAGCCTTCTCAGTTGGTAGAGCATGGGAAACTAGAAAGTCCTTGACAAGTGTAAGCATTACCTAGCAATAACTAAAACATTGGTGCATTATCAATCAACATTGTTCTCACCCTAAATCCAAAACACAGCACTGTACCAGCTGCTGGGAAGGAAATTAACTCTATCCCTGCCGAAACCAGGACATCTGTCTAGATGTTTTGATTGATATGAAAATGTTGTTCAAAGGGCATATTATTTGAGGGCTATATTGGGCTTTTTTATGTTATTAATTCGATCCTCTGAAAAATGTTACAAACCAGCCTTCACTTTCATACTGTGCCAGTTGATTAAACTAGCTGGCACTAAAATTTCTTATGTACATTAATATATGCCCACACAAAACAGCAGTAACAGCAACAGCTTTGCTCAGCTAAAGTTAGGTTTATAATGGAAATATCTACTAAAAAATGCTGTAGGGATAAAAATAAATGCTAACAAGTTAGAAATCTATTTCCTGGAAGGAAATATAGCTCTTTTATGGGTTGCCCAGTGCAGTGATCTAGTATCTCTAATCAAGAGCCAGATATTAGCAAATGTACCATTGCATTCCTATTGCTTACACCAATTTAACATGTAATGCTAAGCAAGACATATAACTGAACTGTCCGGTACTTGTTCTAAAAGGGGGATAATTATATTTACTCAACTCATGAGGGACCTTGTGATCTGCTTGGATCAATTAATCGTCTACCTTCTCCCCAGTGCTTCACTGGGATCTCAAAGCTATGGAACTGGATACATTTTTGCAGGAACAGTGCAAGACCTGACTCCAGCAAATGTAATTTAAAGCACAAATTGGTGCATACAAAGGTAAGAAAAGCAAAATGTGTGTCAGACCCTCCTTGATGAAACATTTCTGGAACTAGTGATGCAGCTCTGCCTAGGCACTTTTCTATTCTATTCCCCGTCAGCTGCATTCATCCCTGTTTTCATGTTACTGTGGGAGCTGTGATGTTCGGTTCCTCACAGTTTCCCTTCAGCCACACAGCCACCCCTAAATTCCTTGATTCCTATGCCAGGAATGAGTTTTTGATTTGGAACTCTGATTCTTCACTACAAACCCCAGTGTCTTGAAGCTCTCCTACTTATAATGTAGGTCTTCTCTCAGGAATAGCGACAATTCTTTTTTCATAACCAACCTCAGAGTAAGAGAGGATTTTTACAGAGGGGAGTACAGTTCTCCAAAATCTCTAGCTTGTTTTTCCACAGCTCACTGTGTTCATCAAGCTGCAAGTTTCTTAGCTGGATATGTTTCACAGCTCACTTTCACTCTATAAAGCGTGGCTGAGATTTGCTATAATCTCCCAGGTGCTGCAGGGAATACTTGACTTACTTGCAAACTTGGCTTCATTATGGTTTTACTGAAGATTGAGTCTTCCTCAGCAGTGGCTGGATAATCCGATCTACTTTTGATAAGTGCAGACACAGAGATCCGTGTCACAGTCTTACGAGAGTAAGTCTGAAATTCATCCTAAATGAATATAAAAGAGAAGTGTCACAATTTCCCTCAAAATCAGACCAAACTCACTGTCAGCTTGGAGTGAATGATTACAGTAGGCCTTCCGAGAGCACCACTCCAGCTTTTTTACAGAACTAACCAACAGGGGCCTCCCAGCACCTGTGACTGATAGATAAATCAGCAGAATGGGAGTGGAACCACGGTCCTGTCAAAATGTGAGTACTGCACATAATTCACTGACCGCAGGTCTGGTGCTTGGCTGATAAGGATGGAATGTGAACAACCAGGTCATGATCTAGGACAGGCAAACAGTAAAGGACAATCTGAGATGCGGTGACCATACTGTAAAGGGAAGATCAAAAGGAACACAACGCTGTACTGCAAAATGGATGTCTAGTGCCAATACCTTCTCACAGTCATTCCTGTGTTAACACTTCATTGGAACAAGTGTGTTAGCACCATGCCTCCCTTACGGTACTTTAGACAAGCTTTTGCCACAAACTGAGTTCATGATCTTGCTATATTTTATAAAATAAGTTCAACATTGGAACTGCCTGATAACTAGTGTTGGTAGTACAGTCTTAGAGATTAGAGCAACTACTGTAATAAGGACCCTCATGTTAAGTTTCAGTCCTGAACACTGAACCACACGCATTAAAGCCAACTATGAGACTGACATATATCATATTCAGTGTGTGAGCAGTTTGGCAGATGAAAAAAGCTCAGCCAGCCAGGTTCTGAAAGCACAGTTATTAAACTTCATTTGGAAATGACAACAGAAAAAAAAAATTCTGTACCAAATATGAGTCCTTTTGAACAATTTAAGGGTTCAAAAAAGAACTTTAATAATGTTTATATATCTTATTTATTTGTGCACTTTTCTTCTTAAACTGGTATTTTGAGTAGAATAACGTTTATTTTCTGATATTTATCTTTAATTTAAATTTCAGAATTAGTAGACATTGGGATGCAGATTGAGATGGGAAGCAGTGAATAACACACGTGCTCATTATTTGAACTAAAGTGAGTCAAAATTCAGTAACAAAAGTGAGTTAATAGGCTCTTATATTGCAATTGCAGAGATGGTGATGAATTATGAATGAAGGTTTTATGTGAAGCAAAAGAGAATTCCAAGGATCAAGCTGATGGGATTACTTGTATCCTCATTAGCAGTAGCCATCACATTTGAGAACTGACATAATCAGAATGTAGGGAAAAAAACAAAACTGTCATTTTAATACAAACAACCATGAAGGAAATCTGAAATTGTCAAATGCGCAGAGAATACTTTCAGAGAGCTTCCTGATAACAAGAACATAAAATACGATTCAATTCTTGTTTAATTACATAAAGGATCATTTAAAAACTCATTTATTTGAAAAGTGCTTGGCATGGCAAATCCATTTAAAATGACACACAAGAATAGGTAACTAAAAATGCAAACTGAACTGAAGATTAAAAAGGGAGATTAAACCTAATATGCTTCTTTTTTAAAAAAAATACATACCCCCAGCCTATTAGGATGCAGATTGTTTCAATATAAAATATTCAACAGGCAGATCTGTGATTTTCAAAACCCAAGATTTTAACTGCACGCTGCTCTGCTCATTTAAGAAGGCAGCTCAAATACAGTGGTAGCAAGTGATCCATTTTGCAATTGCACATTTTGCAAATGCCATTGTTCAGGAATCTTTGAAGCAGAACAAATCAAACTTCTGGAAGTAAACCAACCCTGCCAGCTCCTGGAGTATTCAGGCTCAGCTGGGATTCAGAGTCAAGTCTCAGTTTGCTTCTTTTAGTGTTGCAGTAGCTTGCATGAAATTAAATCAGGATTTGTGTACGTTGCAGTGCTTCAGTACAGTCCTCAACAGATAGAAATCTGTATTAGGAAACTACTAGCAAAACATAACAGCCCTGAAAGCATTAACTGCAGGATTGAAGGTTTATTGGACACGGGGAAGGGCTGATGGAAAATGTAAACATACAGCTAAGAAAACAAGCAGTCTAAGCTTGCCCTCTTCCTTATACTGATCCCTCATCACGCACTGTTGGACACTGCTGGGGACAGAGCTAGACAAATCTTTGGTTTGGCCCACTGGCTAAATTTTGGCAGAGAGGGGCAGCTTCACCAGGACAGCCAAGTGAGGGAAAAAGGATCTGCTGGACACTGCCAATCAAACAGATGCTTTAGAATCTGGAGCACAGATCTGCAATGTAGAAAGCACAGGGATGGCGGAAGGGAGGCGGAAGGATTGAGAGCAAATAACACAGTCTTAAAACCACAGATATTACAGTTTTTTTCACACCAATTTCTTTCAGCTTGTTGTCTGATCAGCTGTTACCCTCCATTCCAATCATCATCTTACACATAATTTGTGGAATACTTGAGAGTTCTTTAGATCAATGATGGTAAACATAAGATATTATTGCAGGAAATCAGCAGTGTAAGAGATTTCAGCTAACTGGATTCCTTCCAACTAACTAATCTTCCAATTAACTACATACTAGGGACTAATTTAAAGACTAAAGTAGCCACCTACTGTTGTTCTAAGCAGAACAATGTCCGCTTCTTCCAAGCTGCAGCGGATGCAGTTTGCCCACACGTCCCACTCTGGCTTCCAGTAAAACAGCAGCAGCAGAGCCCCACAGGACAAGATGTATCCAGCAATGCACAAGACCCTCCGCCAGCCTTGGGTTTTGTAGCCAAATATCTCCTGTACAGCAAAAACAAGGAAAAAATCCTATTTCTCTTAAAGAAACATCTGGAATACTACACTTTCCTATCATCCACTGCTCTCCCATAGGTAGTTTGGTATGATACTATGAAAAAAGAGGTCATAGAACTTGTATTTGGCTTCTTTAGGTGTCCTAAACATGACTAGAAAAAAATTTTGCATGTTCCACGGAAGTTTTCATCCACCTTCACAAAATCTGGATTGCTGTAGTCTGACCAAACCTCTAAAATAGTTTTATGTAGTTGTGAAACTCAGCAAGAGACACTGTTATGTGTGTGCATGAGTTGGAATGGTATAAAAATATAGACGCCCTAACCTTTAGGCCCCAAGTCAGGAACATAGATTTGCCTGGTCAGCTTTTTTAAGGTCCCTGGGTGAGACAGCTGAAGAACTTGAGTACATCTGCACTAGTGGATGGAGAGCGGTGCAGACCCACTGCAGCAGCTGAGACAGTGCCTGCTTCAGAATCAGAAGCACTCCTGCTGTCCTGCCATAGCAGTGAGTCTGCATTAATGCACCTACACTTTAGAGACTCAGCTAGTGTCTCTGCACAGTGCCGAATGACACTGTGTGGCTGCACCAGCTGGAGCTGCTTTGCACGACTCAGCACAGACACAGCCTTTGTAGGGCTGTTACCATCTTCCATGATAGCTCCAGTATGAGGATTTTGGACCTTGCCAATGTGCCATTGTCCTAACATCCCAAAATAATAATAATAATAATAATAATAATAATAATAATAATAATAATAATAATAACAACTGTTAGTAAGAACAACTAATGAACACTTTCAGAATGCTTTACGTGTTCAGAGGGCCAAAGGAAGCTACTCACTGTAGCTGTATAAGTAGGTATTATTATTGCATTTTTAAAGCTGGGGAAATTGTTACAGTGAGGCAAGGTGACTTGCCCAAAACTTCAAAGGGATGACTGTTAGAATTACAGTTTAAGAGCTGCCAGGTCTTGGTACCATGGCCAGATTCCCTCTCGGTAGTGCTAACAGGGACTTGGTAAAGGCGAAATGAAATATATACAGTGAATTTATAGAGGAGACCCAGCCCTGATCCAAGATGGGAGATTGCATGGCTGCAATTACATCAGGTGATCAGAAGAATTTGCTAACATAAGGGTTAAGATTCCTCAATCTCCTTCTTCCTAGTATATCTGCAGCAATTGTGCAATCTGCTTCTGAAGATCAGATATCTGCAGCCACAGATATTGCAAGATCCATTCATAAGGTGAGAATAAAAGGCAATGTAATTGGAAGGATGAGTAATGCATAATTCCTGGTTCTGTGCTGGTGTCTTTGCTTGTTATGTGAAACGTAGGCCCTACCCAGTGGTTCCACACGCTGCCTTGGCCTACCTGCTCTATGTCATTCTCCAGAAGACAGACTCCATCTTCCTAGGTAATCTCCATGGGGTTTCTAAAGGGAAGATATTGGCAACTGTGGGGAAAAAGTATGGTAAACTACACAGGGAAGTGGCCTGCATTGCACAGGGCCTGGTTATACCACCTTGAGATGCACGCACTCAGCATTTTCAAAGGCTTCTATAATCTCTGAGCAGCCCAAGAGAATAAGGCAACCCTGCAGCAGATAGAAGGAAGCTCACGGAGGACAGCAGATAGGCAAGGTTCCTAGAAGGTAGTTGGTGTGGCAGTCATGTGCTATTAATATTCACATGCTCCTACAAACAGGTAAAGGGCTCTCCATTCACCTCTGTCTTGTTGTATCCTTAACAAAAAGGTTACAAAATTAGTGTCAGCACCAGCATACAGAATAGTACACAGAACGATGTGAACTTACTGTTCACAGCAGTGGCTTACTAGCAAGATCCAGCTGCTTGGATCCAGACGTTACAGCTTGTCAGCAAGGCAAAGGAACTCCCAAGGAGACAGAGACGCCTAAGGGAAGAACTGTTAAAAGAACATGCCTTCGGACTTCCTCCAGCAAATGGCTAGACCTGGAATAACTGGAATAATATTTTCAAATTGGGATGGGCATGAATATCAGGGTGGGGAAGAATGAGATTGCTGCCATGTGCATCTTGCTTCTGCCAGTGAATCATTCCTTTAATTTCCAGCTTTTGTGCCTTACACCCGAAGTCTGAAAAGTCAGTAAGGCTGTAGTTAATGCAATTAAGAAGGGAGAGGGTAGGCATTCGGCATGTGCTTGGCAGTCATTTGGGATCATCTTCTGTTGGCAGTGTTCTCCACTGAAATGCTGAATGATTCCCCAAGCCTGATATGACAACATAACCATGGAGCTAGGGCAGACTGTGTCTTTCTCTGCCTAGGAAACCATGCACCTATATATCAAAATATGTATCTGAGTCCCCCTATGCCTGCATATGTTTCCAGGCCTTTGTTTTCAAGAGTAGTTTCCCCTCAAAAAATGGTTTGATCCCTTAGATCTCAAGACACTTCCCAAAACCAAGCATGCATCAGTATTCCTCATCTTGAAAACTAGGAGAGAGGAAGACAAGGAAAACAGCTCAGCTGGGAAAAAAAGGTCATGCTATTAAGACATCCACTATGCTGTCTGCTGGATCTTGTTGCTTCTCACAAGGGACTTTCCTGAGATAGATAGATAGATAGATAGATAGATAGACAGACAGACAGACAGACAGACAGACAGATAGATAGATACCCACGAGCTGTTCTGACGCAGTGCACATTCTGCCCTATGAACACAGGTGTTGGTTCAGGTTCATTGGTTTGTGTCTTGATGAATGTGACATTTCTGAATATAGGTGTTCAGGAGCTCTACAAGGAGTAGGCTGGGAAAGACTAAACATCAGATGTTAACTGATGTTTTGTACCTGGATGTCCATGTAGGAATCTAAAGCCAAAGCAAAGCATTTCCCATGGTTTGGAAATGTCTGGAGCAGGTTACCTGAGCCACATCATTCAGAAGTAAAGCTAGGCAGGGAAATAGACTAAGCTCCAAACCTAACTTGTGCCAAAGTTCCCTGGGCCAGAACCTTTCAATACTTACCTTCAGAATAAAATGTTCTGTTAGGTTGAGGTGTTTTTTCCTGACCCTGTGCCTTCAGCTGGAAAGACTATAGCAATGAATGCTGCATTCATAAAAAAACATTTAGTACGTAAATAACTCCTTGTTGAAACAGAAACAGTATTAGCACAAAGACTCCTCACTTGTCAAATAAGTCAACAGTGGAATTCTTTAGATGAATTCTCAAAACCATTATCTTCTCAAAAAAAAAGGTGAATATTAGACTCAAAACAGGTAGCCACAATGTGCATGAAGAAGTGGGGAACAGGCACACACATGATGCAGGTTTCTCAGCAGGTTTATCTAGCCATGTGAATGCCTTACAGTAATTAGGGTTTGGAAATACTTCAAGTTTATTCAGGATTCACTAGGCCTACACTACAAAGATCTCCAAGCAAATGCATGTCCACTATGGCAAACAATACTTCCAGGGCTGGCAGAAATCCTGGTGTTGATGTCACCAGTAAGAACATGTCTGTCAGGTTGGTTCTATGTTGTTAAGGAAAAGAGAATAACTTTTGCTGGGTTGTATTTCACTGCACAAAGAGGCTGTGCTGATGCAGACATGCTTCTTTTGAAGATGGGTCTGATGAATACAGATTTGCACCTTGACAACTTTTCTACTGTGTGAGCAGGTTTTTAGGGCTCAGTGTGTGCATTTGGCATATATAACATTACACAGCCAAATAACCTGGGTTCTTGAGGGCACCAGACTAAGAGATGGTGGAAAACAAAGCTAAGATTAGCTATCTGTAAGACTCCAAAGGGCTTCTCGTATTCTCACAGGAGGTAGCACTGTCTGCAAAAGAGGCTGGTATGCAGAGCTCATCTCACCTCTGTAGAATAATTTTTAATAAATTGTAGTGTATTTTAAAACTTTGTTTCCTCATCTGTTAACATTCCCTTTCTCTTGAGACTCCCAAATCAGAAGAGTGACTAAAACAAAATGGTGTTTAACTTGTGAGTGAAGGGTCTAGGGAGGGGCCCTGGATCATTGGACAGAAAAAGCTGCCAGACCTGCTCAGTTGGCAGAAAATGTGCTTATTCCAAGAAAGGTTCTTAGCTGCTTTTACAATCATACAAAGCCAGCACTCAAGGGCTTATCACTCTAGTGTCCAGCAAGTCTTTGTTGCTTATGTTTAAAAGAAAAATTGCCTGTAACTGCAGGTCATCTGCACAGCAGAATTTAAATGCAAAAGTCACACAAGCTCAGGCACCCTTTTCTTTGGTGAAAACAAGCCTGTAGCTACCAGCAAGGAGCCTAAACAGTGGCTGTGAACTATCATATTTCTGGCAACCCAATCACCAGGTACCCTATTACAAACAACCTGTTGCTATAACAACAGATAATAGGATCAGACTTGAAAGACCGGTTAAGATCCACAAGGAATTTAATAACTGAAACTCATTCTTACCAACTGGAACCTATTTCATCAGAGGTTTGTTTCTCTTCCCTCTGAAGCCAGTAGCAACATTGACTATCGTTCCATTAGGAACAAGGTTATGCCTTTCAGATTCTATCTTAATTTTAAGAGTTAAATTTTTCAGACTCAAAGTACATAAAATTCCTGGATCAGGTTCCCTTCAGAATTTTGGCATCCCAAAGGAGGCAGACAGCTGCCAATATGCAGCGGCAAACTGGGGTTCACCAGCTGACTGACTGCAGTCGTCCCATTCCTTCAGACATGAGCAACTGGGGAACACGTGCTTAAGACAGGCTTCTGGAAAATCCTTCCTGAAGCAGCAGCCTGTCGAAGTCTATCACGATCTTTTGCACTGCAGGACTTACGCTTTGTACTTCAGGGTTTGTGCAAAGGGCATGATTAGTCCCAAGCTGTACAAAAAGGAGCATCAAATTGGCCAAGGGCATAAAGTGTTTTTCCTCCCTCTTCATATTCCACCAACAATTACTTCTCAAAAACACCTTCAAGCAGATCTTTCTGAAGGGAAGGAAAAAAAAAAAGCAAGCTAATTCCTAAAATAAATCCCTTCCTATTACCATATGTATTAGCCCTCCCTGAGGCAAGCTGCTGTGTCCAGAGTGCTCTCACACTACTGAGATCTTTCCAGTACTACAAATGGTTATGAAGAGAGAGAGAGATTATTTCATGCTCCAAATATATATTGCTAAGTTTTAGCTGGGTACCAGGAGAGTGAACTCTCGTTCAAGCAAAAGTGCTCCAGCCACGTAAAGTAATCCCAAAGATGTGCACAAGGATATATAGGGTAGATTTCTTAAGTCAGAGTGATTATTCTTAAATACAGGACCATCTAGCATCTCAGCTGTACCAAGAAATGGAAACACTGAAGAAAACTTAGAAGTATTTCTTCTCATTAGAGCTCCCCAACTTTCCTCAGCAAAATGGACTGCTAGTTCAACACAAGAAAGCATTGGATGTCCAGAGTCCAAATGAACTACTTGCATGCTTTCAAAATTACTTGAACTATTTCACTGTGGAAGAACTGGCACCTGCACAATGTCAGCTGTTAAATTATTACACCAAGTGATATGATCTTGTTTGAGGAGTCAAGAACTGCTTGTAATAATTTGGTTCACGTGAATTAAACTGACTGTTAAAAATAATGTTGAAAAATATTTTTCATGGCTTAGAATTTTAAAAAATGTTGCAGGGTCACTGAGACCATTATCTGCCAGTGCCACTTGCTGTGGCTGCCAATAATTTAAAATATATGATTTTAACAAAGAATGTTTGCACATAATTCTCTTTTACACCACGTACTCTCCTTCTCTCCTCTGCTTAAACACAGTCTTCTTCGTCTCTTTCTTCACAACTTCTCTCACCTACATATTACTTTCTTTTTCTCTTTCACACAAATATGCACACTAGCTATTCTCTCTTTCTATACACGTTGTTTTTTCTCTCGTCCTCTTACAGTACCGCAGACACCCTCACAGATATCTTCCTCTCTCTCATAACTTTTTTCTCTCTCCCTTATACATATGTAACAAAGACACATACATACCTGCCAAATCTAGCACAATTTGGCTATGGTTTTACTACTGGCTATGGCCCCTACTACTCAACTGCTTTATCAATCTTTCTTCTGTGATTTTCATTTGGGAACCCCCAGTGAATCAGCACTGCTTATGCTCATCGCAGGCATAGAGAGCATGGCAACTGCCAGACACCCTGGATTCACAGTGCAGATTGACTCAACACACACCAGCTGTGCATGGGAAACCTCAGATTCACAGTGCAGATCCCCGAGCACTGGACTCATGGCACATGTGCTCAGTATGATACTGGTGAGAAACAAGAACATCACTGCGATAGCTGACTCTGTGCAAGCACAACTTGGGTGTCCCAGTAGTGCACAGCTGGAATTGGACATGCAGGGTACAATAGTGTGGCTCTACACAGCACCAGACAGTCCACTTAAATCTAATTAGCTCAGGCTCAATTCTGGCATGCTAGTGCCAGTGCCAGTAGTGGGAAGAGAACGACAGTGTGTTTATGGTCCTAGAAGGATGGGGGAAGGGTGGGGGACAGACACCAAACCAGCAGCCGTTTGGAGCTGGGGAGCAGTGGCACATCAGCACCAGGGCTAGAGCCAGGAGCGGGGTGCTGCGAGCAGGTTTAGTAACTCAGCAGCCGAGCCAGTTGGGTTCTGCCTTGCACCGAGCTAATTAGTCCCCACCCTCAAAGCCAGTGCCTTGCGCTTCCTGCGGTGCTCAGTTCATGCTGCCGGATGACTCTGTACTGCATTCTCCAGCACATCCCAAATTACCCAGGTTTGCACTACGTAGAATATGACATCTCCCCTTCCCTGG
Source organism: Aptenodytes patagonicus (assembly GCF_965638725.1). NCBI lineage: Eukaryota > Metazoa > Chordata > Aves > Sphenisciformes > Spheniscidae > Aptenodytes > Aptenodytes patagonicus. Next base: position 9,909,627 of record NC_134954.1, on the reverse strand, counting down.
ATGGCAGAGAGCTGACTGAAAATCTACGGTTGTATCTAGGGATAACAAATGTCCACGTTTTTCCATGACATGGTCTCTTTTTCACTAAAATAGAATTCTCAGTGAGTAGATTTTGAAGATTTCTCCAGGATTTCTGAAAGTGAACAGTCATGTCAGCTTGTAAGTGACCGTGTTTCACTAGCTTTGCTGGCGCTGTTCTACGCCCAGAAATCCTACACGCACTCACAGCAGAGCTACAGTGGCTCTGCAGCACCGGAATTTTGAGAAGCACTGCATTTACCAGACATGCATGAGAATTGTTGCTGTACAGCTGCATCATGGGTCTGACATCTCCAGCAGAATCTGTTAGACGGACAGAATGCATATGTGACGAACAGCTGATCCGTAACATGCAGTAATGCCAAAGCAGCTAAGAAGCGCAGAATTTACTACAATTGTGCAATGGGCTTACTATTTAAGAGAAGTGCCATGCAGTAGATCGGATATTTCCTGTAAACACAGGACTTATTTCCACATGTTACGGAATGCATGTAAACATACTCCTCCCTGGGATACTCTGGAAAGACATACGGTAGTTCTGTATTTAGAAATCCAGCTTTATACAGGTGCTCAGGCTGGAATAGTGTTGTCAATTCAACAGACTGCATTTGCGAATAATTTATGCAAATATAACACATGTGGTTTTATGTTCCAGAGAAAGCCAAGGTTCCCAGTCCTCATCTAACTGGATCTGACCCTAGAGATTCAGCTGTCAAATGGTTAGGAACCAAACGCTCCGGCCCATCCCTCAAGCTCATATAAGACCACCTCCACCTAGATTTATAATGCTACATCAATAATCTGTGGAGCCATCCCCTGTTGGAGGAGATAACCAATTAAATCCAGTGGACACATACAACTTTATTTTCTTTCTGCTAAAAAAAATTATATCCCTTTCTAACCGTATGTTTCTGCTGTGGGAACACCCCCACCATCCAAAACTAAATTACAGACTAGCATTTTATTGCAGAACATGTGCTATCTGCTGCTTCAAGTTGAGAAAGACCTAGACAGAGATACGACTCACCATCTCATTCTCTTCTCCCTGGTTAAGCTGTGCATAATGGTTCTTGGCAGGATTTTCCCCCATGAAATGACCCTCTGGAGACTTTCTAGAGCACCCTCAGGACAGGTCTTCAGCGTTGTGTGCTTGAACTTCCACATTGAGGAAGTGCTCTAAGTACACACCTTCCTTATAACTCTGCTGATGTTTGAAGAACGGAGCTCCTCCCTCTCTGTGGGGCTAGCAGGTAACATTCATCCCTCCTCCCTTCATTCTGTTGTTGGAGTTTTGCGACTGCGAGGGTACATGCAAAATTCACTCAAAGACACTGCAAGAAAGAAAAAGTTAGATCTCACAAGTGTTTGCCGCAATATGACTCCGGGTCATAACTCTGATAGGTGCAAGCAAGCGCTGTTGGTATGCAACTTTCAGGGAAGGGCAAGAGGGGAATATTTTTCTTCGAGATTATGGAATCACCGGAGACCAGGAGTGTGTCCCAATGAGAAGGAAAATAGGCATTGCTGTTGTTACACTCTTAGCAACCAGCCTGAACTAAGTGTCCAGCTGTGATCCCCACATATGCCTTGGAGAAAAATTCAAACTCTGGCATTGCAAACAGGGGCCCCAGTTTGTGCAGGTGGATTTATGCACTGATTGTGTGTCAGGATCCAGCCATGTAGAATCTGTAACCAGTATTTTTATTCATTATTAAGAGTATCATCACAGAATGTCTTCTGACCTCACCGTATAGCTTTGGGAAACGTCATTGAAGTTATTTACTCACTCCTGGGGGAAACCAGAGTTCCCCACTGATGTCAGTGAGCTGGATACAAATGTCTCTGACTCCAAATCAGGGTCAAAAGAAAGCTGGCAGAAAAAACAGCACTGAGGGTTTTTTCACCTCCTTTTTTTGCTACTGTCAGGCTGCATTTGGCAGTCTTGTGATTCATTCTCATTCTCATTACTACTTCCTTGTCCTTTGCTACTTTTTAAGAAGTTACACACCAAATATTTTAGGAGTGAGGTCAGGAAAGGCAAACTTGTTCTTCCAGCAAATATGTTAAGGAAACCAAAATATTATTTCTAGGGTGACTGAAACAGATCAAGAGGTGCCAAGTTAGTTCCTATTCATTAGCATTTTACTACCACATGGCATGGACTTGTGCAAGCCCCAGTCATCTCAAGCACCAGGAAAGACCACTGCCTGCCCCGCAGTGGGCAGGCTCAGAGAAACTGAAATGGGAGAAATGCAGGGAACAGAGAAGAGAAAATGAGGGAGCTAGGTCAATTAATACAATAAAAGTTGCCCATTGCTAATAATGTGAGCCAGGCACAGACCTGCAAACCTGATGCGCACGTATGCACAGCACAGGGACAGATATGTTTGTAAAATGCTGGTGACAAGCAGTTTACGTTGGAGCTAAGTTGTTTGGTCTTGATACCTAGCACACTTTCAAAAGGAAGCCAGACCAGAGGCTGGACAGAAAAGGATATAACTGTACTAAGCTGTGTTAAGGGTAATTTGTTGCAAGAAGATCAAGGAGGAACAAGGTGCTCTCCATACCCGAGCTTCAGTGTTACCCCTTCCTTCCTCCTACTGCAACTCTGAGGCTAGCTTTGAGCCTTTCAGCTTTTCATTTTGTTCTTCTGACCCAGCAACAGGAACTCCAATTATTACACAAGAATCACAATGTTCAATTAAAAATAAAAAAGAAAGAATGCAGTAAAGTCCATTTCTGATAAATCTGATTATATGGGAAAAGTGAGCAGTGCTGTCTAGAAGCTATAAAAGTCAGGAAACGACTGCACAGGTACCTTTTCCAAGGCAGGCTGATGATTTTGGGAAATGACTCATTATTTTGGAAGGTGCCAGGGGTGGAAAACAGGAGTGCCACACACACTTTTTCTGCCTGGTCAGCTTTTGCTGCTTCCCCAAAGGTCAGCCTTGCTCTTTCCAGTGTCTGTAGAAATCTAGGGTGCAGTAGGGGTTCTTGGCTGCCCTTTCACAAAGAGAGATGAGCTGCATGCAGCGTATCCCACCAAACCTGGGTCTCCAGGGAAGAATCAAGGCTCATCCAAACTATTCACTATTCATAGGCTTAGACCAGCTCCTATTGACAATTTCTGCTCCTGCAGAACACCCTTATAAGGGAGATTTCTATCTTCACAACTGAAAACAAAGAAAAAACATTCATCATATCCATAGTTTGGCAACCTGTCATAATATTCCAGCAAAATCTGTTAATCCAGAACCAATGGTGATGGTGGAATGTATTCATTTTCTTAAGCAGGTTCACTTTCTCCTGGGGAAAACACCTCTAAAGCATCCTAAATTGGAACCTTTAGTTATATGATGCCCTCTACTGTTCAAAGTAAGAATTACATATTATTTTATCAATAAATAAATGTTATCCGTATCATGTCCTATGGAGTACCATCATTCTTATTTTTAAACTGAAATTTGCCTAAAAAAACAGACATGACACAAAAATAACTGGTCAAGTTAAAATACAAAAGCAAAGGTAAGATTGAAAATAAAGACAGTCCCTTAAATGTATTAATATGTAAATCTAAAAGCAAGCAAGCGACAGAAACATGTGCCTCACCTCATCCCTACAACTTTTATCTTAGTCCTGAAAATACTTGTATGTATTATGTCATCCTTGTGCAATTTATTTTGCTCTGAAAAATCCCACTGTATAAATAGAAGTTTGGCCTACAAAACACCCCAAATCTCTTTTTCTGTTTAGCTCAGCACGTGATACCCAGTTCTGGGCATATTACAGAATGGAAGCTGTGAACCAACTAGTGACAGTCCACAAGACAGCACATTCTTCTCTCAGAGAAGAATGACAAAGGAGTCAGAAAGCATGGAAGAGGGAGTTAGGGGTGTTTAATCTAAAGAAAAGGAGACTGAGAGGAGTCACCAACAGTTTTCAAACATGTAAATGAAGAAAATAATATTCTCCGTGTCCACTGTGGATAGAGTTAACTTGCTGCAAGAAAGATTCACATCAGGCATGAGGGAAAACTTTCTATTAACATTAGCAAGCACTGGCATTGCCAGGTGAACACTCCAACACCTGAGGTCTTTACGGACAGGTGAGGCATGCACCTCTCAGAACTGACATAACTAGAGGCAATTCTGTCGGAGGGGAGATGGACAGATCTGCTGAACTCTCCTGGTTCCTCCTCTGCCTCCCACTTCCATGTGGTCCTGCCGGCAAAAACCCGGCAACAACCCAACAACTCACAGAAGCCCATTTGGACGCGCCTTGTTTTCCAGCTCTCAAGGCAGCGCTGCCACCCATTTCACGCACTTCTTCAGCGCAACAACAGCTGGGAACTCATCTGGGAATCTTATTTAAGCACCGTGGAAGACCCTGGTACAACCACAGGCCTCCACCCGGGGCTGGGCCTCACCGCCCTCTCCAGCCCTGGCCCACCCGGCCAGGCCGTGGAGGCGAGCCCAGGCAGCCCTGGCTGCCTCCGGCATCACTGACCACAGCCGGGGGTGCCCTGGGCCGGCCCAGGGCCACAGGGGTGAGGCGCTGAGGCCTGCCCCTGCCGTCGCTGAGGTGTGAGGGGGAACACAAGGCCCGGCTGTGGAGGAGCCATAACCTCCCCGCCCCTCCGCTCCTCCTGGCCTGGCAACCCCCCAGCGGTGCTCCCTCAAAACCCTCCCCCACCGCCGCCGCGCCCGGAACCTTTGCGCGGGGAGGCGCGGTTTCCAACCGGGCCGGCCGCAAGGGACCGCGGTGCCCGGAAGCGGCGGCAGCCCTGTCAGCCCGCGGCCGCGGCGGTTCCACCTGCCCTTGCCCGCGGCAGCCCGGGGCGCCAGGCGCGGCGGCGGAGCCCCGGCCGGCGGCCGCGGTGCGTGCGGCTCCCCCTGGGCCCCTCCTGGCCGTTAGGATGTGGCGGACGCGGGCGGCGGCGGCTTGGTGAGTGGGGCGGGCCGTGGCAGGGGTCAGGGCGGGCGCTACGGGCCTCCGGCGGGCCTGGCCCCTGGGGCTGTGCGGAGTGAGCGGCCGCCAGAGCCGCGACCCTCTCCCGCCTCTTCCGACCTCGGGGCCTCTGCCCCGGGCGGGGTGTCTGTTGTAACACCCGTCCCGGCTGAGCAGGCCCTGGGCACCCGTGGGAACGGGGCTGCCCGCGGGGGAAGCCGGAGCCGCACAGCGGGTCGGGGTGCGAGGTGCGAGGGTGTGTGTGCGAATTCCCCAGGCGGGGAAATTCCCCATCTTTCCGCGCCCCCGGGACCTGGGGGTGCGATGTGGAAGGGAGCTGCGTCTCCCGCGTTCCCGCCCTAGGGAGTTCGGGCCGCCTTCGTGTCCATACGTTGGCCCTCCCCAGCAGCTACCCTACGTTCCTCTTGTTTTTCACTGTTCTTCTGCACGATTCCAGACAGGAGCAGTGAAACTGAATGGCCGATAATCTCACAATGTTCCTTGGCAGATTTGGGAGCAGCAGTAGGAAAATAAGTGCTGTCTGGTGCTGAATGAGAAAGAAAATACCGCAGTGCTTTCTGCTGGGTTACGTTTGAAAGACTGCTTCGCAGACATAGCTATTAAAAGTGTATATAACCTGTCTTTACAGAAAATTTGTCCCAGCTGAGGTGGGGATTTTTTGAACTCTTAAACTGGAGCAATGTGTGTAAAATGTTAGGTGTGACTTCCAGGTGGAATGCTTGGCTATCAATAGTAACAGGCCACTTTTTCTGTTTTACAAGTTATCTATAATCTCAGTGCAACGCAAGAGTGGTCAGGTTGCAGGCCTGTAATCAGGCAGCTCTAATGGCAGAGCTACTCATGTCTGGAAGGCTAATTTTTGTTACTGTTCTTAAACAGCTTTCCAGAGGCTTTAACTTTGGAACTCATTAAATACTTCATTTAATAACATTGTTTTGACACCCTTTTCAGTCTAACTGCACTTTTCAGTGAAGATCTTAAGGTGATTTTTCTGTTAGTATTCATCAGGAGATTTTAGCAGCAGGAGGAGAGAAGAAAGGAGAAAATTTTTGGTATAATGGCGGAGTCATGGGGTTTTTTGATGAATTACAAGATTTTGTATGTGCAATTAAAGCAGGTAGGGTTTGAAATATGCAATAGCACTCAAAAGGCAATTGTTGTTGATCAAGTTCTTGCCATAACAATTTGTGATGGAACTCAATTTTTCCTTCAGTTTAAACATACGGAATGAATGCTGTAAAACACAGTGTATTTTAAAAGAACAATGACGGAGAAGAAAATTGCGTAATATTACAAAATGCCTTTAACCTAGGTGAAGACTAATAATGAGAAGTGGCTGCCATAGTATATACTACCACTTGGTCTCTGCTGAAAATATTAAATATCTGTGTAATGACATTTTAGGACTGCAAAACAAAAGAAATAACGGCCCAGTCATCAGCTTGCTTCGTAAAGGCTTACCACACCCTGATTTAAAAAACTGTTTTCAAAAGCGGGAAATAAAAATTTCTAGTGTGGAGGTGCTTTTATTTTTTACTGCTATGTAGCCACTTTTGTATTGGTACTCTCTGTGGTTAATTTCTGAGTCTCTTGTAATTCCATGTCAGAGGAGAAACTTGTTACTACTTTAGGGATTATTCTGCTCCTGCTTATTATCCTCTTTCTAGATACTAAGTTTGTTATTGAAAAGGCACAGCCTTCTAGATAGTTTGGTATAGCAGTAAGAGGATAACCTTCAAAATCATAGTGACTTTTATGGACGAGGACTTTCATAACAATCAGTGGAGTTGCCTTTTTTTAAGCTTTCCATTACACTAAAGGAAATTTCTAAACACAGGTCATCGGGAAAGTCGGTCTTTTAAGAGAGGAAAATGCCTCAATTCACATAATTCTGATTTTTAACTTATCTTCAAAAAGCTCAATTTCTAAGTCAAAAGTGCTTTTATAACAAAGTCTTCCGCTTCTTTGGATGTTAAGAATATGCCTGTCATAGACAATGTTGTCTCTAGTACGTGGAAAATCTCAAGGCAAAGAACTGTATAGATTATAGAGCATGTTATTAGAAAATTCTGTAGTATTTTCCATTTCATATGATTCACTTATTCTCTTTAAGATCTGTTAATTTTAAATGATTTAGGATTATGGGATGAATAATTTGCCTTCTCGATAGCATGAAGCACTTTCTTCTTTTGTATTTGTCCCCTTTGTAAGTAAATGCTCTTGATAATATTGAAAACCCTGAAAAAAACATCAAGGAAAAAGCATTAATTTCAAGAACTGTAACTTCACTTATATTTTGCATCCAGTAAATGATTTAATATTAACCATTCTGATATGATGATGAGTCTAAAAAGTTACAGAAGAAATTGCTTTTTCCAGAGCAGTTGCCTAAACTAGCAAAGCTACCTCAAGGTGTTGAAGCATGCAGATAGTGTAATTGAAAGTATACAAGGAGCTTTATTCCAACCTATAGTTTGTTTTGTTATTCCAACCTATAGAGTTTGTTTTAACAAGGCAGGATTGTTAAGGTTCCTGTGTTTTAACATGTGCTTTTCATGGCTGAGCTCTGTTTTCAGAGTCAAATCTTTCAGACTGAAATGTTCCCTCTTGCATAAATCTGAATTACTTTATTGAAGTCTTCCACAAACACGGTGCAGCCATCTCCAGAAGTAATCTTGTCTATGCATGACCTAAGACAAAACAATAATGCTGTAATCGTAGAACCGCTGAATATTAGAGTGAAGGGAACTGAAAGATGTCATTAAGTACATGCTTCAACTGCAAAGGAGTATCTGCTTTGCCAAAAAAGGACAAATATATTTTGCAAAGGCTTTTTTCTGTGTCTTGGTTTTTTGAAGTTTGAAAATCCTCTACGAACTTAATGCTCTCTAAAAGTTCGTTTTGAATAACAAGACAGGCCAAACTGTCAAGTTTCCTTTTACGTTGCAAGTTGATCATAGTCTTTTGTGGACTCTTAGCTCCTGTTTGCCCCAACTGTGTTTTACCACAGACGTGTTACTTGCCTTAATCCAGTGTGGAAGTTAAATTTAATGCATAACAGACTTCATAACTGGTATTTAAGGTTTTATTTAAGGTTTTATTTATTTAGCTAAGGTTTTATTTCTCAAATCACTAGAAATGCTATACCCATCAATGATGTTTACAGCTTTTATTTTCCTGGTGGCATAGCAATGATAGCTTGAAATTGTACATTCAGAGTGATGCTCTAATCTATCTGTAACCAGCTAAAATGTAATGTGAATTGCTTCTAAAGAGGTTATTGATTTAATGGTGTGTTGAGGAAATCCGTTACTTAGAGTTTTTATTTCTTTCTTTTAGTGTCATCTGCCGGAGTCTAGCAAATAGCAGCTATGGAATAAAAAGAAAATCACCACTTCAAAACTTGCATCTTGTTTCCCGAAGTATACATCATCCCTACTACCCAAGTTCAAAATTTCAAAGACCTCCATTAAGGATATCCATTCAGCTGTTCTCTTCTCTTAATCGTCTTCCCCTACGTAAAACAAAACTTTTAGATGTAAAATACGGATACCAGTCGCACAGGAACTTTTGGCTAGCTAGACTAGCGTCAAGGCTTCTCAAACTTCGCTATCTTGTATTAGGATCTGCTGTAGGTGGTGGTTATACAGCTAAGAAGGTATTTATCTGTGGAAGCTATTTTATGCATTTTGTCTTTGTTATTATATGTTTCAGAACAATAGTTCTTGGAATATCCACAAAAATTACAGGATATCATTACAGGATGACAATAAAGATGAGTGGAAATGGAAATCATTGTTTAGAGAACTAGTATAGATTTTAAAAGATCCAAGTAGTAGTATTCATATCTAAAAGATGGTGGGTTAGTATGTTTTATATGTAGCTATTACTTTTCAATAGATTGCTCATATGCTTCTCTCCATACATTTCTTTTTCTATTTCTACTATATTTTTTTCCTTTTTGTATTAGACGTATGATCAGTGGAAGGACATGATGCCAGATCTCGATGAATATAAGTGGATTGTTCCTGACTTCATTTGGGAGCTTGATGAACATATTGACTTCGGTATCACAAAAGCTAAAATGCTACTCTATCTAAAGACTAGCATGTGTACAACTTAAACATAAGGACGTAGGTCCTCAGTGCCTCTCCCTAGTGCAGTGGTATCTTTATAGCTGTAATTCGAGTGAACTTGTATTGTTAGAGTTTGGTGTGTGTCTTACCAAGGTATTTGTATCGGTGTGTTTGTAGGAAGAAATTAAGCATCATGATTTAGCATTGATATTCCATAATTTATCCTTTCATATGGCCGTGTAATCCCATTATTGAAAGGAGACTTGCAACATGATCAAAGCGACTTACACAGGTTTTCGTAGTATTATGCACAAAGTTCTTTCTTTCTATATGAATGACACAAGTAAAAAACATAAATAGATAAGGAAAAGGTATGTGTGATTAGAAGACCAATTGCAAATGCAGAACAGTGAACCTACCTATCTACAAAATTACCTTGAAGATACAGAAAAAAGAAAATGAAAAATATAGACTCTGTTTTCCTGAACCTTCTGGTTACAGTAGGCATATTTTCAGATGAAAGATAGAAATCTAAAAAACAAGCACTGAGTTACTTCTTATATATGCAGGGTTGTAAGGTGGTATTCTTTTTTTTTTTTTTTAAAAAAGTTTATGAAGATTTCGCTGCATATATGAGCATTGCATAGATAAATGCAGAGATTGAATAATTGAGATAAATGTTTTCTTGTTTTTATTGCTAGTGGACACTACATTTTTTTAGTACTCTAACGCTAATAAGTTTGGTTTTTTTTAAAAAAAAGATTACAAAATTGGCTTATTTATGAAACTGAAAAATAATCTTTTCTTAAAAGGTACAAGAGGTGGGCATAGTTACAGTGTTGTGTAATTTTAAAACATCCATTACAAAGTATGTGAGAGAATAGTGTATGAAGCGTGGTGAAATGCAGCAATAAGTTTTAGAGTATTTTAAAGTACCTGAGGCAACCAACTTATCAGGAAGTTCAAAGTCTAAAATTGCAATTGGTTTTTCAGATCTGATAATCTTTCCCAACACTAATGGGGGGAGGTGCATGTGGAAAGAAACTTTTTAATTCTTTGTTTAAAAAGAATGAAAAAAGCCATGTCCTGAAACAGTTGCTAGGTTTTACAGCCTAAGCCACTTCTGTTCATGAAAATAATAGGAAAGAAAAAATACTCATTGGCTGTTGTACTGTTTTCCTAGAAAAACTTATCAAAGCCCTTCCTGATGCAGATGACCTTGCCAAACTTCTGCCTGACTTTGACAAGATTGGAGAGAGCTTCACTTCGCTGAAAGGATTTTTTTCTCCTGGTGAGAACAATTTTTCAGCTTAGTTCTAATTCTGAAAACATAAGCTTTTACAAGATGAGGTTACAGATATGTCCTTAGACACTAAAAGAAAGTGGATCCTGAAAATGCATGCCTTTTCACTGAATATCTCATCTGAAAGTGTTACGGACACAGGTAAGTGTAATGTATTTGTAAAAGCAAGAATTCTAATAGCAAGTAGTGAGAACGAAAATGTGAAATTGAATAGAAAACTAGACTTCTTGTACAACTCTAAACAAACAGATTGAAAGCTAGATTGCTTCAGTGAGCCATAAAAGCTGGACATGTCCAGCTAGAGTTTGGAGAAGGTGAGAGTGGCACTGGACGGTAACAGTACCACAGCTGTTACAGGAGAAAAGAGTTGGATTATTAAGAATGATGATTCTTAATGTTGCAAGCATGTGAAATAAGAGATTTGTGATGAAGGTATTCTTTTGGGTTGAGTGATATTTTTCATCTGGACATAGCTCCAGAAGAACTTGCTTGAAGATTTAGCTTAGGTAGGGGCTATGTTTCAAAGGAGTAGGTAGGAATTCTGAATGCTTCACAGAAAGCAGGGGGATGGTTTGTCGATTCAGTGTGCCTAGGCAGTAGTAGGCTTAGTGGTTTTCAGGTTTTGGAAGATTTGAATAAGACATTTCTGATCGGTGGCTTTTTTAAAACTAAAACATGATTGATTTGATCATCACATCTGACTTGCTTTTTAGCACAGCTCAAAACTTCACCCAGTCATTCTTGTAATAGAGTGAAAGATTCTTCCTATTATATACCTTAATAATTATCAAGCCACATACATTTGTATTCATGAAGGATTATATCTATGAGGTGTTGTAGTCATTGCTCTAAGTGCATTTGAAAATATTTCCCTATCAGTGTGCATAAGAAGCATATTTTCATTTTCTTAAAATACCGTTAATGGTGGAACTAGTTTATTCATCTTATAAACTGAGCGAGCAACTAAGTAGGGATGAAGTTCAACAAAGTGACAAGTAGATTACAATCTCCTATTTGTTTTGGCTGTTAAAGATTTTGGCTGTTTAAAATTGTGGTGTTATTGACTGGTATTGTGAGATGTCACCTATTACTTGTTATCATACTCACATGGACGTAGTTGACATTTATGGTTGTGTGGTCCTCCAAATGAGACAAAGATCCCTCATCTTTGTTTTGCATTTTGTTTTGTATTTATAATTTTTATTTCCCCTCTTCTGCTGATTTTTCACAGGTTACAATTTGGTTAGTGAAGTCATAGGAGCTTCTGATCTACTTCTGTTGTTAGGTGTGTAAAAGCCCTTTTTACTGCCCTTAACCTGCCTCTTTAAAGCAAACTCTTAAAACGCTACTATACTAAGAGGAGTGAATATCAATGTAAACACAACTATTTAAAGCAATTTAATATGGAATTACAAATACCTACTAATTATTTTAAAAATACTTAGATCCACCCCTGTGAGAAGGAATAGGTGAACAGTTGATATTTCTCTGCCAGAGTCCTTAGAAGATGCTTTTTGTTTCAGGCATTTTCCAGAAGCTTGTTTTGAAAACCTGTGTCATTACAATAGGAAAGAATATAGTATTTTTTTTCTTGTTACAATAATACCAATGGAATTTGTATTATCCTTTCATGTCTATCAGAAATAATTAATTTTTATAAAGTTTTCAGAACTTTAATACTCTAATTGAAGCTGCCTATTCCCTTACGATATAACTAATTTGAGTCACAAACCAGATATAAAATTTTCAGATGAGTTTTAAACTGAATTTTTTTTTTCAGTTTCTTATGGTGAACCTTTTTTAGTTGATAGCAACTTCAAATATTATTGAATTAACAATTCATAGGCATTGAAACTTTAATTTTGTATTAGGTGTAGTTTGAGAATTTTTAAGTGCCTTTTGCACGGTATAATGAGTTTCTGTAATTATGTCCTAGGTTCTCCAGGAGAAACAGCGTTCAGAGCTACTGACCAGGGATACGACAATGACAAACAGTACAAGAAGGTAATTACTCTCTTGCAAAACTAAAAATGTCTTGACAGCAGGTAATTTTTTTAAAAGTGTTTCAATAGCTAGTTGTAGATGTTTATTTGAAGCAGCTTGAATATGACTTGAGCATGCACTGCTGTTTTTAATATATACACAGTACAATGATAATAAACATTTTGGTGTAACGAAAATACAAGGCAGTCATAAAAATCTTTAGGAATTGTATTCTTAAGAAACTTGGTTTGTAATAAGAATGTAATTTTAGGTACTTTTTGTGCATTTGCAATTTTTCCGGCTGTGTTCTCAGTGGCACTTGAGCTTATAGCTTATTACTGAAGTTGGTTTAGGCTTTTACAGTTATTTTCAAGTATTTCTATTTGCAGCCTCATTTCTGTTGACATTTTCACAGTTGTGATTCTTACTGAAGGATCTCTGCCTTAATAAAGAACTTGTATTTCTTAAAGCAGTCTTGTCTTTTTACTCTATTTAGAAAGTGTACATCACATTTTTATTACTATCTTCTGGAAAAAAATGTTACTGTATTTTGATAACTAAAAGTTTTAGCATTTTTCCTTGAAGTAAAGAAGGTGAAGTTTTATTTTTTGCTTTCATGAATAGTAGATCTCATTTCTATTAAATTCCTAAATTGTAACGTTGCTCATTCTTTAAAAGCTTTTAATTTTTCCTGTGTATATTTTAAAAAATTCTTTAAAAAATGGAAGGAAGACAGTAAGTATCAGGAATATCTAAGTTATTAAATATTTATTTTTGTAACTGAAAACTTCTTAGTGTCTGAACTATAACTGGGGGTTTTATATAAAAGACATTTCTGTATATGCAGGCATGTATACATTTACTCTACATTAGTTCTGCATGGCAATATATAGTGAAACCTGTACAAAGCTCACTTTTTATAATTTGTTTCTTCCCTTTGGAACAATGATGGATTTCTACATCAGAAAAAAATTTAGCTTTTGGCTTTCCCTTTGTCAGTAAACTGTCTTTATTATATATTGTTTTATTTTCTCTTGAGTGATTGCTTAGCACAGGTTTCACTGTTTAAGATATAAAAAATACTTTACTATTGATTCGTGGGGAAATGGCCATCTTAATTTATTGTCTTTGATAACTGAATTAATTTAGTTTTTAAAGATTTTTACTGAGTGCCAGTAATATCACTAATACCTATTCTGTTTTTTCAGATGCAGTGACGACTGCATTTTAATGTTGCCAACAAAACTTTGGCTGTGGTACAGAAAATATCAGCCCATATTAAACCAGTACGATTTATAAAATTTAGTCTGGTGTACTAATTCTTGTTACTCCAGCTATATCCGATATGTTATGTTTAGAAACTGTTGTTTTGCTAATTTATATGATCAATTTTGGTCACAATATTTCAAATAAGGCACATACGAATAGCCAACATAGCATAATCACTTGGTTTATTGACAAGCAAAATTTTTATTTTCTAGACAGTGGGTTAGATGGCCTTTTTTCATTCAATGCTTTCCACTGGCCTTTTTTCATTCAATGCTTTCCACTGCCAATCAATACTAGTTTAAGAATTGTGATTGTATGGATGTCTGAAGTGCTGTAGCATGGTATTAAATGTGTCTGATGGCTGATGAGCTGGTTTTCTTTGTTTCCTTATAAAAAGATAAATAACTGGTAAAGATCTAGGAATTCCTCATTTGGAGGAATGTTCTGTAGAACTGTTATTGGGCATGGTCTTCAGGCAGGTCTCTAAAAACTTCCTGTAGAAACTAGTTAGTTTACAAGCTAACTTTGAGAGACTGAACGTTGTCCCAAACACTAAATGAGGCTGTACTGCTTCTTGCCAGCTAATGTGGTGTTTATCTCATAATCTTTCATTTAATACAAAAGGTACAACTTTTTGAAAAGAAAACAAAATTAAAATTACTGGAGTGTTCAGATAAGTAATTTAAATAAATGGAGTTTAAATCTGTTTCTACTTGGATTAAATAAGAAATTTTGTTATTGGAGAAAGACGAGAGAAGACAGTTATAAAAGCTATAGTGTAGTAAGATATTTTATTGTATTGTATGTGTGGGACTAGTTCAGGCTTGCACTTGAAATGGCAGTGTTACCTTCTTAGAAAATTATCGTGCACTATTGTCTGTCTCCAAAAAAATTTCTTAAAGAGTTTCAGCTTCCTATTAAAGCAAATTCCGAAGCTTAGCCCAATTTCTAAAGAAAATTTATAGTGGTTATAGCTGTGATGAAGTGGGTGTGAAAAATGTGACTCAAGTATTGATTTGGGGCTTAGAAGCCAGATAAAGAAATAATTCAAAACCAACCACACAGTCCTTTCTCTGCCTTTGGCACTTTGATAAAATCTCATGCCTTGAAGAACCTGATGCACTGTTAAGGATTTGGCAGTGCGTGGACTGCCTCGCCCAGCCAACACAGGGTCACCTTCAGTCGGTGTAAGAAGCGTCACAGTAATTCTACAGCTCTTCGCTACAGCTACTGCTGGAGAGTGAAAAGGAGGCTTTAGTAAGGAATATCAGTTGACTCTGGTCTTTGTTTGGAAAAAAAAAAAAAAAACCAAAAAAACCCAAAAAAAACCCCCCAGAACTCATTTGTTTCGTTCTTTCTTGCAAGTTATGCAATAAAGTTTCCATAATTTTCTCTTCTATTCATAGCACCGTTATATTCCCAACTTAATTCCCAGTTTCATGTTATAGGTACTCTGGATAAAATACACATTTATACAAATTCTTAGAAATTGATCTCTTTACCTTCCTCATCATTTTCACCCCTTTACATCCCTCAGCATTTAATTATTTTTCGTGCAAGGACTTACTGTGGCTCAGCTTTTCTCATGAACAGTCACACTGAAGTCAGTGGGAAATAGTGGAAGGAGTTGAGACATGCAAAAAGACGGGACTTTGGTTGCTTGTGAAAATGGGACACAAAGACTTTAGTCATGAGGAACTTTTAAATTAAAGAGGTAGTCATACTCAACCGAACTACAGCATATTAACTTTTAATGTAAAATAATGGGTTTTTTTAAGTATATGCAGTAACAATGTCAGCACTTGTTTTGCCTTATTTTATTGTGCACCCAGATTCTCCTGATGACTTTGCAGGGTTTGTGCCACTGTGTTTGTCAACTAGTGTTATTCCCCTTTACATTGTTTCTTTGAGAATGAAAATAATAATATAATGATTGTAAACAATTTGGTTTTTGAAATCCCATTAATAGATCAATGTTGATTTTTCTAGATAAAATTCTTTAAAATAAATACAGTTTTGCAGTGGAATGACTGGGGGGGGGGAAGCAGTGGTAGTGTCCAATGACAGAGATGTAAACATTTTTGTTTGTGTCCTGGTTCATACCAGCCTGGGTGGTGTGTGTGTATAGTTCTGTGCCATTTAAGGTTCTTGATTGATTTTTTTTTTTTTTTTTTTTTAATTCAAACCTATAAAGTAAGAAATAGAAAATAAAGGAAAAAATATTATTGACTGGTATACACAAAGAAGAAAGTGTTACTGAGAAGCCTTTTAAATCACTGTATTTTTTACTTGATATTTTATTAAATGGGGTAACTGTAGTTGAAAAGGGCTTTTCATGCTTTACTATGGAGTAAGAGTCACGTAGATCTGACGTCTTAGAAAGTAATTGCACATTAAATAGTTTTGGTGACTTCAAACATTTGTTACAGTGCCTGTTTAAATGCTAAAAGGCCTTCATGGCAGGTTTGCTCAGTGTTTTTTCTTGTATTTTGTTGACCCATAGCATAGTTTTTAAAGGGACTGTGTCAGGTCATATTGAGAGTTCCTTGTTTGTGAAATGGCAAAATATTATTATTGTTCCTCTAATACTAAGTGTAGCCATGAGGCTATCTCTCCTTGCTGCTGTACAGAAATGAAATCTTTTGTTCTGCCTGAGTTCTTGGCACAGTTCTAATGCGTTTGCTAGTCTGGCAATATAGAAATTTTTTAAATCTTAAAATGGTTCAGTAACATACAAATGTGAAGATTTTTCTATTCTTGAAATGTTATACAAATCCCTATTTAACAAATGTTTATATTTGGTCATTTGATTGTCTCTCCTTTTATCCATTCTCTCCTGTGCTGTTTATCCTTATGTGTACATGCCTGTGTGTGTATTTCCTGCAACAAATGTGTGACTTGATGGTAGATGTCTTGAATTCTTACACTGAAGTTCCGTTTCAGGATTTGTTTTTATTCCTGTAATGCATTTTTGAAACCTTTCATTTCACTGAATGTTTTCTTAGAAGATGTAATATTCTTTTAAAGAGCTTTATTTACATAGTTAATTAATACTTCTGTCTGCATTCTCTGAAATAAATTGTACATAAAGTTCCAGTAGATGCTGGCGTAGTATCTCTAAACCAATTTTGAAAGACAGCTTACCGTTACAAGAATATTCGGTGTGGAGGGAGAAGAGAAGAGAAGAAAACTAAGCTTCGTGGAAATGCTGAATAAGTGAAGGAATAAGCATGAAGTTGCAGGGATTTTGAAGTGATCAGGAAGGATAATGACAGCATGAATTTAAACGGCAGTGTGTTACAGAAGTGGAAAGGGGGCTGCTTCTTTCTTTATGCTCTAGAAACTATTTTGCTTCTCCTAGTCTGAAAGTTAAGTAGCAGGCAAAATCATCTTTGTATAAACTGTCTGCATTGCTGAGAATAAGAACAGGATGAGAACTTTTATGTTACTGACAAAGTTGAGCCTATTAGCTGTTGTGCACAACTTTGTGTAGAATATCCTAAACACTCTTTAAATACGTGCATGGTTAAGTTGTGAAAAATTGCTGATACTTAAGAACTTCTGGTGTGAATAATCAAAATGAAATCCTGAAACTTTTGAGAATATTTTAAAGCCAGGATAGTTTAATTTTTTTTTTTTTAAGATTTAGATGCTTAGTTAAAGTTGAATATAATTATAAAATGTGGCTAAATGTTTATTGTTTTGTTCTACCTGGATTTGCAAAGTGCATGGTTTTGCTGGCTATATCCACTCCCAGCTAGCTAGCAAGAGATCTTGCTAATGGAATTTCACTTTTGTTTGAACTGACCCATTCATACCTGTTTTTCATCTGTCTTTGTCATGCCTTTTGGTTTAACTTTGTTCTCCTTACACCCCCAATTTTTCCTTTCCTTTTTATTATAAACTCATGGCAGGGCCTGCTTGGTGAACTCATTCTGTTACAACAACAAATCCAGCAGCACGAAGAGGAAGCACGCAGAGCCGCTGGCCAATATAACATGGGCTCTTCCCAGCAGAAGCGAAAGGTGATGCCTTAAGGGACAATATGTACTGTATTCACACTAATCAAATACTTCAGCCTTCTGCATTTGAGCTAGAAAAATCTAACTAATTAAATCATGGGCCCAAATAATTACTACAGCCAACTTCACTACAGGTGTATAGTCCTGTTTCAGTTTAATCAAGTTGCATTTAAAGCATGGTGTTAAAAGCCAAACAAGTACTTTGTGTCACTTTGAAATTGTATGTTCTCTGCCTTTATAAAAACTGTTATTTAAAGTTCATACATTAAAAATGCATTTAAGGAAAGTATGTGAATAAATGTCAACTCTTTTCTCTACTGTTGCTTGCTTACTGTAGCTCTATCTTGTAAGACTATAGCTATTTACAGGCAATATATCTCTGCGAACATTTTTTCCTGCTTTAGACTGTTACCAATCTGAAAATGACAGCATCTCCTTAGAAACAATTTTGCACAGACAATTAAATATTGCTGTTAATAACAGTCTCTACTGTATATTTGTCAAAGGTATTCCTTTGTCTGTTTCCTCTCTTAAAGCACAGTTTATACTGATGTGCAGATGTTCAACAACCACAGCATATAACTCTACTTACTTAATTTAAGCTCTGATCATTTTATTCATTATTATATGGCTGTGATTAATTGGAAATGCTTCCTAAATTGGGATATTTTAGTTGTCTAATCTGTTACAACCCATAATTCTTAACCACATTGCGTTGTTGGCTGCTTCTGTGTCCTCAAAAAATCTTTCTGATTACTCATATTTTTCAACAGCTTTGAAATTGAGCACTGGATACAGAACTTAATCTTCTGTACATCTGAAGATAACTCCCACAGAAAGAGGAACACAGTAAATGTGAATTAAACTTTTAGACATAGTTGCGTAGCTGCAATTGTCATGCTTTTTAGTCCGTCAACAGAGTAAATCACTTTGTTCTCTGAAACTAAAATAGCATTTTAAATTTAAATGTTTTACTTTCTTGCCATATTATTTTTTTATGGTTTAGAGTTACAACCCCTGGCCACTCTAAACTGTTAATCTTCCTTTAATTAAAAAAAAGGATGGTGAAAGGCAATTTTTCCTCACATTTCATTTTTCAAATTTTAGTTAATATTTTCTCTGGATTTAAAGTAACACTGATGTATTCTGTCCTCCGTTATGAATCTAGGCATTGTATAACAAAATATAATGGAAATGCAATTATTTGAGATAAAATAATCTCAAAAGGTGTCCTACAAATGTCCTCGCATTCATTCCCTTACAGATGTGTATTTTAGTAGAAGAGTAAAGATGTCTTCAGTGGTCTAAATATTTTCTTTTTGTTCAGTTACTCTCTTTTTAATAAAGAGAACTCCTTCAGCCTCTGTCAGATTGTATACAGTTTATTGAGAGAGCTGAAGTATGGAATAGTAGCTTGAAGTTTATAATAAAGTATATGAAGATGTAAAAATTACTGGAAAGGCAATATAATATTTGGTATATAAAAACGTATTAGCCTAATAAACACAACCAGGAAAAAAAAAGAGCTTGATATTACATTTGTTTCTGATTGAAATTCTACCTTGTCAGTACTAATTCTACAATTCCCAAGCTGTGAAGTAGCTGTAAGGGCTATCTCTGTAAATGTTATCCTGACCTCCAAGGCAGGTACTCTGTGTTTTCTGAGTGTTGAAAGTCTAACTGCCCTTGCATATAAAAAGTTTTAATTTAGCATTCAAGTGTGCTGTTTGGCATATATGCCTAATGACAAGGAATGTGTCTTGTTTATCACACTAATCTTTTTGCTTGAAACAAATTGAAAGAGACCGTGAACTATTTTCTTTAATATCTTGATATGAGGATATAACTTAAAAGAGTCCAATCATGGATCCAAATTCTCCTTTGGAAGAGCTGTCATTGAAATAAGTCATTGCATGCCCTTTTGACAGGGCATAAACTAACCTTGTTTATTTTTTTTAACTCAATTGGCTTGCTTGCCTGTCTACTAGAGAACGTGATCATTTCATTTCCAGTCTTGGAAGTTCTGTTGCCCAATTTACTTGCACATTTTCCATTTTAATTTAATTACTCAATATTAAATCTACTTCAGTTGTAAATGGAATAATAGTAAGAACTGTCTCACAAGCAGGAGAGGGTATTAAAAACAAAAATGTAATATTTTCCTCTTGATTTTTTTGGTCAGCCTTTTGATAAATATTTAGCAGTATAATTGATTAGTCTTGTATAGCTGCACTGTGCATGGCTGCTTCTTACATGCATTTTGTCTGGGCCTTGATATTTTCACTTATATTACTGGAAATCATTGTAGTTCTTCTGTAGATGATCGATTTAGAATTATTTATAGTCTGGTTAGAGAATAACCAGAGAATTTGAAACCAGTAACTGTGGTTTCAAAGGTACTGAATTTTCTTAGGCACATACTTACTTTATACAATGTGTGACAAAGGTTGCTGGAAAGCAACCACTGTGCAAAATGAGTAACTCTATAAGGAGCTTCTGGTAGTCTTAGTAAGCAGGTGTCTGCATCTTTGTGTGCAGGAACCCTTGATTAAAAATGGCCCTACAGTTTTCTTTTCTCATAACTCTTCATGGTGGCAATAGAGAAAGAAGGAGGCATCTTGATGTACAAACCATGCTGAACTGGATTAAACAAATATTGATGTGCCTATATAGAGATATTTTAATAGTTGATTTTTTATTTTATTTTTTGTGAGTAGAAATGATAGATCATGGATTAGTCATGTGACTGTTAGTACTTCAGTGTTATAATAGTTTTAGCTTCTATTGGCAACTTAAATTTTTAGCAATATTATGAATTACATGTTCAAAATACTGTATGTACTAACTGCAGCTAAACATTCAAAGCACACCTGAACCAAATGCTGAAGCATATACATCATTCTAGAGCTGTTTATTTTTGACGTAACTTACCTAATTGTCCTTGTTAGAATTAATCATCTAGTGCTAGATAATTCTTTGCTTCAGATCTTGCAACATGTAGCTGCGTGCAATATTTTTGCTTACTGTGTTTAACGTAAGTATACTGTACATAAAAGGCAGTGCTCATGTGGTTAGAGGTAATCTGTGTGTAAATATGTACTTCAAAGAGGCATCAAGGCCCCAGAAGTACTTTCAGGAACAGCTTGCTTAAGAGCAGAGAGCGGGAAAATGTTAACTGCTTTAAAAACCTGCACCGCATGGAAACGCTTTGTTTTCCTTTTCTTTCCTTTATTTTCTTGCTTCTGACTCTCCACACCATTCTCTTTGCCTTTCTATTTTTATTTTCCCCTTATGTCTCTGAGGTGCTTAAAGTGTGTGTATATGAAAATGTTTGTTTATATATACCATCCTGTGGCTGCGTGCATCAAGTTGTCTGTGTGCTAAACTAACCCTGTTTCTGATGCACTTTTGCTATCACTGAACTAATTATCAGAAATGAAAAGGAAGTCAATTTACAGCACTTCCTCTTTGCTGTTTATGAATAAGAAAATAATTGGATATAGATGGAAGTGTCAGCTTGGGTTGCTTTCTATAAAGTGCAGGCATGATCCTGTATATTACACGTTTAATAGCTAAATAATATCAATCACTATGAATAACTGGATTTTTTTCATGTTTAATCTGTAACAACTGGTGTGAAAATATAGTAACTAAATTGATTTGTGTCTAAATGACAGCTGTCCTCTGCATGTTAGATAATATGCTCTTTCTGATATGAAGCTAACTTGAGTTGTAAATGTCACATGAGCTTTATTACATGAACTTTATTTAAATATTGAAGCTTTTACCTGTATCATTCTTTCAGTAATTGTTTAGATTATAATTTTTTTCTAAATTTAATATTTCATCCATCAACCATTAGATTTTGTTGTCTGTAAATATTTACATCATATGAATTTGTATTGCACCATTTATGCTTTTGTCTTGCTTTTGTGTTATTAAAAAGGGATTGTTTTGAACAACTGTTTATTACATCTTGATGACTGTATTTTAAGAATATTTGACTAAGAATGGCTCTAATTGCCTGATCTTATTACATTTATGCCTTGAACTTCAAAATGTTTTGTATTATAATATCCTAGTTTTTCTAGTTTTTAATGTAATTTAAATAATTCTAAAATAACCCTTCAAGACTGTCCTGACTAACTACAATTTATGGAAGTTGTGTATGCATTTTTAGGATTATAATTCTGAAAAACAAATATGAAATCAGAATCCCCTTGAAGCTTCAGAAATAGCAAATACTCACCTGAAAGTAGTTTCTGTAGCAAGCAGGTGTTTTAGTGATTGTATCCCATTAAGATCATGCTAATTCCGGAAATCAACGTAAGAGATCCTGAGAGTTTGACCACTAAAATTACATTTAGGGCAGTGGCCAGAAAACTGAGCACCATATAGAGTTTTGCTTTTCCCTAAGACCACTTTCCTAGTATTAAGTCTTGAAGGGTTAATTTTTGCATTTGCATGTACTGGAATTTAGACTTTTTTTTTTATGTGAACCTCCTGTTCCAGATGGAACTTTCTATCAGCATTAAATCTCAAATGCTAATTGAAGAATTTTACTTGCTTTAAAATGTATGTAAAGTCAATTTTCTTATGTGGAATGAAGCTTTCAGTTTGTGATTTTGTTACTTGCAGTGGATAAACTAAACAATGTGTTAGTAGCCATGATTATTTTTCTTTGTAGGTTTCTGACAAAGAGAAGATTGATCAACTTCAAGAAGAACTTTTGCGCACTCAGGTAACTTTTCTGAGTTACTGATGTCTTAAGTAGAGATTTATGTGCAGCAGACTCAAATTTACTAGACAAAAGCACACCTGAAATAGAAGATATTTGGGAAGAATGCAGTGCTTTTTTCAATCTGTGAGTTTATCAATACAGAGTTGACTGTTAGCACAGACCAGAGGTCAGTCTAGCCTGTTCTTTCTCTGACAGTGACTGACAGTGCAAGAGGGGAGCGTAAGAATAGGGCAAATGTATTTTGGGAAAGTATGATTACACCTTCCTTGCCTTCAATGCTGTATATTCCTGAAATGTAAAGTTAGCCCAAGATTGTTATGTAAGTACATCGGTGATACTCCAGTTTTTAACTTGTTATGCGTGCTAACTTTACTCCTAACATTCTACAGTTCTCTTTTTTTTAATATCTTCACTGCTACTAGATATATCTGTGATATCTTGTATGTTTAAATGGCACATTTGTTGCAGAAAGGAAATTAGTTTAATTATTATTGAGTTACATTTTAATCCCTTAATCTAGGAAACGTCATTTCTAGTAAAGTAGCTTTTAAGTGCAATTGCAGACCAAATATCAGAGGTCCAAGAGGAAAAATAGACATCATGTGGGATATGTGGGGTGAGACATTCAGATTATAGTACAGTGGCATTCAGGAGAACCAAAGTATCTTTTTTGGTTTCTTCCATCAAGAAAAATAATTGCAGTTACAATGCTAGAGTCGTATATAAGCCATGCAGTGTTCATCAAAATCTGTTTTGTGAAGAGATAAGCAGTTCTTTCAATTAAAGCTGTTTCTATGATTGGACTATTTGGTATAAAAATTGCTATGTGCAGATTAAAAGCTTTTTCTCTGCCCTCTCTTTGGGATTTAAAAGAACATTTAATCCCTTTAAGAAACTGAAGAGGATGGTGCTGTTCAAAGTGATGTCCTTTAAAAAAAAAAATCAAAAAGTGAAAATTTGAACTATAATGACAGCTATTGGTAAGATTTCTTAATATACATTTCTAAAAACATTGCTTCACAAAACCCAAGCCCCTTTCAATTTCTGGATGTCTTCCATCTAGTTCAGTTGTTGTAATTTAATATGGTCTGAGAGAAGATGTGCTGTTGCGAGTGAAATCCTATTTTCAGTATTTTCTCTGTTACTTCTGCTAAAGAGAAGCCTGCTTCATTAGCTGGCAGAAAAGGAAAAGATCTGCAGAGATCAGCTTTAGGATCACTGCTTTTCAAACTGGCCTTTTAAAAAGTGCATGGCCTAACTTCAGAGGACCTAGGAGTTCAAGAATAGACATTTGGAAAGCCCATTTTTTAATATGAATGTCTGTATATAGTGAATGCATACGTGTTACTTTGTTCTCCTTACATAAAACTTATACTTACAACATGACAAGATTAAAATAGTAATAAATCTAATATCTTCTATCAAGGATGCAAGTATATAGGAGCATTCATTAAGAACAAAGAAAAATAAAACCGTTTTCACATTCTGAAATCTGGTCTTGCATTCCGTAGCTATTTTAAGAATTCCCAGTATCAGCTCAACTGAGGAGCATTTCCAGCCCTTCTTGGGGGTAGCTTTCATAATATTGGGCAAAACAGTGTGCAGCTGCAGATCTGGTTTACAAAGAAATATTTCATCCCTTAGGCAGTCCTTACAGAGCAGGAACCATGATTCCTCAGGTATATGACTTACAGTTCTTGTTTAGACAGCAGCACTTTTTCCTCCTAGGTGTGTTGCCTTACAACAAACTTATAAGGGTTTCATATGTTACACCTTAATGGGGCTTTTCAGTGCACATGTGGTATAAGGTGGGACTCTTTCCTGTCTCATTAATTGGCTTGAACTTCACTAAATCTCATTCCAACAAAGTTTTAATCTCCTTAATTAGCAAGGCAGAACTGGATATTTTTAAGCTAGACTTTTTTTTCAGGGTTGATGCATATTAGTCACATTAGTCGTTATTTTCGTTTGCTTGCTTACTTAAGTTAATGTACAATTAATCTTTTGTTGTATCTGTAGGCTTCTAAATTGATTGGCTCTTTGGCTCAGCCAAATTATTTTGATATGGGGGTTTGTAAGCTCTTTATATATGTGCTAGTTTTGAAAGCATTTATTACTTACCTGTTTTTTTATTTGATTTGTTCTTAAAAGTACATTCAGGCCAAATACATTTCCATGTCAGAGAAAACAGTTTTCAGAGTAGGTATCAAAACTATATTCATGTCTCATCTTCAGAGGACTATCATAATCTCCTTCTAAACAGGACTGAGCTGGTACAGTTGTTTCCTGAACTGAGGTTGTATACTGAAGAAAGGGTCTAAACTAGGCTTGCAAATTCACATTTAAGCCCTGTGATCTTTTTGATTGGACAGCCAGTTCCCACTGATGCCAATTTCTGTCTGCCTGCATATGTGTAGCTCCTTTGAAAATGATGCTTGTTTAAGATGCTTAAAGATTGATATATGTACCCCCACGTTTGAACATTGTGGTCTTACTAAAATTTTTGAAGCAAAGATGCGTTGCCGAAAAAAAATACTAACAGTCTTCTCCTGATGGCCTTGTATTTTAATAAACTGTAGTGATTATAAAGGTTTCTATATTTTTGAAAGACTTGCCTGAAGGATAATACATTTTTCATAGGTAAAACTTTGCTCATGTGAGTGTACTATTTCTGTAATTTCAAGAGTATATTTGTACCACTGTTTTGTAGCTCAAATACCAAAGAATGCTTGAGCGATTAGAGAAGGAGAACAAAGAATTAAGAAAACTGGTACTGCAAAGAGATGACAAGGGAATTCATCAGAGGAAGTTAAAGGTACTTATATGTTACAAATCAGCATAGAAATATAATTATGCCATATTTTCCATGATGCTATTCTAAATCGTATTTGTTTATTCATATATGAACTCTTAACATTTGTTATATCTATGCTAATTTTTTGACATGTTAAGGCTTTTATATGTTTTTTTTTTTTAACTGTATAACTTTTGAAAATGGCTTCAGCTGAAGAGCACAAAGGGGTTACAAGCTCTAACTAAATAACTTACCTAAGTAAGCGGGAAATGTGGATTGGGTTTTTTGATGTGGCTTCACTGTATTTGCTAATAAATACGCTTCCAACTCTTCTTACACACACAGTCTGATACTTTTGTGCTTTGTCATGGGTCTTACTGAGTTGGGTAGGAATATAGTTACAGGGTCAGGAAACATCGTTTAACGGCCCGGTATAAATCCACAGAGATTGAACTAAGTATGCTTTTGCTTTTGTCTGCCAACATCCTGAGTGTTCTAAAAACGGATGTTTTCTGCCTCTCTCTGAGTCACTTGCTGACCATTAAGGAGCTCTTATTTTTACAGAATGAGGTTGATAGCTCTATACCCTTCTTAATGCTTACTGTTTATCAAGCTGAAAATGTAAGTCTAGATGTTTAATGGAAGAAAATTAATTCAGCTTCTTAACTTGGAAACTGAAGTCTGAGTGCTGTTGTTCTCTTATGCTGTATGTAAGAGCTCTCATTTTGCTCTTTCACCAAGATGCATCTGCAGCTGTAGTAGTTTCATCCACAGAAGGCAAGGGATGACTTTACTTGTTACTGCGCTTCATAAAACAGATCTGTGCTGCAGTATAGACAGTTTAGGTTTCAAACCATCAGGACAGAATAAACACATTTTTAGAGATGAGTTTACAGAATATACAGATGAAGTAGTCTGAAACCCAATCTTTCTTCTGTTAATTGGCTGTGTTTTCTCTCTGTACTACTTTTTGTTTTGGTAGAAATCCTTGATTGATATGTATTCTGAAGTACTTGACATCCTGTCTGATTATGATGCCAGTTATAACACTCAAGATCACCTACCTCGAGTAAGTAGATAAAGAATTCAAGGCATTTTACTGAAACACCAGTCCTATAATTGAATAGAACATTTAATTATATTCCAGAATAATCCAGAGCCAGTGCTAGGCTATTTTCTCGTAACTCCAGGGTTTTTGCTTAAGACGTGTTCTCCATGTTAAATGCAACAAGAGAATCTTGAGAATAACCAGTGTAACTATGTTAAATCTGCCTTGGCTCGTAGATAAAACCCTATCTAGATCCAGATATTGCTGCTGTGCTCAGCCTTTCATTTTAAACGGTTTCAGTGAGGGCACCCCAGCCTTCTCAGCAGTGTAAAATGACTGTTGTTTCCCGGTGTGTACCAGCGATGCTGAGAAGGTAAGGTGCCCCGGCTAACTCCCCGCAGTCGTGCTGGTGCTGGAGGGGGGAGCGTGAGAAGGGGTTTGGCTAGCCTGACTGCTGGTGTAGGGGAGAGCCAGGCACGCTTCCTGCTTGCACAACCACCTGTAGCACTGGTGGTTTCTGTAGGAAGCCAGTAAGATGGAGAAGTGACAGCAACTACGTCAGAATTCAGCCTTCAGGCAGAAGCAGCATCTACCAGGTGGGTAGTCTTCAGTGTTTCACCTGCTGAAAGGATTTCGTACAAGGAGAGAAGAACTGCCTGCCACCAGAACAGCAAGCCCTTCCTCTCTTCATTAGGCGGCCTGGCAGGTCAGGCCTGTCAGGTGCTTTGTGGAGTGTGCTGTCTTAAGCACAAGTCATTTTTTTTTGCATGACTAAAAGTTAGCATTTATTCAAGGATTCCATACTTAGACCAATGCGTTTATTGTCAAACATAATACAGCCAGTGTTGATACCAATTAACATCTTCTTAGTCAGCTTTTGTCTAAGCTTCCAAAATGTCCTGCTGAAAGCTAATGGCTGTTTAAACTTTCACTTAAGGTGGTGGTGGTTGGAGATCAAAGTGCAGGAAAAACCAGTGTGTTAGAAATGATCGCCCAAGCCCGCATATTCCCTCGAGGGTCTGGGGAGATGATGACACGTTCCCCTGTTAAGGTAAGAAACCTCATAATCTCTGAATCAGCATTTGCTGTATTGTTCTCCCTCTGATTATGCCATTAATTGAAGTATATGTGAACATTCGTTTCTAAAATGGCCTCTAAGCAAGTGAGTTGTTGCAGTCAATGACAAAACTTCTGCAGGCCTGTACATGATCCATATATACTATCAGAGTAGTAGTAGTTCCTACTATAAGTAGTCCTGTGCTAAATAAGCATTACATATAGCTGTATGTCTGCAGTGGGAAGTATACATGTCCTATGTACTTCTCATGTTTCTTTATGTTAGATTTACCATACTTTCTCATATAAGGCTTTTACCATTTAGGTAACTCTTAGTGAGGGTCCCCACCATGTGGCTTTATTCAAAGACAGCTCTCGGGAGTTTGATCTGACCAAGGAAGAGGATGTAAGTATCAAGAAGTGACTGGAAGTTAATGTGACTTGTATTAATTCTCTGAAAAATTCTGTGTCTTTGTGGGCTGTTAGCCCCTGTTTAATTAGAGCGAAATATGTTTAGTGGGGCAAGGCATTATATTAGTTATTAAATTATCTTTTAGTATGGTTTTTGGCTGGCACTGAAGTGGGTAAAATGGAGGAGGAGCTCTTGTGCCAAGGCATTTTTTGGAGTATGCAGCGGTTTGCAGGTAATCTGTCATTTAGCGCCCCATTTACCAGACTTAGGTACTCAACGTGCATTTGAGACAGTTAGTATTTATAAACAGAGATCTTAATCCCCAAGTATACTTTTTACTTATGTTGGTGATTTTTCTTCTATCACAGTTATAAGGAGTTTTATATTTACTATTTTGCTTTTCTCAAAACAGCTTGCAGCTTTGAGAAATGAAATAGAAATCAGAATGAGAAATAGTGTGAAGGAAGGGTGCACTGTTAGCACTGAGGTAAGACTTGTCAAATATTTAGTGGCAAATATCTGTACATATATATCTTTTGTAAATATTCTTCAAACAGGAGAATTTGTGGTGAATCCAGTTTGTGTATACTTAATATTTTGCACTATACAAAGTGTATTTGGACTGTTAAAATCGGATTTATATCAACTACATGCACATAAAATTGGACTTCCTATTTAAAATTACAGGCTGTTGCTGGTCTAAAGCATATGTGTGTGAAAATGTGTGTGTAAATGTGTTTATGTAACTATATGTGTGTTTGTGTATGTAATTACATACAAAGTAGATGTGTGTATAAACCTTTGATTTCAATTTTACTTCACAGACCATCTCCTTAAGTGTGAAAGGTCCTGGTTTGCAGAGAATGGTATTGGTTGATTTACCTGGAGTCATTAGTGTAAGTATGCAAGAAATAAATTTTAAAAAAATAATAATCTTTAAGACATGGAAGTGAGGTAGTGTTATGGGTGAAAACATTAGCTGTTGCTTTTTTTTTTTTAACATCTTTCTGTTTTCTTTTTCCCTTTAAATATATATCTCCATATACGTATTAAAGACTGTGACATCAGGTATGGCTCCAGATACGAAGGAAACAATCTTTAGCATCAGCAAGGCCTACATGCAGAATCCTAATGCCATCATCCTTTGTATTCAAGGTAATAAAAGTCTAGATGGTTATCCAACTGGCAGGATTTTTTTATTTTTTAATTCTGATTCTTATGTGACTCTGGGGACTCTCCTGATGATATATTTTTTTTTTTCCATTTGTGGTAATTTGTATAGTGTGCAAAACAGCATGCTGTGGAATGTCTATTTATAAATTAAGGCACCTTTGGTATTCGTGGCAAAAAGCAACTTTTTGATAAGAGTTTTTTTATCATTAAAATAAAATTCAAGATTTCTTCAGAGGTGTTATTGTCTGTTGCCTCCAAAAATAGTTTAATATTTTGAGCAAGCTGTTACTTGTTCAAAACTTATACAACAAAGTAATTTTTTTTATGATACTGGGAACAAAGCAAATTTTCACTGTGTGTACCCAAAAATCAAGTATAGGTGTAATTTTACTATTTTTAAGTTGAAACATGAAACTTACTTGATGCCTACTATATCTTCGGTACTGCATGTTAGATTACATTGTCCCTAAAATATCACTTTGTTTTTGTTTATTTTAGATGGATCAGTGGATGCAGAACGCAGTATTGTCACAGACTTAGTCAGTCAAATGGATCCCCATGGAAAAAGGACAATTTTTGTGTTGACTAAAGTTGATCTTGCTGAGAAAAACGTGGCTAGCCCAAGCAGGGTGAGTTGAAACTATTTTTCTCATATTGTGATGGCTAAAGTCACATATGGAAAAATACTTGAGATGCTGTCAGAAACACTGGACCTCACCTACCTGTTCTAGATGTTTTTGAGTACATATTTCTGTATTCAGTATGGGGTTTTTGGGTGGTTGTTGTTTTAATCTCTCTCAGGCTTTGCTTTTAGTGATCAGCGACATGACTTCAGTCACAGCTTGGCTACAGCTTGCTATAATACTGATTCCTTTCATTCAGGTGACCTGAGCAAGTTCCATTTCCTGAGAAGGCTTTAGGATATTCTGGGATAGGCTTTTTCACTTTATTTTGTGTTTTGCTGTTATGCTTTATTTGTTTTATGCCTTCATATATTTTTTTTTTCTTTTAAATATCAGTAGAACTCAGTCCCACGACAAACTGCTTCTTATAGTAGTCTATGCGTAGATACAACTAGATCTGGCTTTAAAACTGTGCTGAAGGAAAGAATGTCTCTGTGCAAAGTTAACCATGTTTTTTTAATCCTTTATTTTTCACAGATCCAGCAAATAATTGAAGGCAAACTCTTCCCAATGAAAGCTCTGGGTTATTTTGCAGTTGTTACTGGAAAAGGTAGAGAGAGCTCTGGCTCTGCTTATATTCTTCTTGATAGCAGAGAAAACTGCCTAAATGGAACTGTTGCAGCACTCTTTTCTTTCTCCAGGAAACAGCAGTGAAAGCATTGAATCTATTAAAGAATATGAAGAGGAATTTTTTCAAAATTCAAAGCTGTTGAAGTATGTTGCTATTTATTCCTTTTACTAAAATAAGCCAGTGTTGCTAAATGCTAGCATCAGTTTTTCTTGTTGAACTTAAAAGAAGGATTGCAGTGTGGAAACACTATTTGAGATTTAATCTGCTTAAATTAAGTATCTTGTTGAGGTGTGCAAGTTAGCCTGGTTTCCTAATGCTTGCTGTAAGTCAGTGGAGAGAGACAGGCATCTTCAGGCAGCAATTGATTCCACTGCAGTTCTGAGCCTTTCTTCAGAGGTTTCTGTATCTCTGCATTGGCTCGAGAAGAACTAAGTTCCCAACCTATTTCTAGGTACTTGATACAGCTGGGAGGAGTGAATCCAGCCCAAATATGAGTTGTAGGGCCTCTAAATATCAGTTGTCTTGGTGTGACAACAATGTTGTATTCAGAGGGTTAGCTTGTGTGTTCTGCTGGAAGTTCACTGAGCAGAGTTTTGATTTCACAGGCTTGTATTTCTCAGGAAAGTAAGCTGTATGGTCTTTGGGACTGCAGTGCAGGTACTGCAACCTCTAAAATAAATATTTATTGGGGGGGGGGGTTGGTGGTTTTTTTTTCCCTTGCTTTGGTGATTATCTGCATTGAATATTTTGGAGGAAAAGACTGTAATTCGGGTTAGGTGCACATTGACATGTTATTCTCTGCTATAAAAAGCAGAACTTTATTCTTGCGAGGAGAAAATGAAGGCCAGAAAGCATGGGTATGCATAGAAGAATTTCCTCTAGCTGTCTTTCTTTACAGGACGTGTATGCTGAAGGCACACCAGGTAACAACAAAGAACTTAAGTCTTGCTGTGTCAGATTGCTTTTGGAAAATGGTGAGAGAGTCTGTGGAGCAGCAAGCAGATGCTTTTAAAGGTAAACATCTTTTCAAAAACCAAGTGAAATAGCAACTTGCTGTTAAACAGTTAGTTCTTCCACATACGTATAATACTGTTTTGCCAGCGTGCTTGGGCAATTGTGTTTTATATGTTTCATACGATCACCATTTCTCATGAATTGGTAATTGCCCCAGTTAATCTTTACAAAAGCACATAAAATAATTCATGGTACGAAGGACCTGCTTGCTCTAAAAGCCAAAGGAGTAGTAAATAAGTATGAAGGAAAAAAAAAATCAGTTTTTTTAATGGGCAAAACACAATTCTTCCATTGGATTCAGGTGTTGTTTAAAATGGCTTCCTGTATAAAGATACCATCTGATCAGCCAGGGCAGGACTGACTTGTACAGAGCTGGAAGTTGAATGGGTCTCTTTCCACTGCATTTTTTCAATGCATGAATCCTGCGATTTGCAGACATAATATCTAAACATAGACAGCAAAAAACTTTGCTCATTTGCAGAGGCCCTTAAAGTTCTTGGAGGGTTTGTCATAAGCAAGATTTGTGGCAATTTTAGGAGCTGCTAAACTTTTAAGATAGTCATGAAGTGCATATAGACAATTAAAAAAATTAAGGCCTTGTTTCTGATTTTTGCAGCTACACGTTTCAATCTTGAGACTGAATGGAAGAACAATTACCCCCGGTTGCGAGAGCTTGACAGGGTAAATTACACTACTGCTTTAATTTGTGTGCTACAAAGTGTTGAAGTTTATGGATTAAAATTTATGCCATTTAATCTCATTGGTAAAGGTTTCTTGAAGTTAACATAAAGTACTGACATTTTAAAATGTTAGGACAGTGTAAATTATTCTAGGGGAAGGAAATAACTGAGCTCTGTTTTATGAAATAGTGTGCTTCAAAATTGTGATACTTCAACGCTTAACAAGTCCTTCACTCTTCCAGTGTACAGTTAACTGACCTAACTTACCCACAGGAATAGGTCAGTGTTTCGTTGTGATCATGGCAGAACTGGCAAATAGAAGTTACATTCCCTGGTCTTTCAGACAATCAGAGTAACAAAACAGTTATGATCCCATTCTCTAATTCTTTTATAGAGATCCTGAATATTCAAATGCCATGCCTGGCCAGAGGCATGCAAGAGATGGGTGGGAAGATGTATGGTAAACCAGAGTAGCTTATGACAAGCACATACATTGTCCAGAACATGACCAGAAGGTATCATTTTAGGCTTAAAGGCCGTAAGAAAAAGGTTTTTTTTTACTCTTTGTATGGAAACATGATCAAACTATACTTAAAATCTTACTATTTCATATTTTTTCCTTCTGCATAGAATGAACTGTTTGAAAAAGCAAAGAATGAGATTCTTGATGAAGTCATAAGTTTGACTCAGGTCACACCAAAGCACTGGTATGGTATTTTTTTTCTCCCCCCCCCCCCCTTTTTTTTTTCAAATTATCGAGCAGAAATTTACCTTTAAAATATAAAGAGTTTTAGTAAACAAAATTCTCAAATATAAATAGGGAACTGGTTTTCTTAGGACAATGTATTATTATGTTCTGTGTCCCTGTGGAAGTAGTCTGTTTGTTTATTATTCTGAATCAGCAAATACTTGTATAATCCCTCAACAAAAATTTTATGATGTCAGTTTGTGTTTTGTTCTGTTTTTATACAGTATAATGAACAATAGATATTCCTCAAAAATGAAAAGGAACAGTCATAATAAAGACGTTTTCAGATGCTCATTTGAAGTATGAATCAGTAATTCCTCTTCACTTGATGTTTGGGGATTATCATTGTGCATATCAAAATAATATATATGACCTTGGGGAAAAAAAGTTTTGTGTATCTGTGAATCGGCGATTTGGAAGTTTAAAGATTATGTAATTCCTGGCTGTAAAAAGAGCTGATCTGGATGTTTGAGAATTTCATCCTACATGTGGATCTCCTTGGTAGCCTCAACCAAGTAGCACCATACTATTCTGCCCTACTTCTTTGTAAGGCAGACATACGTATGAGAGAGAGAGCTTAGCCTAAGTATTTTAACAGTGTAGCATGGTAAAGACACTGTAGATGCAGGCTGAGAGAAGAATAGCCAATGTAAAGGATTACTTTGACAGCCTGTACTACAACTGAGAACCACAAAAAAAAGATTTCTTTAATGCCTTTGCCTTCAGCGACCTGAATTGAACTGTTAGTTGGTCATCAACTAAAAACCAAGATTAAATGTCTGACTCTTAATGACGTTAGAATAATTCTGGGCATGTGGATGTGTTCAGAGAAAGTGGTGTAGGCAGTATATTGGTCTGAAGTTATGTTCTAGTCCAAATGTAATGCCAGTTTGCCATTTTGGTGTTTGCTGCTGTTCATTGTGTAATAGATGCTGAAGTATCCTGGCCCATGTCTAGTCTGCTTTGGTTTATGTTGTGGATGGGATGGGTGCATAACATGAATGTTTCTGTGCATTTCTTTTGAAAGTTAAAATGTAGTGGTGATTCTAGTTTTATAACACTTAATGAGCTATAAAGTAGAACTGGAAACCTAAGTCATGAAAAAATGCTTCTGTTAGCCATTATATGCAGCCTAAAAACAGCAGTGCATTTGATGAATACAGATGTTTCTATCCTGTTAAAATTTCCATTCCTTCCAATTAAGTTTGATTGAATTAAGCAAAGCAAAAGTGTATTTTTATTGCCACATCAGTAAAGAAGGAATGAGATTTGCATTTGTTCTTAATCAGAGGACTGCCCTTCTACAGTGCATTTGTAAGTGGTAAAATCCATAACAGACACTTTCCAGCACACACTGTAAGTGAAATTAATTTGCCACATCCCTAGTTCTTTTAAAGGTGATCAAGAATGATCAATAATTGGTCTTGTGTTTGAATGCTGTCCAAATAATCCTATTTTGAACAAAGCTTTTTAAGGAAAACATTCTTTACTGGTGACAATTTTTATTTATAGTGAATTCTTTCAACATTTAACTGTTTGAGTTCCTTTTAATTTTGTATAAATACTTTTACTATCCTAAATATGCCAAAGATCCGTTCCAACAGTAGAAAAACTAGTGGCTTTGATCCGCACTTACACTGGTATGTCAGAAGGACAGCTTCAGATTTTTTTAAATCTCAAAGAAGGATGCTTTAAACACAAAAGAGAAATTTTCAGTTATGCCATTGTTGAAAGGAGTGATATTTATGAGAAGTTCTTCAGTCTTTGTCCACAGTTGGCCTAGTTAGAGTAGGGGCATTATCAGGGATGAGGCTTGTGTCCTGAACTTCAGCCCATTTGGAAGAAAAGGGCTTGAGTGAATCTGATAGTCTTGTACCACCAAAAAAAGGCAGTTATTATTCTTCGGCTCTTAGCTTTCACCATTGTACCAAATCTGGCACTCCACTCTGTTGGTAAGCTGATTTAGCATGCTGAGCTAGCATAAAATTAATCTGCAAGAACCCACAACCTGTACTGGAGACTGTGGCAGGAGCAGAAGGAGCATGACTAGCTCTGTGGGTACCAGCAGCATGTTACACTGGCTCAGCTGAGTTGTCTCACTGCAGCTGCAAAGTTTCCTAAGTAAGTTTATTGTCATTTAAAAAGGTTAAAGTTAGATTGTTTCCATTGTTACTTCTTGAAACGCATCATAAACAGGAAAGCGGTGCTTAGTTTTATAGTGACATGAGGCACATTTATAAATGAATGTCAATATACGTTTTGGTAAAAGGTTTGACTTCTCTTCATTGTTTATCAAATCTGGGAGCAATCAATGAAAATCCCAGATGGAAAACTACAGCATGTTCCAACAAACAAATCAGAATACTACAGAAACAAAACCCATATGCTTTTTTGGGAGCGTGGACTTTTTAGTCAAATCATTTCAATGCTTTACTCTCTGTCCCCTTGTCGTTCCCCCAGCTGCCGTGCATATGCACACGCAGCTCTGTATGGTCATATTGGTATAATTAAAGGCTGCAAGGAACTGTTTTGCAGTGCAGTGGCAGCCATAAGTCATAGAGGCCAACTTCTGAAGCTGCCTTTGCTGCTGAAAACATTGTGTATTTGTGTCCTTAGTTCCAAGTGGATTTTGGTTGAAGTTGTGTCCTGGTGTTAAGGAGTGTTTCCTGTGTTCTGTAGTCTTGTTTTCTCAGTGTTTCTAACAAATTCAATGCATCCTTGTTAGACACTTTTGTATTGGAAGCCATCATGTGTGTTACAACTTTCTATTTTAGGGAGGAGATTCTTCAGAAAACCTTATGGGAAAGGGTATCTACTCATGTGATTGAGAATATCTACCTTCCAGCAGCACAGACTATGAACTCAGGGACATTTAACACCACTGTGGACATCAAACTGAAGCAGTGGACTGACAAGCAACTGCCTAATAAAGCAGTAGAGGTGAGAATTTAGTTATTTTAAAAAATTAAAAAAAAAAAAAAAAAAGTGCAAAGCCTGTTAATGTGAAAGCATAGCTCCAGAGAAGTAAGGTAGTGGTTTGAAGGGCTGACTACAGTTCTTCTCACCAGCTTACATGTCAGAAAAGGCTAGCAAGATCTTGATGTTGAGAAGCATATACAGCAGGAACGTTGTATTTGCTCTTCTGGTGAATTTTCCCTATTAAAGACCAAAAAACCCCTCCTTTTAAAAGGTTAAACAAACCCTTCAAGCTAGGTATATTCATATTTAATAGGTGTATGCAAGTTTAACGGAATTCCACTTGCTACAACATAGCGAAGCAAAGTTTAGTGTTGATTTTATTAGTAATGGATAAGGCAGCAAAGCAAAAGTAAATTACTTACTCTTACGCTTGTACATTGTTTTCAGAAAGTATGCAAATTTTCATACTTGGCAAGAATTGTCATAAATGTTCCTTTACCAGCTGGTGCATGGTATAATGGTCCATTTCAGTAGGTATTGTTTGCTAATTTTCTAGGTGGCATGGGAGACTTTGCAAGAAGAATTTTCTCGTTTCATGACAGAACAAAAAGGAAAAGAACATGATGATATCTTTGATAAACTGAAACAAGCTGTCAAAGAAGAAAGTATTAAACGACATAAATGGAATGAGAGAGCGGAGGATAGCCTGGTACAATGTAGTGGGTTTTTTTGCATTGTTGACTAAGTGCTGTTGAAATATGTTTACTGAAGTTGCATATTCAGTATTTTTGCATTCTTTTAATGTAATCATAAAATGATAGGGAGATGTGTCCATCTCTCCTTTTCTATATAATGTTTTAATTTGGTGTTTTTCAATTCGTTTTATTATTACCTTTTGTTAATTATTGCCTTAAACAACATCTAATAAAATTGGTTTGGTTAGTTCAGGAAAAAGTCCTCCATAATCTGCTGGCTGCCCAAGGACAGCCTTGTGAGAATTGTTTAGCATCAGCTCATTTGTTCTGTTAAGTATAGCAGCATAAAATAACAGCGTTTCATTACCATCTTTATAGAATTTGTTATCCGGAGGGATTTCGTGTTGTTTGCTATATTTTTTACAGTATTTATGCTAGGCTATAGAAGAGAGTCAAATTAAAGGCACAAGAAAATATTTTTGGCAGTGCTTTGAAAAGGTGCCTCTTGAATAAATCCTGTGTGCCCAATAAATGCTGGTTTTATAGACATCAAAAAATGAAGAGAACGTCAGAAATCTTTTTTTACTAAATCCCGAATAAATGATTTATTGTATGCTAAAACGATGTTCTGTATTGCAGCGAGTGATCCAGCATAATGCCTTAGAAGATCGGTCAATATCTGATAAACAGCAGTGGGATGCAGCTATTCATTTTATGGAAGAGACGCTCCAAAGTCGTCTCAAAGACAGTGAGTTGTGTGATGTATTCCACTCTTGTGTGCTTCTTAATCTGCGCCAATTTCCAGATCTAGTTCACTTCTCTGCAGTGCAAGTTTTTGTATCAGTACAACTGAGACAGTGGTGACAGTTTAAGATGGTACAGATACTGATAGAAATGTTTAGCAAAATACAGCCTCAAAAGCTAGTGCTCTTCCTCTTGCAATGAAGCAGATGAAAGATAAGTAATAGAGACCTGTAGAGTCAAAAAATGGTACAGACACACAGGTAGAAGAATAGGATAAATTCAGAGAAAGTAGTTGGTCCATTTATGGTTATCAAGCATAATTAATTTTGATGCAAGTTGCAACAAGGTAAGATTCTTAAACGCCTGACTTGGAACCTAGAGGGCTGTCTCATGGAGGGATGCTATGGTTTTTTTTATATACTTCCTTGAATTATCTACTGGTTTGCAGTCACTTTTAAATTTTAGTAAAAGACATAAACTGTTGCTTTAAGTAAAAGGCATCTGACTTGACTCAGTATGGCATATCTTATGTTCTTGGGCATAAAATGTCCATTATTGATCTTGTACCTAATTTTACAACTATAAATTTGACTGGTTACTGAGTGATGCTTAACATCACATTTCTTTTTTTAGCTGAATCTGTTATTGAAGATATGGTGGGTCCAGACTGGAAAAAAAGGTGGTTATACTGGATAGGCCGCACTAAAGAACAGGTAAAAGGAAAAGAAAAAATAAAGAATTTGTAGTTCACTACCTTTAGAAAATTTTGATTATTACTCAGTAACTTTTCAAAAATACCAACCCTCTTCACACTATTTAGATGATTGCAAAAAAAAAAAAATTTACTTTTAAATACTTTACAATAGCTTTTACTATTCATTGTTTTAAATATTACACCACAGAGAATTCCATATACTTTTTTCATATTGCAGATACATAGTGGTTTGTAAACTGTTTTCCATTCTTCAGCTGAATTACATCTTTACTGCTATGCCATTGACCTGAATATTAAAGTTCTTCCAGTAGAAAGAAATTGAAAACAGGGTGGAAACAGGGCTATTCTCTTCTACACTTTCCACGCATGCCTTTTAAGTAGAAGTCGTGTGCATCATACTCCATCTGGATTTACTTAGTATGTGATAGCATTATCACTAGCATTCTAGTCACAGTTGTATCTTCTGATAGACCATTTTCATCATAAGCGCTCTTCTCGTTTGCTCATAGCTTTTGGAAATTTCTTTTGAATTTAAATAGCACCTTCTGTTGAATGCCCAGAGATGATGGGCTTTTTATGTTACTTTTTCTAGATATTTCTCAAACTGAATCAGACTTTAAAGAAGTAAGTAGAGTTTAAAAGAATACAGTAGAAAGTAATTGTTTCAGAGGAAGGAGTTTTACAGTCAACTGTGTGCAGCCAGGTATGGGAGAAAGGCAGTGACTTCAGCCTATCTTACTTGAATCTAATGAACAGCAGTTTAAAGGTATGAATCCATGGAGAGTTCTTGCTAGCCGTCAAGCAAAAATTACAGTTCTCATCAGTGTCACAGGTGATATGTGAATGTGAACCCCGTAGTGGATATTCATGGAGGGGAAAGGAGGCTAACACTTATGATTTTTTTTTTTTTCCCCACCCTTCTCTTCCTCTTCTGCATTTCTGTGCATAATGAAAAGAAAAAAATATGAAAAATTGACAGTGAATTATCCATTTAGAAATACTATATTTGAGATGTTTTTGCAGAAATACCCTTTTGAGTCACTTAAATGTAATAGTTAATAGTGTCAAAGGTATTTTCTGTTCTGGCTTATTAAGCAGGTAGACTGTTTATTGAGGAGGTGCTGATGATCTCTGAGTCTATAATAATTAATTCTAACTAATCATTCTTATCCTAGAATGTTCGTAATGAAACAAAAAATGAACTTGAGAAATTAATCAAATGCAATGAAGAACATGCAGCTTATCTGGCAAATGATGAGGTGACGACTGTCAGAAAGAATCTTGAAGCAAGAGGAATAACAGTGGACCCATGTCTGGTAAGATGCAGAATTGTAACAAAACATATGGAAGCCCCCTGTGAACATTTGATTCTTTCTAGGTAGCATACAAAAGACTCCATCTAAATACTGTGTAATCCAGATGTTTCCAAATGAATTACTAAATGACTGCTTGCACGCAATTCACACACTTCTGTTGGCTGTCAGACAAATGCAGTACAACGCTTAGGAATCTGTCAGTTTAGACTGAAATCGGGATCTGCTGAGCAGATTTTCTTGTCTGCATTACGACAAGGCTTGTTTAAAATTATTGTTCAGATGTTATCTAGTGGAGTCAAGGCCTTTGTGAGCAAGATACGATAAAAACATATTGTGCATTCCGAACCTTTCGGTGTGGTTGTATGTGCAGTTTGAAGTTCATAGGTACATTGAAGAGAGGGAAATTTTGTAAAAATACGTGGAAAAAGGCAGGGTTTTTTAGAGTGCTCTGAGGGAATGTTTTGTATGTTTAAAATGTTCTGGAAAATGATTTATCTCATTGCACTGTAAGGCTCTTACCCATAATTAGACCTTTTATCTAATTAAATGTAAGATTTTAAGTAAATGAGAATTCAAACATTAATAAGTAATAGATGTAGATTTCCTTTTAACAGTGATTTATTTTCTGCAGTAACTTTGGCTACCTTTTCAACATTAATACATGTACTTACTCAAGGTAGAAGAGTTATTTAAATACCTGCTGCCCCTTCCCTGTGTAGCATTTACCATACCTTTTTGTAAAGGTCAGAGTAGTGATCCACATCCTCTACATGAGGAGACTTGAGTGCAAATTGAGTTTCCTTTCTAGCTGAGCAACTGATTTTCTTAATTTTATTTTACGTTTTTTTGAAGAGCCATATCTATATACATATTTAATTTTGAAGAAAAATTATGCACGATAGTGAGTGTATGTATTTATTTAGTCAAATCTAAGTACTGTTTTCCTAGATTAAAGACACATGGCATCAAATTTATAGAAGATATTTCCTGAAGACTGCTTTGAACCACTGTAATCTATGTCGAAGAGGCTTCTATTATTATCAGAGGCATTTTGTGGACTCAGAGGTAAATTGAAGAACAGATATACGCTGGTGTTTTGCCTTAATGTTTCCATCTTGGTTGAAAAAAAAAAATTTCTACAAATATTTTAAACCTTTCTTTTATATCCTTTACCTTGAGATAGCTGGTGTTCTTAGATACATTTTACATGAGGCTTGTAATTGATAAAATGCCATCCTGGTGGTAATTATATAAAATGACCACTAGGTATCAGCCATGACCTAAACATCTGTTACTTATCAATGTGTATTTAAAATACACAGTTAAAAGCAGTATTGTACAGTTATTGATATCTTGTTGGTATCCATTTCTCCCACTTTCCCATTGATATTTATTTACCTCACTGATACAAAAAATTCAGAAAACATTAAGTAAGGGGCTTTTATGGGATAAGTATGATAAATAAGTGTTTAGAGTTAATGCTTAGAACCACATGTGATCAACAGGGGGAAAAAAAAACCAACTATGGAGCTTACAAACAGATCTTTTAAATGACTTTTCAATTTTGTAAACCGAAGTTTGTGCAACAATGACAGTATGCATGAAGTCGCACAAAGAAAAGAATACACAGGTTTTTTACCATTATATTTTAAATCAAAAAGAAATTACTGGAAAGGTAGAACTCCTCACTTTCTGTGGAGTTTTATTTTTCTTTTTAGTGAGAAACAATGATCCCTATGGAGCCAGAAATCTTTACTACTGCAGAAATACCTTTGCCTGTAAGACATAAGAGAGAATGAGATCATAGAGTGGAGAGCTGCCTCTCCGTGACACTTAACCTCCTATTCCTGTTACTGTCTTTTTAAGGTGTCCTAATGTGAAGTTAGTGCTCCCTCCTGCCATCCTTGCAGGTGTAGAAACTGTCTCTTGTGTTGTTAACAAATACTACCCTTGGCCCAACACTGTCTTCAGAAGCATTTGTCAGACAGGGAGTCACAATATGGAGTTCAGCTGTTGTCTTTCAATGTGTTTGCTATGGACCAGTGTGGTATTTCAGTGAGCATTAGGTTATACTCACCAGCCTGCATACAGTGTGTGCAAATTGTTTTTCCGTGATACCCCTTGACACGGTTCTTTCTGTTGAAAACAGTGTATGTAAAGGGGATGCAGTGTATTAAATAGGGCTGGCACAGTTCTTGAGAAGTATTGTTGGTGTGTTTCCTTGTTACTTACAGCAGTTATTCTGTGGGATTTTTGTGCAAGATCAGGATATGTATACATGAGTTTACAGTTGCCGCTAAAAGTGTCAAGAGATTCTTATAAGTGTAGGATGTTCACTGGACATCAGAGGTCTGACACTACAACTTCCCCCGTTTCAGCTCGAATGTAATGATATTGTCCTCTTCTGGCGAATACAGCGAATGTTGGCAATTACAGCAAATACGCTGAGGCAGCAGCTTACTAACACTGAAGGTAAGGCTCATAGTGAAGTTGAGGTGTTTGAAACAAAAAATTGTTTAGAAATTTTCTAGTGTTCCTCTAGCTGTGTTCCTTTCATGCTTAGCATGGCTGGCTGATTTTTCTGTCCTGCTTAGGTAATTAAAAGATATAGAGTAAATAGAATTTGACATTCTATTTACGTGAAATGATTTAGTGTAAATAGAATGTCAAATAATTAAGATACTCCCCAGTTTAAAATATTTTCATCTTACGTGATGCCAATTGTCAATATCTTTTTCCAAGCAGGAAGAATTTCAATAAATAGTGACTATATTCATTTTTCTCAGGTCAATCTGGCTGTAGATTTTAATTTAGAAGTGTTTAAAAAAATCCATTAGAATTGATTTTTTTATATCAAAGCTGTGCAGTACATGTGCCATGTAATATCT
Source organism: Aptenodytes patagonicus (assembly GCF_965638725.1). Classification (NCBI taxonomy): domain Eukaryota; kingdom Metazoa; phylum Chordata; class Aves; order Sphenisciformes; family Spheniscidae; genus Aptenodytes; species Aptenodytes patagonicus. The sequence goes on along the minus strand of NC_134954.1, from coordinate 9,867,770 downwards.
AGACAAGCTTATACAACAGTAGCTTCCTTATAAAGCATCATTTATGTAGCAATCTGCTAGTGCTGTGGTACAACTACTAATAACGATCTTTGATCTGTAAAATAATTTTCAACCTGCTTCTTGAAGAAGGTCCAAGTAAAAGGTTTGAACCTTGTCATGTGATGCAAGTTACCCTCCATGGAGAAGAAATTGCCCCTAAATGTAGAAAGCTAGGTCCTGTCTCTTCAAACCACCTACCTCATTGACAACTGCTGGGCTGAAAATGAGGAAGTTTCATTAGGAGGTATTCCCTCTAAGTGTGAAGGGCAAGGATATGAGTGTTAAGATGGACATAATACTGCTTTAAAGAGCTTTTGATTCCTCTTAGCCTTGTATATACAGCAACACCCTTCTGTATGTCATCAATCCTTCAATACCGCACTCTGCTGTCATCATTAACTTCTTTTTCCATCTTTCACCTTTAATTGACTTGGCCTTGATTCATCTGATGAGGGTGATGTTGATAGCGAAAGTGTAACTGTTAAGAAGGAAGCAGCAAGGATGCTTACAATAAAGATTTGTTGGACACTCAGTCTCAAAGAAGAAACTGCTGAATTTAATAGACAGCAAAGCAGTGTACAAATATTTTTATCTCCTCCTAAAAAAGTCATCCAATAATTTAATTCAGAGAGAAAATATCCTTCGAAATTGAAACATCTTTCTCAAAGAATTTCCTGTCTTAGTGGCCCAAACAAGGGGCTTATGTGTTCAGAACTTTGCCTTTTCTCCAACCAGATTCGTTAGCCTGGTAACATATACTACGTCTCCCACAGACCTTCCCAAAACTTTGTCCTTAGGTCATTACAGGTACAAAAGTGTTACTGCTCACTTTTTGTTTTGGTTGGTTTGTTGTTTTGGGTTTTTTACAGTAAGGCGCTTGGAGAAGAATGTAAAGGAAGTGCTTGAAGATTTTGCTGAGGACAATGAAAAAAAAGTGAAGCTCCTAACTGGCAAGAGGGTCCAGCTCGCAGAGGATCTCAGTAAGTACCTACTCTGTAGTGTTTTGGAACTAGCTTGAAATGAAGCAAATTCTGACCACTGACCTTGAGAACATTTAATGCAATATGGGCTGTTCATATGCTAGCATTTAATTAATATTACAAATGGAATTTTTCTTAAATACGATCAGATCTTACTGATTCAAAAGTGGACGTGGGTAGTATAGTGTGATAAAACAACATAATTTACGCTAGATGTAAATTCACTGATATAAATATATTGCATCAGTATACTGAAAAATATACTTAAAACAGAGTAATATTGTAAGGGGATGTTCTTGTTTTTCTAGTACAACGTGATTAATCCACACCTCAGAGACCTGTCTCTGGGTGATTCAGTCTTGACTGTGTAAGGAGGGTTTGATCCCATCTTTTTTTAATTATTGGGTGAAATACGCAGCCTTCCCACAGATAATACTGACTTTTAATACAGATTAGCTGGAAATGCCCCTGATTTACTGGCCATCTCGTTTTAGGCCATGTATACAGAAATAAAACCTGTCAGACACGAAGATCTGATATGTTGTGCTTATTAAGCTGAGGTCACCATTATTTTAAGAGATTTAACAAGGAAGAAAATCTAACAGATTTAGCCTTGCAGAAGTATTACAGTAGTTCAATGCTTTGAGTCACTTGGAAAGTGTAAGGGGTTTTATGGTTAATATAGTGAGATTTTTAAACAGTGACAGTTTTTAAAGGGACAGTCCACGCTGAGGTGATACTCCGGTTGTCTACCTGCACATCCAATAATGTTTGGACTGACTTTTAGCTGATGGGGCTTGCTCTTGCACATACATTGTTGGGTTTTTGGCTCATTCTGCTATTATTCTGTGAGACTTCCACTTAAACCCCAGCTGTACAACTGGACTTGTAGGGGAAAAAACGATGCTGTGCAAAAGAGAAAAGAAAAAAAGCTTGTGATAAATGAAGTTCATGTAGATATATAAATATATGCATCTTGAGATCACAGGTGACCTTTCTCCTTATACCTTTATTTTGTGTTTGATGTAGCAACTAATTTTCTCTTAAAATATGACTTTGGATATTTAATTCAAAATAAATGGATGCTGTGGTCAGTGTTTCTTCTTTTATTTAGCAATGTTCTGATATCCAGGGTTCAGTGGGACGGAGAAGCCTTCAATCGCTGTTAGTTTCCGAAGTATGAATTGTGTCTTCTATTTTTTACATCCAAAATGTCATATAAAACAAATGTTTCACTTACAATAAACTCAAAATTTAAGGATTTCTTTTTGATAGTGCTGGTTTGGTTACATTGGAAGTTTTATCTTATTATTGGAAGCATTGTTATTAAAATTCCAGTCAGTTATGGTATTTGTTGACCTTTAGAAAGTGTTGCTATAATATTTTGGAATTGTGGGTAGGAGTTTTAGTGAATCTAGAGCAAATTGTCTCGTTTTTTTGACTTGTCTCTGAAACAGCTGGTGTGACTATATAATTTGTATTATGGGTTCATAATTCTCTCCAAACATCCTGTGTTGCTTTTGAAACCCTGTATCAACCTTCATGTAGCCATTCTTTTAGAGTGGGTGAAATGTGTTTACAAAATAAGGCTTTTTCCTCTCTATATAAGTTGAGATAAACCTAGTGGTAACCTGCATAGTGGGACACAGATATTTAATGAGGAAGTTATCTCCTTTTATTAGTGAGCAGTGCTGCTTGCTTTCTTGCTTTGATGCCAGATGTTAATTTTTTTCCTGAGCAAATACTGGCATAGAGTGAAACTTCGTGATTTTGATTTATCCTTAAATATTCCGTGTTTCAAACCAAAGTAAAGGAGCACTAGAAAATACATAATGTTTAAGTTAATCCATCTTTATTTTGTACTGAAATCGACTTGGAATTTTTGCATTGTCAATTTTGCTTCTCACCAGCATCGGGAATAACCTCCCATTTCAAAGCAGTAACAGCTGGGTTCATTATTTTGTAAACTAAGAGCAGACCTGTCAGAGCAGCCTGCTTGTGTGTTTATAGTCCTGGGTATCTGTGTATTAGTGTGTATGCTTCAAGTTTGTAGTATGCCTTTCATAAATTACTGTGTAGCTAAAACACCATCACTGCACTGTATTTCTCTAGATTCAGGAGGTCACAGATCCCACACACATTTTTCTAAGGAAATAATCGTTATTCAGTACAGAACGATGTATGATGACATGTTATGTTTTATTGTACCTATGGGAAGATTTTAAAACTACCACTGCTTAGCTCTGTAGTCAAATCAGCAATGGTCTCTCTACTTTCTGCATGCTTTTATTGCTAAGTGGTTATAATTTTTGTGGGCAAATGACAGGAAAAAGGGATTTCTTTGCCTTCCCCTTAGTGAATAGAGTGCTTTTCTGTGGTGCAGGGGTTTTTTTTTTTATACTCTTGAGACAGACTTTGATAGCATAGAGCATTGAACTCTCAGGTGGCTATACAAGTAATTTCCTTCTTCCAGCATTTAGTGATAATCAGGACTCTGCTTAAGGAAAGAAAATCCTGACTCTCACAGCACACATTCATAAAGTATTTGTATTTTAATTAGGAATGGAATGGAAGGGATCTCTTGAATCATGAAGTCCAGTCTCTCTCTGTTCCAGGCAGCTGTGTTTATATAACCCAGCTCATTCACATATCTTGAGCTCCATCTTTAAATCAGTTAACTTGTTGGGGCTCACTATTCATACTGAAAACATGTTCCAGGATGTCATTCCTCTGATGGTTACAAACGGTCTTTTAATTTCCAGTCTAAATTTGTAAATACGAGGCTGGGATTCGCTTCCTGGTTGGAAACTCTACTTGCAAATCTAAATTATTTATATACCTGAGGTTGGGATGCTTCCTCTTGATGCTGATGATATTACAGCAACACTGTCTCACTTCTGTTATGTCAGTCTTTTAATGCTGAAGCACTGGAAGTATTTTATTGTTTGTTCAGGATACTGGTTAATGTCAAACTGTTTCTAACATGGGTGACTTAGTCTCGTAATGAGAGCTCATATAGGACTCAAAACTTATTTGAGCAGGTTTTGTTATCTGTGTTCTACAGCTTTGAATGGTATTTTAACCCTATATACGAATGTTTCTCGATGACCTTTAGGCCCTGAGTCTTGCTGTTTCTCAATGTTTACTTCTCAGGTTTTATTCTAGATATTTTAAAGAGTGTCAGCAGATCTTTTGAATGGTTTCTAACAAATTATGTATTTTATAATGTACTGAAGGTTACTTTTTCTTCAAAAAAAGGCTTCAAATGTAGTGTAAATGTACCTCTTATCATAAGTATCATCATGATACTTGTACCAGTGAACAATTACTGAGTTTATGAAAATAAAGAAGCCCTAGGACTAGAGACCATCTGGGAGAAAGGATCATAAGATACAAAAAGGGGCAGAGCAGATGAAAAAGTGACTTTAAAAATGTCCTAAAATGCAATCAAACCATAAGAATACCTGTACTGAAAGAGGCCCGTGGTTGGTGTATCCCAGTGTCCTGTCCCTGGCAATGAGCAGGCGTGGCTACTTAGGGAACAGCATAAGAACAGGTTAAGCATACAGTAGTACTTGCGGGGTATGCGCTCTCAGCATGTAACGATCTATGGTTCCAAGATTTCCTAATCCTGAGGTAATATCTTTGTGATTCATAGCCATTCATGGATTATTTTTTTTCCCTCCTGTGAATGTCTCTTAATTGCTTTTTGAACTCATGTAAACTTTGGCATCTGCAACATCCTGTGGCAATTAGTTCCAGAGTTTACTACACATTGTGTGAAAAAGTACTTCCTTTTGTTTGTTTTTGAGCGTCCTGCCAGTTTCATTTGGTTCTCCTTAGTTCTTGCACTGTGAAAAACATTCAGTAATCTTTCTCTATTCGTTTTTTGTGCCACTCATGACTTCATAGATGTTTACGCTACTCACACTTACTCTTCTTTTTCCTGGCTTGAAAAGTTCTCAGCTGTGTAGTTGCTCCTTGCATGGACATTGTTTCATAGCTTCGATCAGCGTGCCGCTCTTTCCCCCTTTTTTAGTTCTGCTAAACCCTTTTTGAGATGAAAGAGCAGAACTGCACACAGTGTTCGAAATGTATCTGCATTATGGATTTATACAGTTGCATTATGATGCTTTCTGGTTTTTAATCTGGTCTTTTTACAGTAATTCCTTGTAGTCCATTTCCTTTTTTGCCTGCTGCTGAGCAATGAGCTGATGGCTGCACTGGACCATCTGCTACAACTCCAAGTTCTTTTGTGAGAAGTAACAGCCAGTTCAGAGCCCATCAGCTTAGTCATTTTCCATGCCATGTTTTTAAACTGTGGGGACAGTTGAGATACTTTATTGTTTTGCTGAGGATGCAGAAGCAAGAGGAAATTGCTGTCTGTCTCTTGCATGTCTAACTGGGTACTTCAGGCATATTCAGCAATTGGTAGGAAGGTGTTTCAATGCAGTTGTTTACAACCTCCCTTGCAACTCTGGTGCATTATATATATCGAAGTTCTCCAGCAAATTTGTCTGTCAGCTGAAGAACATACCCAGGTCTTTCACCCTATCTTGGATAGCATCATCAGCAACAGGAAGAATTACATTTACTTTCCATTTGGCACGTGCATCTTGATTGTGCTCATTGCTGAAGGACAAAATATTGTTACTTGAAACTTATATTCCACACAACTTAGTATTATACTATATGCTTAGTTAAATCAGTGTCTTAAATACACCATGTGCTGGGTTCTGTAAGAAGTAAAATGGGGTAGAGGGAGCTAGAAGTATAATGGTAGACATTAATCCTTTAAAAGGAGAATTTCCACTCATAAAAATGCCTCTTGTCAGGACTGCCCCGTTTGTATTGCAGGCTTTAAGGCACTGCTTGTGGCTGGAGGGAAGATCTAGTATCTATTGTGGCAAGTCAGACCTTTCAAATGCCTACGGCTGTGTTATGCACAAATGTGTGTAGCTGTACGCAAAGGTTTTGCACTTTCTTTTTTTTTTAAATATTAATTACCCTCTGTTTCTACAATACCTTAGAAGATTCAGTCAGTATATATCTTTTAATTCTATCAGTAATCTTTTATAGTATTTACTAGTTCATACTGTTTTCTCCTGTATTCATGTTTAACTTTTCCAAAGTGACTGACATTGAACATTCATGCAGGCTGCCTCTGTACCTACTGAAAGTTTTTAAAATTTTAAATGTATTTTAAAGTGGGGGGGTGGGGGTCTGCAAAATTTGTTAAAATGGTAAAACTGCTGGCATTTGCTGAGGTTCAGGATCTTTATGATGGCAATGCTAAAGTGGGTTGATTATTTATAAAAGACAATTCTTTGAAGTCACACCTTCCTTAGAACTATATCTTTTTAATTATGTTTTTCAGTATTGGGTAATACTTCCTTCCCCCCCCCCCCCCCCCCCCCGAAACAAATGAATACGTAGGTAAAGGAATTTGTTTTCAAGATAAATAATATATTTTCTGCTGTTTTATTTTTAACACAAAGGATAGAGTAATAATTTCAGCAGAAATACTCTGTAGTTCTATGCAAAATTGATAGCATGTGGATAAATCTTAACTTTCTGTAGACTACTTTTTAACATGGCAATTTTTTTTAATGTTGAGCTCCCAGTGAAAGGCTTCCCAGAACTACCTAATTGTTTCCAGAATTCCACTCTGCTGGACTTGCTCTTTTTACATAAAGGGCCAAAGCAAACTTCCTCAATAGTGTGAACTTTGTACAGTAATTAAGGTGCTGTACAGCTTTCCAGCACAAGATGGCAATGAATGGCCTTTATAGGAGGAGTGGGGAGGATGAGCATGCAGCAGAGCTGGTGCCCAGCCTCCCCTTTCTGGTTACATTTTCTTGCTTTTTGATGCATGAACATGGCTTAGGCAGTGGGCGATGGTTTCTTGGATGTTAGTTTTTTCCTCTGGGAGGAAGATGCACTTGCCTAGCCTTATCCCTCTTGTTTTCCACTCTCTGGTTTTTTGTTTGTTTGTATGACATACAATTTAAGAAGATTGTAAGGGATGGTCATTTTTTTCTCAGTTACACATTTTGCATTAGCAACTGCATGGAAAGTATTACTTTATTAACCTTTGTTACTAAAAAACTGTTATGAACTGAATGCTTTAATCATTTCGGAAAGGAAATGGGCTCTTCTAGTGTCTTATCCTAAACCTAAGCTACATATATTTGTATTGCAGTAGCATTTAAAACATGCTAGGTGGTGCACATGTACATTGAATACTTAAGGTGAATCCTAGCTTCAGGCAGTCAGCAGGATCTTTGCCATTGACTTCACTAGAAATGAAATTTCACAGACCCGAAAGAAATACACGTGCTCTATCTTCACTTATTTCTTCTGCTTTATTCCTTTTAAACAGCTAAACTATGCATGTTGCAAAGGCATCTTTTACGTGCACAGGATAAATACATATAAGGATAGTACATGCAAAGCATCTTTCCTAGGTCAGCATACTATTCATCCAATATCCTGTTTCCTCACAAGTTAAAAAAGGAAAAGAAAACCCAGAACTTCACCAAATTGTAAGTAAAACCATGTGCATTTACACAGGGAGATTCATTGGCAGGAGGTGGGAAGGGACTTGCGGAATGCTTGTGGAAACTTGATCCTGAAATTACTAGGTATGAATGTGAAGGGGTCAGCCTCCAAGTTCATTTGTCAGTAATATTGACACCTGTACAGGTGTCATGGGCTAGCTGAGACTTCGCTCTGCACAAACGCTTTTTGCAACTTTTGAGGAGTGAGCCCTCACATGCAGAAAAGATAGCTTAGGGCGATTTGTTTAAATTCTGTCATACATTTGTAAGGTATGAAATATAACAGTTTGCAGAACTTAATTATTTTCTTGTAAAGACTAAAACATATAAAAACTAAATAAACCAGTGTTACAGTAAAATACTTTCAAGTTTTATATCTAAAGTCATTGCTTTTAAAGTCACTGCATTAAATTCTTAACTTACTTTTTCTGTTGTGTTGAATCTGTTAGTGTTGAATGTAAACCTCTTGCAAACTTTAAGTGTGAATGATTTAATATCATAAACTTGCCGTTTTAATGGAGTTAGAAAGCTAATGTTATCTAAGGTTGGTACTTCCATATGCAAGTTGCTGACTCAGGATCTGGAATTTCTGTGATGTATTTGGCTAAGCTGAGTGGGCTCTGTCGTGTGTGTTGTATGTAACAAACTGATTTAAATCCGAGCGAGTCTCCTTTTTTTGTTATGCATTTATGCAAAGTTGGGGATAAAGTCTGTGAGCAGTACTTTGCAGATAATGACTTGCTCTGTGGTTACATTTTTTTTTTCTTTCATTGCTGTTAGCTGCAGAATAAAAATGTTGTGCGAAACTAATCCTATATTGTGGTCATTACTGTAGCCAATTAAATTTCAGTCCCTTGAGATGAGTGTCAATGCTATTTTGATTTGACCTCTGTCCTACATGACATTGTTGATTACATGTGCTCCTTAAGATCATGCTTTGACTTGGCTTTCTAAAGCTTTTGCTTCCGTTTTCTCTTCTGTTACAGAATCATAGAATCATTTGGGTTGGAAGGGACCTTAAAGATCATCTACTTCCAACCCCTCTGCCATGGGCAGGGACACCTTCCACTAGACCGGGTTGCTCAAAGCCCCATCCAACCTGGCCTATTACAAGCTTCAACTTTTTTAAAAGGTCACAGCGTTTCATAGGGGGCAAAGTTCAGCTGTAGGGAGAAAGATCTTCTCTCAAATAAGCAGATCTTAGGTAATTTTCCCCTAGAAACCAGAAGCAGAGAAAACAGCTCAAAAGGCATTGGTTAGTAGTCCTTAAATCAATGCTTAAAGTGCTTGTTCAGAACCAACACGGTTTTTGGTGTTTACAAGATACAGAAAAAAAGGTATAATTTTGAAGATACTTGAATGTAGAGCCCAAATGTTGCCCCCACTGCTCAAAGACAGACATGAAAAAGAGGAAGGCATCCTAGGAAATCCAAATGGAGGAGTAATTTTATTAGAGTCTGCAGAATTACTGTTATTTTGTGCTCTCGTTTCTTCCACGATGCCTAAATATTGGAGTTTTAGAAGCTATGTAAGTAAAAATAGGGTCACTTCATAGTTGTAAGACAATTCACAGAAGTGGCAGCAGTCTTGCTTTGCTCTTTTCAGCTGGTTGTAGCGGTGAGGAGCACTCCGTTACAGTCTGATCCTGAGTTGGCAGAAGGTTACACCAGGAAATGTTGTGGCCTTCTAACCAGACAAAAGCAGAGCGGCTGTTTCCCTCTGGGAATCACCAAACAGATTTCCAGTTTCTGATAAGCATGTGCAGGGTAGCTGCTATCTTCCCTGCTATCTTCAGTCCCCTGCCAGCAGCTTCCCCGAGGACGTTAATACGGCCTGCATCTTATCAGAGGATGGTTGTCATTTAGAGCACATTCATTTCTGCCCAAATCTCAATCAGTCAAATAAAGTGCTCATGTGGGCCGTCTGTGTCTTAATGAGTTCAAGCTTGTGCTGGTGTCACCAGTGTGCTGGTGGCAGTATGACTCCTGCGCTCCCTTTGAGCTCTGTAGAGGTCCTGGTGCTCCGTGGCGCAAGAAGTCAGAGGGCAACATACTTGGAATCAGTCTGTGCGGTTGTGTCTTCAATTTCCCCTACCTTTGAACATGAGGAAGTCGACAACAATGCATCCCATTATTTTCAGTAGATTTGCTAACTTTCTGGTACTCTGTTAGAATGCAAATAAACTGTTTTTGCATGATTATGATGTTTTTAATTCCATGTAGATAATTTATGAAATTAACCCAAGTAAGTATGTTTTGACATGAAAGACACTGGTTGAACGTTTCTTTTTTTTTTTCTTTGAGTTTTGGGGCAGCTGCACAAAACTAATGAATTAAAACCAGAAGAATGTGTAGGACGGTCTGTGTCAAAGTGCAGATAAGGTAGTTCCTGCTTTGTGTCATGGCAGAAAGTGCTTTAAAAAGCTGCATCTTCTCAGAGGGGGAAGTAATCCTCAAGGGAGAACATACATCACTTGTAAACCTCCTGTGATGGAGTGATGGTTTACTTAGCTTAAGAATCCCAGATGACCAGAGTCTGTCTGCTGTGATTTCTTAAAGTTATTGATGAAGAGTTAGGCACTGATGTCCAGGTTCTAAAACGGATCCTTACAAAGTTCAGCACATTTGTCACTGACTAAGCGAAGCCTATCACTTAAAGTTGACATTGAAAAATAATGATAAACTGCTACATGAGTAATGACATATTTAATGCCTGTTAATCTTACCCTAGACCCATGTCTCTTGTACTTGAGGGTCATTCTGGTGTTGTCTGCCAAATTTATTTTTTTCCTAAACTTTCCTTAATGATGCAAGGATCAAAGCATCTAATTGGATGCTATTTTCTTTTTAGTACTGGTTGCTTATGAGGGTACCTATTAATCGAAATTTGAATAAGTACTTATCATGGAGAGATTACTATTTGTACAAATGCAAACTTTTAAACTGACCAATGTAATTATTTGTTTTGAACTAGTATGGAACTGTAAAGTGTGACATTCACATTTCCAAAAGCTGGAGAAGTCAGCACATTGTTAATGTTGTAGTGGACTCCACTTTGCTTCTAATTTGGAAGTCTATATAAAAACAAAAGAGAAGGAAATATTTTCAGCTAGGAATGATAACAAACTAAGAAAAAATAATAGAACAACCTGTTTTTCTTCAGGGCATGATGACTTAAGTTTCTGACTAACAAAAATGAAGTTTATTATTATGATCTACAAATTTATCTCACTGCCATTTCATTTTCCGACATCGTATTTTAGAGAGCCTTTCACGTAAATAGTCCTGATAGCATATTCTTTTATTATCTAGCTAACTATTGAGTATGCTTTATTTTGGGTGGAGAACCAACATATATCGGCTATTTCTTATGTTAAAGTCTTTTTACAGTTTTACAGCCTTAAGGTTATAGTAGCCTTTACATAAGTAATTTACCTTTATAGCTGTATATGTCCTTTCTGCATAAGAAAAAGTTAATTCTTTCTTTTTTTTTTTTTTTTACATTACTGGATGAATCATTGGGTAATATTTCTGGTTTGCCTTTATACTTTTCACTATTTCCACCCAAAATAATGAGCATCATCATGTTCTGATTCATTCTAGGTTAACAGTTTTGATTTTGAAATTAAATCTTTGTGTGTCATAAGTCCGATTCAAGTGTGTGTCTGTTTTATGAGTTTGCCTTGTCATTCTGCTACTAAGCTCCTTCTAGCTGTCCAGTAAGCAGCACAGCTGAATTGTGTTGAAAGATTGAGTTATTAGAACAGTTTTAATTAAAAATTTAAGGTAGAGACAGAGGACTGAAAGGTGCTCAAGTCCTACCTTGCTATTGCAGACATCGTGACTCTCATAAACTTGCAGCTTAATATAGATTAATAATCATTTGTACATTAAGGTAACCTTAATGACAGTATAGAAATGTATACTAGTTTGTGACCTCACGTCACAATTTGGTAATATTTCGTTTCTTTTCTGTAAACAAGCGGGACTGATGTGTAATAGCCCGTAGAAACGTTGTCTTGTATAAAGTCAGTAGTCTACATAGTTGTCAGTTTTGCTTCAGCCCCATACCTCGGTTCTCACATGCTCTGTCAGAGGCAGAAAGACTTCGTGCTTGCCAGCCTGAGGAGCCCCGGGGATCGCTCCAAGAAATACAGTCAGCTTCTGTTCTGATCGACTGAGGAGGGGGGAAATGTGTTGCCGAAGCGGTTTCATTAAGCTGCAGAGGTCTCGCTTGTGAATCTGGGGCAGCTATAGGTCAAGACATTGATTGATTAGTAATCTACAATTTCATCAGCACAATGCACAATTCCTGTTTCTGGTGCTAAAAAGCATTATTAGTAATGCTAAAATAACGTTCCAATGCTCAATACCTTGTAAAAATAGCTGAAGTGTTTTTGGACAAGCTCTCTTCTACTGCTGCCTGGTTATCTTTAGTCTGAAGTGAAGGTGATACTGTTTTGTACAGGCAGCTGATAGCTTTGCTCAGATATGATACATGGGGATTAATAATTAATATTAATACTTGCAACAAAAGTGACTTCAGTGATGGCAGCTGTGATCCCCCCCATCTAAAACGAATTCTTAAGACTAAGATTTTATTATGTTTCTACAGCAGGCTAAATATACAATCTGGAGGTGATCTTTTCCTGTTTTAGAGGTAGATTCACCTACAACAAGGAAAAGAAAAAATATACACTATATATATGTGTGTGTGTGTGTGTCTTTGTAGGAAACAGGTTCCTTGATGTTTTCTCCTGTTAATGCCATGCAAAAGAAGATTTTCAAACGGGTCACTAGCAGGTAGTTGTTGAACTCTTATCCATGAAATTGATATGTTGACTGACCCTTGGAGACTTTAATAGTGATGTTAAAATAATATGTTTAGCACCTTGTCTTGTTCTAGGGTTTAAAATAAGTATTTCTGAGAGGGCACTGAAATATTATCTTGTGTCTATTTAATAATGAAAGTATCTCACCTGATGCACTTGGATAGTTAGGGCATGTCCCTGCCCTTCTCATCATCTTTCTGGAACTGATAACTGGAGTACAGGTATTCTAGATGTTGCTCAGATTCACATACCTTTTATCTCAGGATAGCAAAGGGATTTAAGGCAAGTAGAAAAGTCATCAGTAACTCTGGTGAATATAATGGTGGATTTCTAGCTTTAAATGTCTAGGAGGGGAAGCCTGTTTTATAAACGTATTTACAACATTTTTGCATCATAATTATCCCATTCCAGTGAGCATACTTTGAAGTCAGAATTTATAGAAAGAACTCAATTAAACTGGCCACAAATTCAAATCTCATTGTAGATTGCAATACATAGAAGAAACATTTTGTAACAATAAAGGAAAGCTACTACATGTAGCATCAGTTAGCATCTTCATTCAGTCTACTAGTAACTAAAGAGTATGCTGGCTATTTTCTGCAAGCTTGCATTTTAAAGGCTGTATATTTCTAAGGATTCATGGATTTGCTACGTGAACTATTATAAATTCCATTTAAACTTTTCAGGGTTCTGCAGTGCTTTTATTACACTAATGAGCTAATTGTTTAAGAATCATTCACATGATTCATCCTCCTGCTCAGCCTTTTTTAAAAAACTTTTAGCGGCTGAAACTCTCTTGACAAACCAATATTTATAGCAGTTTGACAGCAGGATGAGGAACAGCGTTTGTCTTTGTAACAGCTTAAAGAAAAGGCCTTTCCTGCAGCCAGCCATGCAGTTACAATCTTGACCTCTTTCTTATGCTGGGAACATACATACAGCAGACAAGCAGCACCTCCCATGTGTTTTCTTGACCCTTTGACTGTCCATTCACTTCCCATCTGTTTTGCAGCCTTAAAGGAACAGAGGGGGCCCTCTTATAAATCTGTCTTTGCAGCTGATAAATGATGTTCTGTCTCTTTAAGGGCAGCCTGGGTGGTTTTGCCTTCCCCCCCCTCTAAAAACTGTAGCTTGCCTCTTGGCCTCATCCAGAGGAAAATATGGTATGTGAACAAGAGGAAACTGGCAAAAAATGTGATGGGTAGTTTCAAAGGATTTTCTAAAATTCAGCAGGACATGACCCTGCAATGATCGGTAAATTATAGTAGCTGTTAGGCTGTGGTTGTGTGATACATGAGAAAGCATGTTGATGCAGGTCTTGTAACTGTGGGTGGAAAGTCTGCTTTCTGGGGCATTATTTGGAGTGGCTGTGAGCGTGCTGCCTCATACTATTTCAACAAGAAGTAAAGCTTTTGCATGGCCCTTAGAAAATCCAGGAATGGGGTGCGAAAGGCTGAACTCCGAAGAGATCATTTCCCCCCACTTCTCCACCTGACTGTTCATAGGGGGTTGCATACAGCTATGGGGTTTGTGTCTTAGGTAGCCCTAAGCTAAAATTCGGCTTTCAATAGGAAACTGTGGATCGACATTTCTAGGTTTTAATGGTGTGCTTCTGGGCATTCTGATGAAATCTGACTACAGACTGGGCTTTCCTTTTTACTAGAGGAAAGATGATGCATTCACAGCAGTAAATTCAACATTTCTGCCTCTATGGTTAATTAACCATAACATAGAAGTAGCACAGCAAGCAGTGAGAATGTTTATAGGCAAGGAGGGGATTAAGAAAGGAAGGAAGATTAAAAAGAAAAAAAAAAAGTAGGGGGCTAAAGTCTAAGCAGAATCCAGAGTAAAAGGAGTAACAACCATAAGCTTTCAAATATCAAAGCTATGTAAACAGTAGTTGGAGGTAAAAATCACTTTAAGGTAGAACAGGAGGATTTATTATGAGGTATTAACACGGTTTTATCATGGTGGTTTCATGCTATAAGTTTCGTCAAAGTACAAAATAAAGATGGATCTGTGTCCAGAAAGATTGTACAATTTTTTTTGATGCTGCAACTGAAAATTGATGTCATATGGGCAAACTTGTAAACAGGGGAAGGAAAAGCTTTTTGATTTGCCTAAAATACTCATGCAGTTTTCTCCCTGTTGTGGCACAGACAGACATGAACATCTTTAAAATTCTGTGCTAAAACCATTGGGTTTTTGCAGGTGAGTATGTATGATTTGAATGTCTCAAAATTCATTTATCTTCAGAAGCATAAGCAAGACAGGTTTTGTGGGCAGAGGCCACATCTTCTGTTAAACCAATAAATGCAGCTGGAAAAAATCTAGAAAATTTTTTCTTGCTACTTAGAGCATGGCTGAAATAAATCAATTATGTACTTTGTTTTTGTAATTTGTGTTTAATATTATTTTGAGATTTTTTGGCCTTACCTCAGGAGATTCATTTGATAACTTACTTTAGCTGTTTCATTTTAGCAGTGATTCCCCAGCTTCTGCACTGTTAATTAGTAGATAAGCTCAGCTATCTAAGGCAGCAATCAGTAAGCAAGCACTCCTTTTAAGACTGAATATTTCAGGGGTTTCCCTTCTGACCAGCTTATGATATTAGGAAAAGCAAACTTTATCTGTGGCTGCGTCTTTCTGTGTTCACAGTGTATCCAAATCCTTATTACAGATCAATTAGTCCGGTTTTGAGCCTTTTAGATTTAGGATCACAGGATTAATGAAAAGAAAATGAGTGGGTAGCAGTATCATTTCATGTGGAGATAAGAGGAGACTGAGCATGAATGAGGATCTCAAGACGTCTGAATAAAGAATTTCCTCATTCTGTCAGTGAAGTTTTATGGGATATGGAGGGAGGATTATGGGAATATTCATGATCAGATCAAGAGGCATAATGAGTTGATGTATGAACCAGCTTATCTTTTAGGTAAACACGGGGTAAATGAGAAGTAGAATAGCCATTCATTGCCCCTAGGCCTGTGAATTTTACTGTTCTAAAGATGGAAACAAGGGTTTAGTTACAGTTATTCTTCATTGATTTCATCTGATTTTTGATCACTGTTTAACAGGTGCTGGAAGAATTGTGTATTTGTAACTTCAGGTCTGCATTAAAACTACCAAAGACCACGTCGTCTTTATAGTATCTAGCGTAAGCAATCATATATATTTAAACTTCTGTGATACTGTATAATAAGAGTGTAGTACTTTAACAGCCTTCTGTGACATTGGAGCATTGTATAACAGTGCGGGGCTAGTTCAACCTGTTACAAAAATAATTTGCTACCAATCTGAATGCTTTTAATCTGTGGCTTACTTGTACATGGAAAAACACAGTATCACAAAACCTAGAAAGAGTAACAGGTCACCTTTGTCTATCCCTTAATTTACTTACATAGTAAGTATTCTTATCTGAAACCCAAATGATGTTCTAGGTTTGGCATGTTGATAAACCTTCCTCAAAACAAAATGTACTATAATTTACAAGTGTAAGTCACTAATATTTTGATCTAGGTGTTGATCAAAACCCTGCAAATGTGGGTATACAGCTTGTGCATTTCACAGAGGAGAGAAATTCCCCAAATAAAGATGGGTAACATCTGACTCTTGAATTGTAACAATTAATTGTTGTTCCAAATTCAATGTCATGTGGTGCTGATGAAACTATGGGCAGTTGTCCCAGAATTGCAGACCCTGCACTTGCACTCGTTAGAAGAGTTCTGCCCGAGCATTTATATTTACTGGTTTATTAAGATGTGTGTTGTGTAAATGCATAACTCTGCCATTAGCCTATTTAAAAAGTAAACCACTTTAGCAGACTGCTTCTCTGTGCTACAGAATGGACTTGTGGGAAAATGTTACAGGTTGGCTGGGGTCTGCTGCTGCAAAAGGCTTTACTACCGCTAAGAATACAGGGCATAGCATGAATAATTGCAGCTATTTGGCAGTCATTGTAACTGTTCTTTTTTAAGAATAGCCAGCATGTTTTTTCAAAGTATTAAATTACCTCAAGACCTCATAATTATTACAGTTAAGCAATCATTTCAGTTCAGTCCAAGAATAAAAACTAATAAAGTGCTCGTAATATGGAGGCAATTTTAGTATGTCTGTTCTCTGAGCAAACACAGCTGATTCAGTATATTCTGGTGGAATACATATTTGCTATCCTGTTATTTTAACATGCCCTAATCAGAAAATTAAAATACATTTTGTTGGCACAAACCTTTTTTTAAGGGTGAAATAATAATTATAGATCCTTGCTGATGCTATTAATTTTCAGGACTGGAATATTTCATTAGCAAGAGGTTGAAAAGGGAAAATACTTGCATTTAATACTGCTAAATCTGCCTGCTTTCACTGAGTCTAATGGCTTGATCAATATAAAGAACATACTTGGGGAAAGCATGTAGCAATTAAAAAAAAATACATCAAAAATAAAGCTATTGAAAGCACAACATGAGGAGATCATCTGGGTCGTGAGATCTAATCTCCAGTTATCACTGGCAACTGCTGCTCATTTTGGAGAGTGAGGTCCAGGATTAATAGTTTCCAAAAATATGTCAACTCTGTCCAAGATAATAGGACATTATTTCAAAGGCTAATTTTGTAAACATGCATAGAGCATCAGTATTGGAAGCCAAGCTAAGTAGTTGCCTAAATAAATGCCATAGAATTAATGTTTTCATTACACAAGAGGTTTATATACTGACATGCAAGCAATACATATTCTTTTTTTATTTAAAAAGATAGTAATGAAAACACTTTGAATGTGCTTAGTGAGGAGAAGTGATCATGGGACTACTTCCCCCCCCCCCCCCCCCCCCCCCCATTGGCAGCTTTCAAAGATTCTCTCTCCTGAACTGAATCGAGGATTTCCCCCCCCCCCTCCCCCCCCCCCCCATTCCACCCACCACCACCACCCCCGGTAAAAATCAGCTACTGCTGTTTCTTAACTTCCAAGATACAGCTTTTGTCCTCACGCTGACTGTAATCTTCATTTAATATCAAAGTACTTTAAAAAAAACAAAATCAGCTGAAATTCAAGAAGGTTCTTTGGTGTTTTCTTTAGGACCCAGAGTGTGATTCAGCCTCGCTGTACATCTGTGTTTGCAGATAAGCACACCATTGGGGAAGGGGACACTGAAGTGTTGAAAGTATAAGTGGCTTGCCCTTCATCATCTAAGAATTGCGTGATAAAGATACTAGTTTGAGATTTCTTCATCCTCATGCAGGCTATTTTCCATATTTTATTTCAAATGCTAAGTAAAATTCTCTACTTCTGTTAGAACAGGACTACAGGGTTTTCTTGATTTTTTTATTATTATTATCAATATCATTTATAATTACTCTAAAATGGATCTCTACTTTCTGTGGGATTGTCACTTTGTTACTGGATGAAACTTTTAGTTCTCTTAGCTACATTCTTAGAGCATTCTCTTTGGAGGTCTTTCCCCCCCCCCCCCCCCTCAGGCTTATGTATCCCATTTAAGGCTGATTGTTTTATTTTTCTTTCTGTTTTGCTGCTATTTCAGCTCAGCAAAGCAAGTTTATAACATATGGTATTGCTAAAAAGAAGAAAACATTAATAAAAGATTTTTAAAAAAAAAAAGCTCAAACCTTGGTGTCTCACAGGGGAACATACGGCTTTAATCCAATAGTATTTTTAGCTTGAAAAAAAAAAAGTGTCTGTGTTTATGCTCATCTAACTTATTTTTGTCTGTCCTACTGCTCTCCCCCTGTTCCTTCATGTTTCTGAAGTGTGTGTTTTTCATGGCTATAATCACACACAGAAGGAGCTTCAAATGAGGATGTGGTGAGAGAGAAGCAGGAAATCTCGCAGGCTTTGGATTCCAGCTACATTCTAAATCTTGCTTCATAAGCAATTTAATGAATCAAATAGGTTATACGATGACAAGTGTTGTATGGAATTGAGAAAAGAGTGGAAAAATGCCTAAACCCCTGAATTTTTCCGAATCAGTGTTGCCTTTTCATTCTTACTAACTATTTGTAGTTGTGTTCAAGTCGTGTTTTTGTAGAGAAATAAACTCCCAGCTTTAGTATTTATATAAAATAAGATTCTGCCCACATCCATCTGGTTACTACTGAAATGCAAGGAAATCAAGTGCAAGTTTTAAACATTCTTAACATTGTGTATGCCCTTTTGAATAGGTGTCTTGAATACTGACGTTTGGTTCCCTGAAATTCTCCCTGCTGAAAGGGCACTGGCTTTCAAGTCTTTTTAGAATGATTAGTAGTGTTTGTGACACTTGCTGTGGAGAATAAGGATATTTGGTTAAAAGAGAAAGGGATTAGTGGGCATTATTTAAAACATAACAACTCCCTACATGTAACAGGTGTACAGTAGTTCTGCTGTGCATGATCTAGAAATTTCAGTTTTTTGAAATTTGTTTCTAGTATTGGATTGCTTTGGTAAATTTTTGAATTATTAAATTAGCATGATAATCATAAAATATGTTCGTAGAAGTTCTTCATATGAGGACAGGGTTTCATTTCTTCTGATGTAGAAAAATGTTCTAAATCTTAGTAATTAAGAAAATAAATGCATGGGGTAATATTGACAACAGCATTAGTTTTTGTTCATGTTTGCAGGTTGGTTTGTTTTGGGGGTTTTGGTTTTGTTTGGTTTTTTTTTTTCTTTCTGGACATGTCCTCAATTAAGTAGTAGGTATTTCAACAGTGATCTTTTTAATTCCTCCAGAAAAAGTTCGGGAAATCCAGGAAAAACTTGAAGCTTTCATAGAAGCCCTCCATCAAGAAAAGTAGATTGTTCAAGCAGGTAATCATGTTTAGATCATAAAAAGATTGCTACAATTTTCTCATTGTTCAGTATAAAATGATTATCCATCTCTTTTAGATGCACATGTTTTCATCCAGACTTTGTGAAAATTCCTTTTTGTTTTATTCCAGTGTCTGGCTGCTGCTGCTTCTTGCTTTTAATCTGCAGAACTATACTTTCAGCTTTTACGCTACAAGCAGATATGAAACTTAATAGAAATACAATTACTGGCTAGTTATTCAGATATTGTGAAACACTGTAGGCTATTTAATTACTCTCAGTTCATTATTTTTATCTGTGTTAAGAGAAAGAAGGCATAACTAGCTGGAATCAAAATTAAGGGAACACTTTTCTTGTCTATAAAAGCATTTTGATTCTTTTTTTACTTAAAGGCACTGTGTATTGTTAGCAAAAATACTTGCATGCAGGTAACTTCCAAATTTCTTTCTTCTGTATTAATTCTCAAAAACATAAGCCTAAGTGCTGTCATATATTTGCACACATTTTAAAATAATCTCCTTTCTGTTTCAACAGCAACTTTACACAAGAATGCAGCCTTTTCCAGGATACCTTGCACAAAGACGACTGAATAGAAATGGCTTTTGTGTCCCATTCTTTCCTATCTTTTGGGGAAAATCCTGAAATGTTGGAGGAGAAAGAAAATAACGTCTCATGGGATTGAGAAATTCAGTTAAAATCCACGTGCTCTTTTAATTTTTGAAGCTACGTGCACATGACAGAAGAATCTGACTTGTGTGTCAGTGAGATAGCTTGGAAGCTTGCTGAAGTTGTACATTTAAGGTTTTTTTTTCCTGAAAGGAAAAAAGCTTTTATTTTTGGCATCTGTCTTGTATGGTAGAGCTGGATCAGATTCATAAAATGATATTATCTGTTGTCATTTTCTTGCCTGCAAATGATCCTGGGAGTTTTGACATAAAGTTTTAGTATTTGTATGTACATTAAAAAGCCCTTCTAAGTAATGCCATTTGTATTTGTTATGCTCTGTGTTGAAGCATCTCTGATCACTCTGGTACAGATTTAAAAGCATGGTATGGAGATCTGGAGAGGAAGTTGTGGATTTTGTTAAACTCCTAAACTCTTGAGGGACATCATCCAAGCAATTCTTGTAGTGCTTTCAAGGGAAAGTACAGACTGCTATTCACTGACACCTTAAAAGGTTTGGCTCAGGTAATAATGTCAACAGCTGCTCCTTTTACCCGTTCTTTCCTAATATATGTTGTTACTCTTGAGTCATAGCCGATTACATTTCATTTCTGGGATTGCACAGACTCTGATTTCCTTGTTAACTCCTCCCTTCACCATAGGTAAAAAGTAACCTGATCGAGTACGTGTGAAATGTAGAAGGATACTCTGTACAATTCCAACTTGTCCAACCTCCTTAACTAAAAAAGGAAAAATATAATTCATTTCATTTTTCTAATAGCTACTGTAAGACCAAAATTGCTTTTATAAGAATGTTATGCACTAAGTCCTTCCACATCCACTTGATTTCTATCATTCAGTATAGTAAAAATAGTAAGGAGTCTTTCTTTTACTGCCTTTCAGTTTTGCCATAGAAATGTCACTTCTGACAAGTTTAAGCATGATATAGGCTCTGTATCATAGGTGCCTGGTGATTAATCGCCACCATGTTTTTCTGCCCACACTTTGCCACAAATGATCTGGATACACTTCTGAATACTTCTGTGGAAGAAGATATTAGGCCTGAAACAGTTTGTTTTGCAGTTGTCTGATTATGTACGTTGAAAAATTGACTTAGGTTTATTTTTCCCTTTTGAAAAGGCTATTGATTTTGATGTGTGGCAATTAAAAGAGAGGAATCTGAAAATTTTCCAACAGATACTGTTTCTGTTTGTTCTCAGAGGAAACAATACAAAATTTGGTAAGATGTTCCCCAAATGTTCAGACATAAAATATTTAGTCAAGTGGACAAAAAGTTAACGCAGAGCTATTCATAAAATGGTGTTGAAAGGTTAACTATTTCAAGGTGATCTAACTGAATGTTTTGGGATTTTCCATTTAAAATTACTTCCTGAAAATGAGTGTTTGAGAACGGAAAGATGAAAAAATGGCTTGTGTCATCATCATTCTCTGAAGATAACTTCAGAAATGTAAGTTTGCACAATTCTGAAGGTAGAGTCCTTAGGTTGTATAGCAAGGGAGATAAGTCTGTACTGGGGTTAAATCCCTCTTTGTAAAAAACAAACAAAAAAACCAAAACAACAAAAAAAAAGAACTTTTGCATTTACCTAGAGATCACTGTTTGAAACTTCTGTGTAATGTAAATGTTGCAAAATATCGCATCCAGTGGCCCAGCGTTCATCTCTTTTAGTGTGATGTTCCTATAGTTTTAGTTCCAACTTCTCTGTGCTGCTCATCTAAGACTTAGCATGATGTATTCCATGAAAACTAGGTATTTATTGAATAAAAATGTAACTGAAGGAATAATAAAATGTGGGTTTTGAACACAGTGCTATTGCACCTAATTCAGAAGTCACTTTGGCCTTCTTTTTCTCATTTGTTAAATTGTGAAAAAGTATACTGTTAATGATATTAAAATGTCTGATTCGGAACTGTTGTGTCAGCATCACGTTAGTGGTAACTGTACTGTTATCTTTTACTATATAAATCAGTGATTACCTTACCATTTATGTAATACATTTAGACAAAGATGTCTTATGAAAAATCATTATGTTGAAAGCTTATCTTTCTGGAAGTTTAGATAATTAACTGATATTCAAAATATAAATGAAGACTGGTTATGGAGTGTTAGTTTCAGGTGCATTTAAAAAAAACATGCTTCCTGGGACAATGGGTTTGAGAATTACAGAGCAGTCAGCTTACCAACCCATGAATTCAGGAGTATATCTTTTTCTTTTTTCTTTTTTCTTTTTCTTTTAGATGAAGAAAAATTTTACAAAATCAATTGAAAAAAAAAAATGCACTGTAAAACTGTGGTATTGAAGGTGCTGCATATTTGCACCACAAAGCTTAAATTGCAGACATGGGCACGTTAGGATCAGTGAAGGATTATAACTCTACATTAACTTGATTTCATGATTAAACTAACCAAAAATGGTCTTGACAAATAAGCAACAGGTAATTTTATGCCTTTTTTTTAATAGGATTTTATGTTAAGGTAGAGGAAAGAAGAGTTATGGCAAGTTGTGCTTATCTTACTAGTAAGTTAGCATCACTTAACAAAAGTAAAAATGGGCTTAATAAGTGCTATCAGTTGGCCACTTCAGAGTTGCTCCTTGTAAGGAGTATCTTACTAGATAGTTAGCTGTAGTCATGTTAAGCAGCATAAGAAGGATGTGCTGACTACTACAACAATTTTTAGATAGTAAACACGATTATTTGAACTGTCTTTAAAATTCATGTGATACTGAAAAGTATGTTATTCCAAACTGTTTTGCACAAGTTCAGGATATTTTTCTGTATTACATGTACTACCTTCAGATTCTGCATAAAGCAATTTATTGTAAGGAGCAAAGACTAATCTGTAATTTCTGTGGCTTTTTGAAATTAGGGAGGGGATTAGCAAATGCAGATATTACTCCATAAATGGATATTTCATTTCCAAAGCATGTTCTTTACTGTCATGTAGATATGGTAAGATATTTCTGTTTTTCGTGAAATGAGAGGTTTATGAGCCAAGGTTTAAATATTAATGGCCAAGGGTTTTTCTGTCGCTTCTTCATGAAAAAGGTACAAGTGGTGCTTTTTCAGATGTCAAGAATTATTCCTTCTGAATGGTTACTAGTAACCTCATCCTAAGTTATCAGAGAGATGAAAAACTTGGAAATGTGTAAAAGTGTCAAAAGCAAGCGTAGTTAAGTTAGAGGGTGAAAATGTCAAGTAAAGTTCTTCGTTATTACAAATGTACTGATATGCTCTATTTCACCATCAAGGATATATTAATCAATTTTTTGACTGAGTATATTTTGAACCTAAGCCGAGTTATGATGTATTTCCAAAGCTAAAATTTAGATAATTTTTGTATATCTTAAATGTAACTTAGTAACTCCTAACAATTGTATTAAAAAAGATGCAAGAGATTTCATCACTTCAGTTGAGAAATGTTGAAATATGGGATCTCTAAGTCTGACCCAGGGCCCCTTGAGTCAGTTAGAACTCTTTGTTCTTTCTCATGTCTGTGGGATATTTTTATCTCAGTGAAGGTGTTGCCATATGAACTGGGTCTGTGATGATACCCTTGTGTGTTTGCAGAGTTGCAGCGCGAGTTTTCTTTGACTATTTGGAATGTGTTTCTAGGTCTTGAGGTGCTTTAGTTCCAGTCATGCTTCTTCACACGGATGGGATGTGCGGTGGTGAAGATTACTCAGATATTGGGGTACCTCACAAGAACTTAGCATGTATGGCTGTCTGAAAAAACAGCAGCTAATAAAGTAGCTTCCAGTATCTTCCTTTTACTTTCATTTCCTCAGGAAGCATCTGACTAGAGAAGTCCATTGACTGAGAAGTAGAAACCTGCCCATTTCCAAAGCCTGGAGAGAAAGTAGAGGTTTGACTACAGTTCTGATAACAAACTACCATGCTAGCCTGACTATTTCCAGTTACTGCTGTCTTGTGTACAGACATGGTTCTTGATGCTTGATTTCCAGGTTAGGAGGCGTTTTATGAACACTCTCTGATCACCTGCATAATTAAAATAAATATATTGTTCTATAGATCTTAATAATTGTCTTAAAGGAAAAAAAAACAAACTACTTTCATCTTGACATGAAGGTTTCAAGCAATCTTAAATCTTGAAAGATTCTATCACTTTACTTGATAGGATGCCCTTGCAGTGATTTACCATCTCCAAGGCACTTGCTTATTTTATTTTATTTTTTATGTCAGTTTAGAGCTATTGGATCCTGTTCTATTTTGTAATTAGTTCAGTAATCCATCTTCCCTTGCGGAAATCTTTACAGACCATGATTGATCACTTGCTAGTTTTTATTCAGTAAGATAAATAAAATGCATTGTAAAGCCCTTGCAAGATAGGTCCTATGTAGTCAGATAACTCTTAAAACTGTAGTTTGTCAAAAGTGCTATATGTTCTATATGGCTGTGATCACAGAGCTTTTACAGAACAAGGCTGTCATCAGGAATTTTTCAGTATAAAATACTGTACAGAAACAAAGGGAAGAAGCTGAAAGGATACAGAGATTGTAATGATTGTTTATGCTGCGGTGCTGGAATGGAAAACCCATGCAGATTTCTGTGCACACAAATCTTGCTTGCATCTGCCATCACCTCAGTGCTGTAGCACATCAGAAGGTGAAATTATCCAAGCTGTTGTTCTGCAAGAAATGCTAAAAATCACAGGCATGATTTTAGTTTTGACTGTAGAAGTGATTCGGGAAATAGTTCTGAAAGTGCTTCTGGAATGCCTTGTGAAACAGCTCTAGAGCCAACCTCAGAAACTGTTCTAGAAACGTTTCTGAAATTGACTCTAGAGAAGTTTCTTGGGTTGGTGCCATCAGTCAGTGGGGAAATGTTTCCAGAAGTGGCTCTAGCAGTGATTGTGGCAATAAGGCTGAGTTGAGTCTAGCAGCTATCGTAGTGTTTCTTGAATTGACTCTCAGTGGGGTTCTGGAGATGAATCCAGAAATGAGCCTGCCACTGGCTGTGGGACTGTTCTGGAATTGGTTCTAGGTGCTGTTCTAGAGCCAATTCCAGAAGTATTTCTAGCCGTTTCTGCTGAAAAGCTGTTTACTGTGCAAAGCTACAAATGGTTGTGTGTTTGTGTTGCAAAACACTGACAGAAGGCTGTTTATTTGCTGCTGTTGGAAGTCTGTAGGGTCTAAGAGGGCTTCTAGAGCAGTGCGTCCTAATCTGTGTGGCGATTTCACATTCTGACTTTAAAATGGATTTCTGAACTATCCTTGGTAGCGACAACCAACAAGATGAGATTTGTTCAAGTTTTTCACCCAAAGGACAATGATGAACTTTTTGAAGGTTAATCAGAGTGGTGCATTTATTAACACCTTGGATTATACCATTCCTAATAGAGGGGAAGATGTGAAGTTTGAATTAAAAGGGTATTTTATAATAAGTTTTATAACAGAAATAGCTGAAGTGTTGTATCATCTTTAGCATTTTAGCGGCTTTTTTCAGGAAAGAGCTGGGCATCACTGGACAAGACTGACAGCTGCTACATCCTGAGAACAGCAAAGGACAAGCACATTCTGTTTGTGCTCTACTACTATCAACCTTACCGTTTGGAAATGACATAAACTCTACCCTTGACTGAATCTGCACATTCATGTTTCCTAAAGGAGCATCTCTTCCAGACTGCTAGAATACAGTAGATTGCACAACAAAAGCCTCTTTAGATCTAGAAATTATTTCACTACAGAAATCATAACCAAAGATCATTTTCACTTCCATTTCAAGCAACTGTTCTCTCTTTGCTAGCCTCATGAAATAAGCATTAAGGTAACAGTATGCCCCCTATATTTAAGAACATTTGAAGCAGTATTTTGCCTCATGACCACAAGCCAATTGCCTATGGCTTTTGATGTTTAGAGATGGAACATTCATTGCAACCTTCCTTACAATGAGCCTGTTCTGGTTCATGTGAAAATCAACATCCTTTTTTGTGTTGCTGCCTGACAGGATGCTACAATACTATTAGCATTTGCAAAGGGTTTGCTCCGTCTAATAGTGCAACCCCCAGATCACAGGCTGCTCAGTTTGTGTTTCTCTATTATGTAAAAGACACAAAGAAGCTGAAGGCTGGCAAAGGCCTGTCAAATCTTGTAATGTAGCAAGCGACCCCAGAGCTTCATTCTGCTTTATATCATCCCTTGTTCCCCATCCCACCCCTTTCCTTGAATGGGCTCTGAGGTAGGTAAATGAATTCAGCAGTATGGTAGGCGGATGATTCCTTTCTGACCTCATTCCTGTACTATTTGTTTCCAGGCTTGTTGGAGGGAAAGGGACATATCTGAACCTTTTGTTTCAAATAATTTTCTTGCAGGTTGGGGAGTTAATGCAGACCTTGTCTGAACTCACCCGAGCGGAAAGTGTTCTGGGTACAAGTCGTGACACGCTTGGTCCCTTGGAATTGCCAGATTAAAGGAGAAAGCGGTGAATTGGAATTCTTTCGTATTTGGCATTGCTTAAACACCTGGACACCTTTTTTTTTTTCTCTCTCCTCCCCAGTGTGCATGTGCTTATATCCTCTCTCATGCCTTGAAACATCTATCTTAAGAGCAGACAAGAAGCAAACAAAGAACGACCTTTGAACAGCCCAGTGTTAACGCGTTTTAGTTGAGAAGAAGTTGAGGCTGAGGCAAAAGCTGCGTACAGCATACACTAAACAACAACGGATTGCAAAGGAGTATTTCAGACCTATGTCTGAAATTGGCAGAGCACTTCTTAGGTTTGAAGAGAGTCATGTTGGTTTGTTTAGGGATTGATCTTGGATCATGTGTTTGGCGGTAAGGAAAGCAATGGTTTCCGCACACCAGGACTGAATCTTAGGAGGAGCGATGAGACCTTCCATACCAGAGATGCCAGTTGCATCCTTGAAGATACTTTTGTAGAAGGAAGGCTGGAGGAATGTGACCGGTAGCAAAATGTGAGGTGAGAATACCACCATGGCTATCCTGCATAGTTGTAAGTTTGCCCTCTGCGCCGTCAATGCCATGATGTTCGGAGGGTCGTTCTTGCCTCCTGAGTAATGGATTCCTAAGGTATCAAATGTAACAAAAATATTACTCCCTCCAAGTCTTAATTGTACATAGCAGTAAGTTTGCAGTATCTGAAGTGTAAAATCGTAAGTAAACCACAATAAGAACCAATCTACATTATTTCATTCTCAGTATTCATGGAGGTGTTCTGCTGAAGAGAAATGTTCTGGGTAACTTGAACTGCCACAGCAGCATACATCTGGGAGGAAAATGGGAGATGCACAACAATCTCCATCTACTTAGCCCAGTAGAAATCTAGTGAGAGGCCTGTTTATCATTTGGGCTCATCACTTTGTGTTGCATGTGTGCTTTACAGAAGGCTTCCACAAGCCAAAGCAGACATTGGGACAAATCTGCAAGAATATCAGGCCTCAGAGCTGGTATGAAAGACAGAGGCATAAAGTGGATGAAAGAGGATGGTCGTACCCCAGGTAAGGGTGTTGCCTTAAAAAATGTGGATACATTAATGATTTTATGTTGGTGGACTGTAGCTTGAATGTGCAGACATAGGGATATTGTCTATCATATTGATGCCTATGCATATTAACATATTTTCTGCATGCGCTTATAGAACTACATGATAATGACATGTTATAAAATAAGTAGTATTAAGCTTGAAAAGCAAACTTCCACATCCTGCATTCAGGGATTCAGGGCATCCCCAAAACAAACTCTGCTCACACTTCGTATGTATGTATTCCTCTGTGGTATGTTTGTATATCTCAGGTAGAAGATGAGTTCATCTAGCAGTTGTAATCTCAAAACCACCTAACCTGAAAGCTATTTGCATGTGCAAACTATTTTATAGTTTAGGACTAATTATGGACTAAATATTTAATCCAAATAGAATAGCTTCCCTGCCCTACCCCTGGGATTTCTTGCTAAAAAACTTTATACTTTCACAGGGTTCCAGTACTGATGATGTATAGCTTTCTTGCGAGGCCTTGCCTACTTTCTCACAAGCAAGATCAGCATGAATATTAACTGTATAAGGCCCTTTAAAAAAATATATAAATAACTAAAAATTTAAAAAACCCTGCACTGATAAGCAGGAAGGCAATGCTATCCCTTTTGTTCTTATCATGTACCTCTGCTCTAACCAGTGGACAAAAGATTAATTTTTATCTTTACTTTTATCTGGCAGCTCTGATCAATTAGATCTTTTTGCAAGGAAGCTTTTTTTAAGCTATTAAATGTTTGTTTCATGGCCCAAGATTGGTTGCCACTGGATACTATTACCATAAGGAAAATAAGAGCTTCCCGTTTAAAAAGTCCTTTTTCCCTCCTGTCATTTTATTCATAGTCCATCCCTTCAGCTGGAGGAGACAACACTTCCCTTTTCAGTAAAAGAAAGTAATTTTCCATTGCCTGGTGCCTGAAAATTGGAATTCAACAAGGCTTATGGAAGTACAGCTAGCCATAGGTTATCTCGTGAAGGTTTATCTCTGTACACTGCTTTGTTACATGTTTTCACACACCCTGTTTGCTTTTCCTGCCAGCACAACCTCCTTCCCTGTCCTCCTCTGCCCTATTGGCGTGTAAATTAAGCCCACACCAGGTGACATTCTCTGGCCTGTGATGTGCTGAAGGTCAGATTAGATGCTTACAATGGTGCGGTCTGGCTTGAAAAATACATGGTATGATTCACACTACTGCTCGTGTCCCTTTTCAGTTTTGTTTCTGGTGTCTTGGTTTTAGCTACAAGTGTGTAGCACATTTTATAAATACACCTGTATCTCAATACTATGTACGTAATGAAAAAAACATGCTGACTACCTCAGAAATTGTGGCTTGCCGACTGGTCTCTGCATAGCCCAGAACAGAACTTAAATTTAAGTATCTAATCTAGTCTGAAAGACAAATGCTATTAGTAGATGAGTAACAGAGAAGAAACATTGGAGAGTGGTTTGTGGCAAGAGGCTGTTTTCTTGTGGAAACATGGGAATATTATACCGCTTGCTGAAGCTTAGAGCAACTCCCGGATCCTTGCTGAAATCAAGCTTTGTGATGAAAAGGCTTGTAGCCCGTTGGGCCAAGAGATGGGGATTATAAGAATATTCATGACTCCTGAGAATCAGCAGGTGAGACCTAATGCACACATTTGCCCCTCACCCCTTTCCCCAGCTCATCCTTTTGGTAAACAGTACATAAAGGCTGGGTTCCCAGAGTGACTGAACTCAGTTCCTGATCTTTTTTTTTTTTCCTCCTCTTTTTTCCCCTCCATTCTTTATAAAAAAGATTGCAGTGTTTTTGCCACTTGTCCCAAGCAGAAGCACGGTCTCTCCTTTTCATTTCTAAAGAGCAACTGTGTGGCCAAAGCAGAAGTCTTGTGACATTACTTAAGAAAGCAGAATGGTATCTTAGCATCCGAGGCCTCTTTTAAAACATAAAGAAAAGCCTTTCTGAGAGCTTGGATAAGCTGGAGAGGAATCTCTGAGACATATGTGCATTGTCTTAGGAAAGCATGGGTTGAAGCCAACTGGTGGGCCTCTGCCTTTAATATACTAGGTATTTGTCATGCCTGTTCTGGTGTGCTTGCTAGTTAGCAAACGCCCCCTGTGTAGAGTCCGTGCAGCTAGAAGCAGTCACAGTATGTGACTGATGCAGGACACTTACAGGAGAGTGAGTGGCAGGGCATGCTCTGTGAAAGGTAGATTCCTTGGGCAAGATGGGGAAAAGTATTTTGCCAGCTTTTCCCAAGTGATGCACAAAGGCACGGTCTATAGCAGGTTTCACCAATCAAGCTTTTGCAAAATCATCTCACTCTTTTTCACTGTGGTGTGGGCAAAGAGGGATTCTCATGAATGCCGATCCTGTCCTGATTCTGACAGACTACCTGCAGGCGTGAAGTCGCATGTTCAATGCGGTGGGGTAGGCATGATTGTCAGCTCTTTAGCTGAAGCCTGAGTGTTGTCAGCCCTTTGAGGCCTGAACCAGTGCCTGCAGTAAACAGAGGAGAACACGCTTGATTTTTGCTTTAATTCAGTGTTGTTGCATGCTTTTTCTCTGCAGAAATGTTAGTGTCAGTACTGTTTGCTCTGTCCTGTGATCTAGCGCAAGCCCATTCTACTGGCTTGTCATTCTCCTGTACACGGATTGCAGCTGCAGATCGGCAATAAAGTGATTTGGCAGTGGGACGTGTCACACTGAATGCAAGGGAAGGACATTTAGGCTGCTGTCAGTCTAGGATCTGTGCCGCTTACCCAGGACTGGGTGCAACTGGAGTACTAATCCTCCCTCTATCTGCCCTGGTGTAAGGCAAGGACTGGCGCTCTCCCAGGTCCGTCAGCCTTCCCAGCAGGGATAGCCAGCTGAAGCCTTTCTGGCTGCGCTGAGACACAGGTGACTGAACAAAAGTGTGGTTTGGCACAAATGTATCACTGTGCCAACATTTGCTGTAGCCTAACGCTTGCAGAACATCCGTCAATGAAGCCACAGCAATCATTCTGCGTTAAGGTGAAGGTAACTTGTTTTTTTCAAGATTTTCAGCCTTTCCAGGAAGGATGTTTACAGCATTTTAAATCTCCCTTGGAATTTCAATCTGCAAGAGTTGTACTGTCTGGCACTGACAAAACTGTTGTTACACTTGGTTTGAAAGTGTCTCGACATAAGGACGCTTGTTTGCTGTATCCTGGTGACAGCACCCGAACAAGATTTCAACAGTTCTCTTGTTAATCTGAACGTAACTCAATAACACTTAGTTCTGTGGCTGGAATTTGGTCCCCGACAATTGAAACTGAACTGCTGTCTGCTCAATATAGTTTTTCTAGTAACAGATGCATCTGGGTCAACTAACTGACAGGCATAGCTCATTTTACTGCTTGGCAAATATTGAACTAAAGTCTTCAGCACTGTAACACTGTTGACAATTGCAGGATAATGGCATTGTCCTCTTTTGTTACTGTGAAGTGCGTCTTCACGTCCGATTCTGGCATAACACACTCTGTAAACAACAAGGGATGTTGTGATCTGGAGTCCCAAGTGTTTGCTCTGACAATATAAACTTACTGCCTGCTCTCTGAAACCAAACATCCTGTCTCTGCCATGGTTACTTCTAACTGATACTGAAACAAGCCACTCTCTTCCTGAAAACGCTGGAGGGTGATGGCACGGCTGCTGTTGAAGGAGCTCTTTTCTCTTTTGGAAAGCTATCTGTACCACCCTCCTTTATTATGCTGCAGGTCTATGTTGAGGAGTCCAGACTAGGCTTCAAGAGTCTGAAAGTGAAGAATAGTACTTGGCAGAAAAAAAAAATCACTGTGGATTAGTACAGTTAACGCTAGTCCCTCTGGAAAGGAAATGCTGTGCTGCAAGCCCACTCAGTTCGTTCTTTTCCATGACGGCATGTTAGAAGAGACAAAATGGTTACGAGCCAATACGCAGCTGACAAATAATTCCATCGCATACATCCTGTTACCTGAGCAGAGCATTGCTCCTTGCCTTTTCCTTGTCCTCTCCAAAATTAAACCTCTCCGTGACTTCTGTAAAGGAAGGGTCATTTGAGTCCCAGCCTCCATAGTTTCAATTCATGGTCTCTCCTTCTGCTTCACTAGCATCTCTGGCTCACACACTTGCTAATGTGAGTCATCACTCTGGATCAGACTGGAGTAATTCAGCTGTGTGCGATTCAGTGGGGACATGCCCCAGAAGAATGGTGTCATTAACAAAGATTTTTTTTCCATGCTACCTTTGGTCTTGTTCACTACATCTTTGTTATTTATTTCATATTTAGGTCAAGGGTGAAGATTAAAGTAGATCTGCCTTTCCTTTGCTTTACATCTCCGCTTTCACCTACAGTTTGTTTTGCATGTGAACTGCATGGAATCTTTATTTAGGCCAGTTTGCAAGCTAAAATGGTAAAGAACCTGAATCACAATGAATCTGTTTGAAAAGTGTCTGGCTGCACATCTGCAGTTACGATATTACATATGAAACATTAACCCAAACCCTGTTAGGAGGTGAATCTGCAAGAAAGAGAGCCTTTGCAGACAGTTGGACCCTGCTTTTCTAGACTGGTGCCCACCAGCTTGCAGGATTGGTCGCCTCCACAGATGTATTCAAAAATTAATCCACAGCTTTTTATACCCTCAGTGGACACACAAATAGGTATAGCATGTGCTGTTTATTGCCTTTTTGGGTTGAACTAATGCTGCTTCCTTTTCCTTTGTGTCTCAGAAAAAAACAGCAGCTTTCCCTTTGAGGTTAATGCAGTCACATGCTAAAAAGAAGTCTAAGGTCAGAGAAAAAGGAAGAGGCCAGCATGGATTTCAGCACCAGGTGCTGAGATGGGACAAGTCCTATGATCTACTGTTCACATTTTGCCATGTTGCAGACTTGTCTTGGGTAATTCAGAGCTGAAGAGAGTGGGAGATGGGATTGTAATTGTGTTCCCAGCAAAAAGGAAGAGGTGAAGCTCCACGCTTCAGGAAAATACCACCATAATTCTTCCTATATTAGTTCAGAGGGGCTCATTGATCATGAGGCTGGAAGCTTTTGTGGCTAATGTCAAGTGACTGCTTTTGGGGGTGATTCACCTATTGTCTATAAGGTTCCTTTTACCAAAAAGCAGCTGCTGAAGCTTCTATTTCCCTGAAACAAAACTGTCTTGAACTTCCAGGGGAGAACAAGCCTTTCACTGTGCTGGCCTTGACTGAAATCCCAGCCAGGAGGGAGAAGTCAGGCCTGTTTCTTGCTTTTGCAAAAGCAAGCCATTTTTTTCCCTCCCCCCCCCCCAGCAGCAGCAATAGCTGTGAAACGGACCAAGAAAGTTAGCAGCCATCAGGCCTATGAAAGAGAAGAGCCTGTCCGTCCCGTAAAGCTGCAGTATTTTTGGGTCCACCTGCAAATGTGGATGGCAGAAGTGGCTATTGTTCTGGCCGAGCCAGCCAAAGTTGTGTACAGCAGAAGCTGATTTCCCAGCCGCTACCCAGTTCAGGTGTCTGGGTTTTTCACATGTTCAAAGCTGATACTATCCCTTTTTATACAATAAGCTCAGCTCATGTGATTTTTGCTTTTAGCTGACATACATCCCTATGCACTCCATGCTAGGAGTAAGTAACTTGCAGATCCTGACTTCCCTTCTGAAGGAAGCAATTCCCAGAAAGGCTCAGCCAGAGCTTGCAGGCTATTCAGGTGAAGGAAGCGGGGGGGGAAGGACAGCCTGGTGCTTCAGTAGGAGACAGTAGTGAGTTCCTGTGGGCAAGGGAATGGCAGCCTCCTAATGAACAAGTTGGACTCTGAGGCAGCATCTTCCAGCTTCCCTGCTAGCAGGAGCTCATCAGGCCAAACACATCTGGCAGCAGCCCTCCACCCTGTTGAGTCTCTGGAGTAGGACTTTTTGCTTGGTAACAAACTACTGTTCCTGTACAGGCGGACAGCTGGGTGCTGTTATAAAACAAAGTCAAGAACATTTTATATTGCCATTTAAAATACTAGTCTATTTATTTAAAAGGTTTGGTGTGTGGCCTCCTCGGGCACTGCATATATGTATATGATAACATGGGACTACCGGTGTTGACTAGCCTCAGTTCATTATCTCTGGTCTTTCAGAAACTGTTGCCTTCAAATGTATTCTTCAAAATAATCCAAAACTGTATCTTAACCCCAAAAAGGCCAGTTTTTTGTTAAGAAAAAATTTGAGAACTAGACTTTTCTCCCAATAAACCTGAAGTCCAGTTCCTAAGTAAAGAAGCTTTAGAGACGCTCAGCATTTTCACTCTATATTCAACAGCAACAATGAAATCATCTGGGATCTGCTAACTAGCATAAGAAATTTTCATTTTATTATGAACAGTTACATGTTGGTAATGTTTTTGCAGCCACTGGTAATCAGGAATTTATAATGGAGAAGAACCAAGCAGTCTTTACTCTAAGTAGCCTCCATCAACTCCACCTCAGAGAAAGTGGAAATGTGCATTAAGCCATATTCAGAGTGTATTCTAAGCATTCAGCTTGGAACTGTTGGCTGCACTGGTTGTTACCTGCACAGTTGATTTTAGGATGAGTGGTAGCTAGAAATCCCTGAATAAGATCTTTTCTCTATCAAAAATGTCCATTCATGGACGTCCAAAATGTATGGCAGGAGGGTTTTTCCAGAGTTTGTCAGGTTCCTTGGGCCTGATAATTTTACAATAAATCCTAATGTGAAAATTGCCTTCTGATTTAAGGAAATACTCACTGAACAAAGGCTTCAGTGTGACCTGAACTAAGTATTTCCTGGAGTTTACCAACACCTGATCCTAGACATTACCAGAAACATTGCTCAAGCGCAGCAAAGTAAAACCACAACTCTTTTCCAACAGCCGGGGAGAAACAGGTTTGCAGGGAGCAGAGGAGCTGCCTTGGGCAGACAGACCTGCAGAGAGAAGAGAATAGACATGGTATGCCACACTGCACACTTACACAGGGCTATTCCGGACTTCAACAAAGCCCTGGAAGAAACTATTGTGTTTTAATTGTGCAAACCCACGTGGCTGCTGAGAAATACAAGGATGGCTTTTTTGCTTATTAGAATTCTAAAACCAGTGCTTTGGTATGGCCTTTTTCTCTGGAAATGCCTCACTGTTGAAGTATGCTGTGTCTGAAATCCTCTGAGTCCTTCTGGAAATAGCTTTCCTGTATGTAAGGCTTAATTTAGAGTCAAGAGACAAAAGGATCCCCTTGGAATTGCATCGTGTTAGATGACAGAGGACTGAGGGGGTTTGCAAAGTCTAAGTCAAAAAACTTTTGGGAGAACTGTGGCATAAATTCCCAAGTGTTTGTGGAATTCCTCTTCTTTTCAGTAGTTTTGCCAGTATTCAGGTTTTCAGGTCCCCCAGAATGTCATTCCTGTTAGCTATGTTTTGCTCGGTCATCACTGTGATTCCACAGTGCTGTGAAGTTCGCTTGCAATTACTCTAATGGAGAACAGGGGCAGAATTAACTCAGAAAAGATTGCCCCAGTCAAACACCCACATGCAAAACTGAGGGGTTTAGGTGATAATAAAGAGAACAGGGTTGGCCAGCTAGCTGTATAACTTTTCAAGCAAACATTTTCAAGATAACACACATTGGTTTCATTTATAATAAGCTGAAAACAGACGTGTTAGGGCTAAGATACACCTAAGGTGAGGTGTTTGCTTGGTCAACAGGAGAGAGATTTCAAGGTATAATGCACACCGATGATCATCTTGTTTTTTTCTGTCAACGTTAATCTTGGATTTTCAAGGTTGCTTGATATTGCTTGGGTGGGGTCCTCTGACTTAAGTGAAGTTTTTCCTGCTGTTTGTTTCCACTGACACTGGAAATCAAAGGAGTTCAGTGATCCTTGGTGTAAAGTATTTCAGCCAGTCCCAGTTTTTGTGCTTTTTCTTGTTTGATTGTTTGTTTTTACAAGGCTGTTTTCCAATGCAAGATAATCTTCCTTATTTTCTTATAACAGAATGTCTTGGGCAATTTAGAGACATCAGGGAGCAAATAAAAATCCATTACCTGCTCGTAAGCAGTTTGTAACAAGTGTTTAAATTCCTACTGCGTGGTATTTCTAGGTGGTGAGACCAGAATGGGTCACTGTGATCATCTGCACCAAACTTCTAACTTCTGGCTGGGCTAAAGGAGACCTGCAATAAAGAAACATTGAGGGCTGATTTAACAATCCTCTGTGATCGATCTTGTCACCAGGTAAGTTTGCTAAGCTTATTACAGTCATTGATAAACACTACCACCCTACTTTGACTAAATTTGTGCTGTAGCTTCCAGCACTGAGATCTCATTCTGCCTTTTATCTGCTGAATTAGGAGCTGTCTTGAATTGGACGTGTTTCCCCAGAGTGTTAATTATGACTGAATGTTGAACTTAGAGGTTAGTAATTCTGTTCCCTCCTTACCTAAGCAAAGGTATTGAAGCTGGGTTTCTAAGCAGACTCTCCCAGCTTCAGCCAGAATACTTTGTGCTGTTGCTTTTCAATGATCAGAGTATTCTGCCCCCACAGAGACAGTACCCTGCTTTGCTGATGGAAACTAAGAGTGGCTGAATGAGCCAAACATGCAAATGCAGCCCAGCAATCCTGGCTGCTGCCCCTCCACTACCGGACCCCAGGCCCCAGATCCTGGTCTGTAACTGGATCGTGGTTTTACATCTGTTGTGGCCATATCTGGCCGGTTGCCATCCCTTGTGGGAGGATAGACCTTGCAGTGGGCATTCCCAAAGACTGATGGGGTCTTTGGTGCAGTCAAAAAATCCTTGCTTAGAGCTAATGATTCCCCAGAGTCCCACCCTGGTCATCTGAGGGTGACTGGCAGGTGCACCCCTTTCATCTTTGACTTTTTCAACCCAACTTGCGGGGTCTGGCAGAACTTTAGATCACTTTGCTTTTCATTTGGCATTAGCACACTTGAAGTAAGAAAGTTTATGCCTGAAAACAGTTGGTTGAGGTCTGAAAGCAGAAAATATTAAATCCAGGCATGGAGAGCTTTTAAAAGAGCAGGAATTTCATGGAAATAAAAACAGGCTAGTCCATTAAGTTCCTCTCATGGACTTTTATGAGGACAATTATTAATACTGTTGAAAATTATACTTGTGAAACGTGTTAATGGGAGCTGTGCTGGCTGCTGCCAGAAAAACTGCAACCTTTACAGCTCATTTGGAGACAGAAATATTCAACAAAGTAGCCTACAGGGTGCGAAGGTTCGCGTGGTGCAGGCTTAGACTAACTTAACATATGCCCTCTGTAGCCCTGGTATTGTCCAAAACCTAATGCCTATAATAAAAGAGAGAAAAATTGGACCCCAAGTGGCAAGGATTGTAAGCCCTTGGAATTCTCCTAATCAGAGATATTCAGCTATTTTTAGTTTATAACATTTAGTCAAATAGCAACAATGATTTTTCTTCTTTTTTCCAACTCAGCTGCACGGTATGTTGGAGGGGGTCTTGATGGCCTGTGACCTTGCCTTTATCTATCGGTCTGTCACCACCGGTCTTCAAAGTGCAGCTTAAAGGATCTGAGGCTTCTGTGTGGCCTTGATGTGATCTGCTTTCCTGGTAAAGTTTTTCATTAACGGGTGCTTTTTTAAGCTGGCTGGAGCTTGCTTTGCTTGCTCTGTGGGATGCTGCTGGCTCTGGGGCTCTCCTGACCCCCGCAACCAGGTTTAATAACCCTGCATGGCCTGTATTCGCAAGCTTTGTGTGCACGGTGGATGCTGCTTCTGCATGGTGGATGCTGCTTCCTGCCCCACTGAACAGGCTCTTTCTTTTCTCCTCCTGCCTCCAAAATCTCCATCAAAGGCTCTCAAAAGAGGAAATATTTTTTTGAAGTACAGTTGGTTGATACAGTGACTGAGCAGTAAGCCCATTCATCTGCACGGTGCTTACCCGCCTGCTAATGGTACTGCCCTTCCCGCCAGCCTGGATTCCTATTGCTGCTGTGTCAGCCATACTTTTCTTTTCCTCTGAATCTTAAGAGAGAGAACATACCTAACAAAAGAGCAGTCATGCTGCATCAGACCACTGGTCCGGGTAGCCCAGTATCCTGTCTCCAACATTTGCCAGCAGCACATGCCTAGGGTAGAGTGAAAAACAGGACAAGTGTGCATGGTGCTCCGGTGTGGTCTGCCAGCAACTCGTGGTTCAGGAGCTTTTTGAGCCAGAGCTGCTGTCTATGTATTCAATATAACTTAATGGAGTTTTCTTCTATGTCCAGAGGCTTTTTTCCAGCAGAATTTTAACCTCTCTCCTATCCTTTGTTTTTAACAAAGGACAAAAATCCGTTCTGGGGACATGTGGTTCACTTACATGATCCCTGCATTTGAGTGGCTTTTTGTGGACACCTGGAAGCAATTGTTGGTGAGGCTAAAAGACCTGTCTCAGTCACCAAAGGAAAGCTGTTTGTTTATACATCCATGTCTAGAGCAAAGGAGTTAGGTGCCCCTGTGCAAAATGACTGCAAGGGCTGAGTGTGAAAAAAACCTGTCATAGCTGTGGCTGGGTCTGGGAGACACTGACCTTTCACTGACGTGGCAGATGGGACTGGCTAGTTCCTC
Source organism: Aptenodytes patagonicus (assembly GCF_965638725.1). Classification (NCBI taxonomy): domain Eukaryota; kingdom Metazoa; phylum Chordata; class Aves; order Sphenisciformes; family Spheniscidae; genus Aptenodytes; species Aptenodytes patagonicus. The sequence continues at coordinate 9,829,813 of NC_134954.1, read as the reverse complement.
CAGTTAGAGCATTACCACGCCGTTCCTACAGTATGTTCTTGCAAAGAGACTTTCTCACTCTGATTTTGCTGCAGCACAAAGATAGACAGCCAGTCCTGTGTATTTTGTCCATCAATAAGTATGTGGGACAGTAGGGATTGATCTACTGGTGTCCCTGCTCAGCAGGATCCCCAGGAAATGGGCTTCAGCTTCTTTGCTTAGACTGCATTTGGTCTCAGCCAGTCAGGGATCCCATGGAGCACTTCTGGAGAAGTCCAGACTGGTTACTGTGCATCGGTGTGGGGAGATGCAGCCCCTACCTGTAAAAGAGTATGCTGGGGCCCCCTTTATTGCAGACCTGACCATCGACACACAGCAGCTCTTTTTCCCCCGATTCCAGCAGAAGGGTCTGACAAACACTAACTCTAAATCCAAGGGATGGGAAGAAGGACACCTCCGAAATGTTTGGTTTGCTTTAGTGCAGTTTGTGTAAGGGGCAGGCCAGAGCAATTACCAGCATGCAGCAAGATGCCTGCTATGTTCATTGGAGTGTGTTTCTTTACTACGTGTCAATACAAACCTAGAGCCATTTTTCAGAGTTTGCCAATGGCTATAATTGAAAAGGCATGAATTGCCCTCAAGAGATTCCCCACTGCTCTGCATTATTATCTGCTGGATGGCAGCTCTATAGGCTATGTATCATTTTTTTCAAATAACCAGTTAATTACTAAATAAAACAACCCAGCTTTCAAGCTGATTAGCCTAGATTAATGACCAGCAGCATGTTTCACTCTCCTCAACAATTTATCATGGAAAAGAACTATGTCTTTAATGATTTAGGTACCTGGTCTATTGAGGCTTGCTCCAATCTGTACAGCCTCCAATTTGATTTAATTGCTCTTCTTAGTTTGTGACCTGGAAAAAACCAAGTGACAGCTCCCATTAGTGAAGCCCAGCTTGCAACTTGCTTGCAGTGTTACAAAGGCTCACTGGGTGTCTTTCTCTGCTGACTTCATTAAGAAGATATATAGAGGTCAAGTGTCACTTTGGCACAGAACAAGTACCACGCCATTTATCAGCTGAAACAGGTTGAATCAACCTGTGTATTTTATTTAAGTTTATATTCATACTTTTTTCCTCTTACAGTTTTTAAAAGGTGTTTTTAGAAGCTCCTTGTTTTGTTTAAGCTAAGATTGAATTTACAGACTGGTCTTAAAGGCATTAATTGCAGTTCGTTTATTGTTACTTTGGCATGAAAACTTTGGCATTGCGCTCCTCTACAGTTATTCAATAAAAGATCTTTTGTTATAAGGGCCTATTCAGGGCCCTTGAGTTTGCTTCCTAATTAATATTAGACTTCCTCGCAGTTGTGCTCTGGAGTACAAATGCTCACTTCCCAAGGATGTTGCTGCAAAGGCACATTGAATGTGTCTTTAAGTGCATCCTGAATTACTGACTTATTATTGGGCAAATCCCTGAAGTCTTCACTTAGCCAAAACTCCCACTTAAGACAATGGGCCTATGGGAGTTGTCTCATCATTAACTGAGCTCCAGCAGTTGTCTGGCACTCGATGAACTAAGTCATGGTCACTGCCCCTGAGAGTTTACCATCTACATTAGAGACAAAGACTAAACAGGGCTGAGAAGATAATGAGGCAGCATGAGCTTGGAGCTGTGCTCCTGGACCCGGCATTGCACTTCGTTCTCGAGGTGTTTATGAAGGGGCAGGGGGACCACTGCTAACAGCACTGGTCGCTGTAGTGGTGTTAAAGGCAGATTTTGGCGTGAGCCGTTGATAACGGGCTCTTTCTTTGTGCTTTTCAGCAGACGAGGCCAAAACAGATTAAGTCCCTGCTATGTCTTCTCCTTCTAGGGAGATCTGTGGCCCTCCTGGACTGGGAGCTGCTGGCTGCTGAAGGGGGTTGCTTTGCACTGTCTTGTTCTGGGATTTTCCATCTGAGGGGAAGGTACTGTCAGGCTGACACTCTCTAAGGTTTTAAATCCCTGAGGTTAAATTGCCTGGTGGCAAGGCCAGGACAAGCCCGTCACAGACACTTGGATAAATGTTTTTGTGGTACCAGACAGTCCCTAGCTGCAGCTCCCTGATATTGGCTGTGCAAGTCACCAGACAGGTTACCTGGGGAAAGCTTTCTTGTGAGGAACGGGCATAGCCACCACATCAGTAACACTGAGTCAAGTGGCAGGAGCACATCCTGCCCGTATCAAGGCTGACTCTATGGCGCTGGTGACCCATGGGGGCCAGAAGGAGAAGCCTGGAGAACTAAGGGACACTGATGGGCTGGTGAGGAGGAGAAGGGTTTGGAGAGAGCAGGAGCTGTGGTTTGTGCCTAAGGAAAGACAAGGTGGGGAAGTGTTAAGTGTTTTCACAGGTAAATTGTTACCTTGCTGTGGGGGGTAAGCAGGCTCACAAGGCAGCCACGTAGCCCAACTCCCCTGTTTTTTGCTATCGAAAGCATAGCAGGGCTGGGAGGGGATGGCTGTCACAGCCTGACATACATTCATAGGGAGCTCAGACAAATCCATAATTTTTGTTTCTTCCTTGCCACAGGCAACTGCTATTGCTAACCCTTTCTGCAAGAAAGCAGGATCTCGGGGAAAGGTGGATGGGATTGATTGGTACCAGTGTGAGCATCATTATCAATGTCCTGGGACCTGTGTCAAGCGTGCCATAAAGATTCCTGCCAAGCCTGCTAGAAAGCTTAAAGGTCCACAGCCCCTTTGATCTACCCTCTGTATAAGCCTTATTACTGCTGTGTCCCCTCAGTGCTGTCCTACATGAACATTGAGCTCTCATATTACCATTGCTGGAGAGGGGACTCTTATCCCTACAAAAAAAATCCCTCCCAAAGAAATGCAAAATTATTTCATTTCATATAGTCCTTGCCATTACTCTCACGGGAAAAATACTGTACTAGGTACTAAGAAGAAGAAGGGAAAAACCAGGGCCTGTGTAGCAGAGTAACTCCCTGCAGACAGCCTTGGAGCTGCTTTTGTGCCATGGATACCTCCCTACCCTGTGGCTGAATGATCCTAAGTGTAGAATTTAACATAATTGAACAATTGAGGGTTGCTGGTTTATTTGCCAAGCATGTACGTGAAATATGGCCAAAATGTGATCATGTCTCCAAGCTTTTCACCAGTCTTTATTCCTGCAGATAGAAACCCATATGTCCCTATGCTGTGACCCAGCGCAGAAAAGCATAGGACTGTTCCTGCAGACGGTCCTTGCCCTCGGAGTATTAGTGCAGGAACCTCTCAAGCAGTCCTCATTCCCCAGGGCTATGCAGTAGGACAGGGGACCTGGACGAGAGATGCTGGTGGCAGTCGCAGAGCACGACTGCTCGTGGCTGTGTCTGATGTGGGTCTGTCTTAATCACCTTGCAATGGTCACAAAGCTTTACCCCCTGGCCCCTTCCTTCACCCAATCCCTCCCACAGCTATGAGCTATTTGATCGGTGTATGAACCCAGCTGTGAGTGAATGTGGGCAGGTGTAAAGCCCTTTCCTAATCCCCTGGCCATGCACCTGGGTTCCTATGGTACACTTTGAAAATGTGCCTCAGATATTCATTTCGGGAGGTAAGAGCTGCTTCTCATCTGTGCAAGCTGGTGTCTTATGCAGGCTTTTTGGGTTTTCCTAAAGCAGCCTAAAATCTCCTAATCCTCCCTTTCTGCCTCATATTTCCTGCTGGTTGCACTCCTGAGCCCCAGTGCCCACTGATGGCTCATTTTTATCATGAGAGAAGGTGGTGGTTGCTTTTGGAGTCAACATAGCTGCTGCCAGCTGACAGAAGAGATGTGTAACAGAGCCAGTGTTGGTCCCAGCTGCTGGTGTCTGCACCATTTGGGTAAGGACTGACACAAGGGATGCGTGAGGGCAACAAGTCAGCCAGAGTCACCTTTGTTGCCTGCAAGCAGCTATCAGTGCTGAGCGGTACAGACCTCTCAAGGGAGAAAGAGGAGAAGGGGAGGTCTCTCCCATTTCAAACCCTCTCCTGTTACTAATGGGGACAGGTCACAGCCATGGGAATAAGGCACGAGGCATTGATTCATCGAGCTTTTTCTTGTAATGCTGTAGATCTTCATTAATGTTCCCAGTTGTGCTTTCTGCTGTTCCAAGTGGGGCCGCTTAATGACATAAAGAGCTTAATAAAGAGAAGCTGTGGTCACAGCTGAGGGGAAGGGTCTGGCTTACTGCTGCCAAGGGTTGTGCTGTTTATCATATGCAGCATCAGCCTCTAAATATTTCTTACCGTTGGGACTGAGAGAATCACTTTGCAGAGAAGGTTATCCAGTAAATCTGGCAGGGCAGAAACAGAGACCAAGAAGGGAGCATGTCTTAGGACCATACTGTTCTCTAAAAGCTTTTGGCAGGTATCTGGAGGGGGCTGTTTGCTATTATGAACCGTGATTGCGCAGTGGCCATGAATATGAGGTCTTATAAGCCATGCAGCAGGGTTTTCTACTGGAGTGTTTTTCTATCTGTTCCACTCTCTCTCCTGGAGGGATCCCAGAGCTCCAGGCAAGGCGCTTGCTGATGCTGGGCCCAGTGCTATGGAGCTGGGGGAGCCCAGAGCCCTGGGAAGGGTGGAGGAGCAAGCAGAGGGAGGAATCTGGTGTATCTGTGAGAGTAAGGAGCCACAGAGAAGAGAAGGCACCTCTGCGTGCTGTCCCTAGTGAAACCATCAGGTGCAAATATATTACAATTTATCTTTTCTACTTGTTGAAGCCATCCCACAGTACATATCATTTGCAAGCATACTTGAAATATAACTGTACAAATGTATCTTAGAAGTAGACTTTCCCTTACTTATCTGAACTGACTTAGCTCCTGCCTTCCCAGGACTTAAATGCATTTGCTAAGCATTAACCTTTCCAGCAGTATTTCAGCTGGACAAGTTTACTTTCCAGATGGCGCTTGGACAGGCAGATTAGCCCCAGGTAGGTTATGATAGTTCTAGATCTGGAAGTCTTTACTTCAGTGGAAGAAAGTCATTGTGTCAAGCCACAGCTCAGATGTGCACTTCAGAGTCTTTCCTTCAGATGTCCGCCCAAACACCCCTCTAGCAGAGCTTGTTGAGCCTTTCCCATCATTCAGGATACCTTCACTAGGATATTGGTGTGCAGGTGGACAAATCTGCAGCCAGGGTAGCAGTGGGGTGCTGAGCACTCTGTCATATTAAACATAGCTACAAGCCCAGTTTTCATCTTAGTGTGAATTGATGCTCAGCATTTAGTGCAGAGCAGGTGTTAATGGAAGGTCATCTAAGGCTTCTCTGCAGCATAATTATGGGGCTATTTCAAGCTTTCTCCTTTGGTTTTAATGCAGATCAATGTTGTAAATCGTCAAGAATCATGAAGTGAAAGTGTCTGCGAGGCTGCTGGACCACCTGCCTTCCAGAACTGCTTCTTGCATACTAAATTTAGAAATTCATCACCTGAGACCAAGCTTCCAAGCGTTTGGAATGCTTTCCAACACTGAAAGCATTACCAGAGGCTAAAGGTTGGATCGTGCCACTAGCATAAAAAGCATGCAGATGGAGTTGCTGCTGGCTCTGCAACATATAAACCCTGTGTGGAGGCTGCGTGGGCTGATTTCCCTGAATGACACTGTTTCTCGTGCTTGTTCCCATTAGTCACCCAGTCGCTCTGCTCTCAGGCTTGCTTCTCTGTATGCTCAAACTGGGGCATTTTGCGCATCTAATTTGGGGCATACTTAAATTCTCATTCATTTCTACTCCACATACAGCAGATCTGCCCCCTTGATTTAAAGAGTTAAAGGATCTTTGGCTAGATTGGCTTTAATATCCTCTGCAGTATCAAGCTCTCATTTCAGTAAGTCCCACTTTCCTCCTGCTGTTCATGCTCTCTAACAGCTTTCTTTGCTCTTCTTGCCTTTCTTTTCCGCACAATTTAAAGGCACCTTATTTAATTTCAAGAACTTTTTTGGAGGGGAAAGAGGTGATTATTGATTCAATGAAAACTGGAACTCTTACCTGTGTTTTTCATCCTAGTTTTCAGGTGTGGCATCCAGATAACTTTTGTGCCCTGGGATTTGCTGTGAGTCTAATAGCAACAGCAAAGCTCTCCCTGTCTGCAAGGTCCCCGCAGCAACGGGCTGGTGATTTACTTTGTTGACAGGCGTGCATGTGGCAGCGCTGCACGCCTCAGCTCTGCTACATCCCTTTCATGCTGGGCATCCTCCGATCGCCCTCCTTCCACTCAGGTTGCCGCTGTCTTGTTGCTTAAATGTTTTTATTGCAAGGAACAGAAGTAAGTCGAAGGGGAATTGTTTTTAAGATCAGGACTAACCCCTAGACTTGGTGGGGCTCCTAAAACAGGGATTCCCTTTGTTGGGGCAACCGTAATTTTTCCGGGGTGGTGTTGCTATAGAGATGGTGTCCGATCTCTCTCTGTTAATGTTGCCCTTTTGGAAGGGCCCTGAATAGGCGCTGAGGTAGGTAAATGTATGCGGTGACACCGAGCGGGTGATTTTATTCTGACAAATTCCTGCAACGTTTGTTTCCAGGCTTGTCTGAGGGCCGGGATGCAGTGTTGGGCTTTTTGTCCCACGTGCTGCCCTCGCGGGGACGGAGTTAATGGAAGCCTTGTTCAGAGCCGCTGGGGCAGAAATTTTTTTGCTGAGGGAGACAAAAGCCGAATGGGCCACCTCAGAGGTTGCTTTGGGAAGGCCGTCTCTTGTGGGCTCTCAAAGGAAACGGGAGATAACTCTCGGCCCAGGAGGCTCATCGAGCGTTTTCAAGCACCCTCCTCTCCGCCCTGCCGCCTTGGGCTTGCACATCTGCCTCCTGCAGCATCTTTCCTAGGGTGGCAGGGAGGGGGTTTCTCCAGAAGATGTTAATTAGAGTTGTTTTTTCACAGCCTGGCAGGAGAATAATTGCCAGCGTCGTGAGACATGGCCCGGAGGTGCTGTCCGAGTCGGATGGCTGCGGTGGGGCTAGCAGCAGAAAGCAGCAACAGGAAAGGGCACAACATGCCCGTACCCGACTGTATGGCTGTGCGGGCTGGTCCCAGCACAGCCGGGCTGTCTGGGTCCCCACCTCTGCTCAATTGTGATTGTACCAGCAAGTACAACTGGGAGTTGAGCAGGGACTGAAATAGCAGCGTCTAGACCGCCAGCGCCAAAGCTGCCTGTCAGCAGCTCTGTGTGGTTTTGTTTGAGGGTCTGGATACTGGTATGTTTTCTGGGTACTCGTGTTCTCAGGAGGGCTGCAGCTCCTGGAGTCACTTGGTTATGACAAACCATCAGCTGCATTTTGTGGAAATATATTCATGGGGTCCAAGAAACATTGCACACCATGAAGGCTCTGAGGTGCCCATTGAAGGTACCCTGGGATCACATCGTGCAGAGGCAGGATCCCCGCTGAGCTCCTTCTAACCAGACCCTGCTCGAGGCCCAGCTTCTGCATCTTGTCACCCTTGGGGCTGGGAGCACAGTTAACAGCAAGCTGTATTAGGGGAGCTGAGTAATCCTCGAGGGTAGAGGCGGGTCGTTCTGGTGCAGAAGACCTCCAAGACGGGACTGGGTAAAGCACTTAAAGTGGGAGTCAGGCTGGTAGTTCTCCATGTCTGCTGCTCTGCTCTGTTCTCTGGGGACAGCAACATTTCAGCAAAAGGGAAATGCATGCAGCATAAATTTATCAAAGAGCACAGGATCTTTAGAACTGAGCAATGCTTTATCACTATAAAATATGGCCTTTCGATTCTACCAATTTATAAGAGAGGAAATAATTTCTAATGAATAAATTATTGGATTTAGTCTGTTTCTGCTCTGTAAGTGTACTAGTTTTTCAGATGTACTTTGTAAGTTTGGGGGGTTATTTGCTAGCCTGCCTGGGAGGGACAGTGTTTTATGGTGAGTGGAATGTGAAATAACTTTTTTCTAAGCTTTCCTATTTAGCAATACAGTCAGTCATATCACTGTTGTTCTGACTGGGACTGAGTGTCTCTTGTAGTACAAATAACCAGATCAATCCAATTGGATGTTGGCATTTTTAATGCAACATATTTGGGTGTTACATCAGTTGTGGTATTGATGCAGAGATTATTAATCAAAGGCAGCCCAGGGGCTCTGATCAATAGAAGGTTCCAGGCTCCTGGGTTTTCTCTTCCCCCCCGCCCCCCCAACAGTATCTTTATTTTTCCCTCCCTCCTTAAGCTTTTCTCCCATGCAAAGCTGCCATTTCAGTGCTGCTTTTTTACAGAGAGAGGTACCAGTTCTTCAGAGATCAGCACGTAACTAGTTGTATCCACACGGGAAGTGATGGTTGGACTCGATGATCTTAGAGGTCTTTTCCAACCTTAATGATTCTATGATTCTGTGAAATCAGGGGTAGCTCTGTAGGACAGTTAGGATGCTCAAACATTGGCTGTAGTGTACGAAATGCTTTGAGGCATGTCAGGAAGAACAATGCTATGGAGGTGTAAAACATGGCTCTCATTAGGATGGCTGTTGTGTGGGGCAAGCAAGACCCTTCCTATTGTTGATATAAATTTAGTAGGACGAAACTGGAAAACAGAAAAGGGGAATGTCTCTGCTTATATATTTGCAGCGGCTGCTGAAACAGAGTAGGGAACAAAGCCATCTCGAGTGTCAGCTAATCTCTCCCTTGGACTATGCATTCAGTCAGCTGGATGGCGGTTTGGCAAACACTTGTGTCTGCGATGTGGCATGTATTCACGTGAGTTGTACCATTGAGCTCAGGGAGGCTTCTCACGTGCAGAGGCTTTTGCAGAATGGAGACCCTAATCCAAGGAATTTTGTCGGGGTTACTAAGGACTTTCCCTGAGCCCCGTGTTACGTGCCTACCTTAGTGGGCAAGCAGGGTTTCTCCTACCTTGAGCCCTGCTGAGAGTTGAGAGGACTATTGGTTTACTTGCTCCTTTTGTTTTAATGAAAGGGTTCATTCTCTCTAAATACACATGCATAACTTCCATTTGCTCTCCTGGGACTGGTGGCCCACAGAGGACTGCAGGGCCTTGTTTCTGCTTGCACAATGTACGATTCCTTTGTAATGCAAACCTAGCAGAAGCAGAGTTACAACTCCAAACCCGGATCATTTACAAACATATAGCTGAGCTCTCAATAGCACATAGCAACATTTTCAGCCCCTGTAAATAATCCCCAAAGCCATACAGCACTATTAGGAAGTTAGTCTGGCTGGATGACTTGGGGATACTGTGCTTTAGGGATGACACTCACTATTCTACAGCCTGGGAGGTTTAAAAAAAAAAAAAAAAAAAAAAAGCCTTCTAATACGGTACTGCCATTTAAGAGAAATCAGAACTGAAAAGCAGCTGTCAAACTTTAATTTCCTGGCTAATGAATGACCATGAATCCATTCTTTAATGATTCTTGACCCTAGAAACAAAATGTATTAGCACTCTCAGATTTTGCACAGTAGTGCTAAATGGGGCATGTAATGTACTAATTTAGTGCCTCTTTAGCATAATCACAACCTACATGCACAGCTACATTTCCTTGGCAGGCAGCTTTCATAAGACCTGCAAAGAACTTACGTAGGACATTTCACCCTATTATTCATTTCACTGATGCCTGGGAATCGATATATGTGATTTTTTTTCCCTGTCCTGTCCTTCTCCACAAAAAAGCATAAAATCGTCCATTGATCTTCATGGGGTGATTAAAATGCCAAGAATTCTGTGCTTTTCTCTACCTGCAATGGGGAGATATCTGGTTTTACTGTGTGTTTAACCTGTGAATCTGAAAGCCCACAAAAATGTTGAGTTTGGGTATGAATCCTACTTTCCAGGAGAAATACAGGGTCAAACAGAATAAACTGCACTGGCCAAAAGCTATACTTAGCATATTACTTTGAAAGAAGCACACAATAAATATACCTGGTAAAATGATCATCATCCTAAAAATATATGTTTAGCAATGGCTTGGCCTGACTGTCCCATTCAGAAGGAAAGCAACCTGAGAGGTGAAAGCACTCTGCTTGATGACTACCAGCGTCCTTTTTTTGGCTTCCCTTGGGTCACTGTTTGGCTTTTGGGACACAGAAAAGCACAGCACAGTTATCTTGTAACATCTGTAAGCCAAGAACATTTCACTTAAGCATCCATTGAAGCACCTGTGGCATGCCTTGCTCAACAGCTTCTTCCAATTTTTTGTGATATTTTTATTTTCTGTTAATTCTAATTTTAATCTCAACTCATAGAATCACGGGATGGTGGAGGTCGGGGTACTTCTGGAGGTTGTCTATTCCAACCCCCTGCTCAAAGCACGGTCAGCTAGGGCAGGTTGCCCAGTACTGTGTCCAGTTGGGTTTTGAATATCTCCAAGGATGGAGACTCCACAACCTTTCTGGGCAACCTATTCCAGTGTCTGGCCACCCTCGTGGTAAATACATATTTTCTTTTGTTTAAGTCAAACCTGTGTTTCAATTTGTGTGATTGCCTCTTGTCCTTTCACTGAGCATCACTGAGAAGAGCCTGTCTCTGTCTTCTTTACACCCTCACAGCAGATATTTATACACATTGGTAAGATTCCCCTGAGCCTTCTCTTTTCCAGGTTGAACAGTCCCAGCTCCCTCAGACCCTGAAAGTTCAAACAAACCACAGAGAGCAACCTTGACCATGAAAGAGCAACTTTGGGTCCTTCTTTGTACTGTTCTAGCCAGGGTTTTGTTCTCCTCTGTCATCTTCCCTCTATAAACTATTGGAATGGATGAGCCCTTTGGAGGGGACATTTCTAATGCACTTTCAGGGGATGTGGATCCAGATGGAGCCGCAAACATCCTGAAGATTCAAGGTCAGGTTGGACGGGGCTCTGAGCAACCTGACCTAGTTGAAGATGTCCCTGCCCACAGCAGGGGGGTTGGACTAGATGACCTTTAGAGGTTCCTTCCAACCCAAACTATTCTGTGATTCTATGATTCTATGATAAGATGTTATTGTAAGATCACAACAGGATCCTTGTAGCAGTTTGCCTGGTCCTACCTGGTTTACACAGATGCATGGGGGCGCCCACAAGGATTTTGTTGCAAGATCAGGCCCCCCATTTCCACAATGCAATTAAGCTACTTGTTATTTATTATGTTAGCATTTACTTGGTCTAAATGATATTGGGGCCACTGCAAGGAGTTCTGCATATCTGTGTGGTCTACAGCGGGCAGAGCACGGCACGTGCTGTGCTCCTACATGGGGTTTGTCATGAAATCGATCCTTCCTAAACCTTGTTATCCTTCTGCGTGTGTGCAGCTCTGTCTGGCCTGGGAGCTCAGGCAGTCCCTGCCTGCAGCCAGCCCTGCAGGCGATCGATACAGACTGATAGAGGCATCTGGGGGAGACAACACACAAGCAAACATAGCTCACACTGGAAACAGACTGTCTTTGCAGTTACAGGAGAAGGTGTGAAGCTCCACACCTCTTTCCATTCCTTGAGCATCTCGGCACTGCTGGAGGTGTTCAGCCAATTAGCATGGCCAGTCCCTTTCTAAATGTTTTCATTTCCATGTGTAGGCTGTGCTTCAGAGAGAAAAACCTGGACCCATGCCAGGCTCTTTCCAGAAATTCAGGAAAAGGAAATGGGATTGTTAAATAAAATAGACTGTGCTGATCTAGGAGGTCCTAAGGCAGGCTGCGCAGGTTGACAGCACTCACCTCCGCCGCAAGCAGTGCCGCCCACGCGGAGAGGCTCTGTCTGCCCTGCACCTTGCAGGGCTGGGGTCCAGTCTAGCAGTTGGCATGACAAGTGTAAGGTCTGCTCTCAGTTATTCCGGTGAGAACCCAGAGAACAGGCCAGATATAGCTGTATTATCTTGCATTTCTGCTGTGTGACTGAATGCTCAAGCAATGATGCAGAATTTAAGACAGCCTGTGTGAAAAACTTGCCTTTAGTGAAAAACTGAGTCCTGTTGCCCTCTCAGATAAGGCTCTGACTTCTAGGGAGGGTCATCTGTGCTCAAGGCACAGCACTGCCCAGTATTTGATTGATATTTGTTCTCAGGGCTTGGTGAGTTGCCCCAGCTGTGTCTGTTGCGCCTTAGTCTGTAATTCCCACAGATATTCAGGATGAGGTCTTTGGAGGCAGGAGTGTTTGTGGGTTTTTAGGAGACGTTTCCTGTATGTCATTAATACCATTCCCAAGCTGCAGAAATACAGCATATAATTGCTACATCTGAAACACCTGAGCTGCATTATTAGCAAGAAGGTAACAAGCAATCAGAGGTTGCAATTGCTGCAGCTATTTTTAATAACAAATATGGAGAAATTGCATCTCTCCAGAGATAATTCACAAGGAGTAAAATTTATACTGAATTGACGAGGTAGCATTTTTTCTTTCATCTCCAATAATAATTAATGTTAAGACTTAATTACACAAACATTTATAGACCATAAGGAGGTTTTTTGTGATAGGTGCTAAATAAATTAGTATTAAAATAATAATTAACTAGTGCTGTCCTGTGATGTGCACACAAATTACAGCTGACCATTGCTGTGGAGGTGGAAGTCAGACACTTCTTACTGATGTCTGTTCTGCTCTGAATAGAGTCAAATCTGTCCACTCCAGTTAAGACCCTGTTTTCATATATTAATTTTTAAGGTGATGGCTGTATCATCATATTATCTGCAAGCCTTGAAATGTGTCTGAGCCTTAGGACTCCCCAGCACACATGGATGTCTGTTCAACAGGGCTGGGCCCCTGTTAGTAGGTGAGTAGGGAATGCAAGCTCTCTACTCTACCTGGGAATGGGGTGGGAGGCTGCAACCCGGCTTCACAGAGCCCAAAACCTTGTGCTTGAGTGATGCCCGGGGCTCTGTTGTTGCTTGGAGGCTGGTGCGAGGCATGCTGCCCCTCGAGAGGATGGGGGGGAAGTTGTGCTGTAAGCTGGATTGTCAGATGTGCCTTTTGGGGCCACAGGCTGCAGAGCCCAAACTGTGGGTCTCTGGGCCAGGATCGTAAGAAAATCACAAGCCACATACTTAGGATAAGGCTTTCTAGGCACGTTCTCCCCCTTGTAGCCCCCTGTGTTGGAGATTTCAGTACCTTTGACAAAAAGAGGCTCTGCTCTTTGAGTAGCTGGACTCAGACTTGGCCCCATCACCCTAACTCAAACCTGATTTGCCTGCCAGTCCTCTTCCTACTGCAGCCTCACCCAGCAGATGGTGAACAAGTGCACTGCCATGTGGGTGACCAGGAAGGAACTCTGAAATGCCACAGCCAGCCCAGGAAAGTGCTGCCTGTCCCTACGGCTGGTGGCCTGGCTTGCAGAGTGAAGGTGGGAGGGGACAGAGCAGCACCAGGACTGTGGGTGAGGTTCCCTGCCAGCAGCACATACAGCCCTGCAAGTACTCGGTATGATCCTGGGCCCAGCCGAGGAAAATGCTCAGAGCAGCCAGTGCTGTAACATGCTGGTATTTCGCATTGTGAAAAGCGATGTGTGAATTGGCAGCTTTTCACTGAGCTGGGCAGCAGGGGCTGAACCCTGTTCTCAGCAGAGATTACTCAGTGCCACTGCATGTATTGAGGCATCAGCCCCCACCCACTGCAATGCTGCACTCCTCTTTTTTTTTTTTTAAAGAAAAAGTGGATTCTTTTGCACTTGTACTATTTAGTTGGGAAACCTGGACATGATTTCCGTGATCTGTTTCAGATGCATCCCTGCATGTAACTATTTAGGAAGGCAGAAACAGTATCCTGGGATGCTCTGAGATCCCCTGGCTGACGCAGCGGATCCCTTAGGAGATGAAGGAGTTGAGCGAGAAGCAGCCATTCTTGCCCTATGTGGGTGCCAATGGCATCCAAACCCAAAGCTAAACCTATTGAGCTCTTATTGCAGTCAGCCCGGGCTCTTCCCTGGGAGCTGCCAGGCTCAGCCCTGTCCCAACACCTGCAGCCCAAAGAGGTGGGTGCCCTGCACCCCGTCCTGGGTGGCATGTCCCACTCGTGCTCCCAGCAGCTCTTATATTTTTTTGTGACAACAGAGGGCACCAGCGGCCCTTGCTAATGCCGGGCTCTGCCCTGCCTGGCTACCCGGGACATGCAGGGCTGCTCAGGGCACTTTCGGACCTGTGGGAGGATACAGCCTGCAAACCAACCCCATCCTGCTCCTCAGGTTTCGGTAGATGGATGCGGCGGGGCTCGCGGCTCTCTCCCACTGGGCTTGCGTGGGTGTTAGTGATAACGCGCAAGTGCCAAGAGCGATGGTTTGGATGCAGCTGGGGAAGGTGTGTGTCGGTGCAGTGCACACGCGTGGCTGGGAGCAGGGAGGGCTCGCACCCAGGAGGGCACCTGTGAGCCTTTTTGAATCCGCAAATGGTCATTCTGCACCTCCAGCCCAGCGGGGCCCGATCCTGCCATCTCCACCCAAGCAGAAGCCACTGACATGTGGGAATTTGAGGTTAATCTGAAATGAAATGGTGCAGATCAGAGGCTGGGCCTGAGTCTCCCCTGCATTACACCAGAGTTCAGCCTCACTGACAGCTGTGTAACATGTGAGATTTGCCTACAGAGAAGCCCACAGGGACAGCCCTGAGCTAGCTCCAAGCTGCTCCACTCCAGCACTGGTGCCAGAATAGGAAGGAGCCCAGAGCAGGCTGGCTGCCTGAGCATGAAATCTCCAGCAAATCTGAGCTGCTGAGGTTAGGTGGTTAGCAGTACCAGAGTTGGTCCTTTTAGAGGTGACTGCTGTAAAGTGGGGGGCAGTCTGGGCATACCCCCGCTCCATGCAGTAGGAATGGGGCTGGTTCCAGCCTGCTCTGCCCCTGACGTGCAGATCTTTTCTCCTTCCACTTACCCACTTGTGTTTATCACCGCTGCGGGTGCATTCAGCTCCAGGATGCCGCGGAGGGATGCAGAGAAGTTGAAGCTGTATTTGTTACTTTCCTGAAGCACAGCTACCTAAGCAGGTAAGCAGCAGGCACTTTTAGTGATAACCTACTGCTTTTGATCACTATATCACATGGCAAAATAATCCGGGAGTAGAGCAACAAAATACAGGCACGAGTACTTCTGATGAACAGCCCCTTTAGCAGAACATCCTGATTTACTGCTGTTTTGAAAGCAGAAACAGGCAGTGTTTTTATCCCTGCTTTCTTCCGTGCAGTGCTGGGACAGAGTTAACCTCTGCTCTGGTTTGTGGGATGCTTTTTCTTTGTTTCTTCTTAATTTGTGTGAAGGAAGATGAAGGGAGAAAAAACAATGATGGAGGGGAAAGGGCTCTGAGCAAAGAAACAATGTGTCACGCAGTACTGAAAATGTCACCCGACCTAGTGACATTAACAGGACTACTTGCAAGAGTAAGAGCTCCTCGCTCAATTTAATCCCTTGAGTAAGGGTTGAGTGGCTGAGTAGACGGATCCTGGCAGGACCAGGCTACAGAGCTGTGCATATGAATCATAACCTAGACTCTCTACTGGGGCCCCGGCCTCTTCAGTCCTGCAAATTTGATATATCTTGCTTATTGCAGCAGGACTATTTGCATACCAGAAGATTTACTCACATGAGCACAGGACATCGGATGCTCTGTTTATCCACAGCCTAGATACATGAAGGTCCCAAGTTTCTTCCACTGCCAGGGGACATGTGAAAGCTTTGAGCACATGCTACAGAGATAAGTAGAGACATATGCTTTGTGCCAGGCCAAGATGTTTTTATAAAGAGTTTCTGGCCACGTCTGGTAAAACATTTAATAACTTTTCTGCCAGCAGCCAAAAGGCAGTCAAATATTTAAAAGCAGTAATAAAAGTTCCTGTGTGAGTCAGAGTCTTACAGAAATCCTGCTAGTGAATTTCCCCATGGTAGCCTGCAGGACTAGCTGGAAAAAAATACCACAGAACTCTGCTGGTATGAAGTATTTTTTAACAAGTCCTTGGAAGTGGCATGGAATGTCCCTGCAAAGCCCCTGAAACCAGATCCCAGGCTATGTGCAGCCTAAACAGCAATTCTGGTATTTTTTTCTTTAATTACTATAGCCGCAAATCCTATTTTACTCCTAGGGAATCACAGAGAGGCCAGTTTCAGTGTGACCTTTAAGTGGCATCTCACTTGCTTATAGAAGAATATGCACAAGTGCGTATTCCTTTAACCTGGAATCCAGCATACTCGAACGTCCGTACCACAGATGGAGCAAAACGCTGCCCTGCCATGTGCGTGGCCTGGGCTCAACTCTCTGCTCTCCCTTCCTGCCGAGCTCTGCTCTTGTAGTGCTAATGAAGTACCTCTTCTTTCCCTTTCAAAGTCCTCAGGTGATCCCTTTCTGCTTGGAAACTGCAATGAGACCCTGCGTTTTTTTGGAAATGAATCTCATTAAGATCCAAGGCCATGAAAGCTTCTCTGTTAATTCTTCCTGCTGCTAAAGCCCTGTCAGTAACCAGCGTGCCCTGGTTTGGCTCCGCTGCGGGCAGCAGTGCTGGGGGCCTGGGGCAGGGCAGGCACAGGTATCTCACAGCAGCTCCCTCTGACCCCAGGTTTGTGGGGTTGGCAGATGCAGGCGTTCACCCTGCTCTTGCTCACCTGCTTGGGCAGGAGATGCTGCTAACGGAGGGGGCAGAGGGGGAGAGGAGGGGTGATGCTGCTGGCACCTGCCTGGCAGGTTGTATGCTTGGGTACTCCGCCATCTCTCTGCTGAAGTAGAGCTAGTGGGTCTCCGATTGCGTTTTGCAAATTGCTTCCACACTGCAGTTCAGGTCCGGTTTGGATGCTCTTCTCTGGAGCATATGGAGCTGATCTGGGAGCCCTGCTTGGCCTGAATCCCCCCTCCCCACCCCAGGAACTTGCCACTTCTCCTCCAGCTGAAAATCTCCTGGGAGCTACCTCTGTTTCTCTGGTATTTCCAGTGCTTTTGACCACCGAAATGGGAAGAGGAATGTCATTTCTCCATGCCAGAACATCAGGAAATGTTTTACTTCAGCTTGGCTGTAAAAAGTGGGCAGTTGGTGGGGAAAATAAGTCTTTTTCAGAGCTGCTTTGCAGATCCCCCATGGGCACACTATGCCAGTGTGACAGCATCAGCACAGCACGGGAGACCTCACCAGAGAGGCTTTGAGCTAAGCAGGATCAGGCTCACACATACGTGGGTTGCCACCATGCCTGCTGGGCTGCCCAGTCTGTTGGCAGAGATGCCACCCTGGATGTCCTAATTCCCCATCCTGTGCTCTAACCGCAACCCCCTCCTTCTCTTCCAGAGTAAAGCCTGATACAACCTGCCTGGTCCCCCTTCCCCACTTCCAAGGCTGTTTGGTGGGAACACGTGATCTTTAAAACAACCTGCAGGCAGGATGAAGACAGTTGCTCTCCTAATTGTGTGTGAGGGCAGCGCTTCTCCCTGGGGATGGAAAATGGGTTTTCTGCCTCTGGGTCTACAGAGTGGGACTGCGAACCACAGCACGGGTGGTATGGCTGAGCCGCTGGCCAAGGGAGCTGGGGAAAAGCAGGGGGTTCAGCACCCAGGGCAGGAGAGCAGGAGACAGCCTGTCCTTCCCCGTGGCCTTGCCTCGGGCAGAAAGCCCAGCTCCCACAGCCTGCCTGGCGAGCGGCCATCCTCCCAAGGTGTCCGACCTCCAAAGACGTGCCTGTGGCAGGCTGCTTTGAACGCACAGCAGAGGGAAGAGACAGCGAAGTGTCTGGTTACCCACCTCAGCCTCCTCCTTCCCTCCTCTCCAGGGCAGGAGGTCTGCTCTCCTGGATGTCAGGAGAGACTCTTTCAGGGAGGGTTTGACAGGGCAAATTTATGACAAGCCTGTTATGACTCGTTGCAGATTTGGGTAACACTTGGGAAAAATGCTGTCAACAACTGCATGCTTCTCTCCTTGGAAACCCCAGAGTGCTTTTCTGGGCTCAGCTTGCTGCCACAGTTCAGCACTGACAGTGGCTGAGGGAGTAGCTGGGTTTCCAGAGCCAGCCCTCCCTCGCAGCACGGGGATGCCTGCACACAGCCTGGCTCAGGGTCGCTCCCTCCAAGGATGGCCGCCATGCCCGGAGTGGCTGCAACCCTTTTGCATCAGCATGGGTTTGCTGGTCGCAGGTGTGACAGGTGGTCCTTCCACCTTCAGATCATCATAGGATCTATTGAGCAATTCAGCGTGTTTATCTCATAATGATAGTGCAGCCCTGGGGCTTGTCTCTTAGGTCCTTGCTGGTGCAATGCCTGGCTGTTATATCAGAACCGACAGACTGATGGGGTCATGCTCCCCGGAGGAGGCAAGGTGCCGATCCAGACTGTAAAGTTTGCATTTGTCTTCATTTGCATTTGTATTTTCAGCCAGAGGAGAAGTGCCAGGGTCCTGGGGTGGGCAGGGGGGATTTAGGCAGAGGGGATTTAGGCTAAGCTGGGCTCCTAGATCAGCTCCAAGTTTGTCATCTTCTGTTTAAAATCATGCAAATCTGGGATGGCACTAGTGCCCCCTTCACTTGCTTCTGGATGCACACGTGTTCCTCCTAGTGAACCAATAAAGCATAGCCTAGCACAGGTAGCATGGGGCAAACCGGTTTTTTAGGCAAGGAAAAAAAATCTGCCTGTCAGATGTCTCAGGGGAAGCTGAAGTGGACATAAAGAGTGGAGCAGCTTGCAAGTATGCAGCACTGAGAAGACAGCATGCGTCCCATGTGCAAGATCTCATTCCCTCATCCTCAGCATCCAACCTGGGAGCACCAGCAGGAGCGGATGGTGTCATGGATGGTTGCACAGTTGTGTGGGTCACCTTTTGCTGATGGGATGTACAGATGCTGGTGTTTCGTGCGTAGTGGGGAAATCATGTTCCACAGCAGTCTGCAGGGTTGTGGTGATTCATGGGGAACAGGAAAACCTAGTCTTATCTTCAGGGAGAAAACTGCTGAGCTTCAGGTTTCAAAGCCTTTGGTTCAGTGGAATTACAGGTTCAAATCCTGAGAGGGTCAAACAAGGTCTTTCTTCCTCTGAGACGAATGGAGTGTCATGCAGTAAATTGCCTCTGATTCTCTTTGTTAGATGCTGTGTTACTTTGAAAACAGCATCGTGACAAATCTTGGCTTTCTGCAAAATAAATAACTGCATCATTTATCAAAGAGGTTTGCTTTCAGAAACGTCACCACTCTCTTAAGGCATCAGAGACTCCTGGGAATGAAGGAGACCAGAGGAACACAAGATGCCAATTTTCTTTTCTTACTCTATTTTATTTGACATTTCACTTTTTTTTTGCTTATTTGAAAAAGCCCCAGTGAGGAGTGATCCCTTGGTGGAGTGTGACAGTGAGGGACATGTGCTGCCTGACTGCCCCCGCGGAGGTGGGGAGCAATGGGCACGCCTGCTCACCAGATCCTTGCTGCCCACAATCACCCCTGCGCAGGAGGAGCTCCGAGATCGCTCTTCTCCCCACGGCAGCAGACATCGCCCATCAAGCCTATTCTCAGGTCTCTTGTAGTGGAAGACACGGCTCCTTGGGTGCCGGCAAAATCATGGCATCGGGACTGATCAGCGGTGAATAACCAGCATGTTTCTGCCTACTTAGATGAGATGACACATCCAAACCACTGATACCGGCTGGAACATGAGGTCCCGTGCTCATTTCTTACAGACCATCGCTGCAGAGCAGCACGCTCAGCTCTGCTGCGTGTAGCAGTGCATGGAACGCAGGTATGCTGCTCCAACAAGGCACCTGTCAAATGTGAATACTATCACAGGCGAATTCCTCCTCAAAACTTCTACAGGGAGAGCTATGTGCAAAAAAAGTCTGGCAAGGCAGAGAAACAGTTTTGAAACTTTATATTGCTCTTATTTTAAAGCTATCTCTGGTGTTCAACTATTTCCACACACTTACTCCTTGTCTAGGATAGAATATAATGCACTGGATGAAATGTCAAAAAGCAGCCACTGTATTCAGCATGGTCAACAGTAATTTATTTTATAGCATGTGCAACAGTATCTTATTTTGTGCTTGACATAGCAAACATTACTAGTGTCCAGCCAGCACCTTACTAACTTTTTAAAGACAGATGAAGCAGGAAGTACTGCAAGCTGCTTTTGTGTCGTCTACGGGATGCCCTCAGTGCTTTGCAAATGCCTGGGAGTCCTAAGTAGCGGGCAGGAATTGGCATTCCCTGTTTACACGTGGGAAAACAGAAGTAAAAGAGTTTATGGCTCCTGTTTCCAAAAGCAGTCACTAGCTCTGGGTCTCTTGTCTTTTTGGTGCCAAACTGTGAGAGTTTTTAATGTTCTGGCATGTGTGCAGAACAAAGAGCAACTGTTCGCTGGTTTAACTGGTTTGACTCGTACACAGCTCCGTTGAAAAGGTACCTTAATGTGAAGTCTGTGTAGCGCAGTGAAGAAGCAGATGTTCCCTCCATCCCCGTTGCCCATCAGGTCCGGATTTCAGAAATGCCCCAGTCGAAACCAACAGTGTTTGCAGTGTCCAGTGCAGCTGAGAGCTAGGCCAGGTGTTAGATCAAATGTCTGGAGCTGAGCATGTAACATTTTTTCAGATGTGCTTCTTGGAGATTTTTTTCCAGACAGATGCGGGAAGTCTGTGGTAGAGCTGGGAACAGAGCCTGTTCCTGTGCTGTGAGAGGCTGTGCGCCTGACAAGACACAGGCACGGCCCTACAAAGTAAACGTTGTGATTTCATGGCTGGAGCTGAATGGCACCCGACAGTTGCACCAGGGGATTTTTTTCCTCCAGTCTCCAGATTCTCAGGCATTCACACTGTGGCTAAAGCCTCAGAACCTCTGGAATTCAACAAGAGTAGTGTGGTGCTTAATTTTGGGTCAGTTGTACCAGTGCATCTTTGTACTGATGTTTCTGTGTGTGCAGCTCAGATACAGGATAGCCTTAATGAAGGATAACCAAGCAGGCAGGCTCAGGGAGCTGGTGAGATACAGGTGAAAAAGCACATCATAGGGCTGAGCTTAATACCAGCTTGCACAGAAGAGTTATTTTACACCAGGAGCAGCCTGTTGACTCCAATAGCATGTAATAAGCTGCTTCCTGAGCTGGACAATGGAGTCGCGACTGGGCTTATGGATGGATAATATACGCTGTGGCTTTGCTTGCTTGGTTGAGTTGTCCGGAAGTATCACGCATTTCTTTCTTTTTTAACTCATTAATTGAGCTTATCTGTGATGGGAGAGCTTGTCACATTCTATGTCTGAAAATCACGTCCTCTGCCGGTGCTGGCTGCACGGCAAACCCTGAGCGCGCTGCTGGGGCTGCCAAGCCTGGGCAATGCCTTGCTGGCCCATCCACAGCTGGGCAACGCTTGTAAGGGACGGCCACACCGTTGTGGCGTGGGCTGCACGTGCAGCTCCCTGCTGGTCTGTCTTTTCAATGTTTC
Organism: Aptenodytes patagonicus; assembly: GCF_965638725.1. Taxonomy (NCBI): domain Eukaryota; kingdom Metazoa; phylum Chordata; class Aves; order Sphenisciformes; family Spheniscidae; genus Aptenodytes; species Aptenodytes patagonicus. The sequence goes on along the minus strand of NC_134954.1, from coordinate 9,808,521 downwards.
GATGAGTGCAACTCTACAGTGCAGATTTTTCTGGCCTGCATGAGTTCATGTTGAAAGCTTGCTTTCTCAAGACGTTCTCTTTTATTTGTTTAAAATGTGCTGTTTCCATAGGTTGCACCTGCTCTCAAGGATACTACCCAAGGGTAAACACGGAGAAGGCACAAAGCCAGCACCGCAAGTGCAGTTTCCATGGGACGTGCAGGCAAGGTGTATCTGTACACGGAATAAAATGCTAGGCTCTGGGTGTCTGCTCTGTTCCCCTGCTCTGGGATGTGGCGAGGACCACCCAGCCTGACACCTCCCTGACAGCAGGGAGGGCCCTGGTCCCCAGAGCAGTGACATGGCTTGGGCGGCTGAGCTCCCTAAAAAGAGCAGTTGAAACCACATCCCAACCACCCCTCTGCCAGTACAGGTCAGGAATTGTGGCTTTTCTTGAGTAAAATTTCGGTCAGGCTTAGTTTTCTTCTCATTTCTGTTTTAGAAAATGCTAAATATTGAGCTGTCATTAGGCAAAGAGTAGTGAGAGGAATTTCAGACTGAAAAGCAGGACTGACTTGCACTTTTCATTTAGAAGGGAAACTGGGAAACTTTTTCAGCAAAACCGCTTCCATGGGAAGAGGCTGTTGAAGAACATTCTGGTTGAAAGTATTTCAGCCATCTGCCATAAGAAGGAGGTGAAAACCTCTCAGACCTTTCCCGCTGCAAATATGTAGGATTTTCTGCAGTAAAAGGCTGAATCTTTCACCTGTGGTTGAAGCTTCCTTTTTTTTTTTTTTTTTTTTTTTTTTTTTGATCGATATCACCATCACTGAAACATGTAAATGCAAGGAGTTTGGGTGAAACTCTAGCCGATACGGGGCAGGGAGGAATTGTGGGCTGGCAACAGGCTGGAATCAGTGACCTAATCAGCCATTTCCCTCTCTAATTGCTATGATTCTATGGCTTAAAGAATTACACAATGTGTATTTTAGTTGGAACAAGACACTATTATTGAGTAAAGTGCATAATAATTGTGTTTCAGGAGCTGAAATAAACGTCTATCACCAGGCACTTTAATCCATCATTGTACTTTGCTGAATTACTGAAATTGCACTACATTCAATACTAAAATTACTTGTAATAAAGTGATTGCTGAACTGACACTCACAAAAAGATGTCTAGTACCTACGTTTGTTTTCCTAATTGACAATTTTAGGCTTCGATCTAGGGAGGGAGGTGCACCTACAGCCCTCATTTCAGCTGATAGGAATGGAGGGCCCATAGCTCCTTGCAGAGGCAGAGTGGTTTAGCACCAAAGGATCCTGCCTGCGTGAAGTACCTCTGATTTCCTCTAGCTTTCAAATCCTCGCTTAGGTCACTGGATAGATCCATTTCACCTACATTTACAAAGATTTTGATACAAGCCTTTCTCGTAATGATATACCACTTGCTTATATTGCTCTGCAATTTCCTCACTGGCCATTCATTAATTAATGCCACATTTTTGCAGACTGGGATAAGTGACTTGACCAAGCACACATAGCATGAAGGAAAAAGGCACATTCCTCATCCTGGATCTCCAGTGGCACTTAGGAGATGCCCACGATTTTTGTTTCTTCTTCCTGCAGTCCCTCCACCTTGCAAGATTTTAGCTGGCAAAAAGTAAAACTGAAATCACGAGCTCTTGGTTTCAGCTCCTGGATATGACATATAGATCAGGCCCACCTACAAGAACATTACTTTTTGGTTTAGATAGTACTCCAAAGATGTTAACGAACTGTATAATCAACTGATGCTGAGCTAAACTCAGTTGGTTTTTTAAACTTTAGCTAATGTATGTGGTCCCATGCTTGGGAGAATACATAGAAATTTTTTCCACAGGCTAAGTGATACCCTTTTGCAAAGGTGTGTAACTCCTTTCTCATCAGACTGAGTGAACAGCTGAGGAAATACCTGTTTTATACAGGGAAAAACGTTTTGCGGTAATATGGAAATGATCATTTGATTATAGTTTACAAGAATTTTATTACTGACTCCTGTCCTTGGACAATTGACTTGCTTTCTGAAGACCATAACCTTGTTTTCTTTCTCAGGGGTTTTCCCAGCCTAGCTCAGAACAGATCTTTAAGACATTTAATTGCAACATGTTAGAATTTCTCTTTGGAAGAGCAACACACGCTCCATCCAGGAAACACTGAATTTAAAAGTCCTCTCTTGATGTTTCCATGGCCTCAGCCAAAGGGATGAAACCTTTCTTCATGGCAGGTGACATAATCTGTAGGGTTTACTGACTCTCTTAACAAAGTATCAAATGCTCTCATAGATATTTTTCTGCTTTTTCTTTACATGAAAGGGCACATGAATGTCTCCTTCATCAGCAGTCGCTATATAACATACTCACATACTGTAAAGTCTATTAAAAAAGTTTCAATAAGCTAAGCAAATATGAGGAGTTCTGATAGGAAGGAATTAAAGCTGTTCATTTTTTTTCTTCCAAAATAAATATGCGAGTTAATCTGAAAAAGTGAAGAGTGCCAAATATTCATCCTATGTGCTAAAGTGACTCATGGCAAAGGTAGACAGTTTTATAGTGCAATTTCTTTACTTGTGCTGGAAATGGATAGCTTCCAAGTGACACTTATGAAACAATTAGCTGTTCAAGGATAATCAGATTTGTATGAAAATGTAAAGATAAGCTATTTAGCTGTGATCTCAGCTGGAAAGTGACTGAGGGTGGTGGGCCATACTCCACAGTAAAAATCCCTTTCTTTTACTAAATGGCACTTTTGCTGAAATGTGCTGGATTCAAGCAAGTAACGGCTCCCTTGACTTTCATTGCTAGGATGACACACGACTGATTTGCATCATTAGAGATCCATGCTGATGGCTGAACTGCTTTGCATATAAATGAGACCTAACGTGAACAGCTGTTCAGCTGATGGATGTGAAGGATTTACGGTTCTGGATCAGGTCCCTGCTCACCACCAGTCTCTGAGGGAACTCCACTCCGGACTGCTGGAAAACACGTAACGTTTCATACCTACGTGCCTGGAGCTTAGGCAGGGGCAGAGGTTGGGCGTTCAGAGGGCCAAAAAACATCTTGAAGCCTTTTTACATTTTAAAGTTAAAATGCTCACTTTGCAGTCTTGCCCTCTCTCTTGAAATTATCATGCATGTGGTGGAAGAGTGAAGTGCTTTTTTACTCTCCATGTGTTGCACAGACCTGTGTCAGTGCCCAGAGAGATGATGCTGTCTGTAAGAGATGAGCTACAGAGGTGAGGACCAAGCCAGCCTACCTCCATCGTGCCCAGGGCAGCCAGGCTTTGATTGCCAGTACTCCGTGGCCCTATGGATTTGCCAGCCCACGCACGGCTCTGGAAATACGTGTGCACCCTCTGTGCCTGTACAGTGCCAAGACAGTTGCATGGAGAGGGATAGTACTGGCAGCATAGCAAAGGCTCTTCTGCTACCTCCACAACCTGTTCATCTCCAAATTGCCTAGGGTCGGGGGAGGCAGCGGGAAGCCAGGAGAGCCTGAGGGGCCTCTGTCACTCCAGTGCCTGTCTGTATCAGTCCATGGGTTGTCCTCCATCGAGGTGTTTGTCCTTGTGTTCCTGTTCACCAGACCTCTCTGTGTTGTTGGCCGTGTGTTTCTCCTTGGAGTGGACTCTTGTCTGCTCTGCCTTTGCAAATGCACTCTGTGGAGGAAGTAGGAGAAAATGTGATGGTGGCTTCCTGACCCCAGTCTCACTTGAGCTGTATGGGAAGGCCCCTTAGGAAACCTTTCTCTGTGATATTTTCAGCTTAGTTTCCAAATCCCCAGAGGCCTGGCTAAGACTGGTAGGCAGCCAAGCCTTGAGTGACTATTCATCTGCCTGAACACTCCCTAAAGATTTGCCTGTCTGTGGAGCAAACCACATTGTCAAGGGCATTGTTAATAATGTGTCAGAGATAAGAGTAGCTCTCAGCCCCGGGAGATCCAGAGAGCCTTGAGACGGTTTGGATCCTTGGCCAAAGCACCAGGGAGGCGTATATCCCTAGAGCAGAGGTGGTGGTGTCCTAAAATCCAAGGACTAGAAAACACCTGCACTCTGTTTAATGTCAGAGGTATCACTGCCAGTGGTCAGATTCAGAAAAATATTTAGAGGGCTTCCAAGAAAGCATTTGTAGATTTGGGTGTACAAGCCTGTGAAAGCGTTTGGTCTCCTGGCAATGCTTGCACATGCAGACAAAGCACCTTGGTCTTGAAAGGACACTGCTTATTCCTCCACTGAAGCGGGCAGAAAAGGGAATGAGCACTGTGATCCCATCGGCTGTGCAATAAATCCCTGATGATACAAAGGCTCTGGGATGAAATCAGGCACCTGGCACTTCTGCAGCGAGTGTTAAGTGTGGAGCTACTGATGGTAAAATCCTTCTGATGCTGTTTATTGCGGAGGCAGAACTCAACCTGTTATAAACACATCCTCCTTTCTCGAGCGTGGTTGGTTTTATCTCCAGGTTAAGAGGATGTTGAGATCCCAGATGGAAGAGGAAGCTGTTTGGCTTTCAGAGCTTTGTTTACTTATATAAGGCCTAACAAACATGGTTGTTAAGGCCCCCTAGGAGGTCTTTCGTATGAAGCTTGGGGCTATTGGATTAGGCAAATGAGAGCCAGAGATTTGCCTAATAGCTTGACAGGCCATGAGGGATTAGACTCTTGTGGGCTGGTGTAAACTTGTGGGACAGAGGTGCTGTGGTGTGGGTCTCTTCTTAGCCGTGGATAAATGCCTTGTCAACGTGGGTTAATCTTGTTTGCCTTGTCTTCCATAATGCTGCATTACAGGACACAACCTCTGCCAATTTGATCACTGTTGGAATTGAATTGTAGGCTTTTGTTTCATGCACGCATCTCCTCCATTACGCAGCACTTTCAGCATTACAGGGGTCAGTAATCAACAGTAATTTTTAACTCGCATTGGTTCAAGCTCCTGAAATAGTTACTCCTTTGGGACCAAAGGCTCAATTGCAGCTGACTGAAGGCAGGTCCCTCTGGGGACACTTCACTGCTGCCCACGCAGGGCGGATCCATGGCTCCACGCTCCTTTTTCAAACACTGGTATTAACTGTGTGTCTCCCTCCCCAGATAAGTCAGATCTCCTTGCCCTGAGGTGGGATCCTGCCTTGTCATTATGCTGTGCTTAAGGCAGCATGCCAGTACTGGAATGGCACCCTGTGAAGCCTGAAGGACACCCCCAGAGAGCACCCACTTCTCCCTGGCACACTCTGACACCTTTCATTTGATTGAAAGTGGGAGTCAGTGGTGACTGTCCTCAAAGGCAGTGGGCAGTTAGCAGTGGGACTGAAGTGCCAGGGCTGTTAAGGGATTGTAAAGAAAGTGGACATGGGACTCCTCTGCTCCCAGGTCCCTTTACCTTGGTCTGATGGGGTAGAGGGCTGTGAGAGTGCAGGGTTTATAGAGCATCATGGCTTTTGCAGCACCTCTCACTTCTGCTCCTGGCCAACCCAGAGAAGAGCAGCCACCTCTGCTGGGCTAGGTTTGCTCCCAAGGCACAGGCCATGTTTGTCTCATTACGGTGTAGGGTCCATCCCATCCAGCCCTAAGTTTATCACACTTTTTAGATAGCTTCACATTTCCTCAATCCATATCTTCCCCTTGTCCTCTCTACAAGTACACCAAGAGCCCAGCAGTGCTTGGTCCAACACAGGAGCTGGGGTCCAAACACCTGCAGCCTCTGGGGACACATAGCCCTGAGTCTCACTTGATGGATGCTTGTCGGAGCTGAGGGAGCGGGGAAAATTCACTGCAGCACATCCCTGAGTCTGGAGGCAGCCTCCCCCATAGCCAATTAGCATCTGCAAGGCACTGGAGGGGACAGTGCAGGTGGGAGGAAGAGCTCAAGCTGGTCCCTTTTGCCCCACAATGGGCGGCATCTCGCTCAGTTGTGCAAATTGCCTGTGCACTCTGGGGGGCCATAAGCCCAAATTGCTCCTTAGAAAGCCCAGCCCCTCCTGCCCCCTCTCAGCACAGGGCTCACCCCCAGCACAGCCCCTCAGCCCTGTGCTGAGCGGGTGGCAGAGCCGCAGGGAGCGGGGCAGATGGGGACAGCACGTCAACGGTGCTGGAGTACCAGGTGAAAGCTTCCCATCGGCAGTGACAGGGGAAAGGTTGCCTTGTGTGCACATGCTAAAGGCAGCCACCTGGGCTCAAAAACTGCAGAGATGGTGGTGTGAAAAAGTGCCTTAGGTCTTGTCCCTGACACCTTCACTTGCCCAGCAGAGGAAAGCTGCAGGTGCCAAAAGGGTTGTAAATAGAGACCTTGCAGGCTGGTCCTTTACTAACACAGCCCCAAGACAGCATCGAGTCTTCCTGGGTGGATGGAAAGGGCTGCAGAGCAGTGAGGCATTGGGGTAAAAGCAAGACCCTTATCAGCTGCACACAGTGCTGTCTGTTGTGCCACCCACAGGGTGCTGGGCCAGGTCAGGCCCTGGGGCTTTCCCGGCTGTCCCACTACATGAAATGCCACCCACCTCCCATCCACTTCTCTGTGTCTTCCTTACCTTACAGGGAGCAGGAAGTTTTAAATTGCCACGTGAGCACAGAGGGGAGAAGCTCTTAGGAGGGGGTGTATAATGGAGGATTTTCCCTCTGTTCTACAGACCTCCATTGCCTTCCTGGCTCTGCTCTTCCCACACCACAGCACCCAGCCCTGGGCAAGACTCAAGCTGGGAACTAGAAGCTGGCCAGCACAGAGCCCAAAACACACCAGGGCACCCATGATACGATCTCAGAAGAGCCTGTACCAGCTTATAAATTGCCTGTGGAGTGGGACCTGGCAGAAAGAAGCACAGCCCACCTCCATGGAGGTGGCAAAGGTTTGGGTCTGAAGCAGAGAGAGGTAAGGTTCACCCTGCACATGCATTACTGCCTGCGCTCCTTCGTGCTATAGCTTAGTCACGGCTGACCCAGGCGAGCGGCTTGGGAGAACACAGCTGGGAGAACAGGGTTGTACTGGCTGACGTTAGTTCTGCTTACGGCAGAAAGGCTTCATCTCTTTTGGGCCTCCCCTGCCACCAGACAAATGCTGTGCTCTGGCTGCAGATTGAGATATGAGCTAAGTGAGCCTAAAGTTGCACCCTGCCGCAGGCTAGCTTTGCACAGCTCTGGAGGCACAGAGGTGGTCTAATGCACTTTATTACTGCTCTGTATTATCAGAATCCACTAATGAATTCTACTAATGCGCAAAACCCTGCATGACAAAGAAGCCCTTGATCTTCTTCCATGCCCTTCCTTACTTCTAACCCCTGTAACATTTCCTGCTGTAGCTGAGGAGTCCCACCTGGGATAGACAGCACAACTCAGCAGGTGGCAAAAAGTGTATACTCCTGAAGCGAGCTAGCTGAGCCTGGATGCTTCCTTTCCCAAGATCTCACTGCTGGTTCCTGCACGGGGAGGAGACATTGCTCTTCACCAGGCCAGGAGCTAGCTTACATTTTGGCCTGGAGCTCATTTAAATCAAGTTCTCTAGTAGCAGCCCATGCTTTGTGAGGCAGTCCCAGGAGATTCCTGGGTTGGGGCAAAGAAGGTAATTGCTATCTAACCGACGGAGCTGGGCATATCGCTCATGCTCCCACAGCTATCATTCCTCAAACACAAAGCTTCTGCCACCCTTCCTTCCCTAGGCACGGGAGCCTCATGGAGCAGTGCCGTGAGGTTTTATACAAAACTGACCCTGCAGGGAAGAGGAAAAGGAAGGAGAGGGCTCCTGCTGCCCTGGGCATGATGCTGGGTAGCCCAGGGCACCTATCACTAAAAGAAGTCAATGTTTTTTCAATCTGAGTGCTGGGCTTTATAGAGAGAATAAAATATCATGCAAAGGACTGTTTGTATATTGCCTGTGACTTTTGCATGTCTTAATTTAAGAGTTTACAAATTGCATAGTCCTGGGCTAGCCTTTCTGCCTAGCAGACAGCTATTGAGTTCCCAGAAGGAAGTTCTTTGGCCACCTCCATCTGTACTGTCCAAATGTCTGTAGAAGAAATACCCTGGGAAGAGAACCTGTCACACTGTCCATCACTGAATACAGTGGGCTCTTATGTCTTGCTGTGCCTTTAGAGACCACTTTGTTCTCCAATTCCTTTTCTTTAACTGGCTCTGTCTTTACTTGTTGGAGTCCTTGTACTTAGACAAGATGCAAATTTTGCATAATAAAAGGGCTTCCTAATAGCCGGCAGTGCATCCTGCTGTTCCCTGTCTCCTGTTGCTGAAAATTAAACAGATGTAAAATCAGGACCTCAATGTCTCTGCATCTGGGGGTCCTTGTGCGTAGCTGGAGATGAGAGTTTAAGATGTGCCCTTTTCCCAGGAATAGCAATTGAAGTGTTCAAGAAATGATAATCCCTAACAAACCTTTCTCCAAAGAATTTTGCTTAAATATTTTAAATCACATTGAATGTGTCCATTTTTCCTCATAGCTTTCCTTGCTTCTCTTGACTGCACACTCCAGTGAAATCCCAGATCCTTCACTGAGAAATGCTTTTGAATGCTCCATCCCCACCTACACTTTTGGACCCCTAAGGGGGGCAAGCAAACAGAAGGGAAGGTTCACTGCAAGCAGAAAAGAAGCCAGCGATTTTCCTTCACTGCAGGAGACTTTATGCAATTCAGCATCTGCAGGCCCTAGTGCTGTGTTGCCTTGAGTAACTCATGTTCCTAGGCATGGTGTCCAGGCAGAACCAAGTCCTGGTCCAAAGCAATGCACACCAGTATTTTCTTTTCTTGGCATGCCCTAGTCCATCTCTTTACAACAGGCTCCCAATTGCTTGGCTTCATCTTAGGGTGGCAATCACATAAAGAGGCTGTAGTAAGTGAATTTAATTTGCCTCCTGGACTAGCAGCAGACCCTCTTGGGTGAATGGTCAGAGCTTGTGTTTAAAAGCTCACTGCAAAAAGTAGTATCCATGGCTGATTGAGCTCACGGTGTATCCTGTAAATCTGCACTTCCCCGCTGTATTTGAGAACACTGGGTGTTGGGAAACCTTGAGAACTGTAAGTGGAGAAGGAGCCCCATTAATTCCTGTCTAGACTGGCTTCTGAGCCCAGGTTTCAGAGATGAAAGGGCACTTTATTAAGACAGGGCATAAATCCACCCTGCCAACAAGTCCACACTCCTCTGGATTATTTACACCTCTCTCCCTCCCTCTGGTCATTGCCTGTCCCTATATAATGTACATTAAAGTTCTGACAGGATTAAGCAAATATATCTTAACCTTTAAATATCAGCTCTGTGTGCTTCGTTTCCACCGTGTCACAAAAAAGACTTCATGTTTTTACAGATAGACTGAAAAAAAAAAAGTAGGTGTCTAAGGAAAAGAGCTTGTTGTTATGACTGAGAGATAAAATGTGTGCTTAGAAGATTTTATTACAAATGTGGCCTTTGCCGCACCTACAGCTCCTCTCCCTGATGCGTCTGGCCCTGTATGTCACTAAGGGCCAGCCAGGGGCTGCATGAACAGAGCCATCTGGGCTCTGAGCATCACATTTCTGGATGAGGGGTGACAGCCCGGGGCCAGGCCACAGCCCCTTTCTTATGCGGGACTGGCCTCCCTTGCACCGATGTGCTCAGCTACTAGGGACAAGGACTGAGGGGGTGCAGAGGGCACGGGTGGTTTATGATAGAGGCTCTGAGGAGGGCAGGCTTTTTTCCTTCAGAGGTCTTACAACTTTTCATTGCTCTTGCGGTTTTGCTCCTTTGTTTTCTGCCATTGGAAAGTTCCTATGGATTGTCCGTGGGTTTTTTGGTGCTTATGGGAAGAGCCGCAGCACTGTATGAGCGTAGTAGATCCCGTCATCTCATGTTTGCGTGAGTTTCTCCACCCTCCCTTGCAGCCAGGCAATGAGGAGCAAACAATGCTTATGGAAAAGAGCCTCAAAGGGACTTTGGCACAAATATATTTTTAGGCTGAAAATGTAAAAATGTGCATTCACTGTATAAGTATCTCTGCAACCCCTGGCTCATGGTTCATTTCTGGTGTAGGTCCTGTTCGGCCATAGGACTGAGGGGTATAGCGATGTGGAGCATTAGTGAAGTGGGTGTTGTGCACTGAAATGAAAGGCAGGCAAGGTGCCTAGAGCTACAGTCAGCAAAATTTCTGGATGACGTGGAAAAGCTGCAGCCTGCAAGGTGACATCCAGGCACTACTGCAGGACTGGAGTTCGTTCTTCCCAGGCATCTGTGTGTCACCAGTAGCAGATCAATAATTTGGCAAGAGTGACTAATACTTTGGATTAATTTATTTGAAAGAAAATATGAGTTCACGAGCATGCTCTGATGCAGGACTACCTTTCTGTTGCAGGCCCCTATGCATTTTCGCTATTAGTTGATACATCCAACGTGATAACAGTATGTGATGATAGAGCTGCACAACGCTCAGAGCTGTGTGACTTAAAGACGTGCTGCAGATTTCAGCACATTGTGGCAATGACAGGCTAAGGAAACCACAAGTCCTGTTGAAAGGACACTCTTGAATTTTTGTGCAGCCAGACAGAGATCTCCACAGTGTCAAAGTCTGCTCAGATCTGCATTTCAGCTGACTGCAGTACTTGCAATCCTTTTGTATTCATTTGCTGTTGCAGTTTTAGCAAATGAACTTACTGGCATGGTCAATTTGAAGTCATTAGCAAATGTTTACTTAAAGTGAGTTTGAAACCTATAAAAAGGACCACGTGAAGTGTTTCCAAGATTTGCATTCATTTGGCCAAAGAAATCATGATACCTGACTTACGTGTCCAATCCAACATAACCAGACTGCTCCAATTTTGAAGTCAGTGTTTGCACTGAACTTGAAAAACTGTTTCCAAACCAAGGCTCAGTCAGACTACAGAAATATTTCAAATAGATGCACAAAAATAAATCAAAGCTGTTTACATACCTGAAGAGGAAAAGGAAAAAAAAAATCACTGAATATATTATTCAGCAGCTTTCTTATTTATGGAACAATCACTTTTTTCAGCAGCATCGAAGGTCAGCGTCATCTCCCCGTTAAACACCCAGCTTTGTCTCTCCATGCGCTGTAACAGCTGATAGTGCAGGTAACGTACCTTGAGTTTTGCCTTTTTGCCTTTACTGTCGAGTTTATTGTTATATATTTGGGTCCTCAGTAAACAACAGTTATTAAACAGTTTCTATCCTTTCCCTTCTAGCAGCTTTCTCTGAGCTGGAAGAGCACAGTGTAATCCCCACATCCTTTCTGCTCATACAGCAAAGTTTCCTGTGCCTTGTCACCTTTTTTCATTCCCAGGTTTGTGTCAGGATGAGCAGAGGACTCCAGAGCTCCAGGACGCAAGTTGCATGCAAGCCTGAATAAGACAAGAGCCTTATTGAGCCTGTCCCAGCTAGGAGCCTGTCCCCCCTGCGCCTGCCGGGCACAAGCCATCATCCTCTGTGTGGGGAGAGCACGTGGCGGCTGCTGGATGCAGGGATGGGGCATGCTGCGTTTGTGTTAAGGACAGAGCTGGAGCAATAGGCTTTTGTGTAGCAGAAATAGCCCACAGAGTCCCAGAATTACTTCCCACTGGCTTTCCTTTGGTTCATCAGTTTCAGTATCTCGGTGGGTAGAGTCAGCAACATGTCTTAGAAGCCATCTGTTAGTCTGGCCTGGGAGAGAAGACTGAAATACTCAAAAGTAGGCAGTGTAGGGAAAAAAATCTCTAGAAAGGAGCAGATTTTTTTTCCATTTTATGGAGCATATTTTCACATTTCCACTAGTCTAAACTCACCAGGAATTTTAGCAGGAACAGCCTCAGTTTCATGTTAGTCTCTTGCTCTTCCAGCTTTTTATACAGACACTCTTGCAACAAAATTGAAAGACGGTATATATGTGTAAGGACTAAGTCTCTATTTACCTGTATGACTTTAACCTGATTAAAACTGTCACTAAATCTTTATGCTCTGTGTTGTAAGCAGCGCTGTGATGGCAGCGTGTGTGAATACACTGGATAACTTGGAATTGGGAACTGCTGTTAGTGGGCTTGTCGCTGCCGCACAGAGCACAGCACAGTGCTCCCAAAATGCAAGGTAATTACCAGGACAGATGGCCCAGGAGGACCTTCATCTGTCCCTGATGATATCTGAGCTAGAGAGTTTGACAGCATCACGAGTGTCCCTGCCTTGCCACATAGTCATGCAGTCCGCTTCAGCATAGACATGCTCTGTGTAACTATTTTGGACTCTGTTCCCAAGCATGAGGAACAGAGGTTTTATTGTCTAAATACTCAAACACATCCTCACGTAAGGGCAGCAGATGGGTTCGTGTGGATCACAGGAACAAAAATCTTCCCCCAACCCTCTATCCACTGGATGTTCCACTGGTTTTCTCACATGTACCTAGAATCACCCCTCCTTTCTGCAGGGGCACTCCAGCTCCTTACAAACCCAGACGAGTCCTCAGGTACCTCTGTTCTGCAACAGCTGGAAAAATGGCAGGTATTTCCCGTGAGGACTTGTGAAATAATTTTTAAAAAATTGAAAATTTCAACAATAAGTGGATAAAAATGTAATACCCATGAAACAAAAGAAATGTTGTTTTATAACCAACCATCCTTCATCAGATAATACTGCTGAAGTAAGAGCTCCTGCCAGCTGGCATGTGTCCCATCTTTCATTTCCACCAGGAAGTGGGGAGAGAGAAGGAAGTGGCTGGGATCCTCCAGGAACATGCTTACATGGAAAACCCTACCACCTTTGTACTGGAAAGATGCTGCAATCACCTCTTCTAAAACAATGTTAAATAAGAGCTGGGGAGAATTATCCACAAGGCACAGAATTCTTGTAAACTTTTGCTATCTAGCCAGGTGGGGAAACATTTTTTTCCTCTGTTTAACTTGCCTGTTATTTCCTCCTCCTGGCATTTATTAATCTGACTGGTTAACCATTGAGTCCAGGCTGAAAACAGATCTCATCACAAATCCTGTTCTCCACGGTGGACTCGGAAAAGGCTCTGGCTGAACAAACTCACTTCTCCTGTCTTCACTCTGAAGGGCAGAACTAAATGCTGGAGATGATAGATGTTTACCATGAAATTCACACTAAAGGTTTCCTGTTTGGAGCAGCCAGTAATGCTAGGGACACTAGGATTTCCATTTGTAGACAAGCTCCGTTTTGACGGAGCCCTTCACGATTCATCAACAATTTGGGTGCTTCTGGCTATGCAGTATTCATTGCACCCACCCCACTCCTGATAAACAGATTCAGGAGCCCTAATCACAGGGGTAGTATATGCAATAACCATTGCTCTTTAATTGTTTCTGATCTTTATCTCTCTTTCCCCCAAGGGTTTTTTTCCTGCGGGAGGATCAGTGTTTCTCTTTGAACTGACTTTTCCTTTCGAAGTTTATCATTCTGGACTGCTGAAGTGCTGTTTCGGTGCAGAAGCTGCTTGCAAACTATTTGTAGCAGCTGCTTTTTTGGAAGTTTGCTACTTGCAGTGTGTGATCCCTCACTTAAACCACCCGACATTGCCTTTCCTTTCCGACTGTGCACGAGACCCCTGCACCACACAACATGCTTCTGGGAGAGCTGACCTGTCTCTGGTTGTTTCATATCTGACCCTGGGGGAGTATTTCCAGCGTATTTCACCACCACAAACCCATCAGCAAGGTCTGTGAGCAGTGTGCTGAGTGACTAGTGAGAGGTGAACCACAGCCAGGTGCGATGTTCAGGTTGGGGGCTGATACCAGCTCCAGTGGGACTGTCCGCACCCCTGGGGACTGGCCTTTCAGCCTGGGTGTTTTGCAAAGAAAGCCTCAGAGCACTTGGAAGGTGAACATGTGTTTGGGATAGAGGAACAAGTGAAAAATAGCGTGAGGCAGACAGAGAAAGTAAAGCTACAGGCTGCTTCCATCAGCAGAGTTGTCATGTCCTATGGCTTATGTGTGGTTTTTTGTCACATGGGGATAATTACTGGATCGCTCGTTCCATTTGCATCTGATTATTAAAACCAATAATGCATACATTGGCCTGAAAGTGATTTACATGCACAACTTTTCCTATATGTTGGTAGCTGACAGAACTGCTTGTGTCTGAGGAACTGCGAAACCCCATGTTGCTGTCATTGTTCCTGTCTAACACTCTCTGTGGCTTCTGTCTTTTAATCTGCTGGTCCCCACCTGAGCGGTTCCCGGAGGAGAACCTCGCTGCACACCTGGGAGTCCCAGCCAGGCAGGATGCAGCCAGGGCAGCTCTGTCAATATTGACTTTGCTGCCGGCTTTGGTGCACAGCGATGGTTATCTTGTTCACTAGGTAAGATTTAGCCCGTTAGCACAAGTGTCTTTGAAGCCATTAAATACACAGAATGGAGTTGAAAAGGCGAGGGGGTTGGGGCGTGGGGGTGTCCTTTCAAATGGAGGTATGTTATCAGCCCATGCAGGTTACACAGACCAAGACCTGCACTTTGGACTGCATACTGGGGTGTACTGGGCGACAACTGTAAATGGGACTTCTGCAGGGTGATCTCTGTCCACCACACTTGTTTGCTTCCCATATGTGTCTCCTCCTCTCCCCTGCATCGAGGGCACACCAATTTGCAGGGTTTTCTTTCCTGGTGCAGCTGTGCAGCCCTGCTTTCCCAGCTCTGGCATTAGACTGGATGAAAACTTTCCATCCGTAGATGTTTGCTTTATGGGAAGGAGCTTTTTGCACAGCATGAAATTTTCCATTGTATTCACGATTGGTTTTGGGCAAACTAATTCAAGGTGAAAAAATGCTGTCTGTGAGAGCTGACTCCATGGGCACTGGCACTCCGGGGCACAGACAGCCCCGCTCCTCGCTGGAGCCGGACCCCAGGAGCAGGAGTGCTGCCAGCAAGGGGTGCCTCAGCCTGACCTTGCAAGTCTGCCCGCCGAGACATGCTGCTCTGGGGAATGGAGTTATGTTGTCTCAGGTCATGCCGGCTGGAAATTCAGGAGAGAGCCCAGTGATGGTCTGGCCTGCTGTGTGCAAAGCCCTGGCTGCTTTCCCCAGCAGGGAGTGGAAAGCTCACAGGTAGCAGGATTTCCTCCCTTGCGCGCAAGCCAGCTGCTTTCCTGGTGATGGAGGGAGCCTGTATTTGGCAGGCCATGAGTTGCCAAAGGGCTGCCAATGGGCTGGCCCATTTCCCGAGTGAATCCTGGTCCCCCCGTGCTGTGCATCTACCAGTGCTCCCCAAATTTTCTACAGGATCCACAGTATTTGTAAGGCTGCTTGCTAAAAGGGCTCTGTGCTCACTGCATTCATCCTCTGTACGCTGAACTAAAAGGTGGGATCTTTCGAGGAGGGCGATAACAACCTTTCCATTAGTGCAGAAAAAGTGTTTGCGTGGTGTAAGCAGGGTGAGGTCCTGCATGGTGACTGTTTATAGACATGCAGTGCTCTTGGTTCACTCGGTGCTGGGAAAGCACAGGATGCGCAGATCTTGCTGGCCTTCGGCTCTGCCTGATGTGTAAGGCTACACTTAAACCAAGAGGAGGGACTGCAGCTGGAAAACAAGGCCCGTTAAGTGTGTTGCGTTAGGGGTAGCTGAGCTCACCTGAGATGGGTGAGTTACACAGCTGTCCTGGCTATAAAAGCTGAGAGGGGGAGGCAGCCTGGCTTGCTGCCATGGAAGGGAGGTGGGGATGGGGGTGCTCTGAGGCAGGGAGGTTGTTCTGGGGATGGGAGCTTTCTGGCTTTGGCTGCAGTCCAGGAGCTTCTGTGTAAGGGATGAGAAGAAAGGGAGGCAAGAAGAGAGTCTCTGAGATCAGACTTAGGGCAACAGAAAAATGATGGACTCTAATGAGAGGCTCCAAATAGAAAATGGAGATAAACCTACGTGGGTGGCATCTGGCCTAGGACTGACTCACGGGTGTCCCTAGAGACACAGAGCCTCTAGCTCGCTGCCCTCTTGTACTGCAAATAATCTTGTCCTCCTAGAGAAAAGGCTCTGAGGAGAAAGGTTTGGAGAAGGGGGTGTGCTTGGATGAAAAGAGGAGGTAGGGAGCTATCAAAAGCTTTCCTGAGATGAACTGTGTTCTCGTGGGTGCACGCAGTTTCTGTGCTCATCTGACCTATCCTGCAAGGTGGTGGCATGGTAAATGTGACAGTTTTCATGCTGCCCAATGTAAAATGAATGCTGATAGCTTTATATTGCTTCCCTATGTTATAAACCAACCTTCAATTCATGTTAATAGCTTGATATGGGACTTAAATGTTCTAAATTAGAACAAAACACCAGTGCCTCCGTTATTAGGAGGTCTTTAGCAACTAGGACAAGCTTAATCATTGAGTGGATAAATCTGCAGTTGGATTAAAGCCTAATTACCCTGTGATGAATCACTCTGTAATATTTCATACAAAGCACTAGGTTTACAACCAGCCTAAGTGGGGAGGTCCACAGTGTCTATTGTTACACTCAGGTCAATGATGTACGTTCCTATTTTAACTTGATTCTGGTGTTTTAAAGGAAAGTAGAGAAAAGAAATAACTTACCAGTTCTGTCAAAGCAGCACAAAGGTATTTCAGTCTAGCTTTTTTCCAACTAGAAAATAAGCCACTGTGTTTTGCCCTTTTCGCCTGCTGCAAGCCAGAGGCCGTTTCAGGACTGCTTTTACCCTGCTGTCCGAAAGCTTGGCTGCGAGTCTGGCTTGCTTGGCAAAGGCTAGAGCAGCACCAGGCAAGCCGGCTTACGGCTTACGTGGTGACCTTAGCACTGCAGCTGCTCTTGCCAGAGGCAGTTAATTTCCCTAAATGCCATTCCTCAAGGTATTTTTGAGGGGCTTGTTGCTAACGACCTGCTGGCTGTGAAGTCCTGCCTCCAGCCACCGGATCAGAGGTTTCTCTGCAATGTCCAAGGGTAAAGCCGAGGGCTATGTCATTGTTAAAGCTGGCAGAGGGAAATGTGGCCCTGGACTTACTCCGTTTGCTGTGGGAGGCAGATTATGTTTTGCTGGGTTTTCCCATTAAATCCCTATCTCCTAATAAAATACTAAAAGAAAAAATTCATTGTTCCTGCCAAATTTAACAGGAAATTGAGAATAAATATTTTACTTCAGCAAGCTTGCTTTTTAGCAGCCCAAGCTTTTCCTGGGGGTGGGTAGACGCCTGCTTGATCTATCCTTTAAGCCAGCCCTGGCAGAGCAACTCGCTGCAGGGGGCTGAGCCCTGCTTGAGACCACGCTGGAGCCAGGTTTTCTGAAGGGGATGCAACTCTGACTACTTTCCCATTCACCTTCTACAGGCTTTTCTCACAGCTGAGCTTAAATACGAGGAGAGGAATATGAGTTTTGCCTCCAAACATGAAATCAGCTTCGTGTAATACCAGTTTGGGACAAAAAAGGAAGGGTTTTAGGCCTGGCTGTATTAGTAGAGATACCAAGGGCACTGCTGTGCTGTAGGAAAGGGGCTGAACACACAAGAGGGGGTAAATGAGCTGACACAGAGCGGCAACCGCAGTGTGGCAACTATTGATGAGCCCTGGCCTGGGAACAGCTCTGAGAGGAGGGTCTCTGCTGGTCTGCAGAATTGCTCAGGATATGGCAGTACTCCTCATCTGCCGTGTTGTGCAGAGAGAAAGGAACAGCCATTAAAAGTGATAAACAGTCTTAATGGCAAATGGGAAGCCCAGATAATAGAGCAGGAACAAAATGCAGTTTTTCTGCATCTACCAGAAAAACAAGTCTTTTTAATCCAGAGGGAGAAAAATTACTAATGCAGCCCAAAAGCAAGGGAGAAGGCAAGTGGTGCATAATGAAGTAAATAAACTATTCTGTAATAGCCTTATTAAAGCAGCAAAGGGGTTTTTTTACATGTGGATTATTTTTTTGCACAGGTGGCAAGGAGGCTGATGTGGGAGAGGTGACTGGTACCTGGGAGGGCACAGCAGCCTGCAGCCCACCGTTCTCACAGTGCAACCCCCATCCCTGGCTAGCCCAGCTGCCTGAACAAAAGCTATGCTTCCTACCTCCTGCACAGTACGAACTGAAGTCCCCAAGACTATGTGGGCCCATCCAGGTCCTTTATGAAGGTTGCAGATGGCTGTGGAAACAGCCAGGGTATGGACCAGGGCACAGCAAAAGTTTGCCAGCCACCCCCAGCGTGCGGGGGTGAGCGAGCTGGAGGAGGGGTGACGATCCCCAGCACCATCTGCACGTTCTTGTAATCAAGGCTGAGTCAGAGCTGCAAGAGGTCATGTTTTTCCCAGCTGAAGGGAAACTTCTGCCATGTATTCACTTGCCTCTCAGTGTCTGCCAGCTCTTAAACTGGACATTTGAAAGCCCACATGCAGTATTCTCACCAGACGAGCAACAGTCTTCTCTAAGCGGATAATATTTTGCTGCACAGCATCATTTCAGGTCTTTCTGAGAAAGCTTCATGCCGGAGGAAATCTCTTTAGTTTGTGGCACTTCTCTTTAGAAGTGCCACATCTTCCAGAAGGCACCATCAAGCTTCACAGGCTGAAGCTTGAGGAGGCCTCTCATTTCAGCAGGTCTCCCAAGGGGCTAAAACCAGGGCAGCATTTCATGTGCAACACCATCCCAGGGTCCTCCAGGGCCATGGGACAAACCCCCAGGGATCAAGCTCCTACCTGTCCTCGAGCCCTGCTGCTGCTCAGCTGTACAGGTGACTTGTGCCCTCACCCCATCAAGCCCAGAAAGCCCATCTCTGGTCTGCCCACACTCCCGGTTCTTTCTCCTAAAACTTCTGGAGGTTACTTTGGCAGCACAGCTCTGTCTTGCCTAGCCACCCTACTTGTGCTATGATACAGGATCTTCTCAGCAGGTTTTGTTGCAGCCCCAAACCTGAGCCCTGGTGAATGTCCCAGACCAGACAAGTTGCCCTTGATTTTCAGTTCCATAATATTTGCTCAGTTGTAAGAGAAATGCTTGTGGTGGGAGTGCTTTCAATTCCAGGGAACACCAAGCAGGGAGTGCTTCCTTTTCTATAATATTTTTAAAACAACCTATAAATTCATCCATGGAGATGGAATTCCCTGTTAAAGCTGTAGCTTTTTTCTAAAACCTGGTAGAAAAGGCTTTGTTTTCTGTTTAGCTGTTTAGACAGTTAAAAATCGTTCCTGTGCGACCTGCAGGTTTCATCCTGCTATGTTCTAGGGGGACTTTTCACAGGCTACAAATTAGACTAGATCAACAGTCTTATATGGACACCAGAGAGGTAATTATAGCTATAAATGAAATGGTATTTCTGCTGTGCTTGACAGCAGTAAAATGCAAAAGAAAAGCTGAAAACAAAAGGAAAAGAATATCAGAAAGAATGAAAAGTAAGGTATAGGAGGTATTTAGACAAATGCACTAAAGGAGGCATCTTCCTCTGAGGGATCTGGAAATCCAACTAGCAGTTTCATCAGGGAGAAACAGAAAAGAAATACTGTTGACTATAAAGACCTGGTCTTTTTTGTTCCCTAACCCCACATCAAGGATGATTCAGGCACCCTCCTAGAAGAGAGAAAATCCTTTGGCGAATGTTAATGAAACTCTGGATTTACGACATGCAGCTCTGCAAATCTCCTTTTTCTGGCCAAGCCATCCTTGGGATTGGCCTGTATGAAGGAGAGTGGGAATGCTGGGGAAAGTTGCTTGTAGCCCTTTTCATGTGGTTTCCATGGCTGGAAAAGCGTGGCTGTGTTCCCTGCCTCTTTGTAAGTGGTCGAAACAACTGTTTTATTTAAAGCGTGGCTTGAAGTCTCAGGTATGTTACGGGAAACCAGCACGGCAGGGAGACAGACCAGACCACGTGCAACGTGCAGCTCTGGGAGATTACTTGTTTTGCTTGAGGGTCTTTGCAGTGGGCTGGACTGAGGAATCTTGATGCTGGCAGCCCTTTGCACACTGCAGGTTCCCAGGATGCTAGTAAGAGACTGTATGGATGCCATACAGGTGATATGCACAGATGCTGCATCGGGATCTGAGCTGCTGCTTTTGTTTGCTCTGCTTTGGTTCCACTGTCAAAAGGGAACAGGCACTGATTTGCTTCCAAGGGGCAGAGTTCATTCCTAGAGCTCCTTATTAAGATACTTAAATGCAAGCCCCCACTAAGATACCTGGAGATCTGCTCAATGTTTTCTTGGTCCTCAGTGGACAGTGCCCTCTACTCTCAGGCAGCAAATGAAATATATGAGCTGCAACAGCATGCATTGCTAGATGATGGGGAGGGAGGGAAATGCAATAGCATGTCAAATCAGGAAACCTTAGTAGTCCTCCAGAAATAAGAGGGGCATCCTCCAGAGTGCACAGGCAGTATTCCCTGAGCGTGCTGCCACTGGCAGCTGTGAGCAACAGCCCAGGCAGTCATGCTCAGCTCCCCTCTGCCTGCACCCTGCTCACCCTGGTCTGCCCGCGCTTCCAGGAGCAGCATGCTGGGAACATCCAAGTGCCCACCCTAGGGATGGCTCCTGGGGCACGACGGTGTGTCACAGTGTTGGGCTGCTCTGCTAGTGGGTAGAGCCATCCCAGTGCATTTGTTGCTCCCAGTTGCTGATCTCAACAACCATGGTTTTTTTTCCGATTGCTCCTGCTCCCCATGTTCATAGTTGGTTGTCCCTGTAGGTGAGCAGGTCCCCGCCGCCAGCAGTTTCACTGCTGACCAGTCCCACTAGCTGGGTTTGCTCTTGGCTGTGCTCCCCTGACTCTGTTTTCCCTCTCGCTCCTACCAGCTGTGTTTGCAGTCTGACCTGTCCCGCCGAGTCCCTTCCATAAAGAAGAGGGAAGGGAAAGGAGGCAGGAAGATACTTTTTACCCAGCTCTCAGACATGAAGTCATCAAGTTATTTGGCTACCTGAGTCCAGCTTTCTTGAACTTGTTGGCAGCACAGGACAGAGTCTTGACAGACTGGACTCGTTGTTTCTTAAGCAGAGCACAATGCCCCTTTGTGCGGGGTTCCTGGACCAGCCAGGTTAGGTTTTGTTTGACAAAGCCTCTTTAAATTTCATTTTTTCCCTCCATGGAGTTGTGAAGAAAAAGATTTCTTTCTTCCTTCACTCAAACTTTAGCCTTGAGTTTGCTCAAAATAGGTCTGTGACCATAGAGCTAAGTTTCAGGTTTGCAAATAAACCTGTAACCCAGGCAGCCTGGGAATTTTGTAATCAAATTTGTGGACAACAAAGATGCTATGATTTCAAACCTAGAGAAGAAAGATGGGGCTGGGAAGCCAGAGAATTACAATTTACTCCAGCATCTCCTGCAAGCTTTGAGTAGAAAATTACACCGTTGTTCTGTATGCAGCTTCCTCGTGTGTCAAGTGGCATGAAGCAGTTGTGAGACGCCTCACAGGAATGGTGTAAACCTCTCCCCACGTTTCCAGAGTGCCTGAGGTCCTCTCGTAAAGAAGATGAGAGAAGTGAGGGGGATGGAGGGAGTTTCCTCTGAAAAGGGGAATCCAGAATGAGAAACACATTCAGCCACTGCAAACAGCAAAAACACACGCGCTTTGATTCCAGGAGCCAGACCATGCGTGTCTCACATGTGCAGCTGCCCAGATTTATGGCCTGTTATCCTCCGAGGCAATTACTGGGGTTTGTTGTGGGGATCTGCATGAGCCATGCACAGGTTGCCCACATAGCCTGGCCTTCTGAGAAATGACACGGTGCTCGCTCCGCCAGCGCTCGCCATGTGCTGCGGCCGGGAGCAGCTGTGCTGGAAAACCACCACGGAGGAAATCACAAGTTAGTGAGTCACTGAGACTGCTGCCAGCCTGTCAGGAGTCTCTCCATAACTCAGCTTTCATGTGCCTCTGCTTCTGCACTGAAGCAGGCTCAGATGCCACCTTGACCAGCAGAATGGTCGCTAGCAGGTGAGGAAGGAGCAGGAGCATGTGGACAGATGGACCTGGGTTTCGTTCTCTGGTCCTAAAGGGAGGCGAGCGCTGTGGAGGGGAAAGGCCGCCCTGGCAGCCCCAAGCACCACCTCCCATGCTGCCTGCAATGCACCCAGCACACCCCTCGAAGCTCAGCAGAGATGTTGCTCCACGTCCCTTTGCCCTGCCCAGGAAAGGTGCTGCTTGGGACATGGCCAGGAGCACGCTGTTGCCAGGATACTTTTGGCCCAGCTGCAAACATCGATATCGAGGTCTTCCCAAAGCTGTTGACGGCTTTGGTCCAGCTGTGAGGTCCAAGTGGTTCAGGCTTTATCTGTGCATTGGGAGACTACTCGCAGCTGCTCTGGCCCAAGAACACACTCCTGTGCCTTGGGCTGGACTGCATTTCCATCACTTGCATCTATGAGAACCTGGAGAAAGCTATTGATGTGTGTTAAACCAGCCTTCAAGCAGAAGCTTTGTAGCATGAAATGCAGGCTCTCGTGTATTAAACCAGCGGGCAGAGTAAGGGCTTTCCTTTCCAAAGTAAGGGCTGTGCTGCCCACGGCCCCGGGGCAGAGGTGCTTCCTGCACACCGAGGAGGCTCCTGGAGACCAGGCTGGAGAATAAACCCCTGGGAGAAGAGGGTTGGTGTTGTGCTGCGGGGCACAGAGCTGGCAGGGACAATGCCTCTGCCTGCCTGCTCTGCCACGGAGCCGGGCTGCCTCCCCGGGGCTGCCTGCAGCCACTCCTGCCTGCGCCCCAGAGACAGCCCCAGCTCATCCCGCCAGCCCACAGCTTTAAATGCCTCTCTTCCTTAATCCCTAACAAGTGAGGAGCGGGATGCAGAGCAAACCGGTTCCAAATGCTTGTGCTGGGGGCTCTGGGCTGGGTCTTGCCAGCAGCAAAATCCACAGGAGGCAGAGGTGCTAAGATACTCCCTGCTGAGTATCCAATGCTGTTTTCCTTGGAAGTGAGAGGGGGTCCCTGAGGTGCGGTTTTGTCAGTGAGCAAGACCAGGTATTTTCAACATCAAAACAGACAAGAGAGTGAGAAGCATTTTCTATGGAAACATAGTTGGATAAAGCCTACATTTGGGATTTGTGCACAGAAATGTTCTTACTCCTTTCTTTTACAAAAACTGAGCAATAATTGTTGTTTTGGGACTAGAAGCTTTTCAAGCAATGAAACTATTCCCTTAAAATCTCTGTTTTAAAGCAGTTCATTCTGCACTGAGTTTTTGGACGAGTTCTCACCACATTTTTCAGCCAGGTCTGTGCAGCACATGTTCCCCGCAGCAGCAAGGAGCTCTGCTCCCACCGCCCGAGAGGCGAGGAGGGCTGGGTGATCTGCCCAGCGCTCCCTCCAAGCCTTCTCCATTTTTAGACCTGTTTGTGCTCGTAGCACCGGTGTGTGCTCAACTCGCCGTCAGTGGAAGATCCCCTCCGCGCTCCGGCTCTCGGCTGGTGACAACCACAGAAAGATCACAGTGCCGGGGAGAGGTGCTGGGGAGGACACTTGACAGCAGGGTAAATTCTTAGCTAGGAGTCATGCCGCCTTGCG
Organism: Aptenodytes patagonicus; assembly: GCF_965638725.1. NCBI lineage: Eukaryota > Metazoa > Chordata > Aves > Sphenisciformes > Spheniscidae > Aptenodytes > Aptenodytes patagonicus. The sequence goes on along the minus strand of NC_134954.1, from coordinate 9,785,157 downwards.
GTTTTGTTCTTTGATCAACCGCGATTTAAATTGATACTTGGACTTAACTTGCTTTAACTTCCATGTGCAAACTAGCCCGAAGTAGACAGGTCCCTTGCTCTGCTCAAGGATGCCTCCAGATGAGCTCTGGTGAGCCTTGACGAGGCAAACTCTGTATTTTCTACCTGCTCTGTCCCCTCGCGGGAAGAACCCGTGGGGTGTAGGTTGTTCTCTTCAGCTGCCCAAAACTCTACTCAAAAGCCCAATTTGGGACCTTCAGGTTTGAAAGATTTGGTCTCACCTTGGGCATGGCAGTGGGCAAACCTCCCAGACAGTGTCAGAAATGCTCATGAAATATAAGAAGATACCTTTTCTCAGCGGCAGCAGTAACGCTGGCTGACATCGTGAGCTGGCTGTTGATTCAGCGAAAAGGCAGCATGGCCAAAGCTCGCAGTGGCTGAAGCCATTTATGAACTGGGATCACATTCAGTGGGTAATCTGGGAGGAAAAAAGATGGAGAATAAATGTAAAAAAGCCTCGAACATACTTTGAATTGAGAAAGTTCACTGTGTTGTGTTGAGCTGCTGTTCCACTGTGAAATGTGGGATTTACTATTTTTGAATGAAGGAACGACTTTACTGTTTTTTTAAAAAAACAACAGACGTGAAACACAAAATCTTTTCTCTTGGATTGAGTTAAATGTTCTGTTTGACCAGGTGTGGTTGAGGTTTTCTTACTTTAGTTTTGTTCTGTTTGCTGCCTTGTTTTGGAAAGGGGGAAAAAAGACCCCACCTTTATGCTAGATCCACCCAAAAGGAAAGCTTTCCAAGCTAAAAAATGACGGTTTCCCATCTGTCCCTGCTCTGACCTTCTGGAGGGGTCCTTCACGTGGCTGCAACCTTGCAGGGGGTATCTGCACTCCCCTGGACGACGCAGGGCAGTAGGACCCTCCCAGCTGCAGCCATCTTCTCCAGGGCACGTGGCTGGGACACACAGTCGGAGGAAAGGGAGCTGGCTGCCATGTGTCATCTCTGTGAAAGTCTCACCACAGCCCACATCAAGCCTGGAAACATCTCCCGGCCGATACAGCTCTGCGTAGCTGTAATTATTGTGTGCTTTGCTCATCTTTTGCATTAGCTGCCTGCTTCTGAATTCTGCTCATCCCATTGCCTATCCCAGTAGATACGGGCTCCCTCTCCACTTGGCAGCTGCTTCTGCTGTTCAGCAAGTGCCACTGTCTGCTCTGGGGTGGCTGCATGTCAACGGAGGTGATGGCTGAAAACATATCCAGGGCACAGTCAGGGCCGTTCCCCGCATGGGTAAGATGAAAGCTGGGTGTCCTGGCACCCCAAGGCTGCCTCTTACATGTCTGTAGTCAGCAGTACAGGTGATGCTGGTTAAGCACATGACTTCTTGGTGTGAGTTAGTCTTGATCTTCTCACTGACTGCTTACACAGATGTTCTCTGGGTCTTGTGAACATGTGTCTTCAATTAATTTTCATCAGCAGAGCTAAAGTAAAACACTTTTCCAGTTGGAAAATGAGATAGCTGGTATAGTCCAAATGGCACATTTGGTTCTGCTCCCATTCAAACTCCTAAGGGCAAGTTTTCCAACATGCAGAGAGGCAGCCGCGGCTGGTGGGACAGCTAGCGCAGAGCTGTTTGCATTCAACACCCGAAGGGCGGAACAGTTTCAGTAACATGGATCCCGCTGGATGCTACTCTCCTGTAGCATCATCTCCTGGAAACTGGCTCAACACAAATGTTTGAAAAGAAGAATTTCTCTCTAGGAGTCCTGCACGGATGCAGACACCCATAGCTCTGTCTCCAGTCACCACCCACAGAGGGTTTGCTGTCAGAAACAAGTTCAGTTGGGTGTTGGTGCCCAAGACATCACAGCATCCTCCTCTGTCCCCCGGAGCTGCCTTGATGTCAGGACAAAAAGGAGAAATCCACCGGTTTTAGCCATGTAGACTTTAAACTGCTTAATCCTAAAAGATGCCTTGAAGACATATGAAGCTACATGCCTCACAGCTTGAGTCAGTCACTGCCAGTAATGCAGGCGGCATCTGAGTGGGGGAGATTTCCTCACCTCCACATTTTGTGAGACATTTTTCTCCTTCTGAAACATCTGAGCTGGGCTCTCAGAGGGGCAGCCGTGGGCCTGACCCACTTGGGAGATGTCTGCAAGCAGCAGGTAAAACCCATAGTCCAGGAAGCAGTAGGTGTGTGTCCTGGTTTCGGCTGGGATAGAGTTAATTTTCCTCCTAGCAGCTGGTACAGCGCTGTGTTTTGGATTTAGCATGAGAATAATGTTGATAACACACCGATGTTTTAGTTGTGCTTGCACTAGTCAAGGACTTTTCAGCTTCCCATGCCCTGCCAGCGAGAAGCTGGGAGGGGGCACAGCCAGGACAGCTGACCCAAACCGGCCAGAGGGACATTCCATACCATGGGACGTCATGCTCAGTATATAAACTGGGGGGAGCTGGCCGGGGGGCAGCGACCGCTGCTCAGGGGCTGGCTGGGCATCGGTCGGCGGGTGGTGGGCAATTGCATTGTGCATCACTTATTTTGTTTATTATTATTATTATTATTGTTGTTGTTGTTGTTATTTCCCCTTCCTTTTCTGTCCTATTAATCTGTCTTTATCTCAACCCACGAATTTTACTTTTTTTTTTTCCCGATTCTCTCCCCCATCCCACTGTGGGGGAGAGTGAGCGAACGGCTGTGCAGTGTTTAGCCACCTGCCGGGTTAAATCACAGCAGAGTTATAAGTAAGTTTTACTACAGTAAAATTATAACTGCTTCTCAGACAAACAGAAAACAGGTCCAGGGGATAGTTCCCATCCTGTCTCTCTGGCCGGGGTCAGCCTGTCTCGCTAAGGAAAGGGCTGGAGTGCGTTGGTGGTGCTTTGGGTTTGGAGGTGCGGGGGGAACTTGCAATGCCAAACACACCATGGCACCACTTCGTATTTTTATCTGAAGTGCCAAATTCTGGAGGGATTTGAGTAATATGTCGTGCTCCCAGGCCACCTTTAGGATTTTATCATTTTCCTTCGAGCTAGAAAGCAACTCAAACAGCCTTTGGAGACTGTGATTTAAATGGAATAATGGAGATCAGGTGAAAATGTAAACAGACAAAATCTCTCTCTCTTCGACACACCTAGAGACTGTGTTAGCAGCGAGTACATGGGAAATGACCCCTTGTCGTTCCTTTTACTGTCGAAAATTACCAAGGGCAGTGTGAGCAGGTTAGCTTTGCATGCCTGCTAATGCTCTTCGCTGCCATCACTCTGATTTCTAATGGCCGTTTCGTAAGCCCTGGATTACCTGCAGCAGGACAAACAGGAGGGTATACAAATTAGAAATTAAAACAAATGAGCCAGCCAAGGCTGGCAGCCTGTTAATCAGTCTCCTTCAGCTGAAGGAGGCCAGTTGTGTAGAAGTCAAAATAGCATCCATGATTTGAGGTATACCTTCATTCTACACGCATCAAATCCGTATTTTGCTTGCTTCCTCGTACCCCAAGGATGGAAATCTCGCTCGGAGTGACTTGTTTGCCTTTGAGCAGATGGTGTAAAGTGTTGCCCCTGCGATCCCATGAAGCAGTCGCACAACAGCCCAACTTTGCTCAGCAGAGTGTCCCCCACCCCCCCGGCAAAGCCGATGTGATGCGGAGATCAAAGCCAAATCTTCTCCTTCGTGACTTTCCTGTTACAATTTTTTTTTTCTTTTCTGCTTTTTTTTCCATAATCAGAGTCTTGACTCCTTTTTCTTCCCTATTCAGGCTCGAGATCAAACAGGCCAGACATCTGCTTTGGTATTTTTTAAATTATTTTAATGATTTAATAATTTCTAGGGGAGAGGGAGAAGAGGGAAATGAAAATAATGACAAAGCCAAAAAAATGACACCATTTCTTTAATTCAGGCACAGTCGGGAGTGCCTGTTCTTCCCTCTTCTTCTTTTTTTTTAATCTTGAGGAAATCATCATGATGACTGTAGCTGATGTACGCTGGCAAAACATTTAAATAGATGTGTGCCTGAAAGCATGAATCACATCTATTTTCTTTTAAGAAATGTGTTATACTGATTAAGGCTTTTTCATCTGAAAATGCAAAAAACCTGTTGCAAACACCTCATCCCTGTGAGGCAGGTAGAGCTTGTGTGCTGGATGGGCAAAAGGAGGTGGAGAATTCGGGCAGCTTTCCCAGTGGGACACAGGCAGCGATAAAAAAATTCAGTCTCCTCTTCAAAACTGGACCATATTTTCCATCAAAAATCCATTCATTTCTCTCAACTGCATCTTATCTGGGGACGAATTACTGCCACCACCCAAAAGACACTCAGCAGAGGTATGGTCTCGTGCCAGGCTCACCCTCCCTCTCTGACTTTTGGGAAGATCCAACCCAGATATTTGAAGTCCCCCCAGTTTTAATGAGTCACCGGACTGGGGTTGTGGGAGGAGGAGCATGGCCGGGAGGCGCGCGGGGGACAGCCCCCACGCTGGGGAAGGAAGCGATGGCGCTGGCTTTATTCACAGATCACCTCTGTGTCACCGGAGATCCTCAGCTCGCCGTGAGGTCTCATTTTTCACCCAACGTGACACCATTCGTGCTCTAAAAGGCATCTTTGGGTTATGTATCAGCAGCAGGCCAAAAGATTATGCGCAAACTCACCCCTGCGGCTTATTTTCGGAGAGAAGGCACTCAGCCTGCCAGCCATCTCTGGGAAGAGGTCTTTTGCGAAGAGTGATGGATGACGAGAATTTAGGATGTCATTCTGGTTCCCTTATTTGAATTTAAATACACACTAGATGTTTTCTGATTACGGAGAGGTCATTTGAATGTACACACTACGTACCATCATCTTGTTTTTAATTTTGTTGCATAAAAGTTAAAAAACTTAAAGCAGAAAAGTCAATACAAACACAGCATCCAAATGTGATGTATAATCCCCCTCTTTTCTGCATGCCATTGCTCAAAACAAACGCATTCATGTATTTTATGTTTCATGGTTATGAGTTGCCCTGAGGATAATCAAATCAAAATCAAATGCACCTGCAGAAGATAAGGTCACTGATACTGTTTCCCACCCTTTCCCACTCCGGCTGCTAGTTTCACTGCAATCGCATTTATTTCTCTCTCTTAGTTTCACTGCTGTTTTTTTAAAGATTGCTTCTCCATATGGATAGATTAAGTATAGGTTTTTTAAGCTGTATGCTCTGGAGAAATGAGACTCACTGACAAAGCTGGCAGTCGTAGATGTGATCCTATGAGTGAGAAATAGCGTAAAGTGGATCGCAGTCTCCCAAAGGGAGGGGAATTCCTCGGAGCGCGCGGTCTATTGAAGTGCCCCTGCCTCCACCTTGCCTGCCCCTTAATCAAGCGATCATATTGGCCCCCTCGCTCCTTTCAATGGGGGAAAATTTGCAGACAAATTCCTGCCAGCGGGACATTGGAGCTCTCCTGGGTGGCGGGATAAAGATACCTGTCACCTCCACCCAGCCCCGCCGCCGGCTCACGCTGGGAGCACGGCTGGGGAGCCCGGTGCCGGCTGCGGGGCCGGTCATTTCCAAATCCCCGTCAGAAAGTGAAATAAGACCCAGCTCCCCAATGGCTCGGCAGACCCATTGACCAAGGCAAACAACTGTGTAAGTGGTCCCATATGCTGTAGGTACGTTAGAGGGACATAAATTGTGCTTTGTGCTCACGGTGGTGGCGGCTTGCCCCTGCTGCGGAATTGCTCTCGCCTTTTATTTATTGGAGGGGCAGCTATTCTTCCCAAAAGATGTGTGAGTGGCACCACAGCTCTGAAAACAGGATCTTCCCCAGCTGATTACCCGGGAAGAAATATTTGAAGCGATGCAACCACCAATGTTTCGGGCGGTGAGTGCTACTGTCACGGGGTACCTGCCGGGCAGCAGCTCTCTCCTCCAGTCTCTGTCCCTCTGCCGCTCCCCCATCACCAAATGAAGATTGTATGGGCAAGGAAAAACAAAGAGCCTGTTCATATGAGGGAAGTTTTGGGGGCAGAAAGGACTGAAAGGCTCAAGATACGGCAAGGCTTAATGCCGTAAATCTGATTAATTTACCTTGTGACAATCGTAACAAAAAAGCGAAGGCTGGGAGCCGTGGCTGCGGGCTGACCTTTCGCTCGCACTGAAAGGCGGCACAATAGGGGCTGGGGCTGGTCAGGGGAGTGACCCTGCCTTTCACTGCTACCTGCTGCTTCCGACAATGCAATCGGACACAGCTCTCAGGGTGATGAAAAACACCTTCCCGCCAAAGGCCCCTTTTTCCCCCAGCCCTGGACAGGGCCAGCCCGAGGGTGTTTTGGGCTTGGGCTGAGCCGGCTGTGCTCGGTGCGTAAATGGGCATCACTCACCAACGTTAACATCCACCAGGCAAAACTCCCCTGGGGACTTCAGGGTCGAACCCTGTGTGGCCACCCGTATGGCTGCTGCGTATGCAGGAGGCGTGGGGGGGCTCTGGGCTGAGCTGCCCAGCGAACGGGGAAAGGCTTTCGAGGGCTCTTGTCCCACCGCTTCATGGTGCAGAGCCGAAACCCCAGCCCGTGGGGTGGGATGACCCTATGTGCACGGGAGTTTGCTGCACCAGGGAGTGCCCCAGCCATATCTGAAGGCAGCAGCTGTGGGAAAGAGCTTTTCTGTGCATCCCTTGAAGAGCATCTTCCTTGGGTGCCCTCTGACTGCCCAACGAGCACAGGATTTATTCCTCTCTTGTCTCTTGCTAACCATGCCCTAAAGCACACGAGGAGGGCGTGCGCTACCTTCAGCAGCAGCAGCAGCACGTACCAGTGGGAGCATCTGGCCCAGAGGCATCCCAGAATAGGAAACAGGCTTAAGTTTTACTCAGCAGAAATGTATTTATCTGAGGAATTAACCTTTGTGTTCAATACTTGTTCTCTGGACTTGTCTTTGTCTCCAGCACCTGCTTTGCCCTGAGCAGCAGCCGTTCCTACCAGGTTTGACTTCTTGCTTGATTGAAGTGGGACCGGAGAGACCTTCAGGAGGGGAACAGAAGCTGTGTGTGTGCCCCTGCACCCAGGGCAGCGCCCGGCTGTGCCCAGCGTCGTCCTGGCCCTGCTTCCTCTCAGGAAAGCGAGGTGGAGCGGTCTCGTACCCCCTTCACGTTTCAAGCTCTCTTCTTTACACTGCAACAGTTTGGCTTAAGTTCTTTTCACAGAGTCACTATCACGGGGAAAGTTTGGGGGATTTCACAGTTTATTTTAGTTTTATTGGCTTAAAAAAATTGAAAACTTAAAAAGTAGGTGACAAAAACCTCTAAAACTTAATCGGACTGTATACCAGTCAGGACAACCTATTGTCTGCCTTTGAATGCATTGGCTGGTATCTCCTGATGTGCATCAAAAATAAATAGTTAATAAAGGTGTTTTGACTGGAACATCTGCTGCAATTCTTGGTTGTGGAACTTTAATTGCAGACTAGAGTATCAAACTTTCAGAAGGTTTGGGGACAGAGATTGATTGGGGTCACCAGGTTATTCGGAATAAAATCCCAACTCTTATCTCTCAAATGCAGTGTCCAATTGATTTTCTCTGGACCATTACACACCACACACTGCTGCAAAGCCCAGAAGGGGAGTGGCAGAACATCATGCTTCTCAAAATCCTTTCAACGCAAACTACTGTGCTCCGCTGTGGGCTCTTTGGGAGGCACAGCTTTTCCCCATAAGGACTGAAGAACGGGCGATGAAACCGTCATGGCAAAGGCTCAGCCATTTTCCAAACTCGGGCTGTATCCAGAGAGGTGTTGCTACCCCCAGGACTGCGTTTGCAAAGCACCCAGCCACATATGGTGGGCCTGGGTGATTAAAAACGCCAACTGCTGTTCAGCGAAATCGAGCATTTCCATACAAATTGCTGAATTCCATTTATTCCAGCGTTTCAGCCTGAAAAACTGAGAAGAGATTCGGTCTGTGAGCAGAGCTGGCAGTGATGGAGATGCGTGTGATGCAATTTGCTTAACAGGGAAATACTTTAAGGTTAAAGAGAGCTCTTCACACCAAAGCTGTGGCTCATTATCTACCAAGTCCCAGGCAGCTTGGATTTGCCAATCAAATAATTCTTAATCAAATTGCCAACACCAGCCCTGGTTGTCCTCTCCCACATGACCCAGAGCTTTGCTGCCCTGGGGAAAGCAGGCTTTGACATCCCAGCCAGCCCCGTCCCCTTGCCGCTGAAGCTCAGGCTTCCTACGGGGGTTTCCTGGCATCTTCGTTTGGTCGATGAGTTGTCCTCCTTTTCCCCAGTCTCCTGGTGGGAGCGGGCTGGGGTGCAGCCTCCCCGGGGACAGGTTTGTGCAGGCTTGGGTAAAGCCCAAGCTGGGAGGGGTGGCAGGCAGAGGGGACCCCCTCGCCCAGAGCCTTCCCAGCCCGTTTTGTTCTGCAGCCCCTAATCCTTCCTGGTGTGCTGCTCGCCTTTATGGTCTTCAGCCTACTTCAGTTTTGGGGAAAGCAGCTTTCCCTTGCGCCTCCATTGATTTACCAGCTCCAGGGTCCGGCCGTTGCCCTGGGTAATTGGCAGCAGTGACATATTTGGGCTGAATTTTATTGTATGCATTAGGAAAAGTCAGCAAACAGAGTTGAGTGCCATGTCAAGTATTGCCTTTGACTTTCTATTGCAGCCGTTTGGGGTCTGTTTTGTCCTCGGACTGAGAAGGCCTCTGTTCTGGTTGAGCCTTTGTCTGAGATGTTGGAGGTTAGTCTGAGGAGAGCCGTCTGAGAGACCTCGCTAATCCCTTTTTACTTTTTGAACAAGAAAGTCAAGTGTTTTTTATAATAATAATAATTTGAGCTAATAAGTAACATGCTGACTGGAGCTGCAGCTGCCCGGGGTGGAGCAGATTTGTTTTCTCCATCTAATTAGAAAGCCTTAGCTAATGTCACACATGTCTTCGTTTGCAGGTTTTCTGAAGAGGTCCGGACTCTCACAGCTAAATCAGCACGGGCTCAGGGGCCAGGCACTAACGCTGGCTTCCACCACCCCAGAGCTTAGTCCCCCCTCCTCATTTGTACCCTTCAAACCCTGCTCTGCCCTCGCCGCTGAGCATTTTTAGGAGGACCCCAGGCTCCGGTGTGGCCCTGAGGCAGGACACCCACACATGAACCAGCCAGGGGTGCTTTGCGAGGGTAAGTTCCTCTTTCAGTGGGCAGAAATGTTTATTTTATTATTCCTTTAATTCCTCCACACTGCATTCCTGCCTCATCAAAACGCATTAGCAAACTAAATCTTTGTCAGTGAGGGAGGTCTCGCTTCCTTTCAGGGATAACAATTCTTTAAGTCTGTGGGAAGATTAAAAGTGCGGTACTAAGTAAAAAATCATACAGCTGGGGAAGGCAAATGCCCGTAACTGTGTTCATTAACAATATTGTGTATCATCTAAATGAAAGAAAGTTTAAAGGCTTAATGATTTCCTTCTCACTGATACACGCTGTTCAGTGCCAGCTCAGACAACGAAGAAAGACTAACCCGTTTTACTTCTGCCCTGCTTTGCTGGTTGTTTTGCAAACACTTCAGGAAAGTGTTCAAATTCCCATAAGATTGATTTTTGGTGGAAGCTGAAGGGGAAAAAACCAATATTTTCTATTGAGTGATTTTTACAATAAGATTAACTTCACAAGACCTCAACTTTGGCCCTAGCTGGCCTTGACAATGCCTCCCTTTTAAAAAGGTGATGCAGCTATCTATAATTAGCCACGGCTAGTTAATAACTCATCTGTTAATGTCCAGGCCCACAAATGGAAGGTTTCAATGTACAAGGAACCAAGGTTAGGCCAACAAGGATAAAATCATGTCTATTTTAGTTTAATGAATTCTGCTTCCATTGTTGCTGCATTTTATTTGGACAGTCAGATGGATAGCTGGGCTTTGGGACTGCTTTCGGAAGGGTTACAGTTTCCTGCAGCACCACAGCTTAGGCTCCCTCCGCGAGCCTCTCTGGCCATAACGTCGCTGCAGAACATGGTAAGAGCAATATTCTGCGCTCTTCTAAGCTTGACTGCCAAACTGTTCAAAGCTTTGTTGATGGTAACTTGTTTAAATATCACATTATCGCTTTCAGTATCCCCCGAAATAATGGGAATGAACGGAGCAGTGGTCTCCAACATTGCGGCGAGGTTATTGCCCCTCATTGCCTGGTGTGGGTCCTCACCCTTTACTGCAGCTCAGAAGAAAGGGCGCCTCGGTCTGCATTCCCGCCGCTTTAGGTGGGGGACCTGCAAGGACAGAAGCCAGGCTGTTGAACATAGTCCTTAACACGCTCCTCTGAAGAGATGCTGTGGCCCTGGTTATTACTTACTGCCTTTCAAATCAAAGATAAAACCAAGGTCCTGGCGTTAGTGCATCTTGGCCCTTGGCTGGGTGATGATATTCAATCTTTTTTAAATACCCCCAGAGCTTTGAGGCATTTGGTACTGGACAGCTGAACTTCGACTGGCTTTGAATAATCGTGATTATTAGGCACCTAGCCTCATTCATGATTAAAACTAGCACGTAGGCCAGACAACGCTGTCAAATACACTCCCAACTGGTGCTAGCACTGGTTCTAGCTAGCAGTGAGAATTGGCAAGGACCCTTGTTTTGGGAAAGACCGTGGTATTTGTTTGCATGACAATCATTAAATACCAGAAGTGTTCATTTTCCCATTGCAAAAACAAAAAGAAAAATTACATGTAAAATTGCACCAAACTGACCCTTTCTCTGAAAATTTTTGCTTTGACATTCTGTTGAAAAATTCCCGCCCGGCTTTAGTCATGGGAAAGAATTTTCTCCTTAATGTTGTTTTGGTCAGAAAAAAATAAATCTTTGTTTGCATGACTAGGTCTCAGTCATGAAAAACTGACCCCAAAAAATGTTGCTAAGAGTTTCCTCCGGCTGTAGAGACTCAGAATGGGACACGTTATTTGAGAAGATGCATGCCTGAGCGGAGTGGGGACCAGGGGGATTTGGGGAAGAAGAAACCCGTTGGAAGCTCCTTGTTTCTTACCGAGTGTTTTGTTTAGCACAGAGCACTCAAACCAAGCGAGACACCGGAGGCCGGGACCGTGTCACGTAAGGCAGCATGTGCAAGCCTGCCCTTGCGACACTGCCCACGGGGAGCTCTGGAAAACAAACCCTTCCCCAGGCCACGTGGCCCCAGCTGGGCTGGAGCTGCTCCTTCCCCCGTGCCTCCGACGGGAGCCGAGGCCATCTCAGGACAGGCAGTTGTGGGTCCTCTGCGAGGACTGAGCCGCGTGTCATCCTACATCCCCAATGTCCAGCCTGTCCGTGAGTCAGGCAGGTGCTTAGCGAGGTTTTGGATGATTCCTTGGTATTCTCCAGACCTCCTGGGCTTGTAAAGCCAGACAGGAAATCTTGTAGAAATGGTTTTTCCTGTCTGAAGCCCAGCCAGGCCCATTTTGAGGATTACCTGGAAATAGCTGGAAGAAGTCTTGGTGGAAAAAATTCCCGCAGTTTGAGCCCTGGCTAGGGACTGGAAGCCGGGCAAAGATTAAATCCATTTTTCTCAAATCTTAGGAAGTCCTGGGGTATGTAAGAGAGCGAGGATATAAATACTAACATCCCCCTGCTGCTTTAGGCTGGGCTTTCCGAAGGACGTGAGTGACAGATGAACTCAGCTCCCCCACGTCTCTGGGACGTGAGAGCTGAACTCCATGCAGCTCCTCTGGAAATCCCCCCACCTCCCCGGGCAGAAGTGGGACTTTCAAGCGGTGATTCCCAACTTTCTCCCTCTGGAAACCCGATTAATTTCCTTATGTAATTGTGCTTCTCCTGTCCTGGCCTCAGCCTTTTCAACAGTGAGTTCATCTTCCCCTTTGGCTGCAAGGTCAACGCCAGGCGAGGTCCCCTATCTGGGAGGTCTTTTTGCCCAATAAAGCCAGAGCAGCCTTCAGAATTGCTCCCAAACCTCCTGCCTATAGTCTGACAACAGACTTGTTATAAACCCAGTCAGCTCTATGGCGGCTGGTAGTCATTGCTGGCTTTCCCACTGGAAAATATCACCAGTGGACAAAAATCACAGAGGTTTCAGGCATTTGGCTCTGGTAGGGTACCAAGCAAGCAAAATCATTTGTTGCGTTAAGTCCAACCTAAACAAACTAAATTGCAGCTTCCATGATTAATATTTGAAGCCACAGATAGGAAGGCAAAAACAACAGTTCAGACCTAAGCAGTAAGTATCTGAACTTGAAAAACGCCCACCATTCAGCCTTCAAGAGCACTTTTGAAGCTGCCTGTAGAGAAAATAATTAAAGAGATGAAAGATACAGTGACTGATAGTAATAAATCACAGGCGGCTGTCTTTGCCCTCTCAGCAAACATAAATCACTTTTGCCTTTAAAATATGGCAACAAGCATTCTTCCCAGATTGCTTTGAATTTATTAGACAAGGTCATTAGAAATGTATTAGGGCAAAATCTGAATTTATTAACTGCGTTACTTAATAGCTTAATTGTTCAGTTAGTGATGGGTATGCGCTCTGCCTACTTTTTTGGGCGAGAAGGAAGACAGCCAGGAATGCAGGTTACTGTGCAGGAGGTGCTGCCGTCCCCAAGGGCAGACCGCTGGGATCACCCGTGGCGCAGCAGGCATGGGAGCAGGGGTGCAGCCCTCCGCCGGGTCCTGGGCTCTGTGGCGGGGGCTTAGGGCATCTGAGATGGTTTCTAATTAGCATCAGGCAGGTGTGTTTGTCTCCCTGGTAATTGGCTTTAAGTTGGCCCGGGTATCTTTTGAGAAGGAAACCTGTTACAGGACCTGCAGCTGGGCTAGACCAGAGCTTGTCTTAGGCTTTTTTGTATGTGCTAATTTGGGAGGGCAGTTGGGAAGCTGGGGGGTCAGACAAGTTCAGTTCCACGCCGGTCTCTACTGGGACCAGCCAGCAGCACGCACGTCCCTGCACCGCGCGGAGCTGTCTTCTACAGACTGACAGGTTTGAATTCAGCTGAGGTTTTGTGTATGCATGCAGGAGGCTCTTCTAGCCTTGAGCTTTGAGACACTGAGGCTGAAACTACTCTGCAAGGAGCTCTCCTCATTGCACTTGCAGACTCGTGTCCCCGCTGGCAGGACACGACACACTCCGCAGCGCTGCCCTCCCCGGCGGGGACCATCTGCCCGGAGAGGCATTTCTGGAAGCAGCCAAACCCAACAGACTCATTTGCACGTGTGCTTCTCTTCCTCTGGGACAGGATGAGGGAGCAAGCACGCAGCAGGTCTGAGTCACAGGCACCGATGACACGTCCAAGGTTTTGGTTTCACAGACCACCAAAGGGCGGTCACCACGGCTGCCGCGAGAGCTGGGGCCTGCTCGTGTGGTGCTGCTGGGACAGGGTGTGCGGCACCCATCTGGGGCTGTTCAAAGCAGCACAGAGCTCAGCTCCTGGAATAGGAGAGAGAGAGATTCCAAATATCATACTTAGCACAGCTTTCAGCTCACTCAGAAGCTGCTGCCACCCAAGAATCTGCAGCCTCCGACTGATAAAGAGTCATCACCTGCATCTTCTGCTCTCTCTCTTAGCTTAGTCAAACATAGCTTTGCACTTGTTCAGCAGGCAAAGCCTCCGCTGAACCTGTCAGCTGGGCCAGCATCTTCCTGTAGGTCAGGAGATGCACAAGTGAAGACTTCCAGTGAGGACCGGTTCCTCCCACGATGTTCAGTTCCATGAAACAACAGCATTTGCTTAGTTTTTCTCCATTTCCAGGTAGAATTTGGAGTCTCTTCTTCCTCTTTCTCTCCATGCTTGTTCTGCCTGCCCAGGAGAAGCCAAGTACTCCAGGAGTTAATATAAGACAGACTGGTAGATAATTCTTGTTGAAATCAATGGGTATTTTGCTTTGTGACAGACTTCGTGATTAAACCCCCAATTTTTTCACTGTGGCATGTTTTCTCCTTCTCCCTGATGACGGGTAGCTCCAGAGTAAGGAAGAAGGTAAGAGGAGGAAACATGAATTTAATGACTGCAATGACAAACTTTATTACAGCAACTTTATGGGGGGAAAATGTCTCACAATCTTCGCTGCATAACAATGTCCCGACAGACATGATGTCATTGCGTCTTAAAAGGTGTTGGAGTTGGAAAATCTTTTCGGCAGTGTTTTAAGGTGCTGTTTAAATGATTAATAAGGTTTACACATGTGATTTATTATCTCAAAATAAAAATGTACAGTAAGTATAAAATGTATTTGAAAGGGATGACTGTGTTTATTAATGTTACAGGTGTTATATTGCCAGACATTATCAAAATAAATATGCTTAACTGTAAGAGAAAAATGTAGCATCTGGTCAAATTTTATACATCTGTATATATGTGCCCTGACAATTTGTGTTAGAAGGAAGAAGTAGCTGGGCAGAATATTATTTTGGACCTCGTATCATGAAATAACACAAACATGAGATTTCACCTCTTTTCCCTAGCCACTAGAGATACACCTAGAGTATATGTGATGTATATTTTGATTAGGTGCACCCATTAAAGCTATTTAATGGTGTTCATTATTGCACATCTGAGAAAATTTACCTAATGGACAATATCTAAATTTCCTCCAAACGGGGCTTCTTGAAGTTAAACTCTTACTCCCTGCTCTGCAGGCACAGGGAGGGACGGCTGCTGGGGCTGAGAACAGCCCGACTGATACCAACATCAGCCACGGTCGGCTGTTTTCAGCCTTCCAGATGTTTCTCTTTGAAATTCCTCTTTCCCATGTGTAGTGTCTACCTGCAGGCAAAGTTACAGTTTCAGCAAAATCTTTCTGAGCCAGAGTCCTATTTTTTGTCTTAAAAATTCAAAGAAAGACTGGCACTGCCTTTATTTCCAGTGGAAGTTTTGCTTATGGGGAAGTTTTCAGTGGCAAAATGGATTTGCTTCAACACAGCTTATTTTGCAGACCTCTGAATTGCAGGAAATCAGTTTAGATGATTAGAAATGAGGAGACTTGGGACCTTCTCACACACCGGCTGCATGACGACTCCTTACTCTCCTTTCTCATTAACTCTCTGAAGGTTGCAAATGCCCATGCAGATATTCCCATGCTCCATTCAAACACTGGCTGGTCCCTGCCACCAGCCCGAGGGGCTCTGTAGTGCCACGGTCCTCAATTGCCGATGGCTAGGGGTTGCCCAGGCTGGGCTGTGGCATCCTAAACCACAGGCTGACTTCAGAAGTCTTAGACTTGACTCCCCCGAGACGCCATTTCCTCCTGAGTGAAACAGGGATAGGTATTTCCCTGACCCGATGGCACTGAGATTGAGGGTCTAGGTGAGAAGTCCCATTTCCTCCCCAGGACTTATTTTCTTCGTGCTCTCTCAGAGGACACCGGCATGCCTCCTGCCTTCCTCGCATCTCCAAACTCGGTGCCCTGGGAAGGGCTGCTCCCAGCCTTGCTCTCAGCTCAGAGCACATCACTGCTAAGCATCTCCACGGCATCTGCCCCTGCGCAGAGTAATTCCTAAAAATAAAAGTTGCCAGAGAAGCAGAGGCTCTAAAGGAGGTTGGATTTCTTTATCTGGAAGTGTTCACTTCCAAAATTTTCAACTTCTTCCCTTGGGCATGAATACCAAGCAGACGGTTGCCTGCGTCCCGGAGGGCTGCGGTCCCCTCCTGCTGTCCCATAGCTGCTCTACCCCACACCGAGGGCCCTGCTAATATTGCCAACAATGCAATTTTGGCATCTCCTGGCATTTCTAACTTTTATTAAAATAAGCCCAAATGGAAATTGCATTCTGCCTCCTCTGGGGTTTCCATGGAGCAGATCTAATTATCTTTCTTTAATAGCACTAATTGGCAGACTTACACCCCCGGCCGTTCAGCCCACTCCTCGGTGTTCCCTTTATCCTTTGCACTGCCCCGGCCTCTTGGGCTGGATGGGATTTAAGTATGGTCTGATGGTTTGTGAAACCACTTTGACTTCTTGCCCTCAATTCGCTCGTGCTACCTGAGCTCCCCGACCTGTTGACAGAGGAGCTTTCCTTTGTCTTTGCAAATTGACACAGCTGCACACTTCGCAAATAGACTCAGATGTTGAGCTTTGGGCTGAATGGATCCTCCAGATTAGCACGGGGGAGAATTAGCTTTAAAAACGCTAAGCTGGAGCCAGCAGCAGGAGAATGGAGTGAAGCTCTTTATCAGGATTCACTGCCATAGAAAGGGGCTCCCTGCTCTTGTAGCGATATTTACTTCCCTTTGGGGAGGACATTCCTGGAGCCGATAGCTCATCATGACCCTGTACCTCCGCCCGGAGTTAATTAGCCTACTGTATAATGGGAGATTCGCCCGGAGATTACACGGGGTGATCTCTCACCACACACGCTGTTTGCTGAGCGGTTTGGGGCTCTTGGCAAGCACAAAAGCACAAATGCAAGCAACAGAAAATCTGGCGGGGGGGGGGGGGGGGGGGGATCGCTGCCACAGCACTCGGCAGAGCTGCAGGCAGGGCCGAGGCTGAGCCCTGCCGGGTCCCCCCGCTCTCCCGGGGTCCTGCTCCCCCATCCTCACGGCATGCATGGACACGGGGCGTGTAAGCCCTCGCACGGCTCTTTTTGCAAACGGCTGGGAAAGTTGGCCACAGAGACGAATTTGTCAAAACTGGAGCAACAGGGTAGAAAAGAAAGGTGACGGTCACCTCTGCCTTGCATTAAAGCCAGGATGTGAGCGGGGAGAAAGCGGCCGTCCTGGGCCAGGCAGGGGAAGCCATCTGCCTGCCCTGCCTTGTCTGGAGGCAAGGGGACAAGATCGGCCTTGGAGGCAATTAACACTGAACAACTTGTTAATGATTTTATAGCAGGTTAAAGAAAACGCCTCAAATAAAACTACGGGAGACCTTCTATAACTCTACGTGGCTGTAAATATGTATTAACTTAATTACTATCAGCAATTACAGCTCAGTTTGGAAACAGTTAAAGTGGGTGCACACAAAAAGGGATTATTATCCTTAGAAAATGAGTGCGAAGATAAAAGGGATTTATTTCACATTAGCTAACGAGCAGAGGCAGAGGTGCAGAAATGGCGTCCCCCTCTGCTTTACAGTGGTCGTAAAGGGGACAGGGAGCAGCCAGGCTCTGTGTCCCAGGGCAAGTGAGGGCCACGTGTGTGTCCGGCGAGCTGAAGGGGTGGCACTTCCAGGAGGGTGGAAGGGAAGAGCCTGGCACCAAGTGAACCACCTGCCCCTCCAAGGGGACATGTGCCCACTGGAGTTACACCCTTGTGCTCATTTACTTCATCCTCAGCCCCTTCTTGCAGGGGGCTCAGGACCAGCTCTCGTTACCCACCCATTCTGCTCTTGAATGTTGTTTCCCTCATTTTCTCCCTGGGCCTATGAGCTTGTATTGCTTACAGCTGCGGGAGCTGGTTGGACTTGTTCAGGATGGAAGGTCTGTATTTCACAGGCATCACATTTTGCCCAGAAATGCCTAAGCTGACCCCAGGAAGAGCTAGAACAGGATCGCTCCTTGGACTGAGCATCTGTCTCTCCTTTTCCTGGCTTGTTTCAGTGGTTTCTAACCCTATCCCTTAAAGATAAATGCCTGATTTCCTGTTAAATGTGCCCTGATTCTCTTTCCTGGTTTTGAGCCATGTTATAACATTCTCTACTAAATTCAATATTTGTTCTGTTTCTTCTTCCTATCATGACTTTTAGATGTATGACCAAATGCTCATTTTTCAGGGTTGCGCAAAATCGGTTGAGCTCTGCAAGTCACACTCCAGAACGCTCATTTCTGCCTTCAAATAATTTTTGTGACTCTCTTGGTACTCGCCAACATTTCAGCACACTGTTTGCAGTGTGAGCACCAGAAGGTGATAAGTACTTTCCTGTGATAGCTCTCTCCTGTCTGTCCCAGGACCTCCTTGTTGTTTAGCCACAGCAGCATCGCTCTGCTGGAGCCAAATCCTTCCAAGGGCCAGAAAGTCCTCTGTCCTTGCCCTGAGCCCTCCATCACCTGCTGGTCCCCTCTCCCTGCCTCAGCTCCCCTCCTAGCGTGAGTAACATTGTCTTAAATATTCATTCCCCACTCTTGCTGGTATGACTGAAAGCTGAATTCGCAATTAAATATTAACTCGTGTTTAAAGGCCAATCGTTAGTCAAAAGCATCGGAACATTTTGCCATCTGCATCTGTTTCTGGCGAGCTGATTCCCTGACTAAACCGAGTAGGGGTTGCTAGTGGTGGTCGGTGATGCACAAAGCATCCCCCGGTGTCTGCCTGGCTGCCTGTGGCACATGTGGACTCCTGCTCCACAACCCAGACCTGGGTTTCAGAGTCCCCGGGGGCAGCATTGCTGGGGTCTCCAGGGTACCCTGGGCTGAGCCTGAAACTGCTGCTGCTCTTTGAAGATGCAAAGTGCCCTTACAGACAATCCCCAGCCTTTGAGACTGGGGAACAGAGCTAGAAACCTGGTGAGATAAAGCTGCTTTGTGATGCCCGTGCTTTTGTCATGCACCGAGGCTGCCAATACAATTGCAATATCCCTTATCAAGTGCTTAGCCCAACCTGCTTGTTTGGGGCCAGAAGGCAGAAACGCTGACTGGGAAAGGTGGGGGACAAGGCTAACAGGCCATTCAGTAGCCCTGAAAATGGAAAACCTAAAACCAGGCAGGCTTCAAGAATGGGGAAAGGACAAGGGGCACCTGGACCCCCGCGGTTTATCCTGACTTTCTAAACTTGGGCACGGGCAACTTTTTCAGGCTGGCTGCCTAAGTGTAGGTGCTGCTGTTCCTGGCTGCCACCCCAGGACCTGCCTTTTCCGAGGTCCCCAGCAGCCACCCACTGTGCTGTGAGCATCAGCACCCAGCTGAGCACCCACAGAAGGAGGCACTCGGAAAACAAGGCCATTTCCACCCTGATAGAGTGAACTTACCAGTGCCTGTAAATCACGGACAGGAACTCGGCAACCTCGGGTTCTCCAGTGCGAGCAGATGTTGTTTTACTGTCTTACAAACACATTTATCACTATAGAATATGACTTTTGCACATATCATCTTCTTTTCTTTCCTGATCTACTTCTTCCACCCCGAGCTGAGTTCACACGTGTTCAGCACTGCTTTACAGATAATTAGCCCTGCAAATGGCAACCTCTCCTGAAGGCTCCTGCCACCGTCTCTGGTAGGAAACCCATCTGAGGAGGAGCGCGGGTCTGGGCTCTGGAATGACATTTGGAGCAGTAGCAACGTTTGAACACAACGGTATTTCCTTCTGAGCAAAAAAACAAGGACCCTTCAATTTGTTTTCTCCCCCCACGCCCCCCTCCTGGAGGAGATATTCGCCAAGACTCACAGATGGGATCGTTTACAGTTTCCTTTTGAGCTGCCTTGGCCCTTTCAGGTTTTGTTTATTTGAGCTGGGCTCTCAAACAGGGGAGGGTGGGACAGGGAAAGCCTCCCTTCCATATTCCAATTTGGACTGGGGTTGCTCAAGTTCCCTATTTGACAGAAGATGATTGATGAGAACCATGTAAACTTGGGAGGGTTTGGAGACCGGGCAGCTCTGCTCTTTGCGGGGGCCTTAAATCCCGGTTGTCAGAGCAATGTGGGGAATGGCATCCCAGGGTAATTACAAACTAACAACAGGAAAAGCCATTGGAAATGACAGGCACTCCAGCGTTGTGGTGGGACAGCTGGAGGAGTGGTTGGGGTTTTTTTGGTTTGCTTTGCTTGAGAAAACACGCACACGTGGTCCCGAGCTGAGGTCAAAATTGCACCTGAGGTCAAAATTGACGCTACAAAAAGCATGTTCTAGAGAGGATGGGGAGACCCGCAGCAGAAAATCACCTGGAAAGCTGCTGGAAGAGCCGGGGAGTGCCCCAGGGAGGAGTAAGTCATTGCTACATGCAAAATCTTTGGCAATTATCCTGGCGGCAATGGGATAAATACATACGTGTTAAGAGCATGAAACCAGCTGGCGACAGTGCTGGTCCACCCTGATGGTCCTCGCTGGCCACAGCTTCCCGTAGCCTCCTCCCCTGCGAGCAGCTCTCATTGCACAAGTGCCAGCCTTGGTTTCCCCGAACCAAGGCTTGGAGGGAAAGCCCTCCAGGAGAGGAGATCCCCATTTGACTCATGGGCCCAGGCGGCAAGGATGGGACTCACAGGAGACTGCCATCGCACGTGAGTCAGGATGGTGGCCCTGCCCTAGGTGCACAACTTGATCAGCAAAGGTCATCAGGGGACATTTATGGGGAAGCTAAACTTTAATCTGGTCTGGCACACATGCTAGGAGTGGCTTTCAGCAAAAAAGATTCAGCAGCCTCTTTTGTCACGCCTGATTCGAGCAGGTCAGGGCTCCCAAGGCACCGAGGAGTTGAGGGGTGTGGGACTGACCAGGGCTGTGCGAGACAGGGATGTCTGTGCCCATGCTGGTAGCTACTACATCGGGTACTGGGTCACCAGTTTCTCCTTTCCAAACTGGAACGGACTGGCACTGCTTCTCATTGCTGCTGCTGAACAGACCTGTCCTAGTGTTATCCTTGGTGAACTACAGGGTGTGTGACCTGGGTTGGGTCTCCAAGAGCTTTATTCAAAGCTGTAACCACCCTGAAGCCTCTAGACTGGAAATTTAACAAAACCAGGAGAGCTGAGCTAGAAGAAAGCAGCCAGGGCTGAAGCAAGGCCCTATAACTAGATGCGCTCAGAGTAGCTGCCCCAGTTAGACTGGATGACTCCGCGGGGCTGGGATGGGAAGGAGGGGATTTCCCCTCCCTCTGCCTGTGCTGCTGGTTTAAATCCAACCACAACTGAGCAGTAAATAAGAGTAACCACCCAGCAGCTGCCAGGTGACCTGTGTGCAGTGAGTCAGTGAGCTCTGGCCGCAGAGCCCTGCAGACATCGGCAGCAGAGGAAGCCTGGGCTGAAAAGCATATTTTCTTTTGGAATATGCTCTCGTTTGGGGGAGCCCTGCAGTGCTCCCTGCACACCAGCGCTGCAGATGCATCCCGGGATGCAGTGATGCTGCACACCAGCACTGCAGATGCATCCTGGGATGCAGCTCTGCCACCCAGCGCAACAGCAAGTGTCTGTGTGTTGCAGCTCAGCAGTCAGGATACGTGGGGCCAGCGGCAGAGCAGCATCAGTGGGACTGTGTAACTGGAATAGCTGTGATTAAAGGGGAGCCGGTGCCTTGTAATGCTGCTGAACAATCTGTAATCAGCAAAAGAGAGTCATGGTGCTGCGGCTGGTCAGGCTGAGCCCGTAGCCACTTGGGCATATTCATAACTGCCTTGGTGACAATGGGATTACTCACGTGGGGCAGGGTAAATGTTTGAATACAGGGACAGTTCCCCAGTGTCTCACAGACCTAACAAACAGAGGGGGATTTGAGGAGACATTTGAAGAGCAGAGCAGATTTTTTATAAGGAACTTCCTCTCCTGGGCAGATGAGACAAAAGGGGATAAAGCCAAGCAAAAACACACGGCTGCTTATTTACCACTTATATTCAGGAGAGCTGAGCCATACACACCTCCCACTGTGCAGGGGCTGCACAAACACACGAGGAGACTCAGGTCCTGCCCCAGAGTTTCCAGTCTAAGATGAGGAATTAAAAAAAACCCCAAACTTGGAGGAGCAGCAGCTCTGAAATCTCTCTGCAGATTTCCATCTGGTAAAAGAAGTGCAGACAGGGGCATATTCTCTCCACATCAGCTGCACAGCGAGAGCAGCTTAGATGAACTCTCCTGGCTGGTAATAAAATGATTTTACATATGTAGGAAGCAGGATGTGCAAAGCCCAGGAGTCTGATCTTGTTTCTGAGATCAAACAGAGTCTTATTGTACAGGGGTGTGGAGCTGATGTAACCGTCTAGTGTGCCGGACACAATCGCCGTGGTTACGCAGCTGGACCGGAATAAAGCAAGTCTGTATCTGAACTCATTAATTTTTACAACCGACGGAACCGCTCTGCCTTTTTCTTTCGCCTTTTCGGTGGCAGAGGACCGTCGCGCTGCAGCAGAGGGGCTTTCCCCCCAGCCATCGGCCCCTCGCCTGCAGCGCGGCAGGCCGGAGCTGGCACGGTGGGGGGCAGCCAGACCCATGCCGACCCCCCTGGCCCAGCCGCCCACTGTGTCCTCAGGGATGCTCAGCCAGCTGCACGGGTCCGTTTCTGAGACAGGCCAGGAGCTGGGGGGGATTAGGGATTAAAACACAGGCTTAACGTGACCGGAGCAGTTGCTCTGTCAGCTACAGGTTATGTCAATGTTTCCATTAGAAACCCCCATTTGCAAGGTTTATAGCTTGGCTGTGAAAGTGCCCTCCAGGCTGGGCTCTGGCAAGCCAGGGAAACCTGCGGTTTTCTGCTGAAATATTCAATGGGGCTGCTTCCATGCTTGCACATTGCTTTTCACCCGCATGCAAACCGAGGGGGCTTATTCGGTAAGTGGTGCAGGCAGCAGGACTTGGGCACGCTGCGCTGGGAGCCCCGTGAGCCCCATGTGAATGGTCCCTGCCTGCCTGCAGGGAGAGTGCTGCGTCCCCAGGGCAGGCAGGGCAGGGGCAGGGCAGGGCTGCCTGGCCAGCACTCACACCGTGGGATCCCGGGCTCCTGGGCGATGCTGCAATGCAAAAACAAGGTGAATTTACCGAGAGGCAAACTGGAGGCACAGCACCAGAGCCAGGGGCCAAAGTCACTGGTGAGCTGTGGCAGGGTGGGGGAGTGGGACTGGGACTCCTGGTCACTTCTGGCCACAGGCCCAGGCCCAGGAAGCCACCTCATGCTCCTCCACAATAACCATCCCCATGCTCCCATGGTGGCTCTCCCCAGGAGCCCAGCCGAGAGCTGAGCATCCTGGTCCAGGTACCTGAGATGCAGCTGTGGCCTGGGGATGGTGCCAGCCCAGCACTCGGCAGAAGGTTTTTATGCAGCAGCCGGAGCCCTGGAAGAGGCTCCCCGGGCCAGCAGCGTGCTGAGCCTGGGTCTGACCCTGCCTTGGCTGCTTGCTCCCGGGAGGGGCTGCCTGGCCATGGACCAAATGCGCATCCAAGCCTCCTCCCTTCACCCCACCCCTTCCCACTCCTGGGAAGCTGCTCTTGACACATACACATTTGCCTATTTTAAAGAGTTGCCAAGAGCATTTGCAGGCTGGGATTTTGCTGTGAGCAGGACCTCCTGGGGCAGGCAAGACTATTTTCTTCCCTTGCTCTTTCCACCTGGAAGGCTGGAAAAGAGGAGACAGATGCCAGCAAGCCCCTGGGCACAGTGCTGGGCTCCCCAACGGCACAGCACCCAGCTTCCCTTGCAGGGGAGTGCACACATGTCCCCCTGCCCAGCTGCGACCATCCCTGGCCCTATGCAGAGGTGCTGCAGGTGGGCAGCTCCCCCCACCCCAGGCTCTGTGTTTCCCCCACCTCCCCCTGGCACAGCTAATGGTCCCAAGGCTCAGACATTGCCAAAATCTGCCATAAAAGCCGCCCCTCTCTCCTAATGAGGTAATTGGTGCCATCATCCCAATAAGAAGGCAGCCCCTGCAAAGAGCTCAACTGAGCAAACTACATCAAATGATTTACATCTCTCCCCCGAGCCAGGACCCTGACCCAAACCCAGCTGAGCCCCAGAGTCCGTCCTTAGTGGCACAGCAGCAGCCACCGCATCCTCGGCCACCCCCGCCACATGCACCCTGTGCTCTCCCACCACCCTCCTTCCAGGGGAAGGTGCCTGAAGCCACGGGGTGGCCCGTGGCTGGCCATAGCCATGGCAGCCTGGCACGGGGCAGCCATCAGTGCTGGAACGAGTGGTGGTCCACCCGCCCAAAGTTGCCCCAGCTCTTGCAAATAAGGGACGGGTCTTTAAGCAGTCCCTGAGATCCAGGGAACCCCAAGGGGGTGTCATGGCCCCAACCTGTGTGTTGGGAGGATACTGGAGGAATGCTGCTCCACCGGTAGGTGCCCAGGGAGATTATGAGGAGATGTAGATGGGACAAAGCTGGTAAAACCAGCAGCACCCATCAGCCTGCCATAAGGGACTTCCCTTTCCTCCATCACTGGACTCAGTGCTGGTCTCCTGCCATTCAACTACACATTACCTCCACGGTGAACACCCCACAGCCCTGGGATACTGGGGGAGCTGCCGAATCTGTGTGGGAACTGCCAGGGATCAGCGTCCGTGCTGTGGGGTTGCTTTACCTCCCCGAGTGCTGGGGCTGGCGTGCAGACCCCCGCCGGCAGTGGGAGGCTGAGAGCCCAGGGCAGAGCCCGGCTCAGCCTGGGGCGGGCAGCAGGAGGGCAGGGAGCAGGCTCCAGGGGTAAGAGCTGCAACACCAGCCTGGGGGCATAAAAAGAACCATAAAATATTAAGGAATAATTATCAGCTTTTTATCCCCATGAAATCAAAGCATCATCATTTAGATTTACAGTTAACACTGAAGCGTATCGTGCATTTTAGCACACGGTCTCAGGCTATTGCACATCCCCAGACAGGCAGGAGTGGTGCAGCTGGGGCGGGCAGCATCGGGGAGAGGACAGGGAGCAGCTTCTGGTCCCGGCTTGGAAACAGCCCGTGCTCCAAGTTCCCATTCCCAACCATCCAGCTCTTCGCTGGGGCTCTGCTCTGCTGCTCCACCATGCCCATGCCTCTCCAACCCCAACAGCAGGCTCCGCTCACCCAACAACCAACAGAGAGAGAAAAAAAAAGGGGCGGGGAAGGAAAAAACCCAACTCCTTGCTGTTTTTCTGCTGCCTTTCCCGTATACTTGAGTTACCATGGTTAGGTTTCCACTGTTCTCCTTGACCCCTGCAGCTTTCCCTTATGAGTTAGTGTCCTGGAATGTCTCTTTACGAGGTGCCTAGAGAAGTAAAGCTGACCTGATGCCAGTGCCCCCACACTGAGGACTTTATAGGTTTTTTAATTTTCTGTCTGGGTGCTCTCACTTGCCTCAAACTTTCCACAGCTGCTAGGATTTATTAATGAAGGAGGTTCGTTTGTGTCCTGCCTCCCCTTCCCCTCCTCGGTGAATTGGTGGTGTTGCTTTGCCACTTGCTATTTTTAATGACTTTTTTGGGCTTTTCAGGAGATCTGGTGGAAGATTTTGCTTGCGCAGAGTCTTGCTTGCAGATCTCCTGAAAAGCCCCAAAAAAGCCCAAAAGAAGTGTGGGGGGACACAGATGGGAGCAACCATGATGGAACCATCCTGATGGAAACACAGGATGTAGCACGTGGAGCCCGATCGAGGGGACAGCACTGGGACTGGCAAAGCCGAAAACAGCCGCATTGTTGCCGCTGGGATGTGAACCCCAAGAATTAAGAGGATAAACTAATTTTTGTTCCCCCAAAATGCATAAATGCTTAAATATCAGGGTGGGAGGGAGCCTCCTTGTCTCCCAAGAGGGGAGGACACGGAGCTGCAGGCTGGTGAGGAGGAGGAGGAGGCTGAGGGGTGATGAAGGGCATGCAGAGATGTGCTGCATGGGGAGGAGAGGAGGATGAGCGAGGCCAAAGGAGCAGAGACACCCTGCAATATAAACATGGCCAAAAGGGTGCAGAGAGGGGGAGAAGGGACAGACTTTTAAGGCAAGAGGAAAAAGGGCCAAATATTTATTTGTCCATAAAATAAGTCTCCATAGCAATGAAGTGCTTCACAATATATTTTCAAAACAAGCCCAGCCACACGGCGCGCAGGCAGAGCTGCCAGAGGGGGACATGATGCCTGCCCAGGCACCGTGTTCCTGGGGATGGCCGGTCTCATATGAGGGACTGCCAGCCCTGCGCAGGGCCACTGGCAGGGGACAGGGAGGGGATGCTCCTGGGGGACACCAGGCAGCCCCAACCCATGCCCTGGGGGGTGGCAGTGGGGTTATTTTTGGGCCAGCGGGGAGGTGGAGGGAGTAGGTGGTTTTTTTACAGCTGTGTCTTATGTTAGGACGTCCCAGGGTCAGGCAGGTGCGAGATGCACAAGCCTACCTGGGGTTAGGCAGGGAAGGAAAAAGGATGTGCTGCCCCAAAATGCTGGGAAGAGAAAAGGGCCGGGGGGTGGGATGAAACACCCACTGCTGCCCGAGGAGCTGGCAATGCTGCCCAGGCTAGTGGCAGCCTTGGGCAAGAGGTGTGCAGCAGGACAGACCCCGACACGCCTGGTACGTGGCTCTGGGGTTATGGGGCACCTTGAATTCATTACTGAGCACGCAGCATCTCCTGGGCGGGTGCCAGCAACAGCATTGCGTCCGTGCTTTACAGCTGGGGCAAGTCCTGCACGGACCACACATGCGGCGTATCGCCCACCCCAGGAGGCGTAGGGGGTTCCCCAGGCCATCCCACCCTAGAGGAGGGGAGAAGGTTGGAAGGGGCCTGATCCTGAGCCCTGGGCTCTGCGGGCAGCCCTCCCCCGGCCGCCTCGCGCCTGCCGCTCTGCCGTGTGAACTCGGCTGCTGCCTGACCCCAAAATATCTCGGCAGCAGCATCGAGCACCTCTCCCGGAGCTCGTGCTTAGACAAATGTCACTGCAAATAATTTGGCTCCAACCCGCGGGGACATAAATTCCATTATTTTGATGTCAGCTGCACAATTTGTTCCTGTAACAAGGTGTTTTAACCTCACTTCATATTCATTGTTCTGCCCACTTTGATTTTACTGTAAACGACTGAATTTGCTTTTGATGTGGTTCCAGTGCCCCATAAATCTTGACACTCACTGTAAGAAAGGAAAGAGCCCTCCCCGCTGTTTGGTTTGCGGGGGGCGGGGGGGAGTACCAGGGCACCGGGAGGGTCCATGCAGGGATCCTGCACCACCCGAAGCAAGGTTTGGCTCTGAGCATCCACCTGATTTTTCCAGGCAGGGAAACACTCTGTAAGAGGGGAGAAGGCGGTGGGGAGGAGGAGTTGCATTTCTCTTGCAAACCACGAGCTGCGAGCCAGCTTCATTCAGAGATTCACGGCTCCTTTGAGGACCCAGCCGGCGCTTTGAGCTTGGAAGAAAACCCCAGACCAAGCGCGATTTGTGTGGTTTGAGGTTTCATCCCAAGATGCTTTCAAGTGTTTCGGTTCCCAGCAACCCTTCCAGAGTGTGCTGGAGGTGAAAAGGGGCAGTAAAACCACCCCCCACAAAACCCACACTTAACTGAACATTTCCAAGCCTGGCAGCACTTGGGGGACGGAACCTTCCGTTACTGCCATTGCCCAAATTCCTCCTAACCCCAGCGGCAGTCAGATCAGACTCCCATTTTTCCAGCCGGTAACACTGCTTGGGTTTTGTTCCTCATCTGCCTGAGTGTTTCTGCCCTGACTGCCCAGTAATGCAGCCTGGTGAATTTCGGAGGTATTACTTGCAGGAGACTCTGTTCCCCGGAGCCCGCCTGCCCTGGAAGTGCAAGCCCCCCGCCTGCACCCGGCAGGGATTGAGGCGCCGGCCCTGACGCTCACGCCGGGGTGAGGGTCAGACTCATGACCGGGAGGAAGCCGTGGCCCTGCCGCCACCAAACAATCAGCGGAAAGGGGCCGTGGCCTTGGCCAGCATCCCAGGGATGGGGACGGCTGCCTGCCGGCAAGGGCAGGGACCATGCCGCCTCCTCAGGGGACAGACCTGGTCCTGCCCCAGCTGCATCCCGGCCAGATGCCTCACCCTGGCGCTGCCCCACACGCAGGAGCTCCTTCAAAGGAAAAGGCTGTAGCTCCTTCCCCAGGTCCTAGGAGTGCGGGAGCACAGGGAACTGGGGTGGTGCCTGGCGTGGGGTGCACAATGTGCAGTTCATGGTGCCCAGTGTGCATGGTGTGGTGCATGGTGCACAGTGCGCAGTGCCCGATGCTTGGTGTCGGTGGTGCGGTGCCCGGTGTGGGATGCACAGTGCCCGCTGTGCATGGCGTGGTGCCCGGTGCGTGGTGCACAGTGCGCAGTGCCCGATGCCCAGTGTGCATGGTGCGGTGCCCGGTGTGTGGTGCACAGCGTATAGTGCCCGGTGTGCACGACGTGGTGCACAGTGCGTGGTGCACAGTGCCCAGTGCACACTGCATGCCGTGCATGGTGTGGTGCGTGGTGCCCAGTGTGCAGCGCCTAGTGCCTGCTGTGCATGGTGTGATGCCCGGCGCATGGTGCACAGCATGCAGTGCAGGGTGTGCATGGCGTGGTGCCTGGCGTGCCCAGCATGGTGCATGCTGCGTGGTGCGCAGCATGCGAGGCACCGTGCAGGCTGTGTGGTGTGCAGCATGCAGCACGCTGACCTCTCGCTGCCTCTGGCCCTGAGCGGGGGCCAGGAAGGGAAGTGCTGCCGGTCCCGCTGCTTTCATCGGAGATCTGGAGCGCTGAAGCCTGCCCAGATCCTAATCAGTGTGGGAAAGCAACGGCAGGGCCTGCTCTCGCCCTGGCCTGCTGGAGACGCCTTTTATTTTTATAAACTTTATCGCAGCCCACAGCCCCTGATAAACCACCGTAAATAAACGGAGGGGAGCGTGGCGGCCAGCCAGGGCCGCTCGCAGACGCACGCGCTCGCTGCCGCCCTGCTCCCCAGGGGGATGCCCCGTCACACGCCAACTTTCAAAGCCTTCCTTTTATTCCCCCGCCGCCGCCCGGCGCAGAGAAACCACATGGCCTCGCCATTGGGGGACCAGCCGGGCAGCCAGCGCCCGCCGGCAAATTCCTGCCCTGCCCCAGCCTCCCCCGGTGACCCCAGCCTGTTGCCAAGCTGGGGTCCGGCTCCTAGTGCTCGGCACGAGCCCTTGCGGGGCCATGGTGGCTCAGGATGCAACTGGCCCCCACCCTGGGACTGGGGGAGGACAGTTTTGGGACGGTCGCATCCTCTCCAGGCAGCGAGAAGGGGGTCGCGTCCCGGAGGGCTGAACCAGCAGCAGGTCTCCGTGCCTCCCCCGGGGCTTCTCTGTTATTGAATTTGAGGATTGCTGGGGTTTGCCACAAATTAAAAGTTCGGGCTGCCTTTTTTTTTTTTTTCTCCTTTTTTCCTTTGCTAAAAAGTTTGGGTTTTGTTTAAAAAGGTTTACATTCTTCTGGGAGCACGGAAAAACAGGATCCGGGGGGGTTGTTTTCTCGCTGGCTCCACAGACTGACAAAGACAAAAGTTAACCCTTTTCCATTTCTGTTTGGAGTTGCTGTGGGTGAAAGGCATCCCTGCCCGGGCTGGCAGCTGCCCTGCAGCTCCTGCCGGTTCCCAGCCACGGAGTGCCCGGCTTTCCTGCGGCCTCATCTCCCCTTCAGCATCCTCCTCCCATTGCAGGCAGGGGCTGGGGGGAACACATTTGCTTGTGTTTCACTTTGCACCATGACTTACGGTAGCTGATTTTAAGCTGTACCTTATCCCAACATTTGCAGAAAGCAGCTTGCTGCAGTTGGGTACCAGGTTTTTTGCTTGCACACTTGCCTTCCCTCACTGCAGCGGGACAAGCTGCCTGGGACCAGCGCAGGAGGGTTTCGGTTACTGTTGGTTTATACTCTGCCTCCACTGCCATTTGTGAGGGAGGCCGCCCAGCTGGTGCTGACAGCTTCTGCTGTTAAACTGACGCTATTTAATACAGAAATGTCTCAGACCACAGCGCTGTGAATTAAAGGTACATATTTGTGTGCCACGTCACGTGCACCAGAGCTTTTGCCGAGTGCAGCTAGTCCAGTCCGCTCCAGCCAAGATGTGGTGGATGCCCATGGGTGACTGTCACCTGCGTTTGCCCAGGCACCGTGGGCTCTGTAAGACTGTATGGGAACCTCTTCCGTCTGCATTTGCCCGGTCAGCAGCATCTCTTGGGGCTTCCTCCGTAGCTCCAGGGCTGCAGCAGAAGTGGCAGCAGGCAGCAAGCTGGAGGACATCTTTGCCTGCCCGCGTCCCTTCTCGCAGGGGCACGCCGCAGCACAGTCCCCCCCCTCCTTCAGCCTCCTCCTGGCTTTTCGTCCCATTTCTCCAGTTTGCCACAATCCTTTTTCTGTCTGTGGCCCCAGCCTTGCGTGGCATGCAAATGTAATAAATACACTCTCTGTTTCTCCATGCTGGCCGTTAATGGGAGTGCTCAATAGCGGCTTTCCAGCCCCACAGTGAGCCATTGAGAGCTGCTCTCGCAATACCGTCGCCCCGCTCGCTCCGCACCCATCCTGCGGCACCCTGCCTGGCCCGGCTCCCCCTCCACCCTACGAGCAGGGCAGGCAGAGCACCCCGCACCTGCCCGCAGCTCCCATCCCGCAGCCACCGCTACTCCTTGGGTTTGTTATACCCTGCTGCTGAAGGAAATTAACTTGGCCTGACGTGTCTCATTCTTGACAAAGCCATGTCAGATATTACTCATCTCTGTGCTAACTTCCAGATGCTCACAAAACTGCCTTGGATCATTCACGCCAGCGTCTTTCTGGGATGGGAAGTGCGATGGCTGGGCTGTAGCCCCCCACTCCACAAGATGGGTACTGTGGTTGCTGGTCTTGGGGTACCAAGAGAGCATCTTCCCGGTGCTCTCACAGGTAACTACTGATGGTTCTGAGATCCCAACAGGGAGTTTGATCCTAGTTTGATCCTAAGATGGATCAGGCCCAGCCAGTCTGAAAACACTAAGCACACCGTGTAACATTTTATAGTAAAAAATATTGAGGGGTTGTTTCTCCTACTTCCACGCTACTTTTGCCTCTGATAAAGAGACATGTTGTGGAGGAACTGAACCCTCCACTGTTACAAATGAGAACTACTTTATTTTTCAGGCTCACCAGAAGTTTGCAAAGACAAACACACTGACTTTCTGCAACTGTTTCCGCTCTTGGAAGAACATCCCTGTCTGTCAACAGGAACGCTTTCCTGTTGGATGTTCCAGTTACGCTCCGTTTAATCTTTCAGGCGAGGATCTCTAGATGCTCTGCTCCTCCTTGTGTAATTATCTTGGCTCCAGGTCTTGGCTCTGTTGAAAGCAAAGGAGTCTGAGGGATCTTGGGGGCTTGGAGGATTGGGCCCATGGGACAGCAGTGGAAAACATCTGGAATGAAGACTATATTTATGAGACTCCTTAGGAGGGACACTCCAAGGCTGCTGGTTTCTCACCCAGGAGTCCTCCTGGGGAGCTGGGCAGCACAGGGTGCTGGTCACCCTTGCAGTGATGGCGCACGCCAAGGTTATGTCCACAGCGTGAGCCACCTCCGCATCCCCACCCTGGCTCCTGACAGACTTGGGCTCCTTCTGGAGGACTCCAGTCGTGAGACAAGCCAAGGCCCATCTCCTGTGTCCTGCCTGTCAGAGAGCCTCCAGGGATGCTCCAACGGGACATGGTATTGGCTGCATGACCAAGGAGCGTCCTTGAACTTTCCTCCCTGGGGGTTTATTCTTTAAGGTGCTGGCAATGAGAAAACCCTCTCCATGCCCTTCCCCCACCTCAAAGCATCCTTTATAAAAATAAAGTGCCCAAAATAGCCCTAGACAGTGCTTGACATTTGCCAGACAGCTGCTCTCGAGAGTGCTACAAAGGTTATGGATTGCTCTCTGCTTCCCTCCTCCTCCCGCCCCACCGCCGCCCGCGTGAACCTTGGAGCAGGGCCAGGTTTCACAGGAGTCTCGTGGTTTGAAAAAGCCAGCTTTGAGAGGGATCCGGGATGCAGGGAGGTGTTTGTGGGTCGCTGCCTCCTGTCCCGGCTGGGCAGCTTGGAGCAGAGCCGGGGTCACCTCTGCGAGGGGAGCTGCAAACCCTTGCATTAGCTCTGCCCACGCCTGGAGCTGGCAGGATGCTGCTGCAGAAACCCGGCGGCCACAGTGCAGGACTGTCCCCAACTGCGAGGCGTTGGGCACCTTTGCTTCATCTTCCGGGTGTCTGAAAGCACAGGTAGAGTGGCTGCCCCGTGGTGTGCACCTCACCCCGTGCAGCCAGGAACAGGGTCACACCTGGCTGCAGGGTCACAGCCAGACCTAACGGCTCCCCAACAAATGCACGGTCAGCCCGGGAGGCCAGGAGGTGCCTGGGAAAGTCACGACTCGAAGGAAGACTTGGGAGTCATCTTGGGTCAAAGCCCCAGCTCAGGCGTAAGGAGTCATGCAGCCTGGGGGACAGCAAGCAGGGTGGGAGAGCTGCAAAGACGCGGTGACCAGTGCTGGAATCGGCACCTGGAGAAGGATGTGGGGACACGGCGAGAGGCCAAAGGAAGGGCCTGGCCAGGCAAGCCTTGTGATGAGAGGCAAAAGGGACTCAGCTTAGCAGAGAGAAGGTCGAAAGGCAATTTAAGCACCTGCAAGAGTCAAGGGACCTTCCTTCCAAGGTGGAACTGGTCCTGTGTAGCCTGGGAGGTTTATCATCTTTCTTGGGAACATCCAAGAAGAGTTGCAGCTGGGAACAGGGCACTATCTGTGATCTGAAGGGGGTATGAAATTGCACAGAAAGTCCCCGTCCCGTGGAGCTTGGCTGGTGCATCTCGTACTAGGTCGAGGTGTTGGTGTGGAGCAGGAGGAATCCCCTTCTGTAGGGCCAGTGTTTTATACAGTGAACAGAGTCACAATCTGGGTCTGAAAAGTGAAAGATAAAGGCATGAACTTTTAAATGAAATATCTAGAGAAATACATGAAATCCATGATCTTAATCAAAATGAGAAAGCAGCAGCAACAAGGCAGGGAAAAGTGCAGGATCACAGTCAGCTCCATCCATGACCCTACCAAGTCTGGGAGATATCAAATATTGGGAGGTCTTCAGGTGTGGGTTTGTTTTCCCTTATCACAACCGGGGGGCTCGCTCTTGCGCAGGGCAGGCTTCTCCCCGCTCCCTGTGCAGCCCTCGGGACTCTGCTGTGGCTGAGAGATGAGGATGGGGGGACGCTAGAGAAACCGTCCAAGGGAGTTGGTGGGTCTGGCAGAGTTGCGCAGCCCAGAGGAACCTCACAGACAACCTGGCTTGCTTGGCTTTTTCTGGCTTTTTTCCCCTCACTTTTATGTTTATGCAAATTAAGGTTTCCAAGGAAGTGCCGGTACCGGCTGAGGCCGTGCTGCCAGTTTTCTGTAGGATCTGTCTTGTTTCCTGGGACCTGAGACTATTTTAAGGACTCTTCAGATCTTCAAGAAAAGTCACTTTTAAGAAGTTTTTCCGTGCCTGTTTCTCCAGCCTGCACACTGATTTGTCCCTGCAGTTTCACCACCCAACAACTTTGATGTCTAGGAGTCTGACACGCTCACCTCTGAAGCATTTCCCATCACATGCCTGGCTGTTTATACCTTCAAGGCACGCAGCCACCCTTTTCTGTTTAAGGACCGTCTTGACCACATCAGTAGAGTGAGAATTTCTAAAAATAGATGAACTGGCAAACTTCACAATCTGGAAAATGACATGCTTTTGAAATCTCTGGAAAAGAATGGATTCCTTAAAGTATAGTTTACAAATACTGATTTTATTATTTATGGTAGCTGTAAAGCACGGTGCATTCGGAAAGCATCGTCCCATTGAAGAAGTGTGTTACTCATTATGATGGCTTTAGCGTTCCAGCATGTTCCTCAACTGAAATTTAGCCAAGAGAACAAGCTGGGGGCATACACGGGGGCAGCCTGGGGGGAAGCTGCTTCTCATTTCATGTTGGAAAGGGGCGATGAATAGGAGAAGGGGGGACTTAGGGGGACCGCAGGAGCCTCTTGTGGCACCAGAGGAAGAGGGCAATGCAAAGAAACCCAAAAGTAGCAAATTGACAGCTGCAAAGAGAAGGGAATAGCTTTTCATACAGTGAACACTCAGGCCAAGACACCCGGTGGGCTGAGGATAGAGCTGGGTATCAGAGCGGTGGGACACTTCTCTGACTAAGGCACTGGGGACCGAAGGTGAGGCATAAACCCCATGAGTTTTGGAAAGAAACACCCATGCGTGAAGCACCTAGAGGATCTCAGACGGGTCGTTTTCCTCCTCGCTTGCTCCTGTCTGTGTGGGCAAGCTGGTGGCTGTAGCTGGGAAAGATGCTCCTGGCCTGGAGCCCACCTTGGCTTTGGTGCACCCCAGCACAGGAGAGCAGCCCCGGAGGGTCAAACCAAAGGGCTTTTAGGAATGAGCCTCTCCACTGCTCCGTGCCCATGGCTGAGTCCAGCACACACAGCACGCAGGGGACCACGAAGCATTTCCCTGGGTTTAAGACAGTTCCTCTGTGTTCAGGTACACTCACCACCCTCTCCTCCCGGCTCTCCTCAGTACACTGAAAATTTCATACGTTCTTTGCTCTTCTTCCTTCAATATTTTGCCCAAGTGCAGCAATCTCTGACATTTCTTTTCCTCACATGCTGTGCTAGGCAAAGACTACCTCTCCTCCAGTTTGAAAAGCACCCAGTTTTCTCAGGAATCTTTCTCAGGATCCCAGAATTTAAATTTCTCTGGGATCACTGTTTTTCCCCTGCCACTGTGTTGTCGCTCGCCCACTCCACTTTTTTCATTCCTAAAGTCACTGGTAGCCAAGGGAACATGCTCCTTTTTATGCCAGCTGTCCTGGTCTTATTGTTTCTTTTAAAAGATTTATTGCATCATTGCTCTCTGCTTCTCTCACTATTTCCACTAGTGTATTTGTAGACACGGGTAAGTATTGCAAGACTGCCTGCACCTGTTCCTCCGAGTCCTCCTTCTCCTCTGCATCTTGCCCTTCTGTGAAACCCTCCTGCAGGAATTCCTCACCCAGGCTTGTGTTTCACCCTCGAGACGTACCTTTGGAGCTCTGAGACCATGCTCTGAAGTCTTGGCACCGCAGAAGCGAGAGGTTTCTCAGGAATGTTCTCTAAGGATTTGGGGTCTGCTTCAACTGTTACAGCCATGTATAGATGTATGGGGGTATATATATATATCGGTATCTATCTACACACACTGGGGAAATTTCTGACATCCCACCACAATGGCAAGCCATTGGAGGGTAACTTCTCGGCACGGAGGGTGGTGTCCCCAGCCCCTCTGCCAGTGCTGGTCCCCTGCAGGAAGCCTGCTCCGGCTGCTGCTCCCGAGCACCCTTGCTTTGGGAGCACTGCCTCAGTTTGGTACTGAGGGGATGCTGCGCCTCCTAAGTCCTTATCCAGACAGCTGTGCCGGTGCCGATTGCACAGTGGTGGCTGGAATGGGGAGCTTCAGGGCTTTTCCTGTTCCTCCTTCAATTCATGTGCACTGGGAGGTGCATGAACATACCCATCCATGGCGCTCAGCTGTACAGCTGAGAGGAGGCTGTTCCTCCCACGTGGCGAGAAAATCTTTGCCATTAGAACATACTCACCCTAAAATTTCACCAGCTGTGCCTTCAGCTGCTGCCTCCCGTGGTCAGCACGGCTGGGCGCGTGTCTGCCCTTGGCTCTCACCTAGCTAATCACACAACGGGGCACAGACCGTCCTTCAACACAGCAACACACTCAGGTATCTGACCCGAGAGATTCAGCAATGCATTGGACAGGTCTGAAACCCACCGCGAGCGCCAGCACCCAACCAAACTCCCATCGGCAGCAGATCAGCATTTAACCAGTGAAGGGAGTTTGCACGCATTTGGGTCCTGTCCCCAGGTTGCTCTTGGCTCATCTCCCCGGCGCTGGGAGCTGCCCAGGGAGGTAAGCAGCACTCCCGAAGCAAGGAGTTAATGCCGCGCTGTAATTATTTGCTCTCTGATATATTTATAACTTTTACATCTATCTGACATTTTACGGCCAGGCAACATTACAAGGGACAACTGCTTTCCATTACTCACTGCCATGAACTCTCATTCATGGCTTTTTCGCCTCCCTGTGACATCATGTTTGCACGGCACAGGGCGGGGGCCAGTACTGGCCCCCGCTGGTGCAACCCAGGATGCCCCAGGAGCTGAGCAAACAGATTCCCACCACGCAGAGACAGACCTCACCTCCAACCAGCCCTTGGGTGAAGGGCTGTTGCTTTTCCAGGATGGATTGTAGGTATTGCTTTTCTGGCAGCAACCTCCCCTTAAAGGTGACAATAAATCGCATTCCAGAGTGGCCCGCCGCTGGAGCTGTCCTGTGTGAGGCTGCACAGAAAAAGGAAAAGAAAAATGACTGGGGGAGGGACAAAAGCACCTTCTGTGGCGCATTTGTGAGAAAGAGATGACCAGGGTTAAAATTTCCATGAGAGGGGGAATATGCAGAGCTCCCTGAAGCGGGAGCCGCACATGGCACCCCCCTGCCTGCCCTCCCTCGCACGTGGCCCCGCGGCTGCCCCGGCTTCAGTGTCAGCCACAAAGTTGGCATCCTTGTCCCATGCCTCAGCTGACACAGGGACAGTGAGGACTTTCCACCATCTGGGCATGGGGAAAACATGACCAAGGGACAAATGTCACCCGTATGCTGATGGCACCAGACCCGGAGCACGCAGACGGCTCCTCCGGCAGCCCTGGCGCGGCTGCGGAGGTGAGGTAAGAGGACACCGACCCACTGCCAACAGTTCCTGGCACCAACCCTCCCTCCTTTCTCCTTCTGACCAAAATTTTCCAGCCTGTGGGTCCTGCTGCGGCCAGGGCTGGGGACAGACATCTCACTTCATTTGCACCCTGCAGAGCGCTGGAGCTGGAGCGTTCCTGCTCTGCTTCCAGGCAGTGTGACCCCAAAGCCAGACCTGTCTGCCTCCCATGTGCAACCTCACCCCTGCATGCTCCAAGCCTACAGAAGGTTTTCCAGGGGCAGCTGCACGCTGCGTGAAGTTGTCCCTGGGGATCAGTGACTCCTTGGGCTTGGAGAAGCCGGGCTCCGGCAACTCTCGGTCCTGCTCAGATGCTTGCAGCTAGATAGGACGCAGTCTCTCCTTCACCCCCTCCTCCCTCTCCCCTGGCTTCTCCTGTCTCTGCTGACTCTCAGATGCCACCCTCATTCCTGGATGCCTCGGAGATGCCGGTTCCCCCTGCCTAGATTTGATCTGTGCCCGTGTTTGAGCTGATATCCAGTATTTGCCTCCAGTCTGCCATCACGGTGACACGTGCAACCAGAGCAGTTTGCAGCCCTGCAGGGTTACAGCCCACCGGTATCCCCATGGGGTCTGGGGTTGTGCACGGGGCAGGTGCTGCGAGGGGTTGTGACACAGGCAGAGGGGTGTCCTTGACCATGGGGCGTCCCCCTGCCTTTTGGGGCCACCCTGATGTTGGGGCTCTGATATGCCCATGTGCATTACGAGATGACACATATACACATCTTCTACGCATCTTCTCCCTTTGCTCCGAGAAATTGCTTTGCATTAAAGTTTCTTCTCATGGCTGCAAAGCTGCTGCTGCTCCTGTCTCCCCAACACCCCAGGGGGGCTGCACACCTGAGTCCCAGCTAACCCAGGAAAGACAGCTTATAAAATGAAAGGGGCTTCCCAGAGCTCGCCTTGCAGAGCCCATTGCCCACCAGCAGCTGCAGACAAGCAGCGTGTGTAAACAGAGCAAGCTCAGCCCCCAGCAGCCGGCAGCAGCTGGATGGCAAGGATGGAGCAGCGGGTTGGGGATTAGGGAGAGCAGGCAAGAGGATTGCCAGGGCCCGTGATTTGGTGGGAGAGCCAAACCCTCCACCAAACCTGCTCCCCGAAGCCCCTGGTGTCAGCGACGCCGTGCCGGAGGCTCTACAGCTTCTGCTGTGCTGGCAGAGGTGAGGCGACGGGAGCCATCGGGAAGCCTGGGGTGCCCCATGGCCCCGCTCTCCTGGCCCAAGCCACTCCTTCCAGCCCAGGGATGGGGATCAGCGAGTCCTCAGGGGTCTGTCCCTGGGCACTCAGCGCAGGCTGGAGGAGATGGCTAGTAGGGCCAGGATGGTTTGCTCTCCTACACCTCCCTCCCACTCCCGTTCCCTTATCCAAAGGGTGCTGGGGGTCTCCAGCATCCCCTGTCTCCTGCGCTCCTCTGGGAGCAGGGGGCTTTGGCTGGGTGGAGGCTTCTCCCTGTAGCTTTTGGGAACCGGACCTGGGGCCAACAGGGAAAAGGAGGGGGGAATAACTTTTGTCTTTGGAGGAAAGTCTGCTGATGGGTGATTAATGGCTGTGGCCAGACCACTGTGCTTGTGCCATCTGATAAGAGGCCTCCTGACAAAACAGACCTGTTGCTGGGGAATTCATCATGCCTCACTCAGCAGCCATCAGATAAGAGCGGGGCTGGATACGTCCCATTCATCCTCTTCATTCCCGCTTCTCCACCCTCTCCTTTCACCCTGTTTGCCAGAGCGTTTCATTCTCAGAAGAGAACTCCTAAGGCGCCGGGACGCTGTGCCATGTGTGGAGAGAAAGAGCCAAGGCTGCAGGGACAGCGGTTTCCAGTCTTTTTCTTTTTACTAGTCCCCTTGTAGGATCTTGCCCCCTTTTTTTCCCTCCTTCTGTGAAAATAATCCGGTTTTAAACCAAGGAGTCACGCTCATAGACAGAGGGCATCTCTGGGGGTGGCAATGTCTGATCATGGATAATACACCTTTCAAGGGTAAAATGCTGCCAGGTGACAGTAAGAACTAGTTGTGTGTCAAACTCAGCCCATCCCACGGCTCTCAGCCAAAAAACAAACTTGCCACTCTTTAGTTAGGGACTACTTTTTTCAGCTCATACAGGGAGGAGGGGGCTTTTGGGGTACTGGGATGCTGCAGCCCCTGCACAGCTACAGCCACGCTCCCCACTGGCACGAGGTCTCTGCTGCGGGGCTGCAGACTGTGTGTGCACGTGTGTCTGTGCCAGCCAGACCTCCACGCGGGGATGGATGCCAACCCAGACCAACAGCGTTGGAGAAAAAAAAAACCTTCCACCCAGCGGGTCCTGGGAGGGGGTCCCCCGTAAACGGCCCTGTGTTAGTCCCCAGAAGGCTCTTAGGAGACCCCGAGGGGAGCAGGGAGGGGGCGGCCGGGCTGCTGAGCTGCTGCTGGGCTCAGGCTCTGCTGTGAACACAGGCAGATCTGATAATGCTGCAGGCTTCACAATCCTTTCAGCCTCTTCTCTCTTCCAGCACAAGGCAGGCTCAGGCACCCTGCCCTGCCTCTGCTGGGACAGGGCAGGCTACCCAGCCTCGCACCCAGCCCTCGCTACCCAGGCCACCAAAAAGATCCCAATTTCCAGCAAACCTAGTCCTACAGACACATATGTATATATATACATATGCATGTTTAGCTGGGACACAGGGGGTGGGCAGGCACCCCGTCCCCCACCCTCGCTGTGCAGCACTACAGGATCTTGTAGATTTGTGGATGACTGATGGTGCCCACGACACACTGGTACCGGAGCGCTGTCCCCAGCGGCAGGGACACAGTGAGCCCCTACTCACAGCGCTGAGCTCACGTGGACGGCCCTGCGTTTCCCGGGGAAGATGGATGGCTTCGGCTGTCGCCGGAGGCTGGCAGAGGTGTGGGTGTGCAGCGGGGCCACGTTTGCACGCTCACACTTGCACACTCCCTCTCTCCACAAAGAGTTAATCGCCTTGCGCCTGGATCTAAACCACTCTGAGGCTCTTCTCATGGGATTTATCATGCAACAGGGGCACTTAATGAACTTAGGGATCTCCAGCAACCCTGGGGTCACATTTTCCTCCCCTGCCGGATAGGGAATGGGGAATGGACCCCAGCCAGGGTGAGCACTGGCCAGGATGCGCCGCCACGGACCATGCACCAGCCCCACACTGGGATGCTTCCCACCGCTTTTCTTCAAAAAGGCTTTTGCAAGCAATGCCCCAGAGCGGATTGAATTAGAGCCTAATAAAGCAGTGGTAATTTGCAAACTGGAAATGTTCCAGAGTGCCCAGGACTAATTCATTAAAGTCTTCCTCCTCCCCACCCTTCCCCTGGAGGTATCTGGTTGAAGGTAGCCGAGCTTTAGCCCTGCTGTCCTGGCTTTCTGATCACGCCCCAGCTCCTGCGCTTGCTGTCGCTCTCACACTTTTGGTTTTCTCCCATCCTGGAAGGAGCTATTTGCAAATGATTTGTTGAAACGCTTTCAGATTAAAGATAGGACAAAGACTGACCAAAATAAAAATTTAGGATCAAAGAATTATTTTTGGTTGAAAATTTTTGGTAGTAAAAAAGCAGTTGTTACAGAAAGCATTTGGGTTTAGGGTAAAGCTTTCAAGCACAAAACACCTTTTGTTTTTTATCACATTAGGACTTGAATAAAAACAGATTTTTTTTTTAAAGGTAACATTTTGGCGTTTTTTTCTTTTGAAAATAAATTAGAAACTAGAGTAGGAAATATTTTTTAAAAAATCAAAACTTCTGGCTAAAATTGTTATTTTTGACCAGTTCAGCCAAAGTCCCTCCTTTTCCAAAGAGGCAAGAGCTCCCAGGACTTGGCAGAGTTGGGTCCTTGTCACAGTATCCTCCTCCTCCCTTGTCACAGTGGGAGAGCGATGGTGACCCCCAGACCTCTCCCAGGGTCAGCAGCAACAGGCAGCTGACGGTGACACAGTGCTGACACCGAGGAAACCTGTGGGGCTGGGGGGGATGACAGTCCCTTCCTCCCTGAGGGGGGACAAGACCTACCCCTTGGGGACTCCAACCCAGCATGGGGGCTGCAGGACAAGGTGGCACCTCTGCCCCTGGGTGCAGGACCCCCACTCCCAGATGGGCACCCATGGGTGTCTCACCAGGCACCTGATTTTTGCAATTTTGGGGTAGCCAAAGGGCTATGGGACCTGCTGTCCTGCTTGCCACCCCTTGCACTCCCCGTGCTGCACATGTCGGTGCAGGAACCGCTTGCAGGGGGTTTGAGAGCCCACTGCCAGGGGTTCAAACCACGACAACCCCTTGGCCGGGTTTCCCGAGCTGCCTTATGGCAGCAGGTGCCTTGAATTTGAGCCGTGGGCCGAGCCGGGCGTCGAGAGCTCGGGGTGGCTCTGCCATCCCAGCAATGTGCCCGCTAAGCAGGGATCAGCAGCAAGGAGAAACGTTACCCCGATGGGCCCCGCGAGCGCTCAGCAGCTGAGGGCAGAGCAGAGGGGAAGCTGCCGGACCCCTCGGCCCACCGGCGATTCCCTGTTGGCATTTTTGTTGCCCTGCCTGCCAAGACTGCTGCCTCCCAGTTGGCTGGAAGGGAGGGAGCTGCGGGGATATGCTCCGTGCGGCTGTGGCTGTGCCTTCGGCAGCAGGGCCAGGCCACGCGGTGGCACCTCCGGCAGCAAGGGGAGAGCCCTAGCCCAGCGCACGGAGGAGGTGGCCAGGAGCACCCCGGCATGCACCCCAGCACCGAGCGATGGAGGGGAGCCACACCTGGCAGCCAGCTGCAGGGCTCCTTAAACATTGCACCGGCACTGTGCGAAAGCCAGCCAGGGGACAGTGCAGAGCGGTGGGATTGGGGCAGGCTGCAGGAGCATTTTATGAGAGATTTATGGTAAAAAATAGGCTCACACGCACGCAGCCAGCAGCTCCACCGTATATCTGTGCTGTAGCTCAGCCCTTGCATGAACAATGCACGATTTCTTAGTTCGCTGTAGGAGATGGGTATTTAGTTACTGCTTAGAAAGCACTTATATGTCCCCTGATAAGGAATTTTGAAAAGTGGTTAATTCATCTTTAGAGGTCCTGACAACCCCTAGCACCCCCAAACTCCTGAGTTACGAAATTACGAACTATCCATCAGCTGCCTTCTCCTTGCCCCTAATTTCTGAGTCTTCAACTGACAGTGCAGGCTGCTCTCTGCAGACACAAGGACACGGCTGTTGCCTTTCTCATGGGATGGCTCTGCCCTCGCTGATGGTCGTTGGTGACCCTGGGTGCTGCTGGGCTCCTCCGCAAACACAGGGGAGGTTTAAGCAAGCTAATTCACTCTTCCCATCTTTGCATCCCATGAGAGTCAAATGTTGCCCAGCAAATACACCCGGTATGTAAACACAGTCATTAGCACTTATATACATGCATGCATACATGCTCCAGTGAGTCACTGAGGAGGGGCAGAGCAGACAGAGATGGAGAGCCCTACACTTCACCTTTCTTCATCCTTCCAGTGCAATCAAACCTCTGCAAAGTGCCAATAAGGCCAATGCTCATTTGAAACCGAGCCTCCAAACATTGGAAAGATTTGGCTGATCCTTCATGAATATTTGACTGACGTGTTTGGAAAGTGTAACAAAACCCAAATCAGAGAAGGGCTGCAGGAGCTGTTTGCTTTTCTTGCTCAGTTCTGGAAAGGAGAAACTGCTGACCCCGAGCTTCCAAGTTCAGTTCCTCATGCGAGCTGCCCCGCTTCAAGGGCTTTCAGGCAAGGAGTTTAGGTCTATGCCTAGCACCAACAACAAACATTTTCTCCACTTGAGAGGCCATGTGGAGATACTTGCAAGCAAGCAGCAGAGTGGTGGGTGCGGCTTGCAAGCAGGGTCTGTCTCCGCTTCGAGAGCAGACACAGCTCGGCTCTGCAGCAGGTGACACGTCCAATGTCCCTGCAGTGAGAAAGGCTGCGAGCCATCGCAGTTATGGCCAAGCAGTGAAAAAGGTGCCGGTGGGATGCTGAAGCCCCAGATTTTCTCACTGTGCTGGAGCTCGTCCACAGCCAAGGGCCAGAGAGGCCATGCTGCTGTCTTTGGTTTGCAGAGATAAGCCCGAGCCCCGCTGTTCAGCCAGTGCCTGGGTCAGAGTTTTCCCAGAGCCTGGAAGCATTCGCATCCAACGTTTGGCTTGGCCAATGGTCTCTAACACCCCGTGGCCTCATTTTGTACCCGCTTATATAATTGTCTGTCTGTCTTCAGCAGACTCCCAATTTGCACGGATGCAATCCAGGAAAGACTCCAAACTAATTTCAATTAGAGCTTTGGTTTGTTTGGGTTTGGTCAATAGGTTTAAAGGAGGCTGAAAGCCCAAGCTCTGCTTCTGCCTGACCTTCTGAATTTGTGTAGCTCTGACCAGGTAGTCAGCATCGCTCTCCAAAGGTTTCCGAAATAGCAAAGGACTGGAGTCATGAAGAAGTTGATGGCAGGGCAGTACTGAGGATATTCCAGCCCTCCACTGGCTGCAGGGCATCCAGAGCACTTTTGGGGGGAAAAAGAAGTGACTCTGCCTCTCTTCTTACACCCTTAAAACTATAATTGGCAATGGACCCATCAATGGACCCGTCATAACATTTGACTAAATACAGCAGGAGCTGTGGAATCACCTCTCAGGTGAGCTGGGCATCTGAGCGTGGCTGTTGGCCAAGCAGCGTGTCCTGGGCACGGCGGGGCCTGGGGAGCAGGCTCTGCCTCCTGACCACCACTCTTACTTTAGGGGGACCATATGGGAGATGTCGTTTGGGGTCTGCAGAGCCAAGCTCAGCGCTGGACCCAGCAAGGAGCACCGCGGCCGGCTGTGCCAGCAGGGGCTGAGGGCATGTCAGCATCTCCTGGACAAAGTGTCTAAAAACCAAAGCGAAATTTTGGACTGCAGCCATCCTACCCTGCTCGTGCCTTTATAAATACCTCGGTCGCCCCGACTGGAGCTGTGGCTTCCTGTGGAAGAGGGTCTCACCAACCCTGCTCCCCAAGAGCAGGGAGGGCACCCGGTCACTGGTGCTAACGTGGGCCAGGAGCTATGGCCAGAGATGGACCTGGGGCTGGCAGCACACCTCCAGGATATGCTGCGGGTCAGGGACTGTCATCCTCGTTCTGCGTGGTCTGGGTTGTGGACAGGAGTAGGAGAGCAGGGCAACATTGCAGCAAAGCAGAGGGCAGAGAAGCTAAGAAGCTTTATTTTAATTGATCCGAGTTCACTGAGCCTGCCAAGTTAATGAATCCCCAGCAAGCAGCTTTAACAAGAGCCCGTGGCAGGCTTAGGAGAAGGAGATGAAAATGAGGGCAGAAATACATGCTTGTCTGAAGAGCCTGATCGGCTGGGGCCAGCACGGCAAGGAGGAGCCAGGGAGGGCTGGCGGCAGGCGCGGGAGCACCAGCCAGCCGCTGAATGTGCTGCTTCAGCGCTTTGCCTTGCTGCCCTCCTGCCAAGCC
This sequence comes from Aptenodytes patagonicus, assembly GCF_965638725.1. Lineage (NCBI taxonomy): Eukaryota > Metazoa > Chordata > Aves > Sphenisciformes > Spheniscidae > Aptenodytes > Aptenodytes patagonicus. Next base: position 9,741,438 of record NC_134954.1, on the reverse strand, counting down.
CCAGCCCGGTTCTCCTGCTCTCCGGGCCGGCAATTAATCCCCTGGCAGGGGGCTGGGGCGAAAAAGGAGACGGCCAGTTCCCCACTCTCTATTCCGCTTGGTCTTGCTTTTGTCTGACTTTAGAGCTGCCGGCGTGGGCTCCCGCAGCGAGGCAGCCAACCCCTCCACACCGAGCCGGGGGCCACGCTGGGGGTCCAGCGCCGAGCCCCTCTGGGACATGCCATGCCAACGGCTGCTGCGATGCCCGAAAGGGCCGTGGTGAGCAAGGAGGATGCTGGAGAGGAGGAAGGGGTTGGCTGCTCCCGCAGGAGCTGGGGTGTGGGCTGCAAGAGCATCCCCCCACGTCACCTGGCATCTCCTGCCTCCTGCCTTCCCCTCTCAGCCGGGGGCAGGCATGCCTCCATGCCGGATCCGGGGCCGAGCCCCACGCCGCTCAGCCCCAGCCGGGCGGGCTGACCACGGCCGGGGCCCTGGCCAGCTCCAGGCACCGCGGGGCCTGAAAGGGGCCATTGTTTGTCTGCCCAGGGCTTTGAAGACGAAGAGTCTTGTGCAAGTGCCAGGTGGTGCGAGCTGCAGTGCGGGGGCAGCTCCCAGCTCCCCAGGCTGCTGCTCCTGCTGTCAACATCCCCCACACCCTTCATTTAAAAAAAAAAAATAAAAAATAAAAAAAGGCGGGTGGGGGAATTGTTTTCTAAAGGAAAAAAAAGGACAGCAGCCCTTCCCTCCCCGTCCGTGGTGGCCGCGGCAGGCATTGGGGGCTCAGATGTTCTTTGTCACCCGCGGGGCTGGGGGTTGGCAGCAGATCCGCACGGAAACGAGCGGGAGCAAACCGCCGTTCCAAGGGCTGCGAGCCTCGGCTCCTGTTTCTCCCGCGGCGCGGCCGGGCTGGGGCAGGGCAGCTGCTGTGAGTTCACTGGAGCAGCACTTTCCCACAGTCTGGAGAAGTGACACATGGCTCTCACACATTCCTGCGCCGGCAGGCTCGGCCGCGCTTGGCCAGGAGTCAAGGCAGACGGAGGGCTGCCGCTGCTGGGAGCTGCTGATTAGCAGGTTCCGATTTTGGCACCAGCCCGGCCCTCGGAGGGCGAAGGAGACGGAGGGGGCAGAGCAGACCTGGGCTCCGGGGTGGTTTGTGCAAGCTGCTTAACCCTTTGAAGGCAGGCGCTGAGCAAAGCTTTCCTCTGGGGATTTTGCTCTGCTTCGCCTGCCCTGCCTTTGCTGAGCCCGCAGCGTGGTGCCCAGCTGCCTGCATCCCCTGCCTGCAGTGCAGGCATCTCCCCCGCGCTGCCCCATCACCCCTCGCATCCCTCGGCGTTTCCCCCCGAGCGCAGGTGGGATGTGCGTGCGAGACAGCATTGGTTCTCGGAGGAAGCATCTGAGCATGGAGAGCAGCGGGGCTGATCCTGCCAGACACCAGCCTCGCTTCCCACGCAGGCTGGCCAGCTTGCCTGCAGAGCCTGGCAGGGGGTGAGCAGGGCTGGCAGGGGGTGAGCAGGGCTGGCAGCCTCCCAGTGCACCAGTGGGTGCAGGGGCAGCCTGGCAGAGCGCTGGGAGAGGTATCAAATGAGCTCCTGGTGCAGGAAGGAAAGGGTGTCCCCGCATCCTTCCCGGGATGGCAGCGCAGCAGCAGCTGCCCAGGGTCAGGGTCCTCTTTACAGGCAAGGTTTGCCCTCGCATGAGCCTTCGTACACATCATGGGGTATTTTTTTCTGAATTTGTGCTGTCTTCAGAGCCCCATCCCATGCATGGGGGAAGGTTTGGGGTCTGAGCTCCCGAGCCCATGGAAAGACTTGCAGGTTCCCAGGGGGGCCAGGCGAGTATCTCCCAGGGCTTCAGCAGTCCAGCTGCTCCCAGCCCTGCCTGCAGCCAGGAGGCTCAGGGGCTTGGGGAGGACAGCTGGGCTGTGCTGTGCCCCAGGGAGAGCAGCAGCAGCATCCCACTGGCCCCCGCACAGTCCTTGCCCTTACCAGAGGAAAGGTCCCCGCATCGGGAGGTGAGAGGTGTACCCAAGCGTACCCAGCGCCTGCCCGGCCCTTGCCACTGCGGGTGAAGGATCCCGCCGCAGGCCAGGGCTGGTGATTCACCGTGTGGCGTGACCGGCATTGGCCCTGTCTGCTGGGGCGGTCCAGGTGGTTCCCAGCCTGCCTCTGCTGGGGCCTCCATCCCGCAGAGCTGGCAGAGGGCCCAGGGCCGCGGCTGCGGGGCTGGCTGGGGGGGGCTGCTCCTCACCTCCGTGCTGAGGTGAAACCTCCCTTGTGATAACATCAGTTTCCCAACCCTGCGGAGGCTGCGATGCTCATTCCCATGGAGCGCCCACAGCCTCAGTCCCTTTCCTTCAGGAGCCCAAAGCAAGGACATGCACGTCCCAGTCCCTGCTGCATCACACCGGGGCCCAGCTGGCTGGGAAGAAGACAGAGGAGGCTGGGGATGGTCCTGCCTTTGCCTGCCACCCCCTTCCCGTGTCCTGGGGGAAGCTCCCAGGCTCAGGTTTAAGAAGGACCGCAGCGTTTCACGTACTGAGGTACCCTGCTCTGCAGTGGGGCTAAAGACTTGAGAGAGTTGGTGGTGCTGCTGATACCGTGCTGGCCCGGGCGTCCCTGCCCCACTGTCACACCTCAAAGCCCTGCCAGGCTCCCACAGACATGGCACGCTGAGCTCCCAAGGGCTCCTCGGGCTGCTCCAGCTCTTGCCCAGGTCCCCACGTGTTTACGCAGCTGAGCCCTGACCCTGCCACCTGGGCAAGGCAGCTGGTGGCCATGGCCGTGGCCGTACTGAGGGGATGGCGGCTCCAGCTCTGCCCCACTCTGCCTGTGGGAAAGTAATTTCTTGCCCGTTTCCACTCCTGTTTTGTGTATTCAGGCCACAAGTTCTTCTCTCCAGAGCCTGGAGCAGCTCCAGCCTTAGGTGGGGTCTCTCGGTACTGTCATGCAAAAGCTGTGGCAATCACAGTGCTACACCACCACCACCACCAGCAATTGCATTTACAAGTTTCCCAGTCCTCCCAAAAGTCAAAAGGAGCTGGTTTCATGCCTTCCTCCCTGCCTGCTCACCTTCGCTTGCTAGTTTTGTTTGATTCCAGACTAACCATGACGTCCTCAAAGGCTGGAAAGAGCTTTTTGCCAAACAGCTGGAGGCAAACCTGGGATGGCCGGGGGGGTTCCAGACGATGCAAACACTCTCTTTTATCTTGCCTATGTATTTTTGCTCCTTGCAATTAGCTGCCTGCTCTGTCTGCTCCCTATTTCCCTGCGGTTCCTCCCAGCAGCCCTGCCTCAGAAACATTTTGACGGAGAAGCACATCCCCATGCCCTTTAACTCTTCCAACAGCTCTCTGAGGATTGTGGGTGTTGGCCCTGCATTCACACCCACCGCAGGCACCAGCGAGGCTCGGCAGCGCAGGGACCGGCACCGCATCTCATGGCAGCCTGAGCTTTCGGCCATCTCTTCTGCAGCGTTCCCCACAGGAGCTTCTTCCCCTGCCCTCATTGCAGGTGACAGTCAGGAACCAAACACCTGGATGCTGCTTAAACATCCCCCAGAGATGAACCGGCTCCCCGGCAAGTTGTCCATGACCGTTTGCTCCTGGAGCTCTGTCTCCTCTTTCTGCTCACCTTTACGAAACCTCCGAGAAAAGCTGAGGGGAAAAAAAGTTGAGTGAGGTTGTGTGTCTTTACTGGCTATAGGGACATCTAGTCTCCAGCACCAAGCTTTGGGGCCGGCAGGCTCCTCCAAGACTTGATACAGCCTGACTTTTTGCTTCCCTGCATCAGGAGGGGGCAAGAGCATCCACCTCTTTTTTTGAAAAGATACATTAAAGAAAATAAAATAATGAAGGCTTCCAGTGGCACCACTAATTGGGTCTCAGAGAGGGTTCATTTGCTTGCCATGCGTGATCCCCAGGCCAGGGAAACCATGGCAAAGGGGACCACAATTTTCAGCCCTTCTCAAAACAGCGAAGGAAGCAGAACAGCCTAAAACCCCTTAAAGTATTTGCTTTTACAAGAAACCAGATAGCTGGATCGCTGCTATATGAGTGCTGCCGATACGTCCTTTCCCTGCACTTGGCTGTTACCTGGCCATTTCAAATATTATTTTTTGAAAACCACTTCCATAAATCAACAAACACAGCCCAGCACCAGCAGAACAGCCCACGCAGCTGGAGAGCTGGTGGCCGCTGCCAGTCACTGAAGTAGAACAAACTAGCAAGTACGCAAAGAAATGTGATTAATGAAAGACAGACCACAAAGCCTATAAAAACACATTTCTTGCTTTTATTAGACCAAAGCAACTGTATAAAAAGAGCACGCGAGCCCGAGATGCCCGAACAGACGAGGGCGAGGATTGCCACTGCCCCGTAAAGACGAGGCGTGCGGATCCCCCGCCTGCCCCTCGTGCTGCCTGCCACCCCACAAGGCATGGGGGAGAGGAGGCTCCACTGCGGCGTGCCCGGCTGGCAGGGACACACATCCTTGCCGGAGCCAGCTGGGACGGGGAGGGGGGATGGAGGGGCGAGGCACAGACAGAGAAATGTGAGTTAATCACAGCGGTATGGCAGCGCTCGTGAAAGGATGGGTGTTGCTGGGTGTCCGGCACTGGGTGCACCACATGGCTGAGGGGAGGATGCGGCGGCGTTTCATCACTTGTCTCTCATTCACTGGGGCCTCCAACCTGCGGAAATGTTATTTTTGCCTCCCCAGGCACTTCTTTTCAAGTTAAAAATAAAATCTCCCAGCAGTGGAAGGGAAATGTTTGTTGTCGCCCCCCATTCAGCTAGGTGGAGACGGTAACAACGGTGGGAGATCAAGGGGGTGGATCGGCACAGCACCCTCGCTTCCCGGGGAAAATAAAAGCTACTCCACTTCCCTGCCACCGGCATGGCCTGGGCATAGATATTAAAAAAAAGAAGAAAAAAAAAAAAGAAGAAAAAGAAAGCCCTTTTTTCCACTCTTCGAGGCAAGGTCTCCTCGGCGAGCGCTGGCAAAGAAAGGCATCTTGTTCAGGGGCTCTGAAAGGCAAGATGAAAGGGGAAACCTACATTTTTCAGCCCAGCCTGTTTCTGACATGGGAAAATAGTGCAGACAAGAATAGATAGCTTGTTGGCTCATTTTTTCCTTGACAGATTATCTGTGTGAATGCACCGTATTAAGCCGTGAGTAAGACGCCAGGATGCCCCCCGCCCTCCCTCTCCCCCTTCCCCAGCTACCTTGAGAGCAGCGAGGAGTGAGGAGCTGTGATTTGTGAGCGTGCGGGGCGCTGGGGGCGCGCGGGGCAGCCATCCATCACTGGCCACCTCTTTTTGCCACCTCTCGTGCGCTCAGCAGCCTTCTGCCCCCGCACTCAGGCTCCTGCATGCCCTGAAAATGCAACCGTAACCGTGACGAAAGCTAAGCTCAGGTTAGGAGGAACTGTGCTGAGATTAACTTAGTGATGCTCCCCGCAAAACATGTCCCAGCAGCACACATGGGTGGTGGTGTCAGAGCGGGACACGCTGCCATGATGGGATGGGAGAGGGTGACCGCAGCCGTCGGCAGCCTACGGGGGCCCGGGCTGGTGCCAGCGCTGCTCTCGGGTGGCACTTGGCTCCCCGAGAGAGCCTGTTTTGGCTCCAAGTGCTGCTGCTGTCGCGGCTCCCTCCCACGGTGGCTTTCGCTGCGCTTTCAGTAGCTCAGCAGCCATCGTTTCTATCCCGGCGCCACTTGGAGCGCGGGTCATTAGCTGCGGACGGCTGTGTGACCCACCAGCACTACCACCCGTGACGGCTGCTCTCCGCTGCCTGCTGCGGGTCGCCAGGCACCGGGTTATTAAAACAAATGCGCAGGTGCCACGCTTAGGGCTTGAGGGAGGCTCGCACCAGCCTCCTGCTGCCTGCGCCGCAGCTGAATCAGGTTTTCACACTGCAAAGAAAGCAAAAATGGCCCAAGCAAGGCCTCTGCGTCTCCTGGGGGGAGGCTGGCACTGCTCCCGTGGGCAGCAGGGACACGGCACCATCGGTCCCGCCGCTCCCATCAGTGGGGTCACGCTGTTTGCTTCTGTTTAGAAATGAATCCCTGTCAGAGGGTAGAACTTGTGGCTGGGTTGCCCAGCCCCAGGCACGTGCACCCAAAAGCCTCACTTAGGCCAAAAGCAACATACTAGCCTAAAAAAAATGCCATTAAAAGTCCTGTGCATTTTGGATCACCTTTGTCCCCTTCTGAGCCATTTGGGTCCTGTTGCCAGGTTTTACCCCACAGTCAGAAGAAAGAACTAGCAAAGTGCTTAAATGATGACTTTCCCCTCCTCGCAGAGCTCCAGCCGGATCTGCAGGCCACCACCCCCCAGCTGTGACAGGAACCCGGGCACCAGCAGCGCTGAAATGCAGCCACTGAGGCATGACAGGATGATTAGGGAACGTGCCTGGCTGTACTATGGGTCACTGGGAAGATCCCTCCTCCTCCAGCACCTGGGATGCTCGCCGGGCCGAGCAAAAACCATCTTGCGTCCCCCTGCATCCCCCCGCTTCCCGCCACCCCTGCAGCCCCCGGCGCTGCGCTGCTCTGCCCTGCCAGCCATGCAGCTGTGTGCATGCATGTGCGGGTGTGTCTGCCCGGGCGTGCTGCAAGGTGCTGCACCCTGCCCGGGAAGCGTGTGTGTGTGTGTGTGCGTGTGTGCGTGTGTGTGTGTATACCGGGGAGACCTGTTTGCATATGAAAGTGGCCGAGTGCTCCGGAGGGCTGTATCATTTATTGTATGATCTTATCTGGCGCGTGCCTCAGCCGCCCTTTCCCACACTCTGCATGCTCTGCTGCCAAGGCCCTGGGCTTAGCCTGTCAGCATTACCCGGGCTCAGCAGGCAGGCAGTAATTCCCTGAATAAAGAAAACATTTTAAGGTTTGACAAGTCCAGCATTTGCATGTCTGTTTTCAGAGAAATAACCATCTCAGGGGATTAAGCCCTTTTTTTTTCCCATCCAGCCCAAAGTATGAAAACATTCTTGACATAGTTGCCTGAAAAAAGGATTTCTATAGAGTAAAATACCTTGCGTCCTGTGTGAGTCCAGTGATTTGCTTTGGGGGGGGAGAAAAAAAAAAAACAGAAAGGAAAAAAAGAAAGAAAAGAGCCGCTCCAGTCCAATAGGTTGTTGGTTTTAAAGTGGGTGAAATGCGCCAGCAAGCGCCGCGGATCCCAGGCGACGCACACACCGGGAAGGATTTGCATCCCTCCGTCACTGCCCACCTCTTTGTGCCACGCCAGCAAAGCCTGTCGGCTGGGCTCCCCGTGGGGCTCGGGCCACACTGGCTCACAGCATCACTTGTGAGCTGAATGAATCCTCCCTGGCTCAGCAGCCCCGGAGAGGCAGGCAGCTGCCTGGGGAGGAGGGCTGGGGGCTCCGGGGGGCTCCGGGGCTCAGCTTGCTTGAGACGTGCCCCGACACGGGGGCTTCGGCCGCCCGCACCAGGCACGTCCCGGAGGAGTGCTTGCTCGCTCCATGGCCAAGCCAGGAGACGCGCTGCCACAGGAAAGCACCAGCCCCAGGAGGACTGGGAGCAGGTCGTGGCAGAGGAGCGCGGCCAGGTTTAGGATGCTAAACACTTCTTTTATTTACTTGGAATAAATCAGATTTACAAAGGGCTAGTCACCCTCTGACTCCAAGGAGGAGGTCGTTCTTTGCCAAATTCAGGCTCCCTGGGATTTGGCCCTCTGGTGCACTACTGGGGGGGACCGGGAGAGACCAGCCTTTGCCCCGGTGCCGTCTGGCAGATCCTGCACTGGCAGCTGCCTTTGGAGCCTTCAAGCAAGAAGGTGCACATGGAAATTACACACACACGCCGGCCCGGGGCCTGGGCTAATGATGAGCATCCTTCGGTCCTCCGGGCTCTCCGCCGCGGTGCTGCTCGGCACACCCGGGATGCTCCCAGCCATGCCGGCCGCCAGCTCCCATCCCGCCAGGGCTGGCGGCAGAGCCTGGCGCGGCTGTTTGTAATTTGTCAGGGTGCTTTGCCTTCCTTCCCCTCCGCCTCCCCCTGCGAGTACACTGGTTTTCTTCACAGCTAAATGAGGCTTTAAACCGGGGGATAATACAGCTTTAACACGGAGAGGCTTAAAAAGCAAAAGTGAATCATTTCTCAGTTCTCCTTCCCGTAATCTCTCCCGGTAACATTAATTATGAGTTTGCACAGAGTGCCCCAAGGCAAGCGCTGCTTTCCCAGGACAATTAAAGTTACTTAATTATTAAAAACCGTGTGTGCTGTTCCTGTGCGTTCCCCAAAGCACCGTGAGGCAGGCGGGCTGCCTCGGCTCACACACTTTCTCAGAGCGGCGATTGAAGCATCTGTGGGAAAGTCTGCTCCTTTGTAATTCCTCCGGCATAATCTCCGCAAATCCCACCCCCGGCCCGCACCCCGAAGGCCGAGCAATGCCGGCAGCCGGGCCTCTGCCCCCGGCCCTCACATGCGGGACGGCAGCAGGGGCGGCAGCCGGGGCGGGTGGCGGGGTGCCGGGCACGGGTGCTTGGCCAGGCTGCCTGCTGCGGGCAGGAGGAACCCCGGGGGAGCTGCCCACGGCTGGGCATTTGCGGGGGTTGGATGCTGGTGTGGAGCTGCAGAGGATGCTGAGCTCTCCTGCCGGTGCTCCAGCTTCAGAGCAGGGCTGGCCAGCCTTATAGGCAGCAAATGGCTTTGCACCAGAGAAAAACAGCTTGGCAAAAGCCACACGTTGCCCTGACAGCTGAGCCCTGCTGCCCCGCCACCTCGCTTTGCTTGGGGGTGCACCAGGCTGTGCATCCAGCACCCGCAGCCCAGACGCCCAGGACAGCCCCGGTGAGACGCAGAGCCAGGTTCAGCTTCTTTTTCTTCCTGACTCAAGATATTTTTCAATCTGACAGAGAAAATCTTGGTCGATTCTTGCTCATAAAAGCCAGGGAGGGATGAAGGCGCTGTGCAGACGAGGCAGCAGTGGCAGGCAGGGGAGGATTTCTGCCTGGCAGCTCAGAGCCAGAGCGTGGCACATGGGAAGCAAAGCACCGGGGCACAGCTCCCTGCCCAACTCTTCGCATCTCAGAAGGTGCCTCCGTGTTCTCAGCTCAGCCTTATGGTCTGGTATTCTGGTTCCTTCACCCCTTTCCCAGGCCAAGGATCGTCAGCTTGCAGGGCACCAGGTGCTGAAATACTCCTGCTCCTGCAGGAGCGGTGCCAGCCCCCAGCACCTCGCTTGTGACAGTGGCAGGTACGGGGCTGGCGGGGGAGCAGGGCAGCTGGGTGGGTGTGAGAGAGCTCCGTCCCAGCTGCTTGCAGTTGGTGTGTCAGGCTGACTCAGAGCATCAGTGGGCACAGCTTTCCCCACCTTGTGCGCTTTTGGCTGCCACAACAGCCTGTGGCAGAGGGTTTCGCAGCTGAGCAGTGCCTGGTGAAGGCAAGGGCTTCCTCCTCTTTGTTTTGGACTTGTTCTCACTGTGATTTCACTGTTCCCATTTTGATGCCAGCTCTCCCTCCACCTGCCACTCCAGCTCCCAGACCTTTATCATCTCCCTTCAGCTTTTCCAAGCTTACGTGACCTGGACATCTGATCTTTCCCGATCTTTCCTCACCATGCCTCCAAACTCTACTCCCAAGCATCCTTAAGGCCTTTCTGCATACTCCTTTATTCCTGTTACATCCTTTTTGAGAAAAAAGAGCTGCACATAATACTCCAGAGAAGAATCTATTTAGTTGTTCTCTCTTCCTTTCCTAATCACATATTACGCTTGCTGTTCTGACTCTCACCCAGCATCGCTAAAGAGGGGGTCAGCGTTTTGCATGGCTAGGGCTGCTTTTCTGTGGGTTGTTGCTTTGCCTCTATCAATACTGAGTTTCATCTGCCAGTTTACCAGCCTGAAGTTTAATACTGTGAGCTCCTGCTCAACAGCCAGCTTTACATTTGGTGACCCCAAGTCTTTTAACCAGTTGTTTTCTCCCTGCAAGGTGAATGTCTCTCCAGTCCATTGGGCATGCAGGGGCTTTTGGAGAGGTGCCGAGGCAAAACCGTTTTGGAAGTGCCACTGCCCCATGACCGACGCATCACTCTGCTCCCCACACTTAGTGACCTGGCTGATTTGCGAGGCATGGCTTCCTCTTGCAAGGCGGTGTTGAGTCTTCCCCAAAGGCTGTATTGACCCAGACTGTTATAGATGACTTCTCCCAAAATTGCCTGTGACATCCCCTGAGCCCCGCTGGCTATGGCTCGTATCGCCTTCCCCATGCTCTGCCCCAGGCTGGCAGGAGGGGCAGTGTACCAACCCCGGCTGGGCTGGCATCACCTCGTCCTGGACACATGCCACTCCGCAGCTCCTCGCTCTGCTGGAAGACGTCTCCGGCAGGCCCCTGCCGTGGGATGGGCCCTCTGGCACAGCCCTGCAGGAAGGCTGCCGCGGGGGCACTGCTTGAGCATCCTCCCTGATCTTCAAACCACCCCTCAGCTTTTCTGCTGAGGCTTTGCCTTCCCTGGGTGCTCTGTTCGTGCCTCCATCATCCACGACCTGCACTGCCTCGCTGGCTGGTTTCCTGCTCCTGGCACGTATGTAAACGTGCTTATTTTCAGCTTTTAATACCTTTAGCAAGGTGTATATGTATATATATATATATATAGCAAGGTGCTTTCACCCAAACTTTTCCCCAAACTTTTAAATCATCTTTATTGTGACTTTACTTTTAACTTGCCAGGGTTTTGCTCTTTTCTGTTTCTCACATTACAGCACCACGTCCACTTTTGAAGGTTCTCTCCGCCACTAGCTGCCTCGTTAGCTTCTCCCTACAACAGCTGGGCTGCTTTTAGGCCCTTCTTGGGTCACCGAGAGGGCTGGAGGCTGCACAAGCCTTGACTGCTGCTCAGAGTTGCACTAGCAGAACAGGGCAGCTGGCCCTGGGGGAGCCCTCCTCCCCCACAAACACCCGGCCACCCCTGACTTTTGCCCCGCGTACAGTAGAGGCTCTTTCACCCCCCGCCGCACACCCAGGCTCTTCTTTCCTTCCTGTGACAAAGTTGAACCCGAAACAAAGATTTTCTCCAGCGCTGCCGGCAGCCAGTTTGACTCCTTGAAGTAATCGCTGTAATTGACCCTTGCAGGCGCTGAGCGCCGAGGGAGCGAGGCGGTTCATCAGGCTGACGGGGTGTGAAAACCATCAACTCTTTGGCTGGGCTGGCTCCAGCCCATCAGGCTGTGCCGGGCTGCCGGCAAGACCCACAGCTGTCCTCACTCCGCGACCCCCACTCCCGGTTCGGTGGGGGGGGGCTGGATGGGTCCCCCAGGGTGCAGGTGGGGCGGAGGTGAGCAGTGCCCTCGTCCTCACCAGGCATCCCCATGGCACGTGGGGAGCGGGGCTGGAGCACCTTCACAGATAGCCTGCTTTCACCCAAAACCTGCCATGTTTGGGTCAGCAGCTCCCTGGACCCCTGGGACGTGGGGCCAGACCCAGCTGAGCGCTGCGGCTCTGCACTACCGGCAGCATCATGGTGTGGGGTGGCATTGCTGTGCACCATCCCTCCAGTGCAACCTACATCCCAGTCCAGGGTCACTGCCATTCACCATCCAGGGTAAGGAGCCTGTAAGTAGCTTTTCCTTAGGCATGGGACATCTTCAAGGCATAGAGCTGATGTCAGAGGTGACAAGCACGACACATACCCGGTGATAAACCCCGCAGGGCTGGCTGCTCCTCGCCTCTGCCTCCAGCGCCTCCTCCACAGGCTCACGGCAAGGAGCAAGCTTGTGCTTCTGCACGAGCGGTGGTGAACAAGGCTGTGGAGATGCGGCACAGGGGACGCCCGTCCCTCGCCAGCCCACGCCAGCTCATCCCTCTCACATGTGGCTCAGGCTCCAGCGAGCGATGAGGTTATTTTCTGGCTGCTGCCGCTCCTGCTGAGAGCTGCTCCAGACCCTCCTGGTCCCAGTGATCATTTCAGCCCCATTTGTCTTCCCAGCAGTTTTGTCGTTCCCTTCTGCAGTTTTCTTCCTCTGACTCAGCCGCACGCGTGTAGCAAGCACGTTGTCTGGCCGCCCGCCCTCATAGGCAGCCCCGGGGGACCGGGCAGCAGCTCCTGGCCCCACGCTGGCCTCCACATCTCACTTTCCCGGCTGGGGAAACACACTTTGCAAGCAAATGCTCCCTTTTTGTGTCCAAGTCACTGGTGAAAGAAGACCAGAGTCATCAGTGTCCTCCCTCAGCCCTCCAAGCACAACTGGCTGCCGTCCCTCGCTCCTGTCCCTCCCCGTGCTGCAGCTCCTGGGCTGAATTCTCACTCCTCCTTTTCCAAGAGCATCTTCCCATGGCATGGCCAGCGCTGCCACGCATCGCAGGGGGCAGCAATCAACTAGCGTTGCCAGGTCTAAAAATGGTGTCTTAAAAAAGCAGATCTCAGATTAGCATGACAGAACTCTCTAGCCCTGTCTGCCCTTCAATCTTATTTTCCATTTACACCTCCTCCTTTAACTACCTTTCTTCCAAAAGGCATTGAACACATTGCACACAAGTGAGAGTAATTCAAGGGACTGGCACACTATGGGCTGGGATTTCATGGGATTATGGCTTCCTCCCTCCCTGTATCTCCCAGAGACACAAGATTTGGGATCCCTGGCTGATAGGTGACTGTGGGAAGGCTGCAGGAGGAAGGCTCCAGGTGGGACCTGCCTTTGCTGACCTGCGAGTGCATCTCCTCCCAGGACAGCACCAGCAAACCTAGTTAGCGGGGCCAGCCCGGGGACTTTGATGCCTGCTTTCCCCTGCTGCAAGCAGCCTTTGCTCATGGCTGTTATCCTTGTGTAGATGCCCAAGGCGGAGGTCACGGACCTCTGCAAACCTCTGTGTGTCCCAGATTCCTGTGTCAGCAGCGGTCGGCTGTGGTGCCGTCTTTGGTACCCAGCATCCAAAGGCAGATGCGTGCGCGCTTCCCCTGGCTGCCAACCGCTGGGGAAAGGCTGTCGTGCACCAAGGGTGCTGGGCCGGTCTTCTGCTGTGACTCCCGGACAGATCTGCTCTCCCCGTCCTCCAGAGGCCGTTTGCTTTATGATCTGTGAACATCAGGAAGAAATGAAATAGCAGTGGAGAATTCCCTTCAGCAAAGCTTTGATGGTGAAAAATGTGCTGTTGGGTTGTCTGTTCCACAGAATTCAGGAAAAAAAAAAGATGAAGAAAAGAAGGAGGAAGGAAAGAGAGAAACCATCTGCTTTTTTCAGAAGTTCCTCACCCACACACTATATCGCCGCTGCTCGGAAAGGCCTTTTCTCCTCTCCCTTCCACTCCTGTGCAATCAGATAGTCCCCAAACTGCCCCTGGGTTAATTGAAACCAGAAGCCGCTGTCACTTCCAAGTGTTATGAGCACAGGGACCACGAGGAGCTCAGGTGTTTTGGAAAGGATGATGTCAGTAGGGTCTGCGATGAAAGGCTCGCTGACAGCCTGCAAGGCGATGCCGCGGGAACGGCCGCAGGTAGGGGCTCAGCCCTCCGTGGGTACCGCCAGCTCCGCTCCATCAGCCCCACACCGCCAGGTACTGTGACCAGGGCCGCCCCGCGGCAGCTGCGGCAAGGCTGGACGCGAGCTCAGGAACTTTGCCCCATCCGCTCCCTGCACTCACCCCCATGCTGTTACTTTTAGGGCAAAAATAGTTTAGATTTTTGTAAAGAAAAAAAGCCCAGAGTGAAAAGAGGTTCCGGAGCCCTTCCCGGCAGGGGACAGCCGGTGACGGTGTGTGCCCAGCCTCCCTTCAAAGTGCGAGTAGCTAATCTTGTCTCAATAAAACCAGCATCGTGTCAGGGTAATCAGCGGACGTCAACACTTTAATGGCACTGGCAGAGCCCCAGCGAGGTCCAGGGGTTATCCTGGCTGCATCGTATTCCCACGGGAAAGGTAGATAGCAAGCTCCCTCCTTCAGGTACACATCCGATGGCTGTCAGGTGCCGTGGGGCACGTGTAGCGCTGCCGGCACCTCTGTTGCAGCTCTGTCTGGGTTATTAATGGGCTCTCTGCTGCCTGCAGCCATCTCTCCTGGGCGTCCCGCCTGCCCACACCGGGAGGGGACAGGAGGGGACGGGACGGGACGCCTCGCTCACCAGCAGGCAGTGTAAATCTCAGCTTCCCAGGCGGGGCAGCTCCGTAAACCGCAGCAGTTTCAGCACCGGGTTTATACGCCTATATGTACAATAGGCAAATTGACAGATGACGCTGTATACACAGATTGTGTAAACTGCTGTCAGGTGCTGCCCCGTGCCCCTCACCGGGCACCAGCGGGTACCCGAGCCTCTCTGCGGGGATGGAAGGGAGACAGGGGGGACCTGCCGGTGACACAGCCCGTGGTGAGCCCGGCACGCTCCCACGTACCCGTCCCCTCGGCCTCAAGGGTAGGCCCGATGGAGAGCGAGGGAGGGGGGTGCATTGATTTAAGATGTGAGAAGGTCAAAAGTTTTCTTGAGCGCAGTTGCTATCACGACGCTGAACACTTCATCCCCCTTTTTATCTGCCCCAGTATTTATTGTCCATGAGCAAATACTTGTGTTTTTATAAATTCCTTTAGAGTGAATCACCCTTCTCCTGTTTAAACCAGCAAAGACCACATCAAACAGTATCACTCCATCTAGAATTAATCATTAATTTGAAGTATTTGACAATATTTTGCCAGCATTATTTCTTCCTCTCCCCGATTAATAAAGGTTAAGCCTCGGTACCGGCACTTTTGCAGGACACTCGGTGCACAGTGGTGTCGCTGGGAGCTCACCAGCCCCAAACCCGCCCTGGGCAGCGCAGGCACAGATGTGCAGGTCTGGACCCGGCTTTCAGGCAGGTGGAAGCAGCCTCCCTGCTGCCTGCACGCGGTGTGGAGCGGGCAGCTGAGCTGCCACGCTGCCCGGTGCGGCCCCGGGACCCTCCATCCCGCAGCCGGGGAGCTAACGCACACAGGGGCTGGTGTCAGAAGCCTTTTCTCTCACGGGGAAGTGCAGAAAGACTGGTCTGGTCTAGAGGATTGTAGAAGGGGATGGAGCCTTCCTCTGCCTGCTCTCACCGCACCCTCCGTGAGCACAGTTTCAAATCAGGCCAAAATCTGATCTCAGATGGTTGCATGTGGCTTCTATTCACTTGAGACAGAATCCAGCCTTTAAACGCCACATTTTGTACTTTGGTTTTGTTTTATGTCTCAGACATGTGTTTTGCTAGGACACTGCATTTCATTTTAAAATTATTTTTGACAAGGCCTTATGGTTCATGAATTCCTGCACGCCAGGTCCTGCAACACTCATCCCAGATCTGCTGGCCTCTTCTGAGGCACCACATCGGGGTGGTTTTCCTTCCCGCTCACAAACAAGCCATGAAATGACCTTGATTTTTCCAGTGTCTTTGTGGCAGGGCATTTTCTCAACACTTTTATGCCAATCTATTGCAGCCCTTGGATGGTTTCCAATCCAGCTTGCTTGGATGCTTTGCTATTTAGAGAGCGTGGCTGGTTGCTTAAGTCATGTGGCATCGCTTCTTGCTTTCGAACAGATGGGTAAAATGTATAAACACACAACAGCACATGATGAAGGCAGAATATAGCCTGCTGTCCCCAAATAACACACCGGAGACAGAAAGATGAGGCATGGTAAGCCAGCCATGCTGACACCACCCAGGCAGGCTGAATGAACTCCAGGTCTTTGGCATTTCATAAGCACATTTGGCTATTAATCTGGTACTTAAGGGAGTTAAATACGGGCAGGCTTGGGACCTTTTGGCACAGTTTCCGCATTGCAACACTCCGCGAGGTCCCCTCCAGCTCCTCTTGCTGAAACAAACTGTTCTCCAGATGCCTACAGCAGACACGCTCCAAATCCACAGGTGCCTTCGGCTCTGAGGAGAAAGCAGGGACAAGCTCCTGGGCATGCAGCACAAGCAGCCTCTTCTAGCTCCTTCCTCGTCCTCTCCTGCCTGTGGCATCCAGGGTGCTTATGTCACAGGGGACAGGGAATTCACCACCGTGTGCTGCACTCCTGGCTGCGGCTTGTTCTGCTCAGGAGTGTGATGGAGACGGTGCCGGGCAAGGCATGAGCATTATTTTCTTGCCTCTCTCCAGCAGCGGGATTGGAAAGGCTGGCTCGGCTATCGTAAAGCCAGTGGCAAGGGTTGCTGCTTGCCTCAGAGGAAATCACCTGCCAAACTCTCCCCGGATTTACACCAGAAGAATGCCATTTTATTGTGGGGCAGCAGCAGAGAGAGCAGGACAAAGCGCTCCAAGGACTGGGCCACTGTAACATCCCTGCAGCGAGCACCCCTGCCCACTCTGGCTGCTGGCATTTCTTCACCGGGTTTATCACTGTATCAGCCATGTGAATACACCTTTTTTATGGCATGAGCCTTTCAGTGGACTTCTGAAAGACAGTGATGTGCCTTTGAAGGTTTGGCTGATCCTGTTTCCTGTATGCTCCTGAGCCTTGTATACATTTAAATTTGACTTGTTAACTCTGTAAGGATACTTCAGACTTGTATTGTACTGAAATTGGCTGGGATCTCAGTATCTCACTTATTCCCACGTACTTTTTTCTTAGACATGCTTTGTAGTCACGTTATTGCTGTTGGGAGGTTTGGCTTTAACAGCCTCCAATAAAGATATGAGCCTGCGAAAGGGCACCCGTAGCCCAAGATTATTTGAGAGGAGCAACCAAAGTGCAGGTGCCTGCTGTTTGCAGGGCCTCTTATTCAGGGCAGTAGCAGCCAGCCCTGGCTCCAGCAGCCAGCGTGGCAGCGGGCAGGCAGCAGTCAGGGCTCCTCACACCCTGCAGAACGGGACCTGCCAGCGACGGGCACAAAGTCCCACAGCCTCCAAAGTCCTGCAGCCTCCTGCAGAGCGAGCAGAGGCTGTTGGGCATGCACGGACAGCGGTGGGCTGCAAAAACCCCCTTTGCTGGGTTTATTTGCTGCTGCTTCTGTTTGCAGCCTTGCACAGAGCCGAGGCCTCGCTGGTGCTCAGGCCGTGGCACTAACACCTACCTCCCTTTTGTCGCCAGAAGTACTCCCTGCTCACCTCCTCGGGTCCTGCCTGTGTTTTTCACAGCCCCGCAGTCATCCTGCCGCCAGCTAACACTGATGTGAAGCCTCCCAGCCCACCACAGACGTCCCCAATTTTTGTCTCTATATTCTCTCTTTGCATTTTGTAGTATTAAAAAATCACACCTGTGTGAACCTACGTTTGCTACTCTGCTCTCTATGTTGCTCCTGGAAGATTCCTGCCTTCCCCTGTGCTCCCAGGCAGCCTGAATGCATTTCTAAGGCAGCTGATGAAAACACTTCCCTTCGTTGCAGGGGAGGAAGGACAAGGCCCTTGAAATCTCATTTCAGGACATTTCATCATTTGGATTACATGTGGAAAAAAATGTCATTTCATATGACATTCCAGATTACTTATCAAATAATGATCTGCCTCTTAATGCCGAGACTGCTGGAATCTGTGCAAATTAAATGTTGTACTTGCAAATGTATTTATTCATTATGCTTAGCAATTAACTCATGATTTAAGTAATTGAGCTGTAAATTATCCCCTTGTTTATAAAATAACAACATCCTCTGAGGGATAATGTTTTCTATTACTGCAATTAGTAACACATCAATTCTTGCCTAGCATGTAAAAGATCTCCACCTTTTCTCCTCTCCTATTAGCTAATACGAGAAAAACTCTTCTCCAGCGTGATCTCCAGCACCAGGGCATGCACACAGCTCTGGACTGGCACACGTGCGGCCGTGCGTAACCAAAGCAAATGGAGAATGCACAGGAGTTTTCCCAAAATCCCACCCCTTGCTAATGCATGTCAGTGGCCAAGGGGCTAATGGAGGGGCTTGGCTGCAAATCAGCAAGAGAAGGAAGGAAAATAAGGGAGAAAACCAGTCCATCCTAGCACACGCCCTGCTCTGCTGTCAAAATGTGTAAACTGAGGATTCCAAATCACCACCTCCCACGTCAGGTCTGACCGCCCTGGGCAGAAAAATAAATAAAAATCCACCGTCCCTGTGTTCCCGTGGCACACCGCCCCAGATCACCTCACCTACCGCCGCAGCTTAACCCTGGCGTAATTCAGGCGGCTCAGCGGGACTGCCGCAGGCAGGAGGCAGGGCAGGATCTGGCTGCCCGGAGAGGCGGCAGGGACGATGCTGAGGGTGCACTGCCACACAGCTTAGCACCATGCCCTGCTGCTCTACCCGCGTGTATGAAGACATGTGTCTTCCTAAGGTCACTAATCCTAATATCATCCTGATATTCTTGGTATAGCTAAAGGACTAATTTTAGCTCTGCTATCACCTTGAATAATGAATATTGATTTTAGGAATGCAGCATTCAAATTATATATACATTAAAATATCAGTGAGATTGGCTAATTCTCTCCATAATGCTGCCAAGCTAAAACAAAACTGAAGACACCGGGGAGATCAGGTGCCAAGTGCAAATGATTCATCGTACCCTGGATTTATCAGAGTCCATCTACTTACCACTTCAAGAAAGATGCTGGCTGGGCAAAGGCTCTATTCTGCAGTAGCAAAGCACTGCACCCTGAAGCATTCTGTGTTTTCTTGAATAAATGGATACGGGAAAAATGGAAATGGGAGGGCTGGCAAGCTGTGACCAGTCCCATCTGTCAAGGGGAAATGCCTGTTGTCCCAAGGGCTCCGGGACCAGGTCAGACCAGGGGGGCTGAGACCTCTGTCCCTGCCCTCGGCGGGCCACACAGCCCCTGTGCTGGCCGTCCTGCCCGCGCTGCCCTCAGCTGAGCTTCCCAGCGCAAGGTAGGGCTGCCTGTCGCAGCACCTCCCAAAGGTCCCAAATATTTTCTTGCTGCGTTGCTGTGGTTGCCAGGGTTTTGAGGATAACGTGCAGTTTACACACCGCTCTCCCCGCTGCCGATTTATGGCATCAGGAATAAAAGATGACGATCAGCTGGTGAATTTAACAGAAAGCTCCGGGGCAGTGATCAGCCCAGGCTGCTTTCTTGGACTGATTAATGCCGAGGAGAAGGAATCGTGTTGGGAAATGTGATTGATCACTCTGCAGAGGAGCACAGACGCTGCGGTCAAGGGCTGGCCCCATGGGATTTATGAGCCTGCAGTCGGTGAAGGTTGAGTCCCCAGGGAGCCGCGTGCCGTGGCTCCCACCTGCCCTCGGCTGCAGGTGCCAGCGGGGCCGGGGGAAGAGGGCAGAGGGGGCACAGAAGGGCTCGTGTGCCGGGACTTGGAGGGCACGCTGACGCACCCAGGCACCGTTTCCCTGCACAGAGGATGGCTGGCGAGGCTCCCACCTCGCCATGCTCCTGCCTGCGTCTTCCTGCCCCCCGGCCACACTGATCCAGCTGCACACAGCCGGGCTGCAAACCGCACTGCTGGTCTGATCTGACTTAAAAGCCATGTTCTGGAAAAGCCTGCAGGGCTTCCTACAGCCACAGCATGCCAGGGATCACATACGGCTCAGCACACAAGTGCTGCAGCAACACGGCTGGGGGCTGGACTCAGTGGATATGGAACTGATGCACATCCACCTTCGCCTGGAGGCTCTCAAGAGGGTGCCTTCTGCTCGGTGTTTGGGACAGTGACATTTTCAGTGCCAACGAGCCCTGCATGCCTCGTCCAGCCCCACCATTGCCGAAGTCACAGTATTTTTATATATGTGCCCAGGCTCCACGGCTTGCAGGGTCTCCCCGCGCCCTGCAAGCACACAGGCAGCACAGCTCCGGCACAGAGACAGCAGCCTCAGGCAGCAACACAAGTGGGATCTTAATAAATAAATAACTCGGCTCTCACTGCCAACACCTCCCACCACACAGGGAGAGGATGACAGCCGAGAGACGCTCCTTCTCCTCTCCGGAGCGCGGTAGTGACTGCGCATTTATTTCTGGTTCTCAGAGGGACGCAGGCTCAGCTGTATGTCCCTCTGCCTGGAGCTGCTATATCTTGCAAAAGATACTGGCTGTTGTGCCGGAGCAGGACTGCCCTGCCACAGCCAGCAGAGTGCAAATTCGTGGTCCGGTGAACTCCGGTCATGTCGCATGGAAAGAGCATCTCTAAGAGAAGGGTATAAGGCAGCTCCCAGCCTCCAGCTGGCAATGGCAGTGGCAGATACAGGTCCAAGCCCTGCAAACAGTTTGGGGATGTTCCCAGTGCTTGTTCCCAGCTGTAGTGCCTGCCAGCGCCCAGCCCTCGCTGCCAGCAGAGGACCAGGCTGGAGCCGGGGCTCTGCAAGGCCGCAAAGGGGAAAACTGGGGCCGCACCATCTTGTGCCCATGTAGCACATGCGGCTGCTCCAGCCCAACCAGCAAATTCTAAAGTAACACCGTGGGTATCAGGGCAGGAAGGGAATTCCCATCCACATGGGTGGCATTTCACAGCTGCCAAAATGCCCTCCTCGCCAGCTCCCCGGCAGCGTTTCCTTGGTTCAGCAGGATAGGAGCCTGCCAAGAGGAATCAGCTTAGCAAGAGATCCAGGTACCCTGGCTCTTGTCCCAGAGCCCTCCTCGGTGCAGAGCTGTGCTCCAGCCTGTGCTGGGTTGGGGAGATGAAAATGGTTCTTCAATCCCTGTCCTTAGCGACGTCGGAGTTTCTCAGAGTGGTACTTGGCTACTCCAGCAAAGCCTCCGCCGCTTCATCCCATAGCTTCCTGCGCCATTCCCAGGGATGCCTGCCTGGCCGTGTGGGCAACAGAAGGAAGGGTACCAGTTCCTGGAGCCCACAGTTGCCCCCCCAACGCAGGGGATGTTGCCGCAGAATGGCCGGAGCTCCCCCACACCCAGCCTGACTCACACAGTGAGGAGTAAAATGAATAAACACTTCAGCCTCTTCTCTGCGGTGGCAGCCAGGGAACAGCTGAAAGAGCCCATCTCCTGCAAGGCACGTGCTCGCTGGGGGAGCAGCCGTCATGCAAGCCCCCCCGAGACTCGTCTGTCAGCATCGGCATCCTGGGTCTCAGCAGGCCCTTGGGAAATGGGTCCCAGTGGAAAGGAGAGGGCAGGATCTGCCATAAAACAGGGCTGCCGTCCTACCCAGCGAGCTGCTCCTGCCATTGGGAGGGCCGGTCAGTGACACTGCTGCACGAAAGCTGCCCTTTTTACCACGAGGACCTGGTGTGTAGGGGAGCAACGTCCATGAAAGCTTTCCTTCATCTAGGGACCTTTGTCAGGGAGTCAGTTTGAAAGTGACCTTGTCCCAAAGATCTGGCAAAAGTTTATGGAGGGGGAAAAAAACCCCTGAAACCTGCGTCCAAAGCTTCTGAGATCACACCTCCCAGGGGAGCCAGTTGGGCATGGTCTGCACACCACCTTCTGGGCTGGGGACCATAAGTGGAGGCATGTGTGCGGGGCTGCCCAGAGGAGACATCTGCGCCAGGGACATGTCCCTGAGACGCAGCACTTGTTTTCCAGCCTTCAGGGTGGTGACGACTTTGAGCTGCGGCCAGGTTAGGATTTCAGTCCGTGACCCGAAGGGGAAAGGCTTGGTGTGCCATTCCTGGGCTCCAGCTTCTGCCCCAGCTCTTAGAAGCAACTTGGTTTCTATTTTTTGTATTTCCTCGGATCCCGTGAGCTTTGGATATTAAGGCTTTTAAATCTCCAGAAGCACATTTTGCTCATCTGGGCTGCTTCCTGAAGGACCGGAGAGCAGGCACAGCCAGCCCTGCCACCTCCTCGCCTCCTGCGTGCTGCACCAGCGGCAGCATCCTATTTTATTCCACCTTCCCACCCCTGGGCCCGTGCCCAGGACTAGTCTAAATTTTCTTGCCAACACATTTTTCCTCCAAGATGTTCTGCCAGTCAGTAATGCCCTAACGCCCTGTCTAAAGGTTCTTCCCAAATCTGTTTTGGACAGTTTCCAATTTGTAACCCAAGATTACTGCCTGAGCAAAGAAAAAAACATTGCCGGAGGACGCTGGGACAAGGGACACCCCAGTCCCTGGGGCAGCCCCTTATCTCGGGGCTTTATCTCCCCCTTGACACCTCTTTCACAAGCAAAGGCAGGGCTGGAGAGGCCCAGAGGATCTGTTCCAGGTCCCCCCAACAGTTACAAACCCCTTCACCACCTCCTTCCAGCCTAAACTTGGCCTCGGCCACTTTGTTTCCAGAGACATCCTTCCATGTAAATCCTCCCCTTCCTCTTCTGATCCCCGGGGAATTCACACGTATACGTGCTTCCGCTTGGGGATCGCAACCCTCGCAACGTGCAAGCCGTTTCACAGCGGCAGGCAGGCGGAGGAGGAGATGCGGAGCGGGGACACCAGTGTCACTGCCTCCCCGCTGCCCCGTGCAACGCTCAGCCGGGGCTCCTGGAAGCCCCCGCAGAAGCCAACGCTTTTGGAGGCCCAGCGCCCCGCAGCCTGGCTCCTCGCACGCCCCAAAAGCGAACACACACCCCCACACACACACCCCCACCCCGTGGGCTCTGCAGCGGGCAGGGGCTGGGCTGCGGCAGGGCGGGAGCGCAGGCCAGGGGAGCTGCCGCCGGGCAGGTCCCCGGCGTGGGCGAGCGCCGGCAACCCCCTAATGACAGCCAGGCCTCGCTGCCTGCCCCGCTCTCATCCCCCAGAGACACCGACCTGTTGCCGGCAATTAGAGGCGGTTAGCAGCTCCTCGGCTACCGTAAACACGGACATAATTACAGCCTGTTCCCGCTGCCGGCCCGGAGGGACCGGGCTGCCCAGCTCTGCCTTTCCCGAGCCCTTTGCAAATGCCCGCGGCGCGGAGAACGCCAGCTCAGTAATTGTGGTACCTTTGCTTCCCCCCCCCCCCCCCCCCAAATATACCCAAGGGGGGTTATATTCAGCACTGGAAAAAATACTGGCCCACCGGAGAACTTTTTAGGCTCTCCAGAAACGTATGGCCGTTTTCACGCTGATGGGTTGTCTCCCGTTTCCCCATAAAGGCGACTGCGAGAAAAGGCCTTTCGGTAGCGGCTTCCCCAGTGCGGCCTCGATCTTCTCCTCGCTCGAGTTTGTCCGAATGTCTAGCTAATTGAGGCTTACGTCAAATATCGGTCATCTGAAGTTAAATCTTCCACGCTGAAGGCTGCTCTTTGTTTTTAAATCAAAAGACTTGCGGCTCCATCAGGGAGCTGAAAGAAAGCCTGGATTTGTACTTTTCTGCAGTTTTAAACATGACACTCTCCCTTTTATTTATTTTCCTTTTTTTTTTTTTAAACTCCGAAGGCTCAGCAGGCAAGCCTCTGCAGAGACGAGGGCTTTGCACCAGTGAGATCTGCAAACGTGTCTCTTCTTTCTTGAACTTTATTTTTCTCACGGTCTCTGAAAAGGCGCGATCAGGTGATACGTGTGGGACCGGCCCCGTACAGGTGCAGATCAGGTACTGGAGGAGGTGGAAAAACATTACTGTGTATACTCAAAAAAAAAGGGGGGGGGGGGGGAGAAAAGAAAGAAAGAAAGAGCGAGTGAGCACATTTTTGAATAGGCCAGGTCTAGTTCTTGGCAGGATGACTCAGGCTTAGCTGGCAGACTATGGGAATAGGAGTGTGAGAAAGTCAGTCAAGCGGGGGGGGGGGGGGGGGCGAGATTCAAGTCCCCAGGCAAAATACTGCTTTTTTTGTTGTTGTTGTTAAAGTAACCCACAAACTCTCCGGACCCGCTGGAGGTAGCCGGAGAAGCGCGGCTGGGCCAGGGCCGAGGGACAGGCACCACCCTGCCGCGCTGCGTTGGCCCCATGACGGCGGCGGACGCCCCGCCGCATCCGCCGACGCGTGCGAGCGCCGGGGAGCGTAACCCACGACGACGGCTCCCCTCAGCCCTGCGTGTGCCGCCCCGCACCCCGGCCCGCCGCCCCACGCTCCCCCGGAGACCGGCCGGGCCCTGGCGGCGCCCGGCCTCGGCCACACCTGCGCGTGGGCAGGGGCAGGCCGCCCTGGCGGGGCCCGGGCCGCCGCGGCGATGCCGAGGGCGCCGTGGGAGGACGCGGGCCACCGCAGCGGGCGCCGGGGGCCGCGGCGGGCCCGGCACACGGTAGCCGGGCTCCGGCCACCACAGCTGGGCCCGGACCGTCGCGTCCCGGCCGTCACCCCGGAGGGGCCGCGGCCCCCCCACAGCGCAGGCCGCC
Organism: Aptenodytes patagonicus; assembly: GCF_965638725.1. NCBI lineage: Eukaryota > Metazoa > Chordata > Aves > Sphenisciformes > Spheniscidae > Aptenodytes > Aptenodytes patagonicus. The sequence continues at coordinate 9,717,399 of NC_134954.1, read as the reverse complement.
CCGGGGCCGGCGGCCGGCGCCCCCCGAGGGGAGCGGGCGGGGCCGCGCCTGCCACGGGCGCCAATTAACCCGGTAATTAGCGCGGCGCTCCCCGAGGGCCGGCCCCGGTCCCCGCCCCCCCCCCGCCGAGTTCCCCCCCCGCGGGCGGCGCCCAAGGAGTTAACCGCGGCCGCCCGCCCGCCCGCCCCGCGCCATTGGCCGGCGGCCGCCGCGCGGCGCCCAGCCAATGGGCGGGCGCCGTCCACGAGCGGGGCCGCGTGCGGGCGGCGCCCATTGGCTGGGCGCGAGTGTGGGAACGGCGGCGGGGGACGTTTCACACGAGCCGCGCGCGTGCGGCGCGCGCTATAAGTAGGGGCGGCCAAGGGCGCGCGGCACCCGCGCCCCGCCGGCCCCGCCGCCGCCGCCGCCCCGCCGGCCTGGAGCGCGCGCCCGCCCGCCCCCGGCCCCCCCCGCTGCTGCCGCGGCGCCTCTTCCGCGGCGGCGGGCGCTGCCGGCGCGGGCGCAGGATGCCGGCCGACCTGATGGAGAAGAGCAGCGCCTCGCCGGTGGCCGCCACCCCCGCCAGCGTCAACGCGACGCCCGACAAGCCCAAGACGGCGGCGGAGCACCGGAAGGTAAGGGCGGCCGGCCGGCCGGGACGGGTGGCCTCGGGCCGGGCGGTGCCGTAGGGAGCAGCGCCGGGCGCTGACCGCCGCCTCTCTTGCAGTCCTCCAAGCCCATCATGGAGAAGCGGCGGCGGGCGCGCATCAACGAGAGCCTGGGGCAGCTGAAGACGCTTATCCTGGACGCGCTGAAGAAGGATGTAAGCGGGGGTCGGGGCGGGGGGCGCGGGGGGGGGGGCCGGCGCCGCTGCCGGGCCGGTCTGAGCCCCGCCTGTGCCCGCAGAGCTCGCGGCACTCCAAGCTGGAGAAGGCCGACATCCTGGAGATGACCGTCAAGCACCTGCGGAGCCTCCAGCGAGCCCAGATGACCGGTGAGCCCCGGGGGGAACCGGGGAGGGGAGGGGGCTGGGGCGGCCCTGCCTGCATCCCGGGAGCTGGGGGCATCGCGCTCCCTGCCTGCACCCTCGGTAGTGAGGGTAACGGGGGCACCCGGCTCCACACCTGCATCCTTGGTACTGGGGGGTGATGGGGGGCACCGTGCTCTGTGCCTGTATCCCTGGCACAGGGGGCCAGTGGGCTCCCCACCTGCATGCTGGGTACTGGGGGGCCGTGGGGGGCATAGCGTTCCCCACCTGCATCCTAGGTACTGGGGGGCGGTGAGGGGTACCGTGCTCTGTACCTGTATCCCCAGTACAGGGTGGCTGCGGGGGGCACTGTGCTCTCTGTCTCCATCCCTGGTACTGGAGGGCAGTGGGAGGGCTGCAGTCCTGGCTTGGGTCCCCTCTACCAGCAGAGCTGTGCTCCCCACCTGGATCTGTTTTGAGGGGATGGGAGGCACAGGGGCCACCGGGGGGGACTGTGCTCCCAACCTGGATCCCCAGTACTTGGGGACACAGGAGAACTCTTGGGGGTTGTCTGTACCCCACCTGGGTCCCTGGTGCTGGTGGACTTGGTAGCGGAGGGGCCACGTTCTCCATCCGGATCCTCGGCACCCGGGAGCACAAGACATGCTGCCAGAGGGGCTGCGCTCCCCGCCTGGATTCCTGGCTCAGAGGGGCTGCAGGATGCAACGCTGGTGGGCTGCACACCCCCATTCCCTGCGGAGCCTGCTGACCTCTGTGCGCCTCTCTCCCCCGGCAGCCGCACTGAGCACAGACCCCACGGTGCTGGGCAAGTACCGTGCCGGCTTCAGTGAATGCATGAACGAGGTGACACGGTTCCTCTCCACCTGCGAGGGCGTCAACACCGAGGTGCGCACCCGGCTCCTGGGCCACCTGGCCAGCTGCATGACTCAGATCAATGCCATGAACTACCCTGCACCCCCCCCACCGCCCCCGCTGCCACCAGCCGCAGCCTTTGGGCCACCCCTGGTGCCGCCGGGCAGTGGCGCGGGGCCGCTCCCGGGCATGCCCTGCAAGCCGGGCGCCGACGCAGCCAAGGTGTACGGTGGCTTCCAGCTGCTGCCAGCCTCCGATGGGCAATTCGCCTTCCTCATCCCCAGCACCGCCTTTCCTCCCGGCGGTGCTGTGCTGCCCCTGTATGGCGGCCCACCCACAGCTGCCACTGCTGCCTCGCCGCCTGGCCCGCCACCTGGCACAGCCGACTCGGTCTGGAGACCCTGGTGAGGGTGGCAGGCACCGGACTGGACTGAGCACTGCACCCCGTGCTGCTGGCACGGCTGTACATAGGTTATATGTTCATATTGGATTGTGCCTTTGTACCATAGCACTCCCTTGACAGTGTTTCGTGTTTTACACGAGATCTTTTTTCTTCCTTCCCTCCCCTTCCTTATATGACACCAAAGATCGGGGTTTTTTTTTTTTCTCTTTGAATGCTCTTAAAATAAAAGTGTCTCTTCCATTTTGGAAGGCCTTTGGAGATAAGTTGGACTGCTGGTGTGTGTGCATAGGAAGGAGCGCAGCTCCTGGCTTGCTCCTGGCTGCCTGTCGATCGTGCTGCTCCAGGGCTGCCCTGTCCTGCTCTCCAGGCTGGAGCTGTCACTCAGACCCTCTGTCCCCTCTTCCCTGCCCTGGGGCAGATGTAATTACTGCTTCCTTGGGAGCAGCTCAACTGATCGGACTTGTTAAAAAGAGCTTATGTTTGCAGAGCTGGTGAATGCGCTGAGGGAGGCACCTCCGCTCTGTTCCTGGCTCCTCGGGCTGATGCAGTGGAGTAGCCCAGGTAAAGCAAGACGGATTCGGCACAGAGCCTGACAGCCCGGCTCCCAGTCTAGGCTGCCTGGGTGAGCCTCCTGCCCTGGACCCGGAGGGGCCTGCTCCCGGGCCGTGGTGTAAATCGCAAATGACTTCAGGCAGTTGATTTAGAGAGCGGTGCCTGCCAGCTTCTCATGTTACAAAAACACCGGCTCTCCGCAGGACAAGCCTGACACGAGTGCTCCTGTCTCCTGGCTGACAGGCTGCAGCAGGCGCTGGGCATCACCTCCACCTGGACTTAAAAGCACAGAGCTGTTCCCAGCCCTGAGCACCAGCCAGGCTCTGCTTGATGATTAATGCTCTGCATGTGTTTTTGATAGAGTTGGGCATTTCCTCTGCTATTATATGGAAAACATGTGTCTGGGGGAGTGATGTGGGGCTGTGCGGACTATCTCTGTAACTGTGAGTGGTAACTGACCCCTTTGACTTAGGGATGCCCCATTTCCAGGCAAGATGCAAGCCCTAGATAGAGGTGAGCAGCAGTTTCGGGTTACAGCTTGCATTGCCCTTCTTAACAAGTCCTAACTCGGAGCGGACAGCTTTAAAATGTGCCAGGATCCACTGGGGATTCCTTCCAAATCCTCCTGCAAAAGCTTGTTGGATTTTGGCTGGATCAGCCAGGTGCTTGACTGTATCCAGGTGCTGGGGAAATGAAAGCTGGGGAGAGTGTGAGACCAGACAGATTAAACCTGCTGGGGTTTGAATCCCTCCCCGGCTTATCCCCCCTTCTCCCTGTATACAAACACATCTTCCTGATCTGAAAATACTTCTTGGGATGGATTTTGGAGGGGGGCGGGAGTGTCTGGGATCTCTCTGCAGGGTGTGCTGATGAGGTTGGGGCCAGTGCACCTCTCTTTTAAAGGGGCTGCAGGGGCTGATCTTTTTCTGCCTCCCAACACCTTGCTGCCCTGCCTGCATTGCCACCCTCATGGTGGCATCTTGCAGCCAGGTTTTGTGTGCCAGGGTTGGGAATATTGGATTTGCTGTCCCTAGGCAGGCGTGTAGCTGTACAGGCGCTGAGCCTGCCTTCCCTTCCACCAGCTGTAGTGTGACCTTTCTGTGCTGGAGGTACCGAGGGCAGGACTGAGCCCACCTTGTGTTCAGAGAAGCACTCACAGGACCTGTCTGTCTGGGAATCACATCAGACCAACTCCTGCTGCTGGTTGACCTGCGTGGAGCTGATGCAGACCGGTAACGCATCACCTGTAAGAGCTGAGGCTGTTCCAGCTTAGCAGAGTCTTCCTTTTCTGCTGAAGCAGTTGGTTCGGAAAGTGCATTAGAAAAAAAGACTTTGCTGTAGGCTAATGGAGAACACATAGCAGATCCAGGAGTGAAAGACAAGACGAACCTATTTGCTAATGGAGTTTAAATAGCCTAGTATAAAGCAGATATGCCATGCTTGGACCGGTTTCTCCAAAGCTTTCTGTGTTTACTCTATCCTACAGCCTGTTGACATGAGAGATCTGCTTGAGTTTGTGAGCTTTGAAGGGATCAGAGCAATTCCCAGGAGCTGCGCTCTTGATGCCAATTCACTGAGCCCGTGACAAATTGGGATGACAAATGCAGGCTGTGGGTCCATGGGTCATTATGTGCAGGAGTTGCCCTTCAGGTGCAGCAAGTGCCTTCAAACTGGGGTTGTGGGATGAGCAGGGAAGGGTAAGGGAGGGATGGGGAGTGCCAGGGAAGGGACAGGGCTGAGCTGCTGGATGGTGGCCTCTCGTTTGGCAGTGACCCTGCACGGGGCTGTGCAGGAGAGGTAGGAAAAGGGACTGGACTCAGTGCTGCCGGACAGGATGGAGCTCCTGTTGGCTTCCCTGGACACCCTGCTGAGCCCTGCCGGCCAGCAGAGAGGACCCTGGGGAGGGCTGGAGCCAGGTCTGTCCCCCTCAGATTACCACTCCTTGGGTTTGTAAGCAGTTTGCCGCAACCCGGTGCGTGCATTTGCAGCCTGGAGAGTGCTGAGCTGGAGGGAGCAGCGTTCCACCCCTGCCTGCAGCGCACCTGCATGGGGGTCCACAGGCAGGGGGCTTCGCCTGCCTCCCCCAACACTCTGCCATGCCCCCCACCCAGCACGGGGCTTACATCCCTGGCTGCCCCTCGTATCCTTGCAGCTCCCTTCCCTGGGCCGCTGTTGCCGTCCCGGGAAACCTGTCATTAAAGTCAATTAACTTTTCCCACACTCCTCGCAAGCGGTGCAAAAACCCCTCCTCGCTTCCTCCTTGGCTCTTAAGTGCTACCATATGGCACGGGCCCCCGCGCCCGCCCTGCCTTTGATTCCAGCCAGACAGCCGGAGCTTTATGATTTAAGCCGGGAGAGCCCTCGTACCAAGCCCTGGGCCGCTCTGCGGCCAAGGTGGTTTTTTTAGCAGGCAAGGCTGTTTTCTGGCAGGAAATGAATAGCTCCCAGATGAGCTCAGGAACCTGAGAGGTCGTGAGAAAGGAGCGAACCCCCGGCGCGGTGGCGGGCTGCCAGGCAGCGCGGGGAGCGCGGGAGGGAGCGCGCCGCCGCCGCCGGCACACGAGCCTGCTCCGGCCCCCGCTGGCAGGCGGCGAGGCCGAACGCCGGCAGCCCGTGGCCGAATGCCGGCAGCCTGCCTCCGCATGCCGCCCGCGCACCTCGGACGAGACCCGGCCCCGCGGCCCCCTGGCCGGCTGTCCTAAACCATCGTCCTCGCTCGTGCCAGGGGCCCCCGGCTGCCGGCCAACCTTGGGCTGGGATCCAGGCCTCCGGCCCGCAGGGAGCGTGGGGATGGTGAAAAGCATCCTGGCAGCAGGGCTGGGATTTGGGGGGAGTGAGGCAGGCAGTCTGGGGGTGCCAGGGCAAGAGCCCCCCCTGGCACCAGCACTGCAAACCTCCCTGAGGGCTGCGCGCCACGGGTGTGGGAGCAGGTTGGGGAATGGCTGCTCGCTGATGGGGGCTGGGATGCTCCGGCCCCACAGCTCCTGGCTAGGGCACACAGCTCCTCCCCAGCCCCATGGTGGGGCCGGATCCTGCCCAGACCCAGGGAGCCCGTGACTGGAGTGTGTGCCAGCGCCTCAAGACCAGCACCCGCCTTTGCTCTGCCACTGCCCCCGGGGCAGGGTGGGGAAGGGGACCTGTGATTTACGGGGGGTGACATGTTTTACTTAAGTACGTCAAACAAAAGCCCAGTTTGTTTTGCAGAGCACAGGCTTCCTGGGGGGGGGTCAGCCCAGGCAAATGACTCCGCTCCCGTTCATTAAACATTTGTGGCCAGCCACGCCATCAGCTGGCGCTGGGGACAGCATTCCCGGCTGAGCTGGGACAAACTTCTCCCCTTCCCAGCCTCTGCAGCAGGAGCGATTTCCAATGTCCTGTGCCCCAGCATAGCTGTCCCCCCCCCGGCACAGTCATGCCAGAGCCATGCCCCAGGGGTACCAGCTCCCCATTACGGTGCCTTGCAAATGTCCAAGGACAGTGATTTGACCCACGCAGGCTCTGGTTTGCTCTTCTCGTGCACAGCCGTGACTCAGCCCTGGGCTGGCACGTGTCCTGCCTGCCGGCACTGCAGCGAGGGTGGCACGGGGGCTGTGTGACACCAGAGGGGTGCAGGGCTGGGGGGGGGGGGGGGGAGGCTGCCCCCAGGGTGTTTGCCAAGGGGGGCATGGGGGCAGCAGCACAGGGCAGAGGTGCTGTTGCTGAAGGACAGCCGCGGAGGTAGGGCTACCTGTAATCTGTAACGATTAGGAAGCTGTTTCCAGCCGAGGTTTATTGCCAATAAAGCCAGCTCAGCACAACTGCTGGGGCATTAACTCTTATCTGCCCAGCACGACAAGAGCCCTGGGCTTTGCCTTTGGGCCTGAGGAGACCAAACACCCACAGCAGGGCATGGCAGAGCCTGTGCCGTGCCCTCCCGCGCTGGGGACACAGCCAGCACCCTGCACGGGTGGGACGCGCTGCTCCAGCACGTGCTACCAAAGCCCTTGGCCCCAGCTCCCTTTGCCTGCTGCCTGCTGCGCAGGGGGAAGCAGCAGGAGCCCGGCCACAGGGGCAAAGGATCCATACCCGAACTCCTGAGGGGTTCAGCTGTACAAAAGCAGCGTCCCGCTTAATTAAAAGCAGATCTGCTGTAATGAGCCTGCCAGCACACCAGCATGGCTCGGGCAGCTCTGCTAGAGCAGAGGCTGGGACTCAGCCTCACCGTGGGACTGGGACACACGGTGGCCCAGGGGCTGGGAGCCAGGGCAGGGTCACCCTGTGACTCCCCGCGAAGCCACGTCTCCCTTCGTGTCCTCCCACCCCCCAAGGAAACACAGCCTGTGTGTTTCAGTTCCAGCCTGCTGCTGCTTAGCACCTCTCCAAAAGTCATCCCTAAAATTGCCTCTGGAGCAGGGTCTCTGCTGGGTCCTTCCGCCCCCGAGCAGGGTCCCATGCCGTCCCTGGGCTGTCGGCTCCCATCACACTGCCCAGCTGTGCCAGCACCGGGACCGCCAGCAAACATGCCTGCCCTGCAAGGGAGATGTCTACCGAGGAGCCATGGCAGCACCGGGAGGAGGCTGTGCTCTGCTTTGGGTCCTCGGGGGACTGGGACGGCACAAACCACTCTGGATGTGGGCGCACCGAGGCGCCTCACAAGAGCCCTTCCAAGGGTGCCCTGCATTTTGTTGGCTTTTTTGGCTGCTGAGGAGGTCAGAGGGCTGTCGGCAATGACTGGAGGCTGCCACAGCTCTTCCCACTGCAGAAGATGAGCTGCCACTCTGTTCTCTGGAAAACATTATGAGTTCTTGAAATCGTAAAACAATCTGGCTGGTGTCTCTCCCTCTGACGTTGGAAATCTGGACAGTGTTTGTACCAAGAGAGGGAGCAGGATGAAGAGACACATGCCGAACCTCACAGTTACACATCTTGCCTGGCTCTCGCTCCCGCAGCCCTGCTGCAGCCCAGGCAGAGATAAACCCCCACCTCTTTTGGCAGCACCCACACACGTAGGGCATCTGCCAAACAGGGGAGACAGTTCTGGGCCTGATCCCACTGCAGCCCAGCAGCACCCTCATTGAGGCTAACGACTAGTATAAAGCAGGACCAAAACAGGCTGATCCTGCTGGCTTCAGGGAACATTTGGCTTTGTTTGCAGCTCCAGCATCAGGCTGAGCCCCATCCCCGCCTCCACCAGCAACAGGCTCAGCTCCAGACCTGGAAGACAACCTGCCTTTGTCCCAGCAGTGAAATGAATCCAGTTTATGATGGGGGAGAGCAAATGGCCCATTGCACTCAGGGGTTTGACTGCAACATGTAAATGCAGAGCAATACCAGAGCCCTTCCCGGCTACAGAGGAGAGACCAGGACATCCTTCAGGGCTGCATCGCGGTGAGTGCTGGAGGAGACGATGAGCCTGGAAGGGGATGGGGGAGCTCTGGGATGACGATGCATCAGGACAAACCCTTCCGCTAGGCAGCGTTCCCAACCAAACCAGTCCCACGTATGGTGAATGGACAGGTAAATTGGAGCCTTCATCCCCAGCTCTTCATTTGGGAGGGCTCCAGCTGGTCAGCAGCCGCACAAGGGTCTCGCAGCGAGGACCCCAGTGGGCCTGACGGATGCTTCCTTTCTCCCTGTAGCCAAGCCTCGCTCCTCGCCATGGGGTCAGCACTGGCTCGTCCTGCAGCACAGAGCTCCGCGCTTCCCTTCCCACGAGGCAGCTTGCTTTCAGCCATCCTTCAGCTTTCATTGTGCTCTGAAACAGAGGGGCTGGCAGCTGGACAGCCCGGGCTGGTGTTTCTGAGCGGGCTCCAAGCAGCTGTTCGTGCTCGCAGACGGTGCTGGCGCTCGCTGCCTTCCCTGCTGGGCTCAGCTGCATGCAGGCAGGCTGCAGGCAGAGACTGTGGGCAGCCCCCTGCCTGTGGCGCTGCCTGTTTGGGTCAGCTCTCCCCAGAGGTTTGAGAGCGGGTCTGGTGCCAGGCACCGGGTGAGCGGGGTCACGTCTCCCCAAAGGGACGAGGAGAGGGACCACCACAGCCACCGGCTGCTGGACAAACGGACAGGGGCAGCAGGATGGGAGCAGGCAAACAGGCAAAGAGGAGAGGGGCATGGCCGTGAGCTGCATTGTGCTTGCTCACCCAGCGTCACAGCAAGCACAAGGGTTGTAAGGCACCTCTCAGGGAGCTCCTCCCGCGTCGGGGCAGCCTACGGCACAGCCACCACTCCCCCCTCCCGCCGCCATCCCCACGGCAGACCTTGCACAGGGTGAGGGCTCCCTTATCGCCCAGTGTTTGCCTGTCTGGAGGAGCATGCTGCAGACAGGACTGGTTAACCATCACCCATGGGAAACAGGACAGGAAAAGGTCTGATGGGACGGGCTGTCCGTGGTCACTCATCCTTCATGGGGGAGGCTCAGACCCCAGCTGACCCCATGCACCCGCTAGTGGCTGCGGGCTGCTCCAGCGATGGCTCCAGTGTCAGCCACATTTCACAGCTCAGAGTTGTCCCTCCTGCGTTAAAGCCCACTGAGACCCCCCTCCCAAAGTAAACAGGAGCCAGTTTATTGCCCGCTGGAGTTGTTTCCCGGGGAGGTCAGGAGGGCTCTCCTTTGGGCTTGTGACAGTCTGCTAAGCTCCGCTGAGCCAAGGTGTTACGAGAGCACCATGTGCTGGGAAGAACAACGTTTAGCCTTGGGGATGCCTGCAGTGTGCTCTAAACCTTGGGACAAAGTCCTGTTTGTCTTCCCTTGCTCTTCAGGGTGCTGTGCTCTGGGCTCCCCTGCCCACTTGTTTATGGCACTGATGCAGAAAATTGCGATGGCTGTAATTGCCAGCAGTTTGCTGATTGTGCGCCTGCCCTGTTTGCTGGGCTGGAGACAAAAGCCCTAAATCCCCTTCCAAGGTTTGAAACTGTGTCATCCCGACAGGCAAGAAGGGGACAGGATTTACTTATGCGTTTGCATAGAGAGTGTCTGGACATAAGACCAGTGCACCTCAGGGCAGGAGCAACACCGGCATCCCTGGGGACTGCCCTGTAATGCTGGTTCGCTGACCCCACATGCCTCACTGCGCCGGGGAGGCAGCTGGGCACCCCCACACCCCCTCTGGGCTTCGTGTGCAGGAGACCGACCCCCGTGCAGGCTGCCAGCTCTTCTTCTGGCACCGATCCCTCTGCAGCTCGGGCAAATTGGCAGAAAGCTTTCCCCGGGGCCAAGGCACCACGGGCCCAGGCTCCGTGTGCCTGAGCCAGCCCAGCATCCTGGGAGACCGCTCCTGGAAGGGTCCCTGCCTCCAGCCGGATGCTGCTGGGAGGGTCCACAGGCTTTTGAGGGGGGGGGAACCCGACCCCGCGTGTGAGACCCCAGCAGGAGCTCGGCAGCAGCTGCAGCGGGGCTGAGCAGAATGATGCAAGATGTCTGGAGACGGCCAGCTACCGGCAGGAGTGCGTGGGAGAGGAGCTGCCCGCCACGGGGCTCTGCCTGTGTGCGGGAGGGACCACACAGATGCTTTGCTGTCCGGCTCTTCGCAGCCTCGGGGCACCTGGAAAGAGCAGCACAGATTTTCCATCCCCCCCCCCCGGGCTGGGTACACCCTCTGGGGCTGCTCCATCGCTACCCAAAACAGGCAGGGTGGCGGTGTGGGGTCCCCCCCCCGGAAGTGGGGCTGGCGGAGCTGTGCTTGTGCTGCTGGGTGCTGGGGGGGTGGTCGACCATCGGTCTGGGGCCCGAGGGGGGGTCACTATGGCCAAGGGAGCTTTGCACGGGACCCTGGGGAGGAGAGAACGAGGATTTGGCCAGTCAGAGCCCCTGAGGACAGCCTGGGGAGAAGGGCAGCAGAGCTGAAGCTGGTGTCAGCACAGCACAGTGACGGGCATAGGGACACCCCAACACATCGTGCAGCCACACACAGCCTTGCACTGTGCAAGCGGGGAGCACCAGCAGCTTGGCTACAGCCCTGCCAAGCCCGCAGGGAAGGACCCTGTGCACAACCACATCGGAGCACATTCGTGCGGAAAGGGTAAAACTTCAGATGCCGGGTGTTGTTTCAACCCTGGAGCCTCGTCAATAGCAAGCTGCCCTCCAGAGACCTCCCCTTCGGCCACAGAATGGAAGTAGCAGCCTCAGCACTTTGGCAGGAGCAGCAAGCTTTCTGCCTCCCAGCCCCGCTGAATAGCGGCAGAATTCATTATAGCCCCGTTTCACTTCTCCCTCCAATTATCCCCCCAGACAATGGGCCGGGGCTGTGGCGGAAGGTCCCTTTCAGGAGGTGCCGGTAGCAGGACGTGCTGCTGGGGCTCAGCTGAGAGCCCCTTTGCTGGAGAGCAGTGACCTAAGTCCAGCAAATGCCACTTTTTGGCCCAGGCGGTGAGCGTGCACGGGGCAGCAGGGCCAGCCGGGCACCAGGGACTGGGGGATGCTCCCTGCAGGGCGGGAAGCACTTGTTGACAAGAGCTAGCCCCAATCTGCAAAACACCTGCAACACGGGGGTATTTTGGCCAAAAGTAAGATATCGATGATTACTTTAATTAAGTACTGGAGTGTCATTTTATCTTTACAAACACAGTGGTGATTCATCCCATCTGGCACTTCTCTCTGCACAGCGACTTTGGAGCCAGCAAAGACCAGAGGCGCTACTTGCATCGTGGCTCTGACCCAAGGGACTGGGCTCCTGCAGGTGACACCTTGCGTCCAAGGACCCAGATGTCTTCCTTGCTGCGCTGTGGCCACCCAGATCACCGCTCTCCAGCCAGCCATGTGTAGGCCATCAGCTGCTAAGGTGGAGAAACCAGCAGCAATCGGCGCCAGAGCCTGTTGGGGCTCTCTTAGAGCCTGGAGCTGGGCTTGGGGGTCAGAAGATGGACATGACACCCAGGTAAGGGCTGGTCTTCACCAGTCCCTCCCTGGCTGCTTGGAGGGTCCCCTCTCTTCCAGAGATGCTCTGCCCCAACCACACTCATTGCTGCACAGCTCTCCAGAGCCTTGCTCCTGCACGGTGGAGCAGAACTCTCTGGAGGGAGACTTGAGGGTGGTTGATGCTTGGAGC